>NC_064921.1:663475626-664100626 GCF_023897955.1 Schistocerca gregaria
ATTGGAGCTTCAGTTTCTTAGCAGTGAAACTCAGAAGCAGCATCTTATCGGCTGTAGACAGTTTGTATACGCGGTTTAGTTCAGTGGTATTCTATTAACTCTGTGTTTACTAGTATTTACTACTTTTCCCTTTATTTGGTGTAAATTTTAGTGGTCTGTCTGAGGCAATTTCCCTGGCTTGCCAGAAGTGCCACTTGAAGCGACTCATTTTAAGTCTCCTCTTAGTACATAAAATATTGTTTTGATCAGTGTTTTAGTTCATGTATATGTTTCCCGCAGTAGTTTTGTATAATCAGAGTTTCTAGTAAAAAGCAACTGTTGCTACAACCGCTTCCAGTAGAGAGACTTATTTCTTTTTCTAAGAGCTGGTAGATCATGGGATCTTAGGTTGTAATGAAAACTTTGCAGAGCAAATTTTAATGTTTGCTTATTTTTATCATTTATGTTTATCGTGCGTACCTACCACAGTCGGAAAATTTTGCTTTTCTTTTTCATTTATTCCTGACAGCTATGTTTGTATTTTTTTAGATCCTATTCAGTTTTTACACAGTAAAAATTGTTAGGTACAGTGCTTGCTGTGACTGGACGCAGGAATTATGCAGTTTCAACCATTTATCGATGTAGGACGGCCGGCCGTGGTGGCCGAGCGGTTCTAGGCGCTACAGTCTGGAACCGCGCGACTGCTACGGTTGCTGGTTCGAATCCTGCATCGGGCATGGATGTGTGTGATGTTCTTAGGTTAGTTAGGTTTAAATAGTTCTAAGTTATTGGGGACTGATGACCTGAGCACTTAAGTCCCATAGTGCTCAGAGCCATTTGAACAATTTTTTTGATGTAGGACCAGAACCCCCTTAATGGCTCTGAGCACTATGGGACTCAACATCTTAGGTCATAAGTCCCCTAGAACTTAGAACTACTTATACCTAAGTAACCTAAGGACATGACACACACCCATGCCCGAGGCAGGATTCTAACCTTTGACCGTAGCAGCCCCGTGGTTCCGGGCTGCAGCGCCAGAACCGCACGGCCACCGCGGCCGGCGAACCCCCTTAATCTCGCGAAGAAATCTAATGTGATGTGACTTACGTAGTTGACACCTTTCTATTGAGGCATTTATCTACCATCACTGAGTACTGCTTGAATTGCCAATTTTAGGTGACTGTAATTAAGATGAGTCACAATGGGTGCAACTTCAGGAGGTCCGGTTTGAGAATGAAGCATTAGGTTCGCCCGTCAAAAAATACGTACTGCAACAGTGACAGAGTTTCAACAAACTCTTCATGACGAGGAGAACTGGCTGCCGTCTGTAAACAGCTGACAGCCGTATTTGGCACAGCTGGCAGGCTTCTGCCTACTGCTAAAAGATGCAACAGTATCGAATTCCTATGTCAATACTTGCAACAATTTTGGCTCCGTGGGAATTCTCCAGTGACGTGGTTGTCGCCGTGTCTTCAGATAGCCAACAGCGGACCAGTCCGGCTTTACTTAGGAGTGAGTGTAGACACTGTTGGGTTCTCGTGTCAGTGGGCAGAAGTAAACAGAGGGAACGTGTCACACTGCTGGCGCCTTACGAGTTGGCAACAGGTACGAGGCGCTACGCAGTGTTGGTAGTACTAATGAGCCAGCTTGGCCTGCCTCTCCTTTGCAGCTAGCGGCCGATTTTCCTGTCCATTCCGGTAAAGTGCAGAAGACGGTTATGTTAGACATTGGGAACTTCAGCTTTAGGTTGGGTATGGAGCTCCTCAGTGAAATAGCAGGCAGGGTGGGAAAGAGCGCCAACGTGTGCTCGATATCTTTGTCTTGCTGCCGGCTATCGAGCGTACTGGATGCTAACAGCTGCAAGTATTGTTTCATGTAGGCATGAATGACACCTTCCACTGGGGGTCTGACGCCTTGTGGTAAGTGCAGGCTTAGCTCTCTATTTGTAACATCATACCCAAAGTCTACTGCGGTCCTGTCATTTGGAGAAGAGTGGAAGGTCTAAACAGAGGCTCAGACGATTCTGACTTGCACTACACACAAGAAGCGCCTGCTATACTAGGAGAGTACGTGTGGCGGGCTCGTGATCTTTTTTAGGTTAGAGGAAGCCACCTTGCGTTCGTAGACGAATTGTCTGAGAGTGTAGTTGTTACATCAGCCACAGTATTATCTGAGAATCCTCGTTCTTGCAGATCGGGTATAGTAAAGTTTAAAATGATATTATGTTATGTTATGTTAAGCGGGAACCTAGAAACGACGGAGAGACTCCGTCCCCGCCGCTGCCGCAGTGATCCGCAACCCCACGACGACTACCGCAGTCCACTTCACCCCTCCGTCGCCCCACACTGAAACCCGGGTTAGGGCGCGGTTCGGCCCCCAGTCGACCCCCCCCCCCCCCAGGGAACGTTTCACACCAGACGAGTGTAACCCCTATGTTTGTGTGTTAGAGTAATGATGGTGTGGGCGTGCGTGGAGAACTTGTTTGCGCAGTAAGCGCTGACGTAGAGTATCTGGGGCGGAATAAGGGGAACCAGCCCTTATTTGCTGAGGCAGATGGAAAACCGCCTAAAAACCATCCACAGACTGGCCGGCTCACCGGGCTTCGGCACAAATCCACCGGGCGGATTCGTGCCGGGGACCGGCGCTCCTTCCCGCCCGGAAAGCCGTGCGTTAGACGTTACGGCCAAGTGGGAGGGCTAAAATGATATTAGTAAACTACAGCAGCATCCAAGGAAATGTCCGAAACTAGTATCCCTTATTGAAGGTGATAATGCCCATACAGTATTAGTAACAGAAAATTGGTTGGATTCAGGACTGAATAGCAATGAAACCATAAGTCAACGTTGGAATATTCATCGTAAGGATACATTAGTCGTATACATTAGTCGTCAGTGGGGACGGTTCCTATACTGTAGCGAAGAATTCGACAATATCTAGCGCCTTTATCACGGATTCTGAAGTTAAGCATCAAAAGTCATGGTTTTATAGACTGCCTAGGTCCAGACACATAGTGGCACAATGCTTCACAGAGAACTTTCAGAATATCGTTAAAACTTACATGATCATTCCGTTCTATATAAGTTGCCAGACGTAGGTTGGGAGAGTTATGCTATCAAAATCGCTGCTACAGACAGGGATTCGTGTGACTTCATTCTGAATGTCTTGATCAGAATTTACTTCTAACAGATAATTAGAGAACCATCTCGAGAACGTAACGAGTCAGACCTGCTAACAGCAAACAGATCCGAACATACCGAATCAGTTAACGTAGAAGAAGGTATCAATGATCATAAGATTTTGACATCAACTACGTCTACGAGTCTTACGAGGAATGTGAAGAAAGATGGAAAAAAAATTCTCCTGTGTCAAAACATAAATAGCAGAGTAGCTCAGCAGTCAATATCAGATATACAATGCTGAGGATGAGGATAAGGACCACAAGTCTAAAAGATTCAAAACTATCGTTCACTATGTCTTATGCAACTGTGTTCCGAAAAAGTCTTAACGGTTGAGAGAGACTCGTTGTGGTTAAATAGTTGTGATCGAAGAGTGCTACCTATATAAAGAGAGCATAATGGATTCGAGAGAAGTCGAAACATAGCTGATAACAAATGTTGAACGAAGCGATAACAAGCGTAAGGACAGCAATGAGACAAGCGTTCAATGAAGTTTAAAGTAAAATTTTGTCAACCGATTTTACGAAAAATCACTTCAGTGTTTCGAAATTATATATTTAGCCTGCCAGCGACCATGTAGGCACCGGAACGAAATATAACAGAGAAGCCAAAAATACTTAATATAGCCTTCCAAAATGGTTTCACCGTGGAAAATCGTAATACGTCCCTCGCTTTAATTGTCGTATGAATGGCACATAGTGGAGCACAAACGTAAGAACAAACGCTTAGTATGTGTAACGTTCCCTCTTTCTGTTTATTTAGGTTTGATTTGTTTGATTGTTATTCTTTATTTCTATTATTTTTTTATTAAATTGAGCCTGAAACTTACGTAATAAATACTTCGCGTGAAGTACGATTTGCAGTATAAACAAAAATTAATTTCGGAAATGTAATCCACTGAATATTAAAAGTAAAGCTTTTGAACAACGCGCGTGACTGACTAGGTACATTCAGATGGTACGTACATTCGCGTGCGAGTGGTTGCGGTCTGATGAGAAATTTTCATTGTGAAATAATTTCGTCGTAACACACTCGGAGATTGCGAACGTAAATTCAGAGTAGAGGCACGTACGTTCTATCATTCCCCGTGGCCTGGGTAAAAGAATGGCAATTATTTAAATCTAAGAGTATTTCTTTTGCATCGGACTAGTATTTTTATAAGAAAAAGAAGATTGCCGGTTCTGAATGTCTCGGCAAAACGAATCGGAAGTAATTTTAGCGGCCACGAAAGGAAAGTAGAGAGCACAATCACGTACCTCTATTGTTGAGCAGCGCCGTTTTGAAGATCTTCGGTTCCATCTAAAACTCGCCTTCTCTGCTTAACATAAATACTCCATAGGCATGGGAATAAGGCTTGTTGTGCGATGAAAATAATATAAAACACATCTTGCGTCTTTTAACTCATTCATTTACCACACACACACACACACACACACACACTAGTAATTAGATAGTACGACATCCCACCAGCCAATCAGAACAAAAAGTAGTCGTTCATACAAGAAATAAAAAACGAAGGGCGAAATTGTTCCTATGTCTCTCAAAGATAAAAAGTTTACCAGATATTTCTCTGGTGTGTCACTGGAACAATTTTTCAGCACCTCTGCGGTTAAATCACAATATTTTCAGTTCCTTTACATCGCCCCCTTGGGCGAATTGTCTGAAGAAATGTCAATTTTGCGGGCAATGAGCCCAAACACTTTGCACACTGGTAGTCCTTGACTGTTATTCCCACGTAATGGGATTGCACTGTCAGTGTCTCTCTCCCGATCACTTCATTCTACAAACACGGTTTTGATGCCAGTTTTGACACATGACAATGAGGAGAAAACATTTATATAAGGAAACACAGAACACATGTAAAACACACATAAACTTACATACTATACACACAAAATTATTACATCGTCCTTGACAAAAAATCATCACATTTGGATAATTGTTACATCCTCCTATTACCTTCTTTCTTCTCTCTTTTTTTTGTATTGTATACACAAAATTATTTTATTATTTCTTGGTAAATCGCATTATACAAAGGTATTACATTGTTTTATACATAGTCTATCGCTATATAAACAGTCTTCTTTTACACTTGCTGCTCATAAAATTCGTAATTCCTAAGTCTGTTTTTTTTTTTATTTTGATTAAAAAAATTTTTCAGGAAAGTCACATATTATTAGAGTGTTCGGATCTAGTCGTGTCTGGGGCAGCAAGAGGCGTTAGCTCTTGCTTAGAGTTGGTTCTGCTTTCCACTGCTTCTCTCTTCTACGCCAAGATCTGCTTAGTGACATCCTTTCCGTATTTTACTATTGTCTCGTCATGGGTAATATAAACATGTAACAAACAAAAATGCACATGGATTAATACTTAGTCTAACTTAATACTAATACATATATATACATATAAACATAGGCGTTGTTCAAAGGTAACGTGGGGCGTGAATCATGAGCTGGGGTAGTCAGACTTTATTTCGGGTTTCAGGAATCTGTGTTTCTACATGTCTTGGCACTTCTTTGCGTGTCCATTTAAACGTAGATTTTGCTTTGCATTTAAATTGTCCTTCTATGTTATGCCGTTAGCCAATAATGTGTCATATGCACATAACTGCACTCGCAACAATCAGTTTGGTGGCGCGCTGCTCGCCGTGTGGAACTCGGCAGTTGCGCGGGCCCACCGCCGTAAAGCGATGCCGCGCGTCTCGGTCCAAACTTTTCAGTGTCTCGTGCAGTGTTCGCAGAGTTTGCAAAAACACCAACCGCACTTGTTTCCACTTGCTGTACACCTTGGCTGTGGGAAGGGACCACTCGGTGCCTCCGAAGTCCACTGCACAAAGGTAAGTACTGCACTTCACTATTTGGCTAGCAACGGCACACTGTCCTATGTAGTGCACAAACGCTTGTACCGCCGCAGTCTTCGTCGATTCACTATGTCTCTTTTACCTCGAAGGAAAAGGTTCGTGATATGAAACGTATTTTCACTTGTCTATTTGCATATAGCTCACAGGTCACTGACACTGAATAACATTGTCACACTGTCCTGTCCATTCAGAAACAAAACTGTAGCTCATGATATCACTAGCTTGTCTTTTATGATAAATGCCCACGTTCGTTATTTGTTCCAGCGATTTTTTACTGAACCTTGTCGGCGTACCTTTTTGCTCATAACATTTTTATTACATAAATTGGTAGGTAATTGTGTTCTCAGAAAGTACGTGCCTCTAATACTATATTTCGCGATCGTGACACTGCCTGACATCTCATAGAGCATAGGAGAACACGTTTGAGAACAACAGCACTTTTTTACTCTATGTCGTGCTACTGATGCACTTATGTATTGAAATAACAATACTAGGACATGAACGCACTATAAGTGCTTTTAGAAGTTGTCTCCAAATGAGGCAAAGTTTGTTCATTCTCTACCCGCGAGTTACTATGTGGGAGGGGGGATTCTTTCATCCTTTCGTCACCCAAGTTTGTAACAACGCATGGTACACACACATCATAAACATAAAGGAATAAAATAATAATAGGAAATGAGTAAACAGACATAAATAAATCACTATACATAAATTGCTAGGTAGTACAAACAACAGATTAATAATGAAGCTTGGCTGCTGTGCGCTACTGCCTCTAAAGTCTGTGCTCGCGTATATGGTGTTTTTTTTTTTTGTGTGTTCATATTTGTGTTACTTCTTCTCCTTCCATCAAATATATTCCGCTCAGATTGGTCAAAATATTATAAACACATAAAAAAATATAATCAATGTACTGCATCCCTCTAAAGTCAGCGTACATCCTTCGTATTTTCATACTAAAAAAACAGATTATTAAAATTCTTTGGCGTTACTGGGTATCACGTAGTGTGTTTCTCAGTGATCTTGGTAATGTTTTATTACGTCAATCGTCAGTCATAGTGACATTAATGTAACTTCATGACTTTCCCCCGCCGATTGAAGTCTCGCAGTATCTCGCCGAGCGCCACCTGTAAATAATTGTGTTTGTTTCGGCGTTACCTCATTTTTTTCGGCTAGTTGGCTACCTGTAACTTACCTTATACATACTCCTTTATTTTTTTTATAAGGGACGGTGTTATGTTTGCTTCAGTTAACATTCACAGATTGTATCTCAACATCGTACTTGCATTCAAACATGTATATAAAGTTAAAAAAAAATTATCTGTATGACAGTAAGATCACACAAGTTGTTATTCATGTATCCTATCTTTAGGTGCACTTTTCTTAGATCAAGTTACGGTGCGTATGATATATATAGTACCCTACACTTTCATTAGCAGTTAGGAATCCTTTTTTATAATTGCAGCATACAAAAAAAATTTAAGGTCGTGTTTTGTGCGATATATTTATAGATAAAAACTCGTGGTGTGGATACGTCAAAGACACAAAATACTTTCTCAGCAACGTATCGTGTACTTGCGTCACAAATTTAACCTTTGTACCTTAGGGAGTCCAATATTTTTCTTTGTAACTTACCCTGTACCTTACTGCCTTGATACACAAGTGGCAAGAAAAAAAAATAAAATAAATAAATAAATAAATAACTTACATCTATTTTGCTGTGAGGTCTGTGCCAATTGTTCGCTCCAGATACCTCCGTACATAAACTTAAAACTAAAATACCACTGTGACCAAACAAAAAACATTCCGTCAAAACTTACAAGTACACTTCGTGTTAAACATCGCTAGTCACCAACTGACGTGTATGTCCTAGTTTACCTGTGTCTTGCGTCCACGTTCACTGACAAATGTAAACAGAAATAGTGAAATGCTCTGATTCACTTAGCTGCATAAGATGTATTTTCTTTATCCTAATCGTGCTCGTTCCTTTTTTTACAGTAACTTATTTTATACTTGTGCATTATTAGATATGACGTATGATACTTAATTATAGTAGAATTTTCTTAAGTCTCTGTGTGCATACAGCCCTTTGATCTTACCACTGTGAGGGTATGCAAGTAAATAACAACCGTCGTGCGGAGTATGTGCGATTACGTACGGACCAGTATATTTCATTTGCCACTTAGCGTTTTTCTTAGCTAGCAAGGAAGATTTCACGTGAGTTTTGAGTAACACCTTTTCTCTGATTGTAAATCTGGTAACACCATGTAGCCGTTTATCATAATGCTTCTTTCGGCATTGGACCTGTTGTGTGATAGAGATTAATACTTGCCTTATTTTTTCATTTAGGTCGACGGGTTGTCTAGGAAAAGACGGGATAGGGTTTACCCATTCATTATTTTCTTTCTTATTGCATATTAGTTCTGACGGCGTAACTGCAGTGTCGTATATTGGGAGATTGTTTACCACCTGTTCAAAAACGTTTAAGTATTCAATCCATTTAGACTGCTTGTTGGCTACGTATGTCCTCATAAACCTATTCAATTCACGGAATATTCTTTCAATAGGGTTTGATTGCGGGCTATACCGGGATATCAGTATTTGTTTAACCTGTTGTTCTTTCAGAAATTTTTTCCAAGCATGGCACGTAAAATTGGTTGCGTTATCTGTTAAGATCGCCTGTGGTTTCCCAACAGACGGGAAGTAGTCGTTTAGCATACGTCTGATAATAGGCTTAGCTGCAGTTGTTTTCGTGGCATATAATTTCACATACTTTGAAAATACATCATATACTCCAATAATATATTTTACACCTCCCCTGGCAGAGGGTAAAGGACCCATAGCATCTATGCATACTAGCTCTAGTGGGTTTTTTGGTAAAATAGGATGCAACTCTGTCTCGCAGTTCAGATTGACAGGCTTAACATTCTGACAAATAATAGAAGTTTTCAAAATTTGTTGTGTGCGTCGAAGCACATTGGGAAAGTAACAGTACATATTTAATTTCTTATAGCACTTGCGGGCACCGTAGTGTCCCCAAGCGTAGTGAGTATGCCAAATTAAACTTTTCTCATATGCTTCGGGCACACAAACGCACCATGTATCGCTGTGCATGTTCCTCCTGTAAAATAATACATCCTTGTGTAATTTGTAATGTTGTCTTATGGGTAAAGGGGGGTTATTGTTTAACTGGAATCTAACTTTTCTCCACCGGTCATCTTCTTCCTGTAATTTGGCCATATTATTGCACATATCCAAAAAATATTTCCTGAATTTTGTGTCCTTGATGAGCATAACTTTAAATTCTGTGTTCTCTCCTACCAATTCTTCGAACTCAGGTAGTCCTTGTGGTAATCTTGACAGTGCGTCGGCGATTACGTTATCCTTGCCATTCACATATATAATTTCAAAATCATAAGACTGCAAAAATAACGTCCACCGCGCAAGGCGATTGTGTAGCAACCTACAAGTGAGGAAAAAGCTTAATGCCTGATGGTCGCTGTAGATTCGTATATGTTTGCCAAATAGATAATAGTGGAATTTTTTAATAGCCCACAAAATAGAAAGGGCTTCCAATTCTGTTGTGGAATACCTGCGCTCGCATTCTGACAGAGTACGGCTAGCAAAACTAATTATCTTAACATTGTCGGAGCTAGCGCCTATGTCCAGCTGAAATAGACAGGCTCCTAGTCCAGAAAATGAAGCATCCGCCGCTATACAGAAATCTTTGCTCATGTCAGGATGTTCTAGTATTTTAGAATTAACCAAAGCATGTTTTATTTTTTCAAACTCGGTCTGGCATTGAGGCGTCCAGATCCACTGTTTGTCCTTCTTTAAGAGGCCCAATAATGCAGGGCTATTGAGCAATTAGTTCGGCACGAACCTCCGAAAGAAAGAACACAATCCCACAAATGCCTTTAGCTGTCGTTTTGTGCACGGCGCGGGATAGTTTTTATAGCTAACAGTTTTTCTGGGTCGGGTCTTATCCCTGCCGGCGAAATTATGTGACCGAGAAATTTTATGTCTTTTCTCACAAATTTTGATTTGCTAAGGTTTGCTGTGACACCTGACGCTGAAAACCTCTGTAACATTCTTTCCAAAAGCTCTATATGTTCATCCCATGTAGGTGTTGCTATAATATGTCATCTATATAAACTGTGAGTTTGTCCAGAAGGTCAAGTCACAGTGTCGAGCGCAGTTATGAAAACGCCGGCACTAACGTTCAATCCGAACGGTAGAACACAATACTGGTAGGACCTACCTGCAAATATGAATGCTGTATACTTCCTACTATCAGGTGATAGTGGGATTTGCCAATATGAACTACGGAGGTCTACACTAGTTAAATATTGCACCCCATGAAAACGCTGCAGCTGTTCTTCCATGTTTTCAGCTCGGGTGGTTACTGGAACTATAACCTTATTAATTTCCCTTGCGTCGAGAACGAGTCTCACCGAATTGTCGGCTTTCTTGACCGCTAATAGTGGACTGCAATAAGGCGATAATGAAGTCTCTATGATATTCCACGAGAGCATTTTCTTTATTTCTTGAGCCACTGCCTCTCTTTGTGACCAAGGTATAGAATAGGTATTCTTACAGAAAGTGTCGTGGGGCCGGACATCCATGCTATACTGATACGTCCTAATGACCCCGGGTCTTTTATCAAACACACGAGCATAGCGTAACAATACACTTCTAAGATCACCCTTCTGTTGTTGTGAGATTTCCGAGCATTCAGATATTTTCTGTTCAATTTCATGCTGCTCTACCTGCTGATACCACAGTTCACTCGAGTCGCTATTTCGTGAAGTATTGACCTTTAGGATTTGGATGTGTATATTTCGACAGGCTTTGTCGTTCCTACTCTTGACTTTTATTAAATCCACACTAAAGTTCTTTCCGTTAATATATAAATGACACTTTCCAGATTCCAAGTCAATTTTAGCACACTTTTCCCTTAAGAAGTCCATGCCGAAAATGCACCGTTCTGTCAACCCTTCTACAACTAGAAAAATTGACTGAAAAACAATGTCTTCAATCTGCACTTCGACCATGGTTTGCATTTTAATTAACTTGGATTTACCGCCTATGGCTCCTAATATCCTACAATTTTGTACTGGATAGGTCGGTAAAGTCGTGTGGATATTAATCTCTTTAAATAGTGCCTTGGACATCACACTAATTTTCGCACCAGTATCTACAAGGATATGCGTAGGTACTTTTCCTACTACGGCCTGTAAATTAGCTTGTACTATACCATCACCTTCACATGACTGTGGTTCTTCCTCCTTGGTCAATAAATCACGCATATCCGTTTCATCTTGGTACCTGAGCAATTTATTTTCATGACAGCATGGATCGCCCCCACGACAATCTATGGCCAACATTGGGGAGCATAATGAGGCCATGTTTAGTTTAACGCTCCACGGTTCATATCTGTTTGTGTTTCGTTTGCGACTTCAATTATGTTTACCCCTGACGTGTTGCTCCTTAGTTGAGTATTTCTGTCGTGGTTTTGCCCTGAGTTTAGCGGAATAGTGTCACCTAGCGTTTCTGATTGATAGGCTTGGCTGTTAGCAGGATATTGCCACTGCCTACTTTGATGATCTCCCGTGTGGTTGCGGCTAAATTCAGGCTGGAAATTATTATAACTATTTCCCCACTGGTTCCTATTGCCATTTCTGTACCAGTTACGTTTTCGGTCACCGGAATAACCAGAAAAATTCCTATCCCCGTTTTTTCTTTTTCTATTGTATTGCGGATGGCAGGTCTGATTGTAGCAGTTGTAATTTCCTCCCGAACTCGGGCCAGGCATCTGTGCTGTAGGGGCGCGATCGACAAAAGCCGGTCGCGATTCAGCCGCGCACGCTACATTGTTGACGCCGTAATGCGGCTGGCGCTGTATAAGCTGGTTGCTACCGCTGCCACGAAAATTGTTTTGGTAGGCTTGATTTTGCCTAGCATCCTCATTAATTAAATCGATAGAATCTAATACAGATAGGCAATATTCGAGATTGCTCTCTGGTACTTGTACTAATTTTTCTCTGATACTGATCGGTAATTTTGCCTTCAGGATGCGCAGTACGTCTGTGTGTGTGACGGGCTCGTCCCAGAATCGCGTTTTGTTTAAGTATTTTTCAAAATACTTCCGGAGTGATCCAAATTTTGGATTGTATGGCTCCGGGTTAAACAGAGCTTTTCTCAATCTCTCTTGTACACCATGGGACCAATACTTAGATAAAAATGCAGCTTCAAATTGTTCTAATGTCTGACAATTTTCCGACATTTCCATTGCCCATAGGGCACCATCCCCTTGAATATATCCAGTTACATACTGTATTTTTTGCTTTTCAGACCAGGTCTTAGGCAACACGTTCTTAAATGACTTTATAAAAATTACCGGGTGGACGGATTTTTTTTTCTGGGATAAACACTTGAAACTGCCTGTGTTTTATAAGGCTTTCCTCTAACAGAACAGCCGACAAAGTTGGTTCGGTTGTCTGGTGTCTCTCTCGTTCGTCGCGGTAATGTTGATTACCGTAACGACCTTGGTTTGGTGAAAACATGGGTACATCGGGATAAAGATAACTGTTTGCTGCGTCGTCACTCTTACCTGTGCGTCTGTCATCAAATTCCTCTTCTGAATGTTGTTCTCTTTCGTTCTGTGTATGGTGTTTACTCTTTAGTTGCTCGTCTACATGTTTTTTTCCAGTCAGGTAAGTCCTGTGTCAGAGTCTTTTGTAACTGAGCTAGGTCAGTTTGAAGTTTAGTTACAGACGTGTTTTTGGTAGTGTACACCTGTTCTACAGTGTTAGTTATTGCTTTTTTCAGTTCTGTTTCTAATGTATGGTTGATATGTTTGTCTTTTTCCTCTAAAAATTCGTCAAACTGCTGTTTTTGTTGTTTCGTCATGTCATCAACTTGGTCTACAGCCTCCTTCATTTTGACACTAAGCTCGGTCTGTTGAAAACTCATAGCTTCAAAATTTTCGGTTAAGGTACGGATCTGTTCTGGCATATCCTTAACTTTGGACTTTAAGTAATCAATGTCTAGGCTCATGTAATTTAAATCTTCGCGTACTACCTCTATCACTTGATCTGCTACCTCTCTTTTTAACTGGGTCAGTTGAGTCGTCAGATTATTTTGCATGTCGGTCAGGTTCTTCACGTCATTGTCTATTTTGTCCATTTGTGTCGTTACACTGGCTATCTGGGTAGTGACAGCGTTTATCTGCGCTGTGACATTGTCTGTGTGAGCTTGCATTTGTGCTGCAACATTTTCTACTCGTGTGTTAACAGTACCTATCTGAGCTGCAACATTTTCTGTGTGAGCTTGCATTTGTGCTGCAACATTTTCTACTCGTGTGTTAACAGTACCTATCTGAGCTGCAACATTTTCTGTGTGAGCTTGCATTTGTGCTGCAACATTTTCTACAACTTGAGCTGCAAACTGCGACATTAAATTTGTCTGCATCTCTCTAAACAAGCGTGTAAGGTCCGTTTCTACTGGGTCTTGTGTATTGTTAGTATTCGTATTTGTTTCTGTAGTCGACATATTGTCGCCCGTCGCCTGCGACTGAGCACTGCCGGTCGCTGCGACTGTGTTTTCGGTATTCGCAGTACTTTCGGCCTCAAAGTTTTGTAAGGGTTGGACTATTGATTCCTCATCTGACGAACTATCCATGGTTTTTGTCTGAGATCTGAGTTTCACCATGCCGATTCACAACACAAAACAGCGTGCAGCCGAACTTCACTATCACTACAGCTCGTACTACACGTAAATAAATCACAGATGGCTTTGCACTCGTCCGTGAAAATTCACGTAGTAAAATATGTCTCTGGCAAAACAGAAGACTGATAAATGACTCTTACTTTTTTCGCGCTCAATCAATAAAAATTGTCCGCCATCTTGTGATGCATTTACATATAATAGAAAATGAACTAATGCAATTTTTACGTAAACTAAAAGAAATGGAAAAGAATTTGGAAAAAGGAATTGATGCGTTCTACGCAGTGGGTGTCGAAAAAATGAAAAAAAACTGTCCCACATTTACTTTCAACTAAAGCGGATTAGTGCTGTTGTTCTTACCTTACGTGTGTTTTCTGACGGTTTTGTAGTGAGAAGAATTAGCATTAAATGGTCCAAAACTTTTTTTCGAAAATTAGTAATTTCCATGTGGTTTTTCGTTTCTGGTACGTAGCTCGCATGACATGCAACAGAAACAATATGTTGTAGTGGCAATAATGGATGGCAAGAAAAAAAGCTTAAATATTTCAACTAACAATTCTACTGATTTTTACTGAAATTATAGTCATGGCACTCGGTCGCCATTGTAACGTTCCCTCTTTCTGTTTATTTAGGTTTGATTTGTTTGATTGTTATTCTTTATTTCTATTATTCGGAATCTTTTTTTTTATTAAATTGAGCCTGAAACTTACGTAATAAATACTTCGCGTGAAGTACGATTTGCAGCATAAACAAAAATTAATTTCGGAAATGTAATCCACTGAATATTAAAAGTAAAGCTTTTGAACAACGCGCGTGACTGACTAGATACATTCAGAGGGTACGTACATTGGCGTGCGAGTGGATGCGGTCTGATGAGAAATTTTCATTGTGAAATAATTTCGTCGTAACACACTCGGAGATTGCGAACGTACATTCAGAGTAGAGGCACGTACGTTCTATCATTCCCCGTGGCCTGGGTAAAAGAATGGCAATTATTTAAATCTAAGAGTATTTCTTTTGCATCGGACTAGTATTTTTATAAGAAAAAGAAGATTGCAGGTTCTGAATGTCTCGGCAAAACGAATCGGAAGTAATTTTAGCGGCCACGAAAGGAAAGTAGAGAGCACAATCACGTACCTCTATTGTTGAGCAGCGCCGTTTTGAAGATCTTCGGTTCCATCTAAAACTCGCCTTCTCTGCTTAACATAAATACTCCATAGGCATGGGAATAAGGCTTGTTGTGCGATGAAAATAATATAAAACACATCTTGCGTCTTTTAACTCATTCATTTACCACACACACACACACTAGTAATTAGACAGTACGACATCCCACCAGCCCATCAGAACAAAAAGTAGTCGTTCATACAAGAAATAAAAAACGAAGGGCGAAATTGTTCCTATGTCTCTCAAAGATAAAAAGTTTACCAGATATTTCTCTGGTGTGTCACTGGAAGAATTTTTCAGCACCTCTGCGATTAAATCACAATATTTTCAGTTCCTTTACATATGGGAAAGGCACCAATATCAGTAGAGGTAGAGATTACGGGAAATGGCTCGCTGCAGTTTATCGTAGTTCGCTGGAGCAACGAAGAGCGTACAGACTGAAAGCAAGCGCAGGCCATCCCCGTTTTCAAGAGTTGCACATAATTATGCGCCAATATGTCGCTCGTCTGACTGTTGAATAACTATGGAACACATTTTATGCTCAAATATTATGACGTATTTGGAGAATGGAAGTCTCCAAAACAAAATCAACATCGGTTCCACAAACAGATATTTTGCGAAAATCAGGTCTCTCTATTCTGTCCCGCACTACCGTTTACTGAAAAAGTACGAGCTTACTGAGTTCTGTACAGCATTTGCGGCTGGATTCAAGACTTCCTCCACAGATAGAATTCAACATCCCTTTTGACGGAACAAATTCAGCAGTTGTAAAGGTAGCTTCAGGAGTACCGCGAGGAAGTGTGACAGGACGTAGTGTTAACAATTATACAAATAATCAACTAAAAGTTACGAAGCAGTATAAGGCTCTTCGTAGAAAGTAGGAGCTCGAGAAGACGGCATCGTCTTGTAGAGTGACCTAGAGAGGATTGGTAGATAGTGCTAGCTCTGGCAGTTGTCCCTGAATGAACGTATTTTGTACGTATAGGAAAAGATATCTACAATTGTAAAACTGTACTATTCATGACAAATTGCGGGGAATATTATTTACCTTTACCTTAAAATATCCAAAAGTAGCTGTGCAGAACGACCTTAAGTAGAATGGCCACATAAAACACCTAGCAGGTGCAGCAGATGCAAGACCGACATTCATAGAAAGAATTTTAAGGAATTGTATCTCATCCACAAAAGAAGTGGCTACAATCTCCTCCATCGACCGATTTTTGAGTATTGTTCACCCATCTCGGACCATCACCATGTAGAATTGACAGGAGAGATAGATAAGTTTCAACGAAAATCTGCGCGTTTCACCACGGGATCGTTAATTTGGCGCGTCAGCGTTACAGAAATTCTCAACAAACTACAGTGGCAGATAACATATAACCTCCTCTCACATACAACTCGCGAAATAACCGCGATGAGATAATTCAAGAAATTACAGCTAGTACAGAGGCTTAGCGACAAAAATTCTTCCCATGTGATATTCACGTGTGTGACGAAGCAGGCGGGATCACGTAGTGATACTAGAAGTACCCTCCTCAACACACCGTCAGGTGACTTGCGTGGTATTGATTTAGATATAGATGACAATATGCCTCATATCTTCGAACTATCATATCACCGTCTGGAGAGATACTTTCCGGAATCTGCACCCAGCTATATTCTGTCTGCTGACTATTTTGCATTTCCTTCAGTGTAAAAGCATTATATGCAATATCGGATATATTTGTAATGTTCACAAATTTTCTGTCGAAGCATGTCATTCTGTTTCCGTTAGCTGTTAAAGTACCTTGGTGCTGAATGAGATTCCTAATCGCATTCATTTTTATTCAACAAACGAAACGCTTGTGCTAGAAATATTCCTGACGAATAATTTTTTCATCGTGTTGGACTTGGGTGGTTACATCGAGCAAAGTCACTGTGCGATTTTAAGCTTAGCGAATTACATTTCTCCCGTGTGTTTCTGCTGCAAAATCGCACACTAGTGGATGCGTTATACTGTACTGGGTGTACCGGAATCGTGATTTATTCACGGTGAAAGTCAACAAGATGTTAATTTTGCTCTACAACATACTCTGAGTATTGTGTAATATTCGGGCAGCAGCTGGAAGGAATACTACATTGGCAGGTGCCTCAGCGATTTTATATCCTAGACCAACCATAGGGAAGAATATGTAAAGTGGATGAATCAATTTGTCATTGAGACATCCATTGACTGCAACATGAGACTCGATGCAAATTGCGGTAACTAGTAGAGCATCTTCAGGTTTAGCTGTCACATATAATTTATCAGAATGTGGATGAAAATTTGGCACCTTGAGAATGCTAATAGTGATCCTATTGAAACCTCTAAGTCAGTAGTCTTTACTGACGTTCTTATTTTCATGTTGAATGTACTGACGTTTGTATGTAACGCAAAACTACTTACAGATCGTTCTATAAATCCACTTCAGTCATCAACATCATTTGTGCTCAGGGGTATGTCAACAATTCCTTCAGGACTTCCTGTAAATACTGAACCGTTAGCTACTGTGATATTAGGAATGCTGTTTTAAGTCTCCAAATTGAGCAACGCAGTACTCCACTTTCCATTTCTTAAATTAATGGACAGTTATTTGACTTTACAACTCATAACCGTCCTTCTCAAGTTAAAGTGTGCAGTATCACACCTGAAAACTAAGTGAGGAATTCTTCCTCCAAACTGTCAGGAGGAATATGAGGCGTAAATGGCTACACAAGTATACGTCGAAGTTTTGATAGCGTTGACTATAATGTTTGCCATTGGTGAAACAGTTGTGCATTCCTTCAGTCAGTCGTAAGTTACTGAATGAACTGACGTAGTAGACTCTGTACTGACTTTTTGTGGCCCAGTGAGGTCCACGACCTTCCACAACATTTAAATTTTCCATGTCATGTTCTTTCGACACCCACATAGTCTCTGGCAATGTATTTCACACGAACAATTCTGTGTTAGAATATATCCATTTTTTACAAGTTTAAGCACATCTATATTTTTTTAGTACTCTGCTCTGTAGTATAGTTAGAAAGTTTTTCAAGGACACCACTAGAGAATGTCAGTATGGTTTTAACTACAATCCTTTTCCAGTAGCGAAACATTCCACTGTTCTATTACATCCTCGCAGTTTCTCCGGCGTTATTGAGCACTTTTTGCGTTTTTCATAGTTTAGAAAATACTTGTCAACCCTTCAACTAACTAAAGATTCAATAGTTCCAATCCTCTCGATGTAGGAATAATGAATGGAAAATTCCACTTACGTCGGAAGTATTGGTATAATCACAGGCGTTTTAGTTAGTATCCGTCTTCTTCTTGTACTTTTATGCTTCAGAACAGAAAGTTACTTACCCCCACCATTGCCAGTATACAAACAGCTGTGGCACTGACCTGTGGCACTAACGCCATGACATGCTCATCAGGCACCTGCACTCCTTCGCAGCTCATCTTGCTACACCCAGCCACCAGCTGGAGGCCTGAAGAAGTTTATATACCCTTGCGCACCTTTCACGATAAATAAATGTTGCTACCGGTACCCTTATATCGCTGACGCATCTGAGCATGCACTAGAAAATATTCTAGACTTCTGTCTGGTGAGCATGGATGTGGTAAGTACCTATGTTGACCAGTATCGTAATTTTTTTCCTCAATTTTCTATTTTCAAATATGTTCTAAATCACGTACATAAAATTCATGTTTACATTTATCCAACACTTCATTTCGATTGTATACTGTATTCAGAAGACCATTATAATGCATGTCAGATGATTGTGGTGTAACACCATACCTTACACACTACATACCTTTTGTTGATTCATTTATCTTTCTGTTTTGTTCAACATTTCATCGTTGAACTTCTGTGATTAGTGTATGATTAATTCGAAACTGTAATGAAATGTAATCCCTGTAATACCCACAATATGAGCAAATGATATGTTTTGTCTTTCTCACATAATCTCTTTGGTTATCTTTGAGGGTGAATAATTTTGTTTAAACAATTTTTTTCCTGAAATGTCAATATCTAAAAATATTCTGTTTGGTTGCTGTTACGTAAACTGTTGACCTTCACTTAGGGTTCTTACTTATTTTATAAGTAAAAGGTGGTGTGATTCCCCTAGGGTACGGAACTGTGTAGCATGCGAAAAATGTGGTGGGCATGGATAGAAAGATGGAACGAAATGTATGTTGGGGATCAGCTACTGAACAACCAGCTGCTGACGAAAAGGTTGAGAATTATGCTAGTGCCGAGAGGAGCTTTTTGTGCCGTTTTCCAATGTGCCAAAGCCTCAGATGGATGCAGCAACTACCTGTAATTACGTTGGAGTTGATGTCTATCATCGCCACCAAGGAATTACAGAGTCCAGCAATATTAGCTGTAAATCCACCTACCAATATGCAGTCGCCACCACATTGCGCCATCACCGTAATGGAACAGAAGAACTATAGTAATGTAGAGTGTCGGATAAGCTCACTGGACGTTATAGTGTACTCAAATATAAGGTAACTTTGAGTTTATGTATCAACCTTGATTTTTTTTCTTTATCAAACATCTCTCAGGTTTCCCTCCATTTGAACAATTATTGCCGAGTGTCCTTGTTGTGGAAAAAACGAAAGTCTCAAAGCCAAACAGTTAATTAAATAATGTTGTTTGATATTTGGTAGGTATTTCAGGTTAACTGTGGATTTTGTAAATTTGTGGGAGGTAGTAAAATAGCTTTGTGAAAGCTTAGGTAATGATCATAGGGCTACCTGTTGTAAATTTAAAAAGGAGAGTCAGTTTCTTACAAATTTGTCAATATTGCGTTTCACTGTAGTAAAAGTCGTGACCTACATTTGTGGAAAGTTATATACTCATGTTTGCTAAGTGCTTGCCTCTCTTGTGTATTGAAAGTGTATATTAATTGTGTAACAGAATCCACAGTTTTTCTGTTGTGCTTTTGCTTGGTAACAAGTAACAGGAAGACCACTATCTATGAAAACAGTAACTTCATTTTTTTTTCAGAGGACAGTGGCAAATAGTTTGATAATAAAATTTTTTTTTCATGTCAGATAGAACAGTTATTTTTAAAAGAGAGACTGAACCTATGTCCAATTTATGATTCTACAGCGAATATTAATGGTAATGTTATTGGCACCATTCAGCTTGAATAAACCCTGAAGGTAATAGTGCCGGCCGCGGTGGTCTCGCGGTTCTAGGCGCGCAGTCCGGAACCGTGCGGCTGCTACGGTCGCAGGTTCGAATCCTGCCTCGGGCATGGATGTGTGTGATGTCCTTAGGTTAGTTAGGTTTAAGTAGTTCTAAGTTCTAGGGGACTGATGACCACAGCAGTTGAGTCCCATAGTGCTCAGAGCCATTTGAACCATTTTATGAAGGTAATAGTGTGTATCGCTATCTGTTATATTTATGCAAATAGTTTGTTCTGCTCTGTCAGCTCCAACCTTAACGTGGACATATGCAGGTGCCAGAGTTCATGGCAATCTCATGTGACAAAGTATAGGCTACGTTTGCCCATTGAAGTTACTTAGTTTCAGTACTTAACTAGAAAGCTACCCATTCTTATGCCTAACTAGGCTGGCGACGGTTTTTATTATCATTTGGACACTGTGGATAGATAAATCATTTAATTCATTATTTCTTACTGTTTAAATATGTACGTAATTCTGACTTTCACTTCCGATAAGCCACCTCCGTTAGGTATATCACGGTGAACACAACTAAAATTTTCTTTCAGAGGGGAACACTGCTCTGTTGCTTTATACCATAATTGCCTCATCAAAATAATTTCTACATCTACTGTTTCTACATTTATACTCCGCAAGCCACCGAAGGGTGTGTGGCAGAGGGCACTTTACGTACTACTGTCATTACCTCCCTTTCCTGTTCCAGTCCCGTATGGTTCGCGGGAAGAAGGATTGCCGGAAAGCCTCCGTGCGCGCTCGAATCTCTCTAATCTTACATTCGAGACCTCTTTGGAAGGTATAAGTAGAAGGAAGCAATATATTCGTCATCCCAACCAGAAACGCACCCTCTCGAAACCTGGACAGCAAGCTACACCACGATGCAGAGTGCCTCTCTTGCAAAGTCTGCCACTTGAATTTGCTAAACATCTCCGTAACACTATCACGCTTATCAATTAACCCTGTGAGGAAACGCGCCGCTCTTCTTTGGATCTTCTCTATCTCCTCCGTCAACCCGATCTGGTACGGATCCCACACTGATGAGCAGTACTCAAGTATAGGTGGAACGATTGTTTTGTAAGCCACCACCTTTGTTGATGGACTACATTTTCTAAGGACTCTCCCAATGAATCTCAACCTAGTACCCGCCTTACCAACAGTTAATTTTATATGATCATTCCACTTCAAATCGTCTCATTGTACGAACTGCCTCTTGCTTTGAGGTTGTGGTATAACAGTAGCGGACGGTAGTTTTATAATTGTATAAGAATATCCACATGATATACAGATATTAAAATGCATCCACATATCGATTTGTATTATCCTGCTGAAACCTTCTCTTACACTGACTTCCACCTGGGAGAATGATGGGAAGAGGTGTTTCAGTACTGCTCCAATACCACCTTGAAACGACTATTTTCAAACTAGCACCATAATCAGTTTTAAAGTCTACAGAGTTGTGATTCATTCCTGTCTACAGCAGTTGCTCCCTCAAGTATGTAACTTCCTTCCCTGTTTCACAGGTAAGTCTCAAGCAAATATGGAATTTGTATCAATGACTGTTTAAATATATTTGATACTTTTCATCACTCAAGAACATAACATCATACTAGAAGCTCTAACTGACATTAAACACCCAGATATCCTATCAAAACATTTCTATTCAGGAATACTTTACATCCTTCTTTGTGCGGTCCTCAGATTACATCATTTGTAATTAACTTATAAAGTGCTTTTCTTAAAGTGCTGAAATTACTGATATAATCATGTGAGATGTGTTTTCAGCAGTTTCTGATACAATGAGTAGTTTTAGCCATTGAACTATTTTGCCGGAATCATCATAAGATATAAATATTGCACAGAGCTAATGTTCACTTTTTATGGCGAATATCGTGAATCTCATAGCCACATCCTCCCCCTAACACCCGTTTAACAAAGCTTTTGTATTTTTCACTGTGAGAGTGTCTTGCACCTAATCATTCGACTTTCTTGTGTGCATAAGTCATTAACAATAGATGAGCATGTATTTATATACCTTTCACTATATACCTGTTGATATTAAAGAAATTTGAAATTATTGAAATCAGTAAACTAGATTTTCATTCAAACTCCCTGGCCCAGTATGCATTCCACGCACCGATAAACTTGTAAACTGTGCACCTGGCATGTCTGCTTTCCCGAAGAATAAAGTGCTTGGACTAAAAACGGTGTATGACAAGAATGTAGTCTTTCCCCTTGTGTTGAAGATAAACATCAAAGAAGCAGTGATGGAAATAAAAGAAAGGTTCATGACTTGAACTAATATTCAAGATGAGAGGATATCAATAATAAGATTGATTGATGACATTGTTTTCCACAGGGAAAGTGAAGAATAGTTACAGGATCTGCTGAATGAAATAAACAGTCTAATAAGCACAGCATACGAACTGACAGTAAACCAAAGGAAACTTAACATCATGATTCAAGTAAATGGAGCTACGGAATTCTACTACCTAGGTAGCAGAATAGCCAATGACGGATGGACCAATGAGGACATCAACAGCAAATTAGTACTGGCAAAAAGGGCATTCCTGAAGAAACCTACTAGTATCGAACATACACTTCAATTTGATGAAGAATCGTCTGAGAATATACTTTTGGAGTACAGTATGGTATTCTAGTGAAACATGGACTGTAGGAAAACAGGAACGGAAGAGGATCGAAGTATTTGAGATGTGGTGCTACCAACAATTGTTGAAAATTAGATGGACTCATTTGGAAAAGAATAAGGAGCTTCTGCACAAAATCGGAAAGGAAAGGATTATATGGGAAACACTCACATTAAGAAGGGACAGGATGATAGGATACCTGGTAAGACGTTAGGGAATACCCATCACTGTGCTAGAGGAAGCTGTAATGGTTGAAACTGTAGATAAAGAGATATACTGGAATATACTAAGCAAATAGTTCAGGCCATAGTTTGGAACTGCTACTCTGAGTTGAAGGTCTTGGCACAGGGGAGGAATATGAGATGGGCTGCATAATACCTGTCAGAAGACTGGTGACTCAAAGAAAAAACACATTTTGTGATATTTCATGCAAATTCCACAAGTTACCTCAAATATTTCAAATGATTCATTTATTGTTGTAAGCATTATGATTTAATGCACAACATCAAATTGACTGACTTGCTCCCATTAAACTGCATTGTGGAGGTTGTAAAAAGGAAGAATAAAATAAATTTTTGAATGTATTATGTTTTTTATACAGAAATAAAATAGTCACAATCTTAATTTGAAAGATACAAAATAGCCAGCCATTGTTGGTTTGACAGGTGGAGGATAATAATCTATTTCTTTCCTCTGTAGCTCTGCAATTAACTTAATTACTATTCTGTAATAGCTGCCCATCTTCATAACTTTAATCTCACGTAATAATCACTGCAGTATGTATTTGGAAGAATAAATAAAATTGTAAGGATATTCACTGGATGGATTTCAGTGGTGTAAAAGGCGTGAAAAGATACTACAGTTTTCTAAGAAACATTATTTTATTATGAGTACTTTCGATACAGTTATTTGAAACCTCCACTCTACATTATCACCTCATAAAGAAAAGCAATGGTCGTCGATGAACAATTTTTTGTAATCATTGCGTGTGGGGCATATTCTGTTCAAGCCAATTAGAGGAATGATAATTGCAGGATACCAACCTCATACTAACCTTGTAATACATTTCTGCTTCTAGGTATAAAATTAGCGGATCTTGGTTTATCAAGCATACATTTACTCATGTATAATTCCTCCACCATACAAACTTCACATTCTGTCGCACGCTAAGCAACAGCATCTTACAGCTGTTTCACGCAGGCTCAGCTTGAACACAATCTATCTGTCGCAGTCCATATGCCATCATATGAATAACGTAAGTTCAGACCAGTTCATGTCATAAATGAACATTCTGTGCTAAGATAGGCGACTGTTCTGTGCACATTGACAATGTTAGTCGATGGTAAATTCAACACGACATTTACAATAATGTTATTGTTGTTGCTGGAGTTCTCACATTTCCTTAAACATGGATTGTCGTACGCATGTTCTAATGGCTGCACTGTTGTTCCAACTCGACAACTTATTCCTCCTTTACACTGCACAGAATATTTTCTACTAGCATAGCTTCAAAATCTTGGCCTGGCGCTAAGATCACACTGATACATTTCAATCCACTGGCACTCACATGCTATGCAAGAGAAAGCTGTGACATTCTGATCCAAATGATGTATCTGTGTCAGCTGCTGAATCTTATACATACAAAACACATTTTCTGGTACTGTTATGTATAATAAAACATACCAAGTCAGCTTTCTTGAATTGGGTTACAGGAAAGATTAAGAGCTGCACAGGTAAATGTGAAAGGGATCAGGTTATTATATGACCTTGAGAGCCCTCTGGCTAACTAAATAATTCCGTTAGAGTAGGTCCTCTCGCTGGGGCATGATCGGGTTCCAGGGACATCCGAGATTTTCTCTGGGGTGACATCAGCCTCCAGTTCATTATACAGATACAAACAACTGCCTCATATTTCTTCTCCTATTATAAACGATGAACAATACAGAAGCAACTTCATGGAACTACCTAGAACTTTTCTTGGTGAAGAGAGGAGGACTGGGTTACTAGGTGTCCTTGAAGGTCCTCTGAGTTACCAATTAATAGAATTTTAATGGGTCTTTTCTCTGGGATGTACTTGGGTTTCATTGATTACCCCGATTTCCTCTGGGAGAGGTGGAGTAGAACGGATTATCAGGTGACTTAAGCTACCAACAAATTCGGCTTGAGTAGGTGCCAGAGGTTTCTTGATCATGGAGGACTTCGAGCAGTGATGTAGGCTGCATCAGTCTGCCCAGTGGGAGGGTGAAATCATTGAGGGTAGGAGTTACCTTGGGGCGGAATATTGGGTTTCTGGAAATATGGTAAAAATGAAGAACGGGCCATTTCTCTCATTTCCCTGTTACTCGCCTGCATTAACAAAACAGAAGATCTACATGGAACAGCCCTTAGCTGAATCATTCTTCGCCCCATTTTCTCTCAGTGAACTCTGGATTCGAGCATCGATACAAGTTATAGTTTCCGCCTGACAGGAATCTTCATTACACTGGGCATTTAGGAGCAGACTGAGAGCTATATTTTGGGACATTCTGCCGTGTTCACAATACATATTTTTAATTTTCTTAGGCTTTTAATGTATGATTGACCAAGTGTATTTAGTTGTTGTATTACACCGTTGTGCTTAGCGAGAATACTGCACATTTGTTGCTGATAAACAAGTAAGACTGGCAGTTACTGAGGCATAGTTTCGAAAACAGCCATGAATTTGGCGTCGCTACTCATCACACAGCTTTATTGGAAAACCGAATTGCGTGTAGAGTTTTCGGTGATCTGTTTTGTGGTTTCCACAATTAATACGAGTGGATGACGCTGCTGCTAATTGGCACGAATATTGGCTACAGGAATACTGTCAGATAATGTATGAACCATTCTCCAACATTCCAATGCGTTTGAACAACACTACGATATCCGTGGTGTTATATGTAATGAACTACAAAAAATGTAAAGAAAATAGAAATAAAATCTGAAATAAAGTTCGTTTTTCTGTTAAGACGCTCTTACTGTTCAGCAGCTTCCGTATATGTAATTTGAACACTGAAGGAAATGCTGTTGGCTGTATTAGAAAGTTATTTATTTTTGTATTAGGGGAAAGTGGGAACCGAGAATTTCATCGTTTTGCTGGTGTAAATACTTATGAGTTAGTCATCAGTGGAGCCTTATTAAAGGCATGCATCCTAAATAAGAAGCAGTAAGTGTACTTAATACGTCACATGCTCTTAAATTATTATAGATTTAGAAAATAAAAACGAACGTCAGAGCAAATATTGCTTTGTTGTTGTATCAAAATGTAACAAAAACGACCTATTTTAGTAGAAAAATAGTGCTCATTAATAAAAAAATTGTTGACATTTATAAACAGAAACGTTTAAGGAAGCTAAACCTATGAAAAATGTATGAAAATTCCTATTAAACTAAAATTTCCACGTATAACATTACTGATCATCCATACAATCAGGAGTAATTTACTTCTTGACGTTGAGGAGATTGGTTGGTGTCCTTGGCACATCCTTTCGTTCTGAAACACTGATGCTTTAGGATCCTTTTTTTCTCTAAACAAAGGCTTCTAAATAACTTTTGTACTTTTATTCTTTTTTCACGCAGTTTTGAGGTAGACTAGTTATTCTGAAACCCTTAGTGAATGCACTAAATATTGTGATGTTCCCACTGTTGCAGTTTGTCGGTATTTTTTTGGATGTTACTGGTCGTAGCATTCCTATAATCACATTAAGGACCGTCCTACTGCTTACGCACTAACGAAATGTACTACCTGCCAGTTACGAAATATTACTGTAGCATATCCTTAATTCGGACCTTAGGTGTACACCACTGTGCAGTTCGAAAGATAATAATTATTTATGTGTCTGGTTATATATTGAACATTGAACGTCATGGACTTAAGGCTTTTACCTCTGATTGCAGCTGTAGTATCTGAGCTTAGAAAATTACCTTATCGGGGTCTTCAATATTTAGTTGATGTAGTAACTCACAGCTATTAACTTCATGCGAGCGCGGCCCAGTTTACTATCTTTGGTCTTTCAGTATTCAGATTTGTATTAGTCTGTTATAATTAACGAAGTATACACTTATTAAAATAAGTGTAAATGTCGTGTGCCTAGGGCCTCCCGTCGGGTAGACCGTTCGCCGGGTGCAAGTCTTTAGATATGACGCCACTTCGGTGACCTGCGCCTCAATGGGGATGGAATGATGACGATTAGGACAACACAACACAAAGTCCTTGAGCGGAGAGAGTCTTCGACCCAGTCGGGAATCGAACCCGGGCCCTTCGGATCGACATTCTGTCGCGCTGGCCACTCAGCTACCGGGGTGGGACCATACACTTAATTAATCTGTCCTATCGGTTTTAATGAACGCTTTAGCTTTAAGAAATTATTTATTATAGTCCTGTCATGAGTTTATTACTGCATCTGTCGTAAGTTACCTCTATCGATATTACTATTCGTGCTGCTTAAAAGTTTTGTTTCAGTCGCTAAGACAACGTCAGCCTTGTTATTTAAGAACTGTCACTTGTCTGATTAATTCACTGCCAACATTATATTTATCCTTTCCAGAATGAATGCCAGTCAGTTTAGCCATGAAAAATTGTACTAAATGTCGCTTTCACTCAACTATCTTTAAATGAAGTCCCCTTGCAAACAATAAAGAACTTGCCACAAACCAGAGATCTTACCAGCAATTAAAGTAACTAGTGCTATAGATCTCGTCCAGACAATTCCCAACACGTGTGACAGTTCTGACTCCTTCAGCAGTCTAAATATAGACAGTGTCGTCTCGTAAATCTTTTAGTAGTTTAAAAAACATTCTTTGTAAATGGGTGAAATTCATGCGTACAATTTCTTCGTAGTAAAAGACGAACATGTGGTTTTCCTCCACAGCACCCATAATATTAGCGTCTAGATGCGATTTATCTTCGTCAAAAATGAGAAGCGTTTCGTCAGGGCTCTTAGGTTGTAATGAAAACTTTGCAGAGCAAATTTTAATGTTTGCTTATTTTTATCATTTATATTTATCGTGCGTACCTACCACAGTCGGAAAATTTTGCTTTTCTTTCTCATTTATTCCTGACAGCTATGTTTGTATTTTTTTTAGATCCTATTCAGTTTTTACACAGTACAAATCGTTAGGTACAGTGCTTGCTGTGAATGGACGCAGGAATTATGCAGTTTCAACCATTTATCGATGTAGGACCGCCGGCCGGGGTGGCCGAGCGCTTCTAGGCGCTACAGTCTGGAACCGCGCGACTGCTACGGTTGCTGGTTCGAATCCTGCATCGGGCATGGATGTGTGTGATGTTCTTAGGTTAGTTAGGTTTAAATAGTTCTAAGTTATAGGGGACTGATGACCTGAGCAGTTAAGTCCCATAGTGCTCAGAGCCATTTGAACCATTTTTTTGATGTAGGACCAGAACCCCCTTAATGGCTCTGAGCACTATGGGACTCAACATCTTAGGTCATAAGTCCCCTAGAACTTAGAACTACTTATACCTAAGTAACCTAAGGACATGACACACACCCATGCCCGAGGCAGGATTCTAACCTTTGACCGTAGCAGCCCCGTGGTTCCGGGCTGCAGCGCAGAACCGCACGGCCACCGCGGCCGGCGAACCCCCTTAATCTCGCGAAGAAATCTAATGTGATGTGACTTACGTAGTTGACACCTTCCTATTGAGGCATTTATCTACCATCACTGAGTACTGCTTGAATTACCAATTTTAGGTGACTGTAATTAAGATGAGTCACAATGGGTGCAACTTCAGGAGGTCCGGTTTGAGAATGAAGCATTAGGTTCTCCCGTCAAAATATACGTACTGTAACAGTGACAGAGTTTCAACAAACTCTTCATGACGAGGAGAACTGGCTGCCGTCTGTAAACAGCTGACAGCCGTATTTGGCACAGCTGGCAGGCTTCTGCCTACTGCTCAAAGATGCAACAATATCGAAATCCTATGACAATACTTGCAACAATTTTGGCTCCGTGGGAATTCTCCAGTGACGTGGTTGTCGCCGTGTCTTCGGATAGCCAACAGCGGACCAGTCCGGCTTTACTTTGGAGTGAGTGTAGACACTGTTGGGTTCTCGTGTCAGTGGGCAGAAGTAAACAGAGGGAACGTGTCACACTGCTGGCGCCTTACGAGTTGGCAACAGGTACGAGGCGCTACGCAGTGTTGGTAGTACTAATGAGCCAGCTTGGCCTGCCTCTCCTTTGCAGCTAGCGGCCGATTTTCCTGTCCATTCCGGTAAAGTGCAGAAGACGGTTATGTTAGACATTGGGAACTTCAGCTTTAGGTTGGGTATGGAGCTCCTCAGTGAAATAGCAGGCAGGGTGGGAAAGAGCGCCAACATGTGCTCGATATCTTTGTCTTGCTGCCGGCTATCGAGCGTACTGGCTGCTAACAGCTGCAAGTATTGTTTCATGTTGGCATGAATGACACCTTCCACTGGGGGTCTGACGCCTTGTGGTAAGTGCAGGCTTAGCTCACTATTTGTAACATCATACCCAGAGTCTATTGCGGTCCTGTCATTTGGAGAAGAGTGGAAGGTCTAAACAGAGGCTCAGACGATTCTGACTTGCACTACACACAAGAAGCGCCTGCTATACTAGGAGAGTACGTGTGGCGGGCTCGTGATCTTTTTTAGGTTAGAGGAACCCACCTTGCGTTCGTAGACGAATTGTCTGAGAGTGTAGTTGTTACATCAGCCACAGTATTATCTGAGAATCCTCGTTCTTGCCGATCGGGTATAGTAAAGTTTAAAATGATATTATGTTATGTTATGTTAAGCGGGAACCTAGAAACGACGGAGAGACTCCGTCCCCGCCGCTTCCGCAGTGATCCGCAACCCCACGACGACTACCGCAGTCCACTTCACCCCTCCGTCGCCCCACACTGAAACCCGGGTTAGGGCGCTGTTCGGCCCCCGGTGCACCCCCCAGGAAACGTTTCACACCAGACGAGTGTAACCCCTATGTTTGTGTGGTAGAGACAGGAGTTAAGGGAGTGTAAAGACCTTCCCATTGCGTGACACGTCCACAGTGCCGTTAGGCAGAATTAGCGGAAATTTGGTGGCAGGTGATATCATTAACTCACACATGACGTGAACGTCCAGGTTCTCGCCTCACGTACCCACACACTGCTGTTGGAACCTCGTGATTGGCGAGGGTGACGCAGTGCACATATTCGTACACAGGGTGTCCCATTTATATTTACCACCATAAATAACTGTTTGTCCACATGCGAATTACAAAATGTTTCAAGGAAATGTGCTTCAGCCGTCAGGGGGAACATCAATCAGCATATTTGATTTCGTTGTAGCTTTGCTTTTTAAAAAGATATTAACAGTGGTATGGCTTTTTTAAATGGCACCCTGTATTTTTTATTCAGTAATTCATTTCATCCCCTAAAATCCTATTCAGAAATGTATCGCAGTCTACTGTTCACTGAAATACAACGTTATTAATTACATAACACAACATTTACCTTGGTGGAGTTCTTAGAAAACAAATGAAAACCAAGTAAACACAAAATTGACTTCGACTCTCCCGTACCATTGCCCAAAAGTAGAACATTCACAGATGCTCAAAGTGGTGACCCTGGACACCGATACACTGGTGCACTCGTTGAATGAAATAATTATTTACTGCATGTCCTCTGTAGTTTTTGGAATATCGCGATAGACAAAGTCTTTATATATCCCCAAAGAAGAACAGAGGATTTAAATCAGGGGACCTAGCAGACCGCCGGCCGCGGTGGCCGAGCAGTTCTAGGCACTACAGTCTGGAACCGCGTAACCGCTACTGTCGCAGGTTCGAATCCTGCCTCGGGAATGGATGTGTGTGATGTCCTTAGGTTAGTTAGGTTTAGGTAGTTCTAAGTTCTAGGGGACTGATGACCTCAGCCAGATGTTAAGTCCTATAGCGCTCAGAGCCATTTGAACATTCGAACCTAGCAGGCCAAGTAACAGTTCCTCCTCGACTAATCCATCTGGCAGGATACCTTCGGTTCAGAACACAATGTGCATGCAAGGCATTATGTGCTGGACATCCGTCGTGTTGATACCACATTAGCATTCTGGTTCTTAGAGGAGGAAGAATTCGTCTGAGGATGCTGGCATACGCTGAGACGTTTAGACTACCATTGATGAAATAAGGGCCAATAATTATAGTACAAAGTATCTATCCCACATGAAAGGTTAACTCTCCGTTGACGCTGATACTCCGCTTGTCTAACCCATTGTGGGTTGTCGCTGGACCAATAATGCATGTTCCTTGTGTTTACCTCTCCTTTGTTTGAGAAAGAACATTCATCGGTAAATAGAACGTTGGAGAAGAAGTTGAGGTTGGCGAGGATTTGCTGCTGTGCCCACTGACAGAACTGTACACGATTGTGGACATTATTCCCATGCAATTCGTGTTGAAGGTGTATATAAGGATGGAACCGGTGACGTGTAAGAATACGATGTAAGACTATACTAGTTTTATGAATGCCAATCTCGTGTTCCAGCTGTCATCTTCTCATATATGGATTCATAGCAATGGAAGCGAGAGTAGTAACATCGGCAGCTTCGTCTGTGCGTGTTCAACGACGATTGCGTTATCGTGGGTTGAAACTTCCGTTTCCTGAAGTGCCGCAACAAGACGAGGAAACATCCGTCAGGAAGGTGGGTTCCTGTCACGCTACCCCTCTCAGTACAGTTCCGCTGCTTGCGTAGCATTTCGCCTACCTTCAACAACAACAGTAAATGAAACGTTATGTCGATGTAGTTTGTAGTAAGGACTGCCTTTACTGTATGCCTAGTCTATACAACAGTATTTAAAGAGAGTAAACTACTGTACTAAATGTACCCATACATAAGAAAACAGTACTGCAATTACTATTCTGCTATCTTACATTTCCTGTAGATGATTAGCATTTCTACCTTCTCTTTGTTGGTGTACATTCTACTCACACAACTCTTCAACCACAATGGTTGACGGAATGACGGGTGTGCATTCTACTTATGTTTACATTTGTCCTCTGTCAACGTCAGCATATGGATGTGTTCCATTACCCCGAGTATCTGCACTAAGCGCTGGGAGCGTCAACGTCAATGTTGTCTTATGTAATTAATACCGTTGCGTTTAAGTGAATGATAACAGAGTGATACTATTTAGGAGAGAAAATGAATTACAGAATAAAAAATACAGGGTGCCATTTAGAAAAGTCATATTGCTGTTCATATCTTCGTAAAAATTTACAACGAAGGCACTCATGCTGATTGATGTTCCCCTGACGGCTAAAGAACATTTGATTGAAACATTTTGTAATTTGCATCTGGACAAAGAGTTATTTAGGGTGGTCGAGATAAGTGGGACACCCTTTAAATAAGGGACGTTCAAAAAGAAACGAGTCGGAGGCATACTTACAGAAACCAGTACCTGTATGTTGGAAGTATTGACCATGGTTGTTGACACACTTGTGCCACTGTGACACAAGGCGGTGAATGGCTGTCTCATAAAGTTCCCGTGCCTACGATGTTAACTAGATCCGCACGTACAGATTTTAATATAAGAACAATCCAGCAGAAGTCACTCGTTAACCTAAACACAGAATAAACGAAATTGTTCACACTTAATTTGTGCTATATCTTTATTTATTAGTTTCCCCAGTGAAATTTTACGTTACTTTAAATGAGTGACGTTAATACTCACACTGCAGATTAGTAATACCCCTGTTATGCAATACAAGAATGAACTGTTAATGAGGCAGCAAAATTAAGACTGAAGCTGGTCATTAGCGAAAAAAAAAAAAAACTGGCAATACATATATAATCAGTCCTCATATTTTAACGACACTCGGTTGATTGCTTGAAATGGAAAGGGGCCCTGTTTAGTAATAATGTCTGAGGAAAATGACTACACAGGCGTCCTACAAGTTTTAACGATTGCAGGTCATTATTCAAAGAAGTTAGTTATTATCGTTTGTTAAATAAATGTCACTGGATAATACCTGTACAATATTAGTTGTATTCTGTTAGTTAACAGTCTTACGATATCATAGCTGCATCTACATCCGCAATCCACCATACGGTGCGTGGCTGAGGGTACCTCGTACCACAACTAGCATCTTCCCTCCCAAACAAAACAAGGGAAAAATGACTGCCTATATGCCTCTGTACGAGCCCTAATCTCTCTTATCTTTGTGGTCTTCCCGCGAAATATAAGTTATCGGCAGTAAAATTGTACTGCAGTCAGCCTCAAATGCTGGTTCTCTAAATTTCCTTAGTAGCGATTCACGAAAAGAACGCCTCCTTCCTCCAGAGACTCCCACTCAAGTTCCTGAAGCATTTCGGTAACACTCGGGTGATGATCAAACATACCAGTAACAAATCTAGCAGCCCGCCTCTGAATTCCCTCTATGTCCTCCCTCAATCCGACCTGATAGGGATCCCAAACGCTCGAGCAGTACTCAAGAATATGTCGTATTAGTGTTTTATAAGCTGTCTCCTTCACAGATGAGCCACATCTTCCCAAAATTCTACCAATGAACCGAAGAAGACTATCCGCCTTCTCCAGAACTGCCATTACATGCTTGTCCCACTTCATATCGCTCTGCAGTGTTACGCCCAAATATTTAATCGACGTGATTGTGTTAAGCACTACACTATTTTTTTTTTTGTATTCTCAGTCACTCAACGACGACACCTTCCCTTACACCACAGCATCATCAGCAAACAGCCGCACATTGCTATCCATCCTATCCAAAAGATCATTTATGTAGATAGAAAACAACAGCGAACCTACCACACTTCCCTGGGGCGTTCCAGATGATACCTTCACCTCCGATGAACACTCACCATCGAGGACAACGTACTGGGTTCTGTTACTTAAGAAGTCTTCGTGCCACTCACATATTTGGGAGCCAATCCCCTATGCTCGTAACTTAGTTAGAAGTCTGAAGTGGGGAAACGAGTCAAACGCTTTGCGAAAGTCAAGGAATATGACATCCTTCTGATACCCTTCATCCATGGTTCGCAAAATATCATGTGAACAAAGGGCGAGTTGCGTTTCGCAGGAGCGAAGCTTTCTAATGCCGTGCTAATTCATTGACAGCAACTTCTCTGTCTCAAGGAAATTCATTATATTCGAACTGAGAATATGTTCGAGAATCTTGCAACAAACTGATGTTAAGGATATTGGTCTGTAATTTTGAGGATCCGTCCTTCTACTATTCTTATATTCATGCGTCACCTGCGCTTTTTCCCAGTCGCTCGGGACTTTACGTTGGGCACAGATTCGCGATAAATGCAAGCTAAGTAAGGAGCCAATGCAGTAGAGTACTCTCTGTAAAACCGAATTGGAATCCCATCAGGACCTGGCGATTTAATTGTTTTCAACCCATTCAGCTGCTTCACAACCCCAGGGATGTCTATCACTATGCCCTCCATACGAGAATCTGTACGAGACTCAAACGGCGGTATGTTTGTACGATCCTCCTGCATGAAAGATCTCTCAAAAGCTAAATTTAAAATTTCTGCTTTCGTTTTGCTGTCTTTCGTTGCCAGGCCAGACTGATCAGTGAGTGACTGGATGGAAGACTTCGACCCGCTTACCAATTTTACGTAAGACCAGAATTTCCTTTGGTTTTCATCAAGACCTTCTATTTTACGTAAGACCAGAATTTCGTTTAGTTTTCATCAAGATCTTTTGCTAAGGTATGACGGTGGTAGTGGTTGTATGCTTCACGAGTCGCTCTTTTTACAGCAGCACGAATCTCTACTAACTTTTGCCTGTAATTCTCCCGATCTTTCTTGTACCGCGAGTGCAACTGTCTTTGCTTCCTGAGCATTCTCCGAATTGCGCTGTTAAGCCACTGTGGGTCTTTTCCGTCCGTAACCCACTTTTTCGGCACATACTTCTCCAATGCGTGATTTACAATGTGTTTAAATGGACGGCGGCAATTCTGAGCTGCTGGTAGAGAAACACTAGTCGTCTCCATAGCCTAGATAATTGTGGGACAGACAGCTAAATTTGCTGCTTTCTCTGCCTGTCAACTGCGACCGGCTGTCAATACTCGGTGGTTAACAAAACAGGTACGCCGACATTGGCACGATCATAACTGCACACCGCATCTATGGGAATGCCCAACAAATACTTCTGCACTCCTTCAAGTATCAAGCTACTGTGTGTTCTCTCTGCTCGCAGACCCACCATACGCAAAGATAAACTACAACAGCACAACCATTTCGTCGTCGCTATCGATACATTTAAACAGTGCCCTTGGCAGTTACACACCAATTTACAGTATCCATTATGTATTAAATTCAGTTTCTCTTATAAAGCTTCTAAATTCAGAAATAGCATTTTGTCACAAATTATGAACAGATATTAAACGGCGAAAAATTGTGGATGGTAAGAAGGTACTTTATCTGGATTTTCGGTGTTACAGTGTGTTCACTAACAATTTTGACATCCCAAAACATCGTCTGAATTCTTGGTACATTGGTGGAGCTTGTTCAACATTACATTGTTGAACTGCACAAATTAATACAATTTTTGACTTATTTTCGCTGCACAAAATCTTCTCCAAGGATGTAAACCGTGTATCTTGAAGTCAACGCGGCGGCCTCCCTTAGTCTCATTCTTATTAACTGTTTCAACTACAGGACACTGCTATAGAACTTTGCAGGGCACAAGGCTAAAAGCTGAACTCGCCGTGCTACATTCAAGTTATTCACACTGTTAGTAAGTTCATAATTGTTCTTCTCGGAATGGCATCCATCGAATATAGTTTAATGAGAAAGGTCACATTTTGAAACTCGAAAACAATCTTGAAATTTCCTACAAACTCGGAAAAGTGAAACAATGGATAAAATGGAAGACATGGAAAATTTCATTATTAATGCACAAAGGGAATGATAATATTCTTGATGAGATACCTTAATTCATAAGCTCCGATTTCTTCAGTCGTGTTAAAGTCGTACTACTGCAGTAGATTTGAGATGAGCCAGTGTGAAACGACTACCCGACTGACAATGTCACGAATAACAGAGATACGAAACGATAGTCGATACTTATCCATGTGCTACAAGGCTGCCATCTTGTATTTAAGATATACTGTTTACTATAGATAACGATAGTATCTGTTCCCCAAAGAACAGTTACCATAGATGACCATGCAGCTTTGCTAGAAATGAAATGATAATTAAATGGACACCCTAGCTGCAAACAGGCGTTGATGTACTTCATTAGGGACATGTTGAAAATGTGTGCCCCGACTGGGACTCAAACCCGGGATCTCCTGCGTACACGGCAAACGCTCTATCCATCTGAGCCACCGAGGGCACAGGGGATAGCGCGCCTGCAGGGACTTATCCCTTGCACGCTCCCCGCCTCGCTATTCTCTGAGCACTCGGTGGCTCAGATGGATAGAGCGTCTGCCCTGTACGGAGGAGATCCCGGGTTCGAGTCCCGGTCGGGGCAACACATTTTCAACATGTCCCTAATGAAGTACATCAACGCCTGTATGCAGCTACAGTGTCCATTTAATTATCATTTCATATACTGTTTACGTCTATGGAGAAATGTTTGGGCAGCGAAAAGAAATTAAAAACAGTATTAGATTAAGCAGCGCAATAGTGTCATGGATAACAACATCTACGCTAATGTACCAGTGATGCAGATGACGTTTCGGGCCATCATAGTCACAGGTGACAACCGATATACATAGTTTAAGAATATCACACGGAAACACCACAAGAAGTGATGCACAACCATGTGCATCCCTCACACATTGTGATATCAATAACAGCTACTGGACAAGCTCCACACCAGCAGAATGCAAAACAGGACACAGATTTTTTCTGGCCACCCATTACCAGCAGTCTCCCCCAATGTATCCTAGTAGCTACTCCAGCAGCAGAAATGCGAACAGAAGCTGTTCCAGGTTAATTTAGACTCTTGAGCTTGAAGCTCACCTGTCCATGTTTGTTTACAAACAGATTTCTATTTGGAGATGGTATGCCTTGAGCAAATCATAATTTTTTATTTTGACGTTTATTTCCCAGAGATATTTCGGTATCGTTTCAGCATCATCAGGGGATTTTTATTATCTTTCTATTATACTGTAAAAATATACGTTTATACATATCAGGCTGAGTTTTTAAGACAGTGTTTACACATTTGAAAACAAAGTTTAGTTTGTTACCACATGCTGTGAATGTCCTGGACTTTTTAAGTTATGTATAGCAGTTGTTTTGTTACAGTTTTTCATAGCCAACTATACAGAACGTAATGTAGAACAGCTACTTAGTTTGAAATTTTACGTTTGGGAATTTTATGGTTATGTCTACCATTAAGTATTCTGTGTGGAAGATGGTGTGTGTGTGTTTATAATATGTTTAACTTACCTCCTCTAGTTTCCCCGTTATCTTTTCTGTGTGAAGGCCTGGACTAAGTAACTTTCACTGTCATTGCTTACAAACTACTGAAACTCCTGTAAATGTAAACGTCTCATTACGAGCAGAACATATCTTAAATACGTTTCAATGAGTTAAATAATCATAAAATGAATTAATGTGTCTTTAGCAGAAAAGTACTAATAATTATAATTAACACATCACTGGAAAAATTTTGAACTGCCGGCGAGAACTCCTGTACAAATTAAAAGGAGAGTTCCACAGGGAAATTTTTGAAATTAGGTTGTGTACTTGAGTTTATTATTCTCTTTTTGCAGTTATAATGCGAGTCTATTGAAAGTGAAACCCGTTGAACAGGGTATAGGGCTGGCAGACTGATAATTTGGAGAAACCTGCATGACGGCCCACTCGTTGTTCGCTAAGTTAGCCAACTGACTGACCATCCTTTTTTTCATTCAGCAATATTCTTGATGAGGACACAGAGTACCCTCAAAACATACCTGTATCTGACAGAATGAAAATAAAGCAGCCTAAGCTACTTGGTGACAGAGACAGTGGAGATTTTTATTCTTCTAGTGAAGATACCAGTATTGTGTCTCTGCACAAATACTTCGACGTGTCGCTTTAAGAAAGCTTTTCACCTATTCTCAGCCTTAAGAATATACGGTAATCGACTGGGTAACTGTATAACGATAGTTCCTTGACAAAATCGGTGTGCTTCGTGTTTTGTTGCAGTCAAGCATTAAAACGTTCTCACAAAGCGACGCGCTGATATTAGCAACTAACCTATTAGTTATTACATAAGGCTCGATTTCTCTCATAGTAACCAGGTATGTACAAAGACGACAATGTTTCAGGCATCTGGAATGTTTTGTAACAGACTATTAATGCGTGTCAAGAAAAGCAAATGATCGAGAAGAGAAACCGGTATCATCCCCCTCTTTCAAAGATCCGCGTCAGATTCAAATGATTCAGTTTAGTTGACAGTGGACGGCAAATTCCTGCTTCAAATAATTTTAAGTTATGAAGCGAACCTTTGAAGGGAATTACCTATACCTCAGTACTGTTCTAGCCTACGAAAAAGTTCTGTAATTTCCACGCAAACACATACCCTTGTTAATCAAAGAAGATACCTTATGTCCTCAACTTTTCCTTTAGACCTAATAACACCTCACAAACTAAAGAGTTTATTACATCTTTTGTGCGTGCTCCTTATCTGACACCATGCTGCGAGTCGGACGGGAAATTATGTGTACTGAGATGTCCACTAATCACTTAGGCCTACACACTGATTTTCACAATCCTTCAGAACAAAGACACCAAAGAAATTGGTCGACAGTTGCCCACATTGCTTATTTCCCATTCTTACAAAGTGATTTCATTAACAAGTAGCTCAGTTTGTCAGTCTGAATACTGAAACAATATATGGGGTACTGTTCTTCATAACCCACATTAATGTTTCATTAAACACAAGGGCGTATTTATTCATAAGTAATTTGACAACTGACACAGTATTATCTTTGCTCCAGGAATAGTTGTCCCGAAACACCAGGTATTAAAAATTCAGCATATTTACCTGTACTAACGGAATTTTGATTTAATTTGTTTTCTATTTACGGGACACCATTACGATTTTCGGCAGCTTCGGTGAATCACTGAAAGTTTGAGTCTCATGCAAGAGAGATATTATTTCTAAATGGTCGAGCGGAAATCACAATCGCAAATAAATAAATTAAAAACTCCGATGAGAAAAGTTTGTATTTTCGAAAACAATGGAAATATACACTCCTGGAAATGGAAAAAAGAACACATTGACACCGGTGTGTCAGACCCACCATACTTGCTCCGGACACTGCGAGAGGGCTGTACAAGCAATGATCACACGCACGGCACAGCGGACACACCAGGAACCGGACCGCACGCCAAGACCGTAGGATCCTACGCAGTGCCGTAGGGGACCGCACCGCCACTTCCCAGCAAATCAGGGACACTGTTACTCCTGGGGTATCGGCGAGGACCATTCGCAATCGTCTCCATGAAGCTGGGCTACGGTCCCGCACACCGTTAGGCCGTCTTCCGCTCACGCCCCAACATCGTGCAGCCCGCCTCCAGTGGTGTCGCGACAGGCGTGAATGGAGGGACGAATGGACACGTGTCGTCTTCAGCGATGAGAGTCGCTTCTGCCTTGGTGCCAATGATGGTCGTATGCGTGTTTGGCGCCGTGCAGGTGAGCGCCACAATCAGGACTGCATACGACCGAGGCACACAGGGCCAACACCCGGCATCATGGTGTGGGGAGCGATCTCCTACACTGGCCGTACACCTCTGGTGACCGTCGAGGGGACACTGAATAGTGCACGGTACATCCAAACCGTCATCGAACCCATCGTTCTACCATTCTTAGACCGGCAAGGGAACTTGCTGTTCCAACAGGACAATGCACGTCCGCATGTATCCCGTGCCACTCAACGTGCTCTAGAAGGTGTAAGTCAACTACCCTGGCCAGCATGATCTCCGGATCTGTCCCCCATTGAGCATGTTTGGGACTGGATGAAGCGTCGTCTCACGTGGTCTGCATGTCCAGCACGAACGCTGGTCCAACTGAGGCGCCAGGTGGAAATGGCATGGCAAGCCGTTCCACAGGACTACATCCAGCATCTCTACGATCGTCTCCATGGAAGAATAGCAGCCTGCATTGCTGCGAAACGTGGATATACACTGTACTAGTGCCGACATTGTGCATGCTCTGTTGCCTGTGTCTATGTGCCTGTGGTTCTGTCAGTGTGATCATGTGATGTATCTGACCCCAGGAATGTGTCAATAAAGTTTCCCCTTTCTAGGACAATGAATTCACGGTGCTCTTATTTCAATTTCTAGGAGTGTATTATTTTTCTTCGATCGTTGTTTTGTGATTTGTTCCAGGAGTAATAAGGCTATGTGATGTGGACGCATGAAAATGTTTAATAATAGCAGCATCGGTTCCTGTGTGGTGCGAGTGGCGTATTTCTGTTTGTCCGCGCAGACTACATTTAACAAGTACCGTGGATGGGTAGCTACGTGGATGACGGCACAGTGCGAGGGAGCACGAGGTCCGGGCAACGCTGTACGTCAGGAACACCTGAATGTCGAGTGACTCTATTTGCAGAAATAAACGGACGGCGTCGAGAGAGCGAAGCCACACATAAGCATTGTTCAGGCCAGTATTTATGGCACGGCCGCAGGCCCGGTTTTTCCGAAGACGTATCTTCTCGCGCGCCGGGCTTCCTTTTTGCCGCTGACGCTCTTGGCAGCGCCATAAGTCAATTTGTTCGGCTCCTGTAGCGAGGAAAAGGATTCTTTCGCCCTCTGGAATACGAGAGAGCTTTGCGCCTTGGAGCACAGGAAAAAACCAAATATAAAGCTCCGTTCACTTTGCAGGCCATCTTCGCGTAATATAAACGAACTGAGAGATAGGAGATGAAGACGCATTCAGATCGTCTTAGGAGGTTCGACAAAGCTATACATGCATAATATGTACAAAGTACCCACATTTCTGTATAATTTTTGTACTAGCGGTTGAAAATGTACGTATGATAATGTAGTATATAACCATATTCAAAACACAAGAGATATTAAACACCTCCAGTTCTTTAATATATATACGAAACGAAGTACAGTGTTTGCATATTACTTGATAGCTCTCCAATTATTAAATGTTTGTTCAATGAAGCTCCGAGAAACTGGTATAGGCATGCGTATTGAGAGATATGTAAACAGGCAGAATACGGCGCTGCGGTCGGCAACGCCTATATAAGACAACAAGTGTCTGGCGCACTTGTTAGATCCGTTACTGCTGCTAACATTGGAGGTTATCAAGATGTAAGTGCGTTTCAAAGTGTTATTTTAGTTGGCGCACGAGAGATGGGGCAGAGCATCTCCGAGAAAGCGAAGAAGTGGAAAATTTCCCTTATGACCATTTCACGAGTGTACCGCGAATATCAGGAATCCGGTAAACATCAAATCTCCAACATCGCTGATGCCGAGAAAAGATGCTGTAAGAACGGCACCAACGATAACTGAAAAGAATCGTTCAACATGACAGAAGACCAACCCTTCCGCAAACTGCTGCTAGGCCGTCAACAAACGTTAGCATGCGAACCACTCAAAGAAACATCATCGATATAGGCTTTCAGAGCCGAAGATCCACTCGTGCACCCTTGGTGGCTGCACGACACAAAGGTTAAGACCTCGCCTGGACCCGTCAGCACGACACTGGACAGTCGATAACTGGAAACATGTTGTCTGGTAGGAAGTGTGTCATTTCTAATTGTTTCGAGCGGATGGACGTGTACGGTTATGGAAACAATCTCATGCATCCAAGGACTCGGGATGTCGGAAGGGGACTGTTGAAGCTGGTGGAGGCTCTGTAATTGTGTGGGGCACGTGCAGTTGGAGTTATATGGGACCCCTGGTACGTCTAGATAGTACTCTGACAGGTGCAGATACGTAAACATCGTTTGTGGTCATCTGTGCCCATTCGTGTCCATTTTGCACTTCGACGGACTTGGGCAATTCCAGCAGGACAATGCAACAGGCCATACGTCAAGAATTAATCCAAAGTGGCTCCAGGAAGACTCTTCTGAGTCCAAACACTTCCGCTGTCCACCAAACCTACACATTACTGAGCATAACTGGGATTCCTTGGAACATGCTGTTCAGAAGAGATGTCCACCCCCTCGTACTCTTACGGATTTATCGACAGCACTGCAGGATTCTTGGTGTCAGTTCCCTCGAACAATACTTCAGACATTACTTGGGTCCATACCATGTCGTGTTGCGACACTTATGCGTGCTGGTGGGGCCCTACAGACAGGTGTACCAGTTTCTTTGGCTCTTCAGTGTAACTGAATTATTTAATTTAATCCAAGATACGGACAAAATATGTGCTGGAGAAGTCAGCTATATCACTTAAGACCTTCTGGCAATCAGTGGATACAGTGAAGTCTTCCTCAGAACTCTTTGATGGTATGAAAAAAAAGACTCTTCGAGTAAACCAGACACAATTACCTTATATTTCCCTTAATGCATATGTGTGTGAAACCTCAGTAAAGTACGTGTATGCTTTTAAGGAAATTCCGTAGCATTATTTGCAGGAAGTTGGGGCTACATTTGTAATGTTGCTGATAGTAAGACCAAGATACCTGCTTTTACTGTACGCAAATGATTTCCTAAAGCCCTATAATATAGGGAGCTGCCAAATGCAAACTAAACACCCATCACAAAGTGACCATGGAATGGTTCCATTTCAAAGTAGTCATCAAACCCGTTAAAACATTTATCCTACTGGGAGACAAGACGAATTCACAACTGCACCTTATTTTGCACTTCCTAGTCCAGCTGAGAGATACGTCCACGCATGCCTTCTTCAGGTCGCGAAAGATAAGATAATCACACGATGAAATATTCGGGCTGTTCGAAGGGTGTTGGTGGGCTCTGAGCACCATGGGACTTAACTTCTGAGGTCATCTGTCCCCTACAACTTAGAGCTACTTAAACCCAACTAACCTAAGGACATCATACACATCCTTGCCCGAGGCAGGATTCGAACCTGGACCTTAGCAGCAGCGCGGTTCCAGACTGTAGCGGCTAGAACCGCTCGGCCACTCCGGCCGACTCGAAGGGTGTTGCAGTGTTCCCCAATCAAATCGCAATCTTCGTCCGATTGTCAGTATGGGGATGGGTGTTATCGTGACCTTCTACGAATGCGAGTTCCTGGATCGTGAAACTACAAATGCAATCAATGTGCAGCGCTATGAAGACACTCTGCAGACTTCGCGTAGCGCTATAAAGTCAAAACCCCTGTAATGCTTTGATGTCTCATTGCACGATAACGCCCGCCTCCACACTGCCAATGAGACGGAGGCTACTCTTCAGAGATTTGGTCGATAAACAGTGCAACATCATCCGTACAGCCCGGACTTCCACTGTGTCGTTTTCGCATCGTTGGCGGCCTGAAAGAAGACATGAGCGGACATCGGTTTCAGTCGGACGAGGAAGTCGAAGGGCGGGGTGCGGTTGTTGATCCGTCAGCGGCCGACCGCGTTATACAAAACAGGAATTGAACGTCTCGCCTCCCAGTCGAATAATTAACTTGATGCGTATGGTGATCGCCTTTGAATGGAACCAGTCCCCGATCCCGTTGTAGCGGATGTTCAGTTTTAATTTGACTACCCCTCATGACAGGCTGTGCCCTGTAAATGTAGTTGGCAAAGCCTATTCGATGTGTTGGACGAGTTTTATTCGTACACAATGAGCAGACTTTCGTTGCTTACTTAAGGTTCTGTGAAAATTATCTACTGGTACTATTAATAGGCATTCAGTTTGGCTACTGACAAGTATTTTATTCCGTGCATCGTCTAAGACAGTGACAAGTTATTTGAATTGATGTGTAATTCGTCCAGAAGAAAAATTGGTTAAAATTGTATACTATTTTTACCCTTGAAGACAACACACATGTTATGGAATATTATCAAGTAGAAGACTAAATAAAGGCCGAATGTTTAGTGGTATAAAATTCTAAAAACAAAACGCTCCACAAGAAGCTCACAGCCATACATCGTTCAAGTTTTAATCTTCCACAAAATACTATCGCTGTAAATGGAACGCTGAAGGATAAAGACATCAGACCTTGAGGAACATTTCCCTACTTGCTTGTTCTTTTGCGTCCTTAAGAGCTATTCATTAACTTACAAGAAGCAATTTCCCGACTTTTCTCTTTCTTTCTACTCATCAGCAGGTAATTTACGTCCTAAAGCTTTTTCATTTCCTTCTTAATTACGCAGAAGCAGCAATAAAAATATTCATTTATTACCATCATCGACTAAAGTAATGTCTTTCGAATATGCTGCGCCATTTTTCTAAGATGTGCGTTTAAATTTTTGCCCTCAGGTTCTGACAATAACATGTTTTTACACAAAAGCAATGTTGAACGGGGTCTGCGACAGGTAGATGTCCGACCTGGATAGCTGTCATTGGGTGACTATTCCTTTGTGCCACAAAATGGTTGGTCGTCAAAGTAGAGTGAGCATTTCGCTGACACACATGAATCTGTTGCGTCATTATGTGCTTCTAGTCTTCCAACCATTAAAAATTGGGCACCATTCAGGCGCCGTGTAGGAAAAAACTTCAAACTGGCATTATGAGTACTACATGCTTCGACATGTAAATGGTTAAGTTTTGAGTGCACACAATAGTTAAGAGGAACAGCAGCTGCATTTCCTGTGCAATGAATAGATATGCAATGGGTTTCTCCGTCAGTTATCTCAACTGAATGTCGTTTGTGAGAAGATATTTTCAGCCTTATGTAAGATGGAAGAACCAAAACCAACAGGGGTCGGAATTCGAAAAGAGGCAGGATGTGTGTAGGTACCTGTATGGTTTATCTGCATAGGCAAATGAGATGTATTAATTCCTACAAGCACCAGTTGCATGCGCCAAAGATATATTAATTCGTATTACTTCGCCTTAATGCTTGTGACATAGCTCTTCTGCTCTGTCGTGTGGTGTTTGGACGTATTTTTGCTCTCTATGTGTCCAGCAACTAAATAGTGGATAGTTCGTGAAAGAAAAGTACATTATTTCTACGAGCTTGAAGTACATCTGATCCTCTCTATACGCACCATGAACCATTGTAGTAAATCTTCGGATGTACGGGCATAAAGAAAGGAGACACCTGGCACACCTGTCATACTACGAGAGGGAAGAGGAAATTTTCATTAATAGGACGAGACCTTTCAAGAATAAAATTCATGTTTCAGAAGATTGAAAGAAGTGCCTATCCTCGTACCCTGCAAGGTGTTTGTGTAAAAGAGAGAAACTTTACCAATCGCCGCAGTTGCTGCTGAGTGTAAAACCATCATCATATCTTTATCTCTCGTCAAATGAATCGTGTTTTTATACAGATCATGGCCCGAGACTAAGTTTACTGTTCCGCGATATTGTTGGTCACGTTTGTTGGGATTCTACGACCGTTATGGGAATATGAAATTGATAGGTTCGAGGTAGCATCTTCGACTAACAATCGTAGCATCCTGGCTGCCGGGTTTGAACCTAGCCACTGCATAATTTACGAATAAATGTCATTGCCAATAACAGCCTAAGACTTCCGGCAGAAGAAGTCACCCTTCTTTTGCCAATAGACACTCCCCTGCCCTTGATGTGGGAAACTGCACCTAAAGGGTAGGAAACTCTGGAACCATCAACGGCATGAAGGGCCTAAAGAAATAGAAACCACTTCGATAGAGACACAGAAAGTGTACCCACAAGACAAGGGACCTACTTGTGACCTGTAACTGGAAAGAGTCATGATGCTCTGTCCACTGGGAAAAGATTTCGGACTATTGTCCCATTCGGATCTTCGGGAGGAGATTTCCAAGGCAAGGTGACGATGAGAATAAGATGGAATAATCAACGACGGTATAACATTGTAAGAGTTTGAAACGGAAATGTCGGAAGTTTAAATGTAGTAGGAGAGGTAAAAATTCTGACAAGGGAAAGGCAAAGGCTCAATCTATACACGGTTGGGTTTACTGAAGTGAAAAGGGAGAAGATAACGATTTCTGGTCGGATGTATATACGGTAAAACTAACAGAAGAAGAAAATGGTATTAACGGAGTAGAATTCGTTATGAATATAAAAGTAAGGCAGAGAGTGAGCTACTGTAACATCTCAGCGATAGGGCTGTTCTCATCAGATTCGACAGCAAACGAACGCAGCCAATGGTAGTTTAAGCATACATACCAACGTCGCAAACTGAAGATGAAAATATATGATGGTATTGAACGAATAATGCAGTATGTTTGTGGAGATGAAAATCTAATGGTAATGGTGGACTGGAGCGCGGTTGTAGCGGAAAAAATTGAAGAATGTTTTACCTGAGCGTATGTGCTTGGCGGTCGGAATGAGAGAGGAGAAAGACTAGATGAGTTACGCAATAAATTTCAGATAGTGATAGCGAAGAAACTGTTGAAAAATCACAGGAGGAGGAGGTGTACTTGGAAAAGACTCGGAGATACTGGAAGATTCCGACTGGATTAAACTATAGTCAGAGAATGGTTCCTAAATCAGACACTCGATTGTAAGGCGTTCTTAGGTGCCGATATAGACAGCACACAATATAATCAGTAAGAGTATACTGAAGTTAAAAACTACAGTTCGGAACAAACAGTATCGAAGGAGGTGGGATACTGACGTGCTGGGAAATGATGACTTGGGTTGAAGTTCGCTAAGAGTGTAGTTACTTGGATACTGCCACAAGTCATACCACAGTCGGGCAGTCCAGTTACAGAGGAGCGAACGTCTTTAACAAGGACAATCACAGATGATGTTGGAAAAAACTAGATACAAGTAAGGTATCAGGGCATAAACGTCATTCAACAAAAGAAATACTGTAATAGGTCGGCGAAAGAAGGAAGTATAAAAAACTTTCAGGGAAAGACAGGAATTTAGATACAGAAATACCTTGGGAGTGAAATACACATGATATGGACAGGAGAAAAGGCAAAATGCTACTGGAAAAATGAGGAGAAATGGAAAAAATGATCGTCGGAACGACTTACTGAGCAATTTATAGAAAGGGCAGAAAAACCTACAGGGGAACTAACAGCAAGTGCGACAGCATCACAAGTGGAATGGGAGATCCCCTGCTGAACGCAAAGGAGAATGAAGATAAGTGGAAAGAGTGCAAAGAAGACCTGTTTTAGCGGAAGAACTTCTCTGAGGACGTACGAAAAGAAGAAATAGGAGTCGACTGGAAGATACAAGGTATCCAATATTACATTCAGAATTTAAAAGAGCTCTTGAAGATATGCTCTTAAACATGGCAGAAGGACTAGATACGATCCATCGGAATTTCTAAATCCGCGTGGGAAGCGGAAACCAAATGACTCCTCCAGTTGGTGTGCAGAAGCCATGACATGGCATCATACTTTCAGAAAAATATCATCCACATAATTCCAAAGATAGCACAAGCAGAGAAGTGCGAGAACTGTCGCACTGTCAGCTTAAATTCTCATTCATTCACGCTTACTGACGAGAATAGTGCATAGAGGAATGATAAAGGAAACTGACGATATGCCAGATGACGATCAGTTTGGCTTGAGGAAAGATAAATGCACCACCGAGGCTCATCTGACGTTGCGACTGATAATGGAAGCAAGAAAACTCAAGGCACGCTCATAGCATTTGTGGATCTAGAAACTAGTTTGACAATGTAAACTAGTGCCTGATATTATAAATTCTGAGAAAAATTGGGAGAAGCTATAGGGAAAGACGGATAATGTACAAAATGTACAAGAATCCAGGAGGAATGATAAGACTGGAAGGCCAAGAACAATGTATTCGAATTAAAAGTGTGCAAGACAGTGACACCCTCTCTCGCCTCTTTATACGCAGAAGAAGCAATAAGAGAAATAAAAGGGTTTCAAGAGTGGAAAATAAATTCATGGTGAGAGGATATCTATGATACGATTCGCTATGCGCAGTGAAAGTGAAGAAGATTTACAGGAAATGTCAATGGAATGAGTGCATATTATAGAGAGAGTGCAATCCCAAATGGAAAAAAGTGTGACAAGTAGCAGAAATGACAATAACAAGAAACTTGGTGGTCCAGAAGTAGAAGAAATTAAGAAATTCTGCTACCTAGGCATCAAAATAACCCCTGATGGACCGAGCAAATAAGACAAAAAAGCAGACTAATGCAGTCAACAGGGTCATTCCTGTCCAGGGGCCCTGGCAAAGGGGGGGGGGGCTATGGGGGCTATAGATTCCCCCCCGCCCCCCTCAATTGAGTATCATATTACACTAGATAAAATGACATCAGAAATCAGCGAATATATTACTACAACGGATTGAAGCTTTTTTTTATAATGCAGTATAGGTTGCAATGCATTTCAAACACATTTCAACAATAGAATAAGAGCGGCTAATGGGTTACTATCTAAACCAATAAATATCACTTAACTTTAAATGGGTGCATTATTTTATATTAATTCACATATTTTACGGTGAACTCCAAAACAGTTACCAAAAACAAATTTAAGCAACACCAAATGTTACGAATTCTCCTTTTGTTAAGCGATATTCCATACCCCAAAAAAAACCTCCCCCCTTTAGCCCCCACTCCTTTGATCGACTTCTAGAATCGCCCCTGTTCCTGTCCAATAGAAGTCTCCTAGAATCAAACACATACTGTGCGGTTGACCGTGCAGGATCGTAGAGCCACGTCGCTTAACTTGAGTCATGAGAAACTGGCTTACTTGCAGCGAGCCACAAGAACAGTGTGACGACGTCTGGACTGTTATCACTTCGACCATTGTTGTGACTAAACGGGAAATCCGGATTGGAGTCCTGGTCGCCACAAAATTTCATTGTCGTCATGAAGTTCAACAGCTGATGGTTGTCCTTATTCGGAGTTACGAATACATTTAATGTGTTTCATAATGGCTGTAGTCGCCAAGGTGCCAGTTGCTTTGACAACGGGCACACTAAACACTGAAGAACCATCGTGATTCGTCGGACTACACTAGACGTTTTCAGCGTTCTATTGTCCTTTATGTTGTTTGACACAGTGGAGAAGCATTGCTTTGTAAGCCAAAGTGAGCAATGGCTTTTTGCAAAGTACACCGAGATATTTCCTCGGAAGCTGATTGAGTTGGACATGCTTTCGCTACTAACGGCAATTAATTTCGGGTTTAAAAGAGATTGAATGAGTAAGGCGCGACGAAAATCTGCAGTCGTTGCTGGTTGGGGTTCTTCTGCTACCACTATTCATACGCTGTGTTAAGTGCAAGTGCTTGGCGATTCCTTTTGTGGACACAGCGAACAGTCCGATTTGCTACACCAACAAATCGTGTGCCTTCATTCACAGTGAGGTCCTAGGTGCTTGTAAACACGATTGCTTCTTTCTACAACATGTCCTCATTGCAATGATTGCAGACATCCGACTGACACATACACGCCGCTGCACTCTCATTACTTACGTCTGTAGTGGAGATTCGGTTGTCTGCTCGCTGCGATCTCTGCACTAGCTATAACATTCGGCAGCAACCTGTGTGCTCTTATGGAAGGTAGCTGACAAAGTGCGTTAAGTCAACATGCACAACTGTCGTAACCAACGTAGTCATTTCAAGAACTCTATGGGGATATGCCATAGAAATTACAATGCTGAAGGAATATTAATTTTATAGTATTAATTTACAGGGTGACGGTTATTGGTCTGTGTAAAAAAACCGTAAATTTGTTACAAAATAAGGCGTGCAAACACTTTGTGCAACATGTAAACGTCACTACAGACGTTCGGATTGAGATTCTGACATGTTCGATACGCTTGCCATTATTAGCGATAACGTGGCGCTGACCAATAGCGCATTTCAGCATGACCCACTGAAGTGTCGGAATATCGATGTTGTCGATGACGTCTTGAATGGCGGTTTTCAACTCAACAATGGTTTTATGGTTATTGATGTATACCTTGTCTTTACTATAATCCGACCAAAAAGAGTCACATGTGTTCAGGTCCGGAGAATATGCCCGGTCCGTCGAACCCCATACTAGTGGCGCTGGATACGCCAGTGGCAGAATGTGGTGCCCGAAGTCTCCTCCAGGACATCAAATACTCCCCTTCTTCGATAGGGTCGAGCTCCGTTTTGTATGGATCACATCTTGTTGCAATCAGGATCACTTTGGATGATGGGCACTAAACGATCTAAAACCTTCATGTACGGTTCTGTAGTTACCGTGTCATGAATGAATATCGCTCTGATTATTCCCTGACTGCACGTGCGCACTACACAGTTACCCGGTGAGGGTGAAGGACTTCTCAATCGCGGAAAAGTGGAATCTCAGTCCTCCAAATGCTCCAATTTTGCTTATTGACGAACCCATCCAAGTGAAAGTGGGCTTCGTCGCTAAACCAAACCGTGCACGCGCATACTAATTCCATCTTTCCCCGAAGCCAACCGTGGAATTTGAACGTCTTAACTCAACCCGTTCAGAGGTTATGACGATTTTATTTCATATTATCAAAAATTGTCACTCTGTACTTTCTATTTAAATTAGTGTTAGAAATTTAATAACCAATGTACTTTGTGACTGGTACTGAAACATAGTCATGTAAAAATATGTCATGATTAATATATTTAAGCCCCGGATAGACATAAATATCACCGGAGGAAGGCAGATCGGAGTATGCATCGCCGTTTCCATCTCTATATAGTGTGTTGATATCAGTTTCCGAGCCGTTTAGTTGTCAAATGTGTCAGTTGTTGCTGTTAATCAGGATGCACTGTGCGTATAAGAACTTACGAGAACAGCTAAAACAGTGCTACGACAGGGGAGGGAAACGAACTACACGGCCTTTGGACAACATAGCGCGGACGACGAGCCTTTGCCACGGAAACTATCTATGTCAGCGATGCAAAAAATACAGACTCTTAAATTTTAAGAAAATGCAAACATTAATTCCCATTTATAAGCTGAATGGATGATACAGCACTCTATTGGTAATCCTTACACGTATCACCACAGAATGAACGCTCAGTAGTTGCAGTACACATGAGCTGTCTGACACGGCTTCCTTCGTTACAGTTATGCCACGGGATACACGCAGTGCCTTTTACCCATTTAACAGCACAACTGCTGCGCTGTATTCCATATAGACCTACTCCTCACCAGTTCGTCGATCTCGGAGGTGACTAACATGTTGTCTCACGAACACCCAAGGCAGCTAATTTTTGATAGCAGACTAGAAGCAGGAAACTTGGCATGCCATTACCTCGTTTCCATGATCTAATGCACTCTGATTTCTTGTCATGCACTCATATAAATACTGTGCGAGAAATCCGAGGAGACAGAACGAGGGTCTGCAGCATAAATCTGCATAGAAGGTGACGGACGCCATTTTTAACAGTTATTGTAGATGTAGCATAATGTGCAAGTTGTGCAGGTAAATATCATCGGATGCACGCAAGTTGTAAACATACAGTTTCCTTATTTTCGCTTATAGTTTTGGGCTACGTTTTTTGAGCGCATGCTACTTGTCTCAAACTGATACAAAAAAATTAGGTTCAACTTGCTCTATGCACTATGGGACTGAACATCTGAGGTCATCGGTCTCCTAGACTTAGAACTGCTTAAACCTAACGAACCTAAGGACATCACACACATCCATGCCCGAGGCAGGATTCAAACCTGCGACCGAAGCAGCAGCGCGGGTACGGACTGAAGCGCCTAGAATCGCTCGGCCAATACGGCCGAGCAATCTGGCACATTTGGCCCTCTCCAGCAGACCTGAATGTTTGCATCATTAAGTATGTACAGCACTAAATTAACGTACTTACTTGCATCAAGAATAATTACTGTTTGAAAGATTAGTTTATGTACAGCGTAATATTTAAAAAAATCGCCTGATCAACCTTTCTTGTCATCTAGCCATGTGAGGTGACTTTCCAAAAATATTTTGAAGGGGAACGTCTTTCCTGGTGACTTTCTTGACATCAGAAGATAACTATATTGAAGGAAAGACGCGTTGAATCTTAGTTAACTTACCTTCACAATAATGTACACTTCAAATATAATGAATACACATTTCAACCAACAATAATTAATATATCGTAAACGTATAATCATTATGAATTTGTGGATATTGTTGAAAATGTTAAATTGTGGTAGAAGCGGTAGAGTTTTTAGTAATGACTGACAAACACATAAAACGTTTTGCATCATCCCGGTTTCCGGAGCTCCTGAAGATAGATGTTGACGGCGGATATTGTATCACAGAGACAGTTCCTCTGACTTCAGAGATGTCACTAAAACCGCCCAAAGATGTAAACAACCATGTATGAGCAGCGCCTATTAGACCGAGGGGGTTGTAACACCATAGCGCTAATGCTGTACTGATTTATTTTGCCTTTTGGTTTGTTTAATGTTATAAGGTTGAGATTCTGTAAATGTTGTTAAAAACGTTGATGTCTTTTAGAATGTAGGAGGTGTAATCTCTGTAATATGTACAATATGAGCAAATTATATGTTTTGTCTTTCTCATATCATCTCTTTGGTTATCTTTAAAATTGAATAATTTTATTTAAATAATTTTGTGTAGAACTACCAATATTTGCAAACGATATGTTTTGTTTAAAGTGTTTGTTTGCTGCTATGTGAACTGCTGACCTTCACGTAGGGTTCTTAGTAATTTTGTATGTAAAAGGAGGTGTGATTCCCCTCCGGAACGGAACTTAGTAGGATGCGCAAATTGTGGTTGGCATAGGTAGAAGAGGTGGATTAAGAGTCAGTCGGGGATGAGCTACTGAAAGACCAACAGCTCACGAAAAGGTTGTGTAGTGTGCTAGTGCCGAGAGGGGCTTTTTGTGCCGTCTTCCAATGTGCCAAAGCCCCGGAGGGATGCAGTAACTAGCTGGAATTATGTTGGAAATGATATCTATCGTGACCACCAAGAAATGACAGAGTCCAGCAATTCTACCTGCAAATCCACCTATCAACATGTACTCGCCATCACATTGCGCTATGGAACAGAAGTATAGTAATGTACAGTGAAGGATCAGCTCACTGTATGTTATGGTGTAGTCAAGTATAAAGTAAATTATAACCGCGCTCTTGTGGCTACCTTGATTTATCCTCAATCACGTATCCACTTAGGGTCCCTCCCAGGCTAAAGTACTTACCGACTGTCCTATATTGAACGAGTTAATGTAGCAATAGAGTTTGTTAAAATTAATGTTGTTTGTTGAAATGATCTCAAATTTGTGTTTCACTGCAGTAAAAGTTAGAGAACCGCAACTGTTGAGAGTTGCTAAATGCTTGTTTCACTAATGAAACGAAAGTGCGTTTATTTTGCTCTACTACAGTGGTCAGGATTAAGGCCCCGCTATTGAAAGTAGTCCAAATGCACAAAGTTACTTAATTATAAAAGTTTCAATTACTCCTGCTATTCCTGTCAAGTTCTGTATAGTATTGGGTTCCTCTTGTGTATTGAAAGTGCTTATTAATAGTGTAACAGAACCCACAGTTTGTCTATTGTACTAAGCTAAATAACGATTAATGGAAAAACCACAATCTATGATCACAGTAACTTCTTTTATTGAAAGGTCAGTGAGAAAGTGTTTGTTAATGAGGTACATTTAACTTTCATTCTGAATAGAAAAGTATTTAGCTGAGAGAGACTAAACGTATGATCAGTTGATAATTTTGCAGCGAACTAAACTTACAATTTCTTGTGAGATAGGAAAATGTTTGAAAAGTAATACTGAACCTATGTCCAATTTATGATTCTACAGTGAATATTAATAGTAACGTTACTGAGACCATTCAGTATGACTAAGTCCGGAGGGTAATAGAGTGTATCGTTATCTGTTACATTTATGCAAATAGTTTGTTCTGCTCGGTCAGTTTCGACCTTAACGTGAACATATGTAGGTGCCAGAGTTCATTGCACTCTCATGCGACAAAGTATAGGCTGTGTTTCCCCATTAAAGTTGCTTATTTTTGGTTTCTTGCACAAAAATCTTACTCATTCTTATGCCTAATTAGGCTGGCGAACGTTTTTATTATCATTTGGACACTGTGGATAGGTAAATTATTGTTTGTTACTGTTTAAATATTGACGTAATTCTGGCTTTCACTTCCGATAAGCCACCTCCGTTAGCTACATCACTGTCAACATAACAAAATTTCTTCCAGAGGGTAAAACTGCTTTGTTACTTTATAGTGTAACTGCTTTAGTAAAAATATTTCCATAATACGAACTGCCTCCAGCTTTGAGGTTACAGTATAACAGTAGCGGACGGAAGTGTTATAAGGTCCGACAGACGATCAGTTCCAGTGATTCCACCAGGTAGGAGGTACACGGCTCGTGTTGTCTGTAATTCAACTATGCCTAGACGGTCAATATCGCGGTTCTATCGCGTCCATATTGTTACTTTGTGCCAGGAAGGCCTCTCAACAAGGGGAGTGTCGAGGAGTCTCGGAGCGCACCAAAGCGATGTTGTTCGGACATGGAGGAGATACAGAGAGACAGGAACTGTCGATGAGAAGCCTCGCTCAGGCTGCCCAAGGTGCTACTGTTGTAGTGGATGATCGCTCCCTACGGATTATGGCTCGTAGGAACCCTGACAGCAGCGTCATCATGTTGAATAATATTTTTCGTGCAGCAACAGGACGTCGTATTACGACTCATATTGTGCGCAATAGGTTCCATAATACGCAACTTCACTCCCGACGTCCTTGGGGAGGTCCTTCGTTGCAACCACGACACAATGCAGCGCGTTAGAAATGGGCCGAACAACATGCCGAACGGACCGGTCAGAATTGGCATCACGTTCTCTTCACCGATAAGTGTTGGCTATGCCTTCAACCAGACAATCGTCGGAGACTTGTTTGGAGGGAACCCGGTCTGGCTGAAAGCCTTACACACTGTCCAGTGAGTGCAGCAAGGTGGAGGTTCCGCGCGGTTTTGGGGTGGCATTATGTGGGTCCGACGTAAGCCACTGGTGGTCTTGGAAGGCACCGTAGCGGCTGCACGATACGTGAATGCTATCCTCTGGCCGATAGTGCAATCATATCGGCAGCAGACTGGCGAATCATTCGTCTTCATGGACGACAATTCGCGCCTCCCTCGTGCACATCTTGTGAATGACTTCCTACAGAATAACGACGTCCCTGGACTAGAGTGACCAGCACGTTCTCCAGGCATGAACGCTATCATATATGCCTGGGATTGATAAAAAATGGCTGATTATGGACCCACCAACCACTCTGAAGGATCTACGCCGAATCGCCGTTGGGAAGTGGGACAATCTGGACCAACACTGCCTTGATGAACTTGTGGATAGTATGCCACGACGAATCAGGCATGTATGTCACTCTACTGGGTGTTAGAGGTACCGGTGTGTACAGCAATCTGGACCACCACCTCCTAAGGTCGCTGTAAGGTGGTACAACATCAATATGTGATTTTCGTGAACAATAAAAATGGCGGAATTTATCTTTATGTTGATCTCTATCTCAATTTTCTGTACAGCTTCCGGAACTCTCAGAACCGAGGTGATGCAAAACGTTTTTCGGTATGTGTATTTATAATAATAAAGGTATATGTTGTTCCATGACGGACTCACCTTACAAAGTTTTTGCAATAGTAAATTACGTAATTAAGCAAATTCTTTCTACAAATGAAGACTAATGTTGCAAATACGAAAGAATGTGTACTTAAAAGACGTGTGAGAGACGAGTAGGAAATTACGGCTAGAAAATCATATTGCATTTGCTACGTGTCTAAGATAATATTTGATGATACTAACAGTAAGTGAACTTTACAATCTGAAAGATGTGGCTAAATGGAAATCGATCATGGAATAATCGCCAACATCATCTAAGTAATATTGTTTTAAGTATTCTGATGCTTTGAATTAAGGTGGGAGCCGCGAACATACTATGCACACAACTGTTTTTTATTGACATTTTTATTTCCTTGTTGCTGCAAGCCTGTTAATGCTGAGTAGGTATAATATTACAGAAAGACGGCACAACAGCAAAATACGTAAAGAGTTATAACGACGGTGGGGCGCGGTGCATGTTCGCGTAAATAGATGGGCTGTGTGAGTGTGGTCCAGGATCGCTCTTGCATCTAAGAAAGCTTTAATACTAACTTTCATATACGATATTAGCAAGGAACATTTTTCCTAGTAAGATATACAGTATATCTTCCATGTTGCTTTGTCAAAATGCTTTATTATTTCAATATCTTAGCCAGTGACGGCATGTTTAAACTGCCGTCGTTTTCGCAGTTCAAGAAAAACTAAAAGTAGTCATCGTTCAAGTCCTAAAAATTCAACTGACATTGAGTAGAATGGAATAAAACTTTCGTAATAACAGTGAGGCTAGCAGCGCTTTAGGACACTATTGACATTACCGTCGAGCAATCGATAGAGCTGCAGAGTCTACCAAATGCTCGCCTTACTGCGGGTTACATACCAAAATTCGACGCTACTTTCAAGAAGTAAATTATGGAGAGGTCATAGTTAAGTGGCGCCACACGTACGCTACATTGAAGGGAGACCAGTTACCCTTCAGAGCAGTGATCGTCAAATGTTTTTGCTCAAGAGCCAGTACTGACATTGTGGGCTGCTCCTCGGTCCGCAAATGTGCCGATATCATTAATAATAGTACCCTGCATAAATTAATATGTTATGGGCCCTCAACGGACTAGTTATAGTAATCGCAAGGTACGTTGGTTCCGCAGATGATGACTGTTAAGTGTCCGTGTCGACTGTTCGTTAATTCAGATTGCTGTCAGCCTCAGTGATTCCACGACTGCGACACTGTAATTACTTGAACAAGCGTTGTTGTGTCTTCTGCGTTAGTATATGATTAACCGATTGACAATAGCAATCGTACTCATATTTAATTGCATTATGCAGTATGAGACACGATGACAATGCATTTAGTGAATGTTTCGGATGTTATTTTTTTCTACTACACGGTCAGTTCCGCTGATGTGACCAACATCTAAGTTGGACGTGAAAGTGCAATAATCACTCACAGACGACAGAAGGCACCACTAGCGGTGCAGGGTATGTAAAGGGTTTGGCGGGGCATAGGCATTAGAGCAGAGCGATTTATCATATGTCATCGTTGGTCTTCAGGCCAAGGTTGGAACCATTTCCGAAACGGCTGTGTCTGTGAACTTTAAAATTTTTTTAAATGTTCGGATAATAAGTTGCCGTCTCTTTATCTAAGAGCGTATAATGAATGCAGCTAGCTGCTATCTCTGTGTAATGTCTTGTCTGTATAGACACGTATCTGTTGCCTTTAAGATCCCTTCACCTTCACACATAAATCTATACAGTAAAGTAAGGGCCTCCCATTTCTTGGCTGAACCGTGATAAGACAGGAGAAAAATTAGACTAATGGAGGATTATTAGTATCATCTCTATTTTCATTCCATCTCTCTCTTTCTCTCCTTTATCTATGTACAGTTTTTAATATAATATTTCTTTACGTGAAATCAGCCAAATAGAAACTTTGGTGGAGACCTTCGTCATGGTAATCAGAGGCTGACTTGCTGTAAGAGATCTTTAGATTTATTGTTACCGTTAAACACTGCATTCTGTCGGGAGAATCAATCGTTTGGACAACTTGTTACTTTTACGAAAGATTGCGAATTCCAGATGTGTACGAAGCCTTTTTGGACGATTTAACACATACTCAGTGATTGCAGGCTCTCTTCGACACAGCTGAAACTTCCCCACTAATTACACGGCCAACATGATCATCAAATGATTCAGAAAATAATCATTCGTTCATTCACTCCAGAACAAAAAAGTCACAAACCTTATTTATGGAGGAAATCTTGTATTAAATCCATCTCCATTACATGTCCAGATCTCCGGTGATTCCACGCCTTAATTATTTTCCTTTTACAGTCTCTTTCTCTTCAAACAAACCGCTAGCGGCACAAATGTTAACTGGCTTGCTTTAGCGAGAAGAAAAGCAGAATATGTATCTCTCAGAAACACGTCAATCCCTCAACAGATACTCCAGAAGCTGTCCTCGTTACCACTCTCACGACCATGGAGAATGCATATATGCAGTTCTGTTATTTCAAGGAATAAACGCACTAGAAAATACTTTCGCATCGACGAGCTGTCGCCGTACATATTACGAGAAAATCAGATCAGATAACTTTTCCAAAATGAATGAATGTGGATGGATTGATTGAAAATGATTAATTGGCGCGTGGTAGAGGGTATTTTCTGTGGGGACGTTAAAAACTGTTCGCATGATAACGTGGGTAAATTAGTATCCCGTGCGTTCAAAACGGTGCTATCGAAAACTGGAGGCGAGCAACTGTGGTGTACCACGAACCATTGATGTGAGGTGTCAACGAAGGCTACGGAGAGAACAGAAGCGCAACTGCTCAGAAACTAATCATCCAGAAGAACCGAAGGACTACCGACAGGGACTCCACAACGAGCTGAGCTACCGTATGGGCCTACACAGCAGGTGTCTCATTCATGCAAGCATGCTGACAGCTGGTCATCGGAATTTGCACGTCAATACTGCAACTGGATGTCAACTGCGTGACAGTGGCCGCTGCCTTGGACGGCGTGAAACGTCTGAAAGCAAACACCCGGCAGCATTAGGAAGGTTTAAGGCGAGAGGAGTGTGCACAATGGTCTAAGGAATGTTTCCGCGGTATTCAATGGGTGATCTCGTCTTCTGGTAGACACAGTGCATGAATACAAGTAAGCACTGATATTTCGGGACAATGTCCATCCCAACATGCAGTTTGTTTTCCCTCGGCACGATATCTAACAGTAGGGCAATGCACCGTGTCCCACATATCGCAGTGTACCGTGCGTGGTTCGGAGAGCACCAGGACGAGTTTACCGCGCTCGCTTGGCCACCAGACTTCGCGCACTTGAACCCGATCGAGAATCTGCGGGACCAGCTCGATTGGGCTGCACGCGCCTTGGATCATCAACCAAGAAACCTAGAGCAGCTGGCTAAGGCACTAGAGTCGGCATGGTTCCAACGTCGGTACCATCCACAACCTCACTGACTCCCGTCCTATCTGTCCGCACCGCAAAATGTGATTCTACAGCTGCATCTGCATGGATTCTCTTCAAATCACATTTAAGTGCCTTTCAGAGGGTTCATCGAACTACCTTCACAATTATCTATTATTCCAACCTCGTATAGCCTCGCAGAAAGAATTAACATATGTATCTTTCCATGTGAGCTCCGATTTACCTTATTTTGTAGTGGTGATCGTTCCGCCCTATGTACACTCCTGGAAATGGAAAAAAGAACACATTGACACCGGTGTGTCAGACTCACCATACTTCCTCCGGACACTGCGAGAGGGCTGTACAAGCAATGATCACACGCACGGCACGGCGGACACACCAGGAACCGCGGTGTTGCCCGTCGAATGGCGCTAGCTGCGCAGCATTTGTGCACTGCCGCCGTCAATGTCAGCCAGTTTGCCGTGGCATACGGAGCTCCATCGCAGTCTTTAACACTGGTAGCATGCCGCGACAGCGTGGACGTGAACCGTATGTGCAGTTGACGGACTTTGAGCGAGGGCGTATAGTGGGCATGCGGGAGGCCAGGTGGACGTACCACCGAATTGCTCAACACGTGGGGTGTGAGGTCTCCACAGTACATCGATGTTGTCGCCACTGGTCGGCGGAAGGTGCACGTGCCCGTCGACCTGGGACCGGACCGCAGCGACGCACGGATGCACGGCAAGACCGTAGGATCCTACGCAGTGCCGTAGGGGACCGCACCGCCACTTCCCAGCAAATTAGGGACACTGTTGCTCCTGGGGTATCGGCGAGGACCATTCGCAACCGTCTCCATGAAGCTGGGCTACGGTCCCGCACACCGTTAGGCCGTCTTCCGCTCACGCCCCAACATCATGCAGCCCGCCTCCAGTGGTGTCGCGACAGGCGTGAATGGAGGGACGAATGGAGACGTGTCATCTTCAGCGTTGAGAGTCGCTTCTGCCTTGGTGCCAATGATGGTCGTATGCCTGTTTGGCGCCGTGTAGGTGAGCGCCACAATCAGGACTGCATACGACCGAGGCACACAGGGCCAACACCCGGCATCATGGTGTGGGGAGCGATCTCCTACACTGGCCGTACACCTCTGGTGATCGTCGAGGGGACACTGAATAGTGCACGGTACATCCAAACCGTCATCGAACCCATCGTTCTACCATTCCTAGACCGGCAAGGGAACTTGCTGTTCCAACAGGACAGTGCACGTCCGCATGCATCCCGTGCCACCCAACGTGCTCTAGAAGGTGTAAGTCAACTACCCTGGCCAGCAAGATCTCCGGATCTGTCCCCCATTGAGCATGTTTGGGACTGGATGAAGCGTCGTCTCACGATGTCTGCACGTCCAGCACGAACGCTGGTCCAACTGAGGCGCCAGGTGTAAATGGCATGGCAAGCCGTTCCACAGGACTACATCCAGCATCTCTACGATCGTCTCCATGGGAGAATAGCAGCCTGCATTGCTGCGAAAGGTGGATATACACTGTACTAGTGCCGACGTTGTGCATGCTCTGTTGCCTGTGTCTATGTGCCTGTGGTTCTGTCAGTGTGATCATGTGATGTATCTGACCCCAGGAATGTGTCAATAAAGTTTCCCTTTCCTGGGACAATGAATTCACGGTGTTCTTATTTCAATTTCCAGGAGTGTATGTCAGTGGCGACTTAATATTTTTGCATTCGGAGGAGAAAGTTGGTGACTGGAATTTCGCGAGAAGATTCCGCCGCAACGAAAAACGCCTTTCTTTTAATGATATCCTTCCCAAATCCTGTATCGTTTCTGTGACACTGTCTTCCATATTTCGCGATAATACAAAACGTGCAGCCCTTCTTTGAAGTTTTTCGGTGTACTCCATCAGTCGTATCTGGTAAGGATCCCACACCGCGCAGCAGTATTCTAAAAGAGGACGGACAAGCGTAGTGTAGGCAGTCTCCTTAGTAGATCTGGTACACTTTTAAGTTTCCTGCCAATAAAACGCAGTCAGTGGCTAGCCACGACATTCTTTATATGTTTGTTGCAATTAAAGTTGTTCGTAATTGTAATACCTAGTATTTAGTTGAATTTACGGCTTTTAGATTAGACTGATTTATCGTATAACCGAAGTTTAACGAATTCCTTTTAGCACTCACAATTTTCGTTATTTAGCGTCAATTTAGGCTGATCATTAAGGCTTTTGATATGTGGTCACATTAATGCGACGGGATCCTGTGTTACAGTAGCCTTAATTTAATTTCATATTCCTTGTTACAAATAAGTACCGCGTTTGATGATGACCATCGACATAAGACGCACTCACGAATGTTACCTCCGTTGGAAATTATTACCATAGCAGCAGATTCTAACGACACATACACGCACATTATTTATCAGTATGGAAAGACAATAAAATATTCCCCTTCTCAATCCTTTTACCCCTCAGCGTTCGCTTCACTTACCCCTCTGCCCGTAAGTTAAGAGCTCAACTTTAATCAGGTAACGGCCGAATTCAACAACGTCACTTAAAATTGAGCACATTTTAAATATCTCCCTGTAAGAATTTTTCTTTGTTATTGAGCAGGAAAACTGCCTTCCTAGGAAGTTATAAACGTTAATTGACCGTCTGTGGATAAGGTACTTCAGACACTGAAGAACGAAAGAAACAGGTACAGCTGCCTAATATCGTTTAGGCCACCACGAGCACGCACAAGTGCCGCTACACAACTACACATTTACTCGACTAAGGTCTGAAGTACAGCTGGAGGGAACTGACACCACGAATCCTGGAGTGCTGTCCACAAATCCGTAAGATTACGATGAGGTGGAGATCTCTTCTGAACATCGCGTTCCATGGCATTCCACATATGCTCAATAATGTTCAAGTCGGGGGAGTACAGTGGCCAGCGGAAGTGTTTAAACTCAGAAGAGTGTTCCTGGAGTCACTCTGCAGCAGTTGTGGACGTGTGGAGTGACGCTTTGTCCTGATGGAATTGCCCAAGTCCGTCGGAATGCACGATGGATATGACTGGATGCAAGGTATCATACAGGATTCTCACGTATATGTCACCTGTCAAAATCGTATCTAGACGTATCAGGGCTCCCATATCATTCCAACTGCCCACGCCCCACGCCATTACAGAACCCCCACCACGTTGAACAGACCCCTGCAGTTTTCGTGGATTCATAAGGTTCTCCCCATACCGGTACACGTCCTTCCTGTCGATATCATTTTAAACGAGACTCGTCCGACCAGGCAACATGATTCCTGTCATCAACAGTCCAATGTAGGTGTTGACGGGACCAGGCAAAACGAAAAGTTCTGGTGTGCAGTCATCACGGGTACAAGACTGGGCCTTCGACACCGAAAGCCCATATCGATGATGTTCCGCTCAATTGGTCGGTCACACGCTGACATTTGTTGATGGCCCAGCATTGAAGTCTGCAGCAATTTGTGGAAGGGTTGCACTTCTGTCACGTCGAACGACTCTCTTCGGTCGTCGTTGGTCCCGTTCTTGCAGGATCTTTTTCCGGACTCAACGATGTTGGACATTTGATGTTGTACCGAATTCCTGATATTCTCTATAACTTGTGGAATGGTCATACGGGAAAATTCCCATTTTTTCGCTACCTCGGAGATGCTGTGTCCCATACTATAATACCACGTTCAAACTCACTTAAATCTTGATAACTTCCAAATTTACGAACAGTAATCTATCTGACAAGTGCGCCAGAGACTTGTTGTCTTATATGGGTGTTGCCGAGCAAAGCGAAAAGTCTGCCTGTTTACATATCTCTGAATACACATGCCTATAACAATTTTTTAGCGCTTCAGTGTAGTTTCTAGATGCATGTTGCTTTAAAATATTGTTGAGGATCTCGGGTCTCACGAATAATTGATACGGGCTTCAAGGGGGCCGCGGGTTATACGATTTTACCTTGAACAGTATGATTTTCGCATTGAGATATTAGAGTAGAAATTTCTACAGAGTATTGAAACAAAAATTAACGAAGTACTCTCCTATATCACTCCAATTCAAAAATGACCATGGGGAAATTGCTCATACCAACACCGAAAACTGTGAAATTGTTGCAAAATACTTTTCTAAATTATTGAATTGTGAAAAGCCTGCAGAAAAAATTGAGTTCCATCGTACACAACGAAACCCACGCTCAAAGCCACCAAGTATACAAGAGATTGAAGAGATAATTCAGTCACTGAAAAATAACGAAGCATCAGGAGAAGACCAAATCACCGCAGAATTATGGAAAAATACAGGAGAAAATCTTATTGCAAAACTCAAAGAAATTATACATGAAATCTGGAAAACTGAAAAAATCCCCACAGATTGTAAGACTGCAATCATACATCCTCTGCACAAAAAAAGGAAGTAAAACAGACCCCAACAACTATCGTGGAATCACTTTATTGTCAATAACATACAAAATTCTGCCTAAATTCCTATTAAACCGCGCAGAACCTCAGCTCGATTCAAAACTAGGCGAATACTAAGGTGGGTTCAGAAAAGGTCGATCATGCGTAGAACAAATCCATAACTTCAAAAACTCAACGAAATATTTACACAGTACTTCGAGCAAAAGTTATGTCATCACGTTTGTCGACTTTAAAAAAGCATATGACAGTATAGACCGAGAATCCCTTTTTGAAGTATTAGCAGAATTTGGACTAGATCCAAAGACAACAAACATCATAAAAGAAACACTCACGGAGACCAAATTCAAAGTAGAATTTATGGGAGAATTGAGCACAGAATTTGAAATAGACACAGGAGTACGACAAGGGGATGTACTGTCCACAGTGCTCTTCAATTGTGCTCTTGAAAAAGTTGCTGGAGAATGGAGAAAAGCAGGTGCACCAGCACACAGACTGGGACAAAGACGTAAGGGTATAGAATTAGACTGTTTAGCATTTGCTGATGACGTGGCACTGATGGCACAAGGCATTACCGATGCACAGAAACAGCTAGAATTATTACAAGAACAAGCAGTTAAAATAGGATTACAAATTTCATTTGAAAAAACAAAATTTATGACTGACATCAAAGATGCACCTTCTGATCTCAAAATTGGTAATAACTACATCTCTAGAGCAAAAGAATTTAAATATGTAGGTGAATGGATTGCAGAAAATTGTAATGAAAAGAAATCTGTCAGATCAAGAGACCAGAAAATGGAGACAGCGTTTCAGTTAACAAAAAACATTTACAACAAAAAGAGTCTCTCGTGGAACTGCAAAATACGACACTATACAACAGTAATTAGACCCGAATCTCTCTACGCATCTGAGACACTAAACCTTCAACACAGAACACTAAAAGAGGAATTAGACGTGAAGGAACGTAAGATAATGAGGAAAATCCTAGGACCAAGAACTGAAGATGGGGTGCATTATCCAAAGCCCAATGCAGAAATACATAAAAATATCTCCAAAATAACGGACACAATGCGCATGAGAAGAATCCAATTCATGGGGCACTTAGAAAGAATGGACTCAAACAGGTTAACGCACAAAATTCATACATTTTTTAAGAACAAGACTACAAGACCGAACTGGTACAAATAGACGGAAAAAGACCTGAGAGAATTAGGGTCTCCAAATCTACATGATAGAAATGAAATCAGAAAAATTACAAACACACGGAGTTTTGAGGAAGAAGAGAGAAAAACTAACCGACATACGTGGTCATTGTTTATGAAGGAATACTGGGCGAAAAGGAAGGCCAACAAATATTGATTGCGCGTGATCCATCCGCGAAGAAGAAGAAGACAAGGTGACGTATGGTCTTCCTTTTTGTGTCTTTTTTCTGCATCAGAGCAAGATCGCCATGGTTGATGATAAGGAGTTGCCAGATGCCATTCCTGTCACCATCCTCTTATCTCCCAGGACGGAAAAAGTATAGGAATACCGAGTAACGTTACCCACGTGAAATTGAGGAAACGCTTTACTCATTCTTGCGAATCGCTTAAATGAGCGAGGAGTTGTGTGCCATTCAGTGTAACTGCTGCGGGCTTCCAACAAATTGATGAGTCCACGCCACATCGAATTGCTGCAGTATGCCGTGCAAAAGGATTTCCATCACAATGTTAGTAGGTATCCCATGAGTTTTGGCATCCCAGTCTATTCTGATAGTAGGCCTATATGTCATGGGGCGAACTTCCGTTTGATATTGGTACATGTTAATAATACCAGTTTTTTTCTGTATAAATGTACATACTTACAGTAATTATTTTAATTGTGCCTCTCACCATGAGTCAATAGTAGTAGACAATACGATCTTGTCTCTTACTTGATTTTCTATATTCAGAACCTGACTACTGTATAAGAAGTACTACCAGTGTGTGTGGTTTCACGAAACTTTACTTTTAAGCCCTGATAGTATTTACCACGTTCAATCTTTGTTTTTATAAAGTCAGCTACAGTCCATCGGCTTTCAATGCTTGGGAACTATTTGGCTGAAGAGAAGTCGATAACTGCATCCTTCTCTCTTAGGACATCAGTGCCAAAAATACATTGCACCTACCATTCTGAATGCGTATTTTATAACTCCATTTCCTATTTCAGCTTCCATCTGTATTTGTATTTGTATTTTAGCAGTTTTCGGATACCAATAATGACAACGAGCTTACAGATTTGCATATGGAAGGCAGACATGTATTTGGTATCAAAAATTCAGAAATAGTATTCAATCAATTACGTGACATGACATTTACCGTAACATCCATCCCAAAAACAATCGCAGTCAGTATCTTCTTAATTATTGCATGTACTGTGGCTTGTGCAATCTCTTCCAAGTAATCTTGGCATTTGTAATGATCAGCAGTTAATTCTTCGCCAATGTATGTGTCATCATACTAACATAATACGCTAAACAGATTATATTCTTTACCCCAAAACCACCCCACAGCCAATATCTGAGTGCTTAATGCGCCTGATGTTAGCTTGTCATATTCTACGTCAGGGGGCAGGGCTCCTCTGTCAACTCAGTCATATTTATGGCGGGCTTATACATCCCTCAGTCACCTTCAAATACGTCATTTTGTATTGGACTTTCTTACATACTGTTGCTGTGCATGGTGGCTAAATGTGGTACCCGGTGGGAATTTCATACACTTTTGCTGTTAAAGTTCTGTCAGTAGCTGTTACCGTTACCATTGGTAATGCGAATAATGCATAGAAGCCGACCATGTGTGCATCATACAATTTATTCAATTGTGTCTTGGGCTGATGTGTTTGTGCAGTTATGCATGCAATGGAGAGGGCTGTGCGACGCTTTTACTGTGACGCTTATTCCGTTCTGAATCCTCATGAACGAGGTCAAGCAAATCTAAAACAGATATGAAGTGTTCAAGACTAGTTTACGGTATACGGCTGACTTGTCCCTTACATTAAGCCGTAATTTCGCGTTTAGTAACATTAGAGTGCACTTATTCAACAGCGGTTCGTCCATCATATCAAACTCAAGTATTTTTGACAAAGCTTTCAGAGCTTATTAGTCTAGCTGATGATGACTGGACCTGAAATTAAAGGCAGTTACGAAAAGTGACCAAGTTGCCCATCATGTTCACTTGCTCTCTTGGTCGTTCGTGCTAAAAGAAAAAAAAAGAAAAAGTTAATATTTCATCTGCCACCTGATAGTGGCTTCAAAAGTACATTTATGAAACTTCAATAATTCAACATCATTAAGAAACTAGATGTAATTAAATGTTAAACTCATTGATGAAGTATCGATAAATCTCATTAGATTTATATTTCATACTATGAAACAGCTTATGATACAACTGTCAGACATGTTACATTTTACAGCCTGGTTACACAAGATGTAGTGTATGAGTGGTCGTATGTTTCGTATTTAGGAGATGACACATTCACGTTAGCCCCCGAAATTTAAACAAAGACTTTGGATTTCGAATACTAACTATTTTCGCCTTACAATATGTTCACTGCGTAGCTTTTAAGTTCTTCTGATTAACTTTGGCACGCATTGTGAACTTCGTGAGAAGACTCGAACAAATCGACTTGCATGCGTTCTTCGGTTAACAGACGCCAGTACACGAGGCGTTATTCTCCCTCCCCTAATTACCCTTTGCATCTAGTTAGCATTCCAACAACGACTGTAAGTGCTGCCATGCAGTCAGGCTGTGTTCGTATTAGTTGCTGCGTCCCTCCCACCACTTACCTCTGACACAGTCTTTTCAAATAAGCAACAGTAGTGTTTGTTAGTGAGAGACAAACAACAATTTACAAGTTGTACTTCCTGTTGTCTTTGAGAAATTAGTACTTTACTCTTGCAGTGTATTGGAAAACCCCTTACCGTCGGCTTGGCCTTTCAAATGCAAACTTGTGTCCGGGCCAGTAGCTGATTGGCAATTTCGCACGTCGCTGCCCGTGGTAAATCTCGGCGTCTGTGCACTTAATTGGAACAAACTAGAAAGAGAGAGCGCTGTTTGCCGAATGTAGATGCTTTCCTTTTCTTTCCTATCCCATTTCCATTTATTTTGCATCTCCTTTCTCTATACACTGTCGTTTGAAGAATGTGCTTGGTCTCAGATTTAAATCTGCCCCCAGGAAAGCTGTGTAGGAGGACTTGAGTTCGGACTACATAAGTTTCACCAGTGAGCTCTGAATATTTAATTTCTGTTGAGAACGACATTCATCACCTGAAGCTTGCTTTCTTGTGCTTAACGTAATAGGTAAACCATACAAAGGAATCAGACTTTGTATGAGAAATTCTGGTTTTCTTTTTGTTGATAATATTGGAACTTTTATAGAAATCAGAAAAATTAACTATTGAAAACACAATATACAAGATGACTGTAACTCCATCTTTTTGTGGAGTATGTGACTACGGCTCTTCAATGTTCAATAAAAACAATACCAATCGCGGATGTCCGTAATAGCTGTTTCGAGACCAGTTAAAGGCACTGCTATATTTGTAACACGAAGGTTACTGGTCTGGAGCAGTTTAGGCCTGAAGGTGACGTAGTGCAACTTCTAAACTGGTTCCCTATAAATAAACGTTTGCAACGGCGATTGGTATTGTTTTTATTGAACATACAGGATGGTCGGGCAGTGAGGGTGTTGCAGGGTTGATTATGCTCAGAAATGATTGTTAAGAAAATTAGATACGTTGCGCTGTTTCCGAGTTAATTAGCATTGAAGTTAACCGATTACACAGCCATGCGCACATATTCAAGTTTTTCGTCGTAGATGGTATCGCCAAACGTGTCCACCATTTGGCCGTCTAAAAACCAAACAAGAGAGTAACACAATAATTCGACATGTAACGGTTGTATGAATAAAACCCGAGCCAAAGGTCGAGCAGTCTCGTGCTCTGTCATCTACATTAGGAGAACAACTGACACAAATTGTGTCTGGCTCTCCGTTTGAATTTGCTGCGCAACTGCCTCATTGGCTAACTTCAATGCTTATTAACTTGAAAACAGAGCAAAGTATTGATTTTTTCTTCGCAATTATTTCTTAGCACGAACTACCCTGCAACACCCTTAAAAACCTTTTCAGATAATTTCTGACCATCCTGTGTACTACTAAATAGCAAGCAGTAGCTGTTTATGTTTCCTCAGTTACTGGGGAGAGCAGCAGTTAAGGAACTTTTCTAATGGTAAGGATTGCTGTAGTCAAATACACACATCGAATATTACCATTATTTACATTTATTGCAAAATCTCTTTTTATTCAAGAATACAATTTATTATTTTTAATGATTATTAGTTTCGGTTGAAGTTGTTAGCCGCCCTCTGATCTGTCATTACAGAAAAAATTGCGTATGAGGGAGAACGTTGTGGTACAAACTGCCAATACAAAATAGTTTTTCCTGAGTGCAACCGCTAAACGGCAGGACACGTCTTCATAAATTTCGTGCAAGTTGTGTAGACTAATCTATACAAAAAGCAGTGTACTGACTGACTGCCCCATCATCGCCCAGTCCAAACCACTAAGGGTAGGAACTTGATACCTAGTGATAGTGTTGAATTTACATTTTAGGCGTCGTTTTCTCGCGATTAACGCCATTTTTAAGGTCGACATACGAAAATTGGTATTAGGTTTCTCAGGAAAAATAAAGAAAACGTGTTTCAGTATTAATGGAAACTTGACACTCGGTAGGTGGAATAGTGGAAGTGTTTTCTTCTTTTTAAAATATATCGTTATTAAAGAACTACAAAAATATTTTGCAAGCTCCATAAATGAAAACTGATATTTGACTTCTAAATCACAAATAAAAAATGCGTATTTCAAAGTTTTGAAAATTCAACCTCTAAGGGAACGAAACAGGAAATGAAATGGTTTTTAGAATATTTAGTTATAGAAACATTTTAATGGTGTATCTATGGAAATTTGATTTTAGCTCGTGTTTCATTGTTTTTGGAAATTCATCCCCTATGAGGGTGAAATAGTGGATGAAAGTTTTCATGAAAATATTTCATTATGCAAGCATTTTTGAAGCTAAATCTATGAAAATTTGTATTTAGCCTTTCTATTATAAATTAAACAAATATGCATTTCACTGTTTCTGGGAATTCAATCGATATGGGGATTAAATAGGGCATGAAGTAGAGGTTGAAATGTTTTATGTATTAATCGTATTGTGGAAGCATTTATAAAGCTCAATCTTCGGAATCTGGCATTTGGATTCTCGGTTAGAAATAGAAAAATACGTGTTTCAGTATTTTTGGTAATTCGACCCCTAAAGGGATGATATACATAATAAAATTTTTAATTAAATATTTCGAAATATTGAAAAAAATTTACATCAACATAAAGAAATGAAATGTCTACCGAAATATCACCACAAGAAGGTTAAAAGCATGGTTGGTAAAAACATAGACTATAGTTACTAGACTCGCTTTTTGGTCAGAAGTACAAATGGTAGACACCATGCGGCCTTAATTGGCATGAAAAGTTTAGAAGGTGTTGCAATTGGACAGCAACATAAAAACTCAATGAAAGGAAAAACAAAACAACAAAATGTGCAGATTGTACGGTCTACGTGAGCAAAACTGTGGGCGCTACGTCAGTCCTATTACACAGCTTGATGAGATATTAATGTTAACTCATCTAAAACCATATTTACATCATGAGCAAGTATTAGCATTCAATTCATCATCATATCATAAGAAAAGTTGAGAGTACATAATTCTTACCCAAGAACAAGAGATCGTAGCATCCGCACTGCAATAATATCATAATAACTCATTACGTTCCTGCATACATAGCATACGAAACCAGTTCGTAATTTTAACTCTGTCAGATGATCGTCACATTGAAATAACTTCTGACATAGCCGATTTGTTGCCCAAATCTTAGCTGAAGGGGATAAAGGAAGTTACACCTCCATACCACATGTCTCTGCGTGTGTAAGGCCCAGTATTAGCCTGACATTTGACGCGCGTTAGCCATGAGGTCTTCCAGTTGTATTTTTTGCTTCCCTTCCACCCCCACCCTCCCTCCTCTGCCTGGGCTGTAGCCACGGCTGTTTACAGTGTTGTTCACGTGGAGGCTCGGATGCGCTGCGAGATCGTTTGGAGGCGAGCCAACAACACGGCTGGAGGCCTCCTTTCTCCGGGAAAGAGCGCAAGACGGCAAAAAGAGCAAGGTCACTTTTGTTTCTGGATCATTAACCGTCCGGATGGGACGAAAGCCCCGCAGTTCCGGGCGGCTACTTGTAATCTTCAGAGGAAGAGGGATGGGAGGCAAGTGGCCCGCTACGGACAGGCTTTCTTCCCGAATGAACGCCTCCTCATATCTCTGGGCGCATCACGGACAGCCGGGACGTTACCAACGCAGAAAGACTAGCTGTGACAACTTTTGTCTACAGATATCATGTTCAAAGGGAAAACTTTCACTTCCCAACGATATATCACAATACTGTTCACTTCCATCACCCAAGCAACTATTTCGTGCATTAAGGAGTCTTTTAATACAATAGCCTCTCACATTATTTAATGTTGCACTAGTGAGTGGGCTCTCAGGAACGCTCCACAATCTCTTTGACGCTATAGTCCTTACCAGAAATACATGCGGAGTAAAGTAAAATCGTTTAACATTTAATAATCTCATTGGCTTGCATAACAGATTTTCTGTAAGAGTATGTAGTCTCTATACCAGCAGCATGTAATTTCCTTGTGGGCATCCTTTACACATTAATAACTAACGGAGTCGTCCTGTTATAAATGTAGTAGAGGGTATCCAGCTTAAGAAAGGCCCCGTCATTTATTTGTCCGTCCTATTTTGTACACATGTCGACACCCTTGACCACGTTCCTGGCTACTCTTGTTAGCTTTACACTCTGTATTCCTTTGACGGCTTTCGCAATGTTTGTCTTCAATTCTTGCATTGTATGTGGATTGTAGCGTCAGCAATATCTTTTAATGAGCCCCATAGAAAAAAGTTTGCGCTACTAAGACCATGGGATCATGGCGGCCACAACCCTGTCGAAATAATTGTTTCTCAACAACAACAACAAAATATCCTGTAGCACTCGCATAGTAGAATGAGCTATCTGGCAAGTTTCGTCATCCTGTTGAAACCAAGAGTCACGCTCATTCTCTTGCTGTAAGGCTGTGAACTGTTGGATAGTGTCTTGGGAGACGGTAGCATCCACAGTTGTTCCAAGAAACAAACGTAGTATTATTTGTCGCCTTGAAACCGTACACCATACGCCAATTTTTTGAGGATGTATCTACATCAACATCTATACTCCACAAGCCACCTGATGGTGTGTACGGGAGACATAATGGAAGTGTGCCGTTTGTCAGTATCTCAGGTCGTATAGTTCAGGCTATTAACACGCCCGGCAGGATGAAATCAAGCTTGTTCTGAGAAAAACACTTCTACTAAAATGCCGATGTTGCCTCTAATGAAGAACTGGACCATTCGCAGTAGTGAACCCTTCTGGCATAATCAGCATTATTCAGCTCACAGAAAACCTGCATACAGCACGGATAACACTTCGACATTCTTCTCACTGCAGTGGGGGCTGAACCAAGTGACATCTACATCTACATCCATACGCCACAAGCCACCTGGAGGTGTGTGGCGGAGGGTACTTTGAGTACCTCTATCGGTTCTCTATTCTATTCCAGTCTCCTAGTTTTCGTGGAAAGAAAGATTGTCTGTATGCCTCTTTGTGGGCTGTAATCTCTCTGTTTTTATTCTCATGGTCTCTTCGCGAGATATACGTAGGAGGGAGCCTTATACTGCTTGACTACTCGGTGAAGGTATATTCTCAAAACTTCAACAAAAGCCCGTACCGAGCTACGGAGCGTCTCTCCTGCAGAGTCTTCCACTGGAATTTATATGTAATCTTCGTAACGGTTTCACGGTTACTAAATGATCCTGTAACGAAGCGCGCTGCTCTCCGTTGGATCTTCTCTACCTCCTCTGTCAACCCCACCTGGTACGGATCCCACACTGGTGAGCAATATTCAAGCAGTGGGCGAACAAGTGTACTGTAACCTACTTATTTTGTTTCCGGATTACAATTCCTTAGGATTATTCCAAAGATCTCAGTCTGGCATCTGCTTTACTGACGATCATTTTTAAATGATCATTCCATTTTAAATCACTTCTAATGACTACTCTCAGATAATTTATGGAATTAACTGCTTCCAGTTGCTGACCTGCTATATTGTAGCTAAATGATAAGGGATAATTCTTTCAATGTATTCGCAGCACATTACACTTGTCTACATAGAGATTCAATTCCCATTCCCTGCACCATGCGTCAATTCGATGCAGATCCTCCCGCATTTCTTTACAATTTTCCTTTGTTACAACCTCTCGATATACTACAGCATCATCCGCATAAAGCCTCAGTGAACTTCCGATGTTATCCACAAGATCATTCACGTATATTGTGAATAGCAACCGTCCTACAACACTTCCCTGCGGTACACCTGAAATCACTCTTATTACGTAAGACTTCTCTCCATTGAGAATGACATGCTGCGTTTTGATAGTCCATATAATCTTACTTTGTTTATTAAACGACTGTGGGGGAACTGTATCGAACGCCTTGCGGAAGTCAAGGAACACGGCATCTACCTGGGAACCTGTGTCTATGGCGAACTGGGTTTCACACACCTCGTCTTTTTCGAAACCCATTCTCATTCCTATAGAGTAGATTTCTAGTCTCTAGTAAAGTCATTCTACTCGAACATAGAACGTGTTCCAAAATTCAACAACTGATCGATGTTAGAGATAGAGGTCTATAGTTCTGCACATCTGTTCGACGTCCCTTCTTGAAAATAGGGTTGACCGGTGCCCCTTTCCAATCCATTGGAACGCTACGCTCTTCTAGAGACCTACGGTACACCGCTGCAAGAATGGGGGCAAGTTCTTTCGCGTACTCTGTGTAAAATCGAACTGATATCCCGCCAGGTCCAGCGGCTTTTCCTCTTTTGAGCGTTTTTAATTGTTTTTCTATCCCTCTGTCATCAGTTTCGATATCTACCATTTTGTCATCTGTGAGACAGTCTAGAGAAGGAACTACAGTGCAGTCTTTCTCTGTGAAACAGCTGTGGAAAAAGACATTTAGCATTTCGGTCTTTAGTCTCTCATCCTGTTTTTCAGTACCATTTTGGTCACAGAGTGTGTGGGCATTTTGATCCACCTACCGCTTTGACATCAGACCAAAATTTCTTAGGATTTTCTGCCAAGTCAGTGCGTAGAACTTTACTTTCGAATTCATTGAACGCCTCTCGCATAAACCTATTCACACTACATTTCGCTTCGCGTAATTTTTGTTTGTCTGCAAGGCTTTGGCTATGTTTATGTTTGCTGTGAAGTTCCCTTTGCTTCCGCAGCAGTTTTATAACTCGGTCGTTGTACCACGGTGGCTCTTTCCAATCTCTTATGATCTTGTTTGGCACATAGTCATCTAATGCATATTTTACGAGGGTTTTCAACTTCGTCCACTGATCCTCAACACTGTCTTTACTTGAGACAAAACTTTTGTGTTGAGCCGTCAAGTACTCTGAAATCTGTTTTTTGTCACTTTTGCTAAACAGAAAAATCTTCTTACCTTTTTTAATGTTTCTATTTACGGCCGAAATCATCGATGCAGTAACCGCTTTATGATCGCTGACTCCTTGTTCTGCATTAACTGTCTCAAATAATTTGGGTCTGTTTGTCACCAGAAGGTCTAATATTTTATCACGACGAGTCGGTTCTATGTTTAACTGTTCAAGGTACTTTTCAGATAATGCACTTACAAAAAAATTTCACTGGATTCTTTGTCCCTGCCACTCGTTATAAACGTTTGAGTCTCCCAGTCTATATCTGACAAATTAAAATCTCCACCCAGAAATACGACATGTGTCGGGAAATCTGCTCGAAGTATTTTCCAAACTTTCCTTGAGGTGCTCTGCCAAAACAGCTGCTGAGCCAGGGGGCTTATAGAGACATCCAATTACCATGTTTGAGCCTGCTTTAACCGTGACCTTCACCCAAATTATTTCACTTTTTGGATCTCCGTCAATTTCCTTCGATTTTATTGCACTTTTTATCGCTATAAACACGTCTCCCCCATCACTGTCCAGCCTTTCTCTGCGGTATACATTCCAATCTGAGTTAAGAATTTCATTACTGTTTACATCTGGTTTCAGCCAACTTTCTGTCCCTAGAACTATGTGGGCATTGCGACCATTTATTAATGAGAGCAGTTCAGGGATCTTTCTATAGGTGCGCCTGCAGTTTACTATTACCACATTTATATTGTTATTCCCTGTTGCGTTTTGCCTACTACTACCTTGTCGCGTCTCAGGAGGCGTCTTGTCGGACCTAGGTAGGGAATTCTCTAACCTAAAATACCGACATGTGCACTCTACACGTACTCCGCTACCCTCGTAGCCGCCTCCTGCGTGTAGTGCACGCCTGACCTATTCAGAGGGACCCTACATTTCTCTACCCGATAGCAGAGGTTGAGAAATTTGCACACTAGCTCTCCACAGAATCGTCTGAGCCTCTGGTTTAAGCCTTCCTATCCATCCTGATCCTGAGAAATCAATTCACTGTAGACGGTTAATCACTGCTAATTCACTAAAGACGGCTAATAGCTGACTAAACTGTGGTTACTAGACACTTCTTGTTGAAAACAATGAAAATAAGCACTACCTCTCTCTGGACTGTATTCAAAACAAACACGAGCACTACTGGCACTACCGGTGACTAAAGGGACTCTCACTGACTGTATTCAAAACAAACACGAAATGTTTTTTCCTGGTTTAATCTACGCAGTCACTTATCGAAAGATATTGTAACTGTACCATTAATTTCCTTAATGACGTAGTCGTTAAAAAGACCTTGGCCTGGCACGTTTCTTGTCTAAGACTGAACCAGTTTCACAAAATTTTGTAACTATCTTCTGAATAACATTTTTCACAGGTTCTTCCTTTTCCAATTTCTACGTGAAATTTTGCCGGAGAACATAACAATAATTCATCATAAAACGATATTCAGCTATGAATATACGCTCTTCAACAACCAAGTGGTATTTTAACAAACAACAGAATACTATTACGTAACCTTGTACAAAAACAAATGGTCAACAGTGACTGGCACAAGTTAGTGGTTTGCAACCAACAAACATGCCTTCCTCTCCAGCTCCAGTCTTACCAACAATATAAACATTAGCTCACTCATCTCATACCGATATACGCATTTCATCAACGGCATACATTTAGTAGAAACTATTGAAAAATGGAGCCCCTCTGACATCATTCGATTTCCTCTTTTAATACAATCTCCTAAATCTGCCAAGAAAATGGTTCAAATGGCTCTGAGCACCATGGGACTTAACTGCTGAGGTCATCAGTCCCCTAGAACTTAGAACTACTTAAACCTAACTAACCTAATGACATCACACACATCCATGCTCGAGGCAGGATTCGAACCTGCGACCGTAGCAGTCGCGCGGCTCCAGACTGTAGCGCCTAGAACCAATCGGCCACTAGGGCAGGCCTAAATCTGCCAATTATACAGCCAATTCCCCCTAGATTCTTCTTCCAGGAAACGTCTTTTGAAGATCCATTTATGCATATTTGTAACATTCAGCACCATGTAATACGTATACTCCACACAAAAATGAAAACGAAAGTACAACTTCTTCGGTAACATCATGCTTTCGTATTTCATCTGAGATTAGCACTTGCAACTTACGTCCCCAATTATTTGCTGCGTGTATTTCAATTTTTGTTACCTTTTGCAAGTTTTTCTCTCCACAATTCCTTCCAGTGCCATGGGAGTTATCCCGTGCTACATTCACAGATATCCTACCATCCTGTCCTTCTTGTCAGCGTTTTCCAAATATTCAATTCCTCGCCGATTCTCCAGAGAACTTCCTCATTCGCTACCTTATCAGTCTACCTGAATTTCAACACCCTCCTGTGTCGCCACACCTCAATTGCCTTCATTCACTTCTTTCCCCGTTTTGCCACAGTCCATATTTCACTATCATACAATGCTGTGCTCCAAGCTCACGTTGTTAAAAATTTCTATCTAAAATGAGGGCCTATATTTGTTACTTGTAGACTTTTCTTGGGCAGGGATGCCCATTTTTCCAATGTTAGTTTGCTCTTATGGCCTTATTGCTCCGTCCTTCATGGTTTATTTTGTTGCCACGTTAGCAGAATTCCATAACTTCAAACCTGATATTGGCTTTCTCACTATTCTCATTTCTGATAATCCTCATTACTTTCGTCTTTGTGCAGTTTACTCTCAGTCCATATACTGTAGTCGTTAGACTGTTCATTCTGTTCAGCAAATCTTGTAATTCTTCTTCACTTTTACTGAGAACAGCAATAACATCAGCGAATCTTATCAATGATAACCTTTCACCTTGAATTTTAATTACACTCTTGATCCTTTCCTTTAAGTGTGTTATTGCTTTTTCGATGAATAGATTCAACAGTAAGAGCGAGAAACTACACCCCTGTCTCACATCTTTTTGGTTACGAGCATGTCGTTCTTGGTCTTCCACTCTTAGCGTTCCCTCTTGGTTCTTGTAAACATTATGTATTAAGAGTCTTTCTCTACGTCTTACCCATATTTTTCTCGAGATTTTGAACATCTTACGCCATTTGGCATTTCTGAACGTCTTTTTACAGGTAGACAAACCCTATGATCGTGTCTTTATTGCATTACCAACCGCAACGTCTGAATTGTCTCTTATGTGCGTTTTCCCTTCCCAAAAGCCGAACTGATCGTTATCTAACTCATCTTCATTCTTCTTTTCCGTCCTTCTGTACACTATTCTTATCATTAAGTTGGATGCATGAGCTGTTAAGCCAACTGTGAAATAATTCTCGCACTGGTTGGCTCTTGCAAAATTCGAAATTGTGTGGATGATATTTTTTCGAAATTCAGATGCTTTATCCCCAGGCTCATACGGTCTACACACCATCGTGAACTGCCGTTTTGTTGCCACTTCTCCCAACGATTTTAGAAATTATAATGGAATCTTATCCTTCCCTTCTGCCATATGCCTTCCAAAGATCTTCTAAATTCAGATCGTAAGACTGGATTCCCTATCTCTTCTATATCGACACCTTTCTTGTACCACGTCATCACGCAAGTCTTCCCCAATATAGAGTCTTCAGTGTACTCATTTTACCTATCCGCTCTCTCCTCTGTATTAAACAGTGAAATTTTCAATGCACTCTTAATGTTACTACCCTTGATTTTGTCTTTTCTGTGTGCTGATTCAGTCCTTCCGACAGTCTTTCCGTTCCAATTTCTTCACATTTTTCACGCATGCGTTTCACCTTAGCTTTCTTTATTTCCTATTTATTTCGTTCCTACGTTTCTTGTATTTCTGTGTTCCTGAATTTTCATAAACATGTTTATACTTTCTTCTTTTATAGATCAGCTGAAGTATTTATTCTATTACCCATACTTTCTTCACAGTTACTGTCTTTGTAAATAAGTTTATCTTTCCAACTTGTGTGATTGTACTTTCAAGAGTTGTCCATTCGTCTTCAACTGAGCTGCCTACTGAGCTACTCCCTATTGCCGTATTATTGTAGAACTCAAATGCTCTTTCACCTCCCTCATTTCTGGTACCAAGCTCATATTCTCTCGTAACACTTTCATCCCCTTCTTTCCCTTATGCTGCATTTCAGTCTCCTGTTACCACTAGATTTTCATCTCATTTTACGTTCCGAATTACCCGTTCGGCATCCTCAAACACATTCTCTATCTCCTCATTTCCTACTTCCGAAATCGGCATGTATGCCTCAATTATCGCTGTCGATGTTGGACTGCTGTCGATTCTGATGACAACAACCCTGACTGTTCACTTTAACTCACACTCATCTCCCCCCCCCCCCCCCCCCAAACTTATTCATAACGAATCCTACCGCTGTTATACATTTCTGTTGCTGTTGAGATTACCCTATAATCATCTGAGGAGATATCCTAGTATTCTTCCCATTTCACTTAACTGACGACCACCGGTTGTCATAGATCGTTAGCATTTCGCTTTTCAGATTTCCTCGCTGGCGTACCGCGTTAAAACTCCTAACATCGTAACATGCAACGCCCTGGGTCGTAGAACGATATCATTACGTTGGTTACTCAAACCTTTTCTCCAAACTTTTTCTCCAAACTAGCAGCCCCATTCCGGTGATCCGAATGGGGTACTACTTCGGAATCTTCTGCCAGTGGAGACAGATTTCCAGTCACAATCCATGTGTTCTGTGGATTCACTTTGATGATACTTCAATTTTTTTGGGGCAGTGCCCGACATCAAAGGCACGAGAGAGCCTTCAGTCCACTCCTTTGTTCTCGTTGACAATGCCGCAATTTCTGATGTGGTTTTCTTTTCTTTTTCAAGCAGTGGAGGTATAGCACCCTGGAATAAGATTGTTTTGATTACTAATGAAAGATGCTATCACTAGAGCACGGGTGCATAAACCAATGTTCCTATGCACTTTTATAAAGCAAGTTGTCGTTCTTTTAACCAAGTGGCACCTCAACACAACTCCTCCAGATAAGTGGGAGTAACACCATCTGCTATTTTGTGGATTAGAAAGCTGTATGTGAATGTAGATTGTTTGCTGTAATATTGTCTCATGCTTCTTGTAAGAAAGAGATGTGTCTACCGCCAAGTGTCCAGATCGATAGTGGCAGGATTACAGCCAATCAATAGAGTCGCGTACAGTCTGCCATGTTACTGCTAGCGCTAGTCGCGATCCCATGACTGCCACGGGAGTATCAGGTCGATAGTTTGAGGACGGACACACCCAACGCCATTCTGTATCTCAACAGCCAGAGTGACTAGAGTCAAAGAGCAAAGATACATTGTTCACTGGGCCACACACAATCGTACAGTCACGCCATAAACCTTGCTATTGTTTTCAGCAAGGCGACTATCTGCATGACTGAGTATCGACTGCAACACCACGTACTGTCGGAACAGCGACCATTATTTCAGCTTTCTTAGATCCGGAAGCAGAGAGAGATATGCAGTGGCGCGCACAACAACACTGGACACAGCCCCACGTGGCCTTTTCATACAATCACCAGTTTCGCTTGCTACATGACGATGGACGCAACAATGTCGGAAGGTCTGAGGCCAGTGAACATTCATCAGTATCATACCAACCCATCATCGTTTATGTGTGTTGCATTATCGGTGGCAACTTGAGTATCTATAACTGCTTCTCTCAAGAGCGCGGATCGTGACTGTTTAGAAAGTAGACTACTAGATTAGATAAAAAATCAGTAGTGTCATATCTCAATGAGGAAATTGAAACTTCCAGCACAAGCCAGGAGCATGTACAGGAACTCTGGCTATAGTTTAAAATACTAGCTGACCGCGCACTGGATTGATATGTACCTACTAGAATAGTTCATAACTGGAGGAAACCTTCATGGTATACAGTTACTGTAAAGAAACTTCACAGAAACAGAGATTACAGCATAGTAGGTGTAAAACGAAGTGTACCGCTATAGATAGAGAGACGTTGAACAAAACGCGTTTGCTTTACAGAGAACAATGCGTGATGCCTTCAGTGACTACCGCAGCAGAAAATTGTCAAGTAACCTTTCGCAGAATCCAAATATATTCTGGTCGTATGTGAAGGTTGTTTGTTGCACCAAAGTTATTTTGCAGTTACTAGCGAATGAGAGAGGAATTGAAGATAAGGGTAGCAAAGCAAAAGCTAAAATGCTTAAATGTTTACTCTGTTTTCAAATGTTCCTTTACAAATGAAGATCTAAGAAAACTGCCCCTACTTGATTCTCGTGGTGAAGGGTCTCTGCATGATCCTCTTCATGATTCTGCCATACCACACAGCTTCATCCGTTTGCCTCTGGCACCTCAACTGCTAGTGCAAATGGTCTATTACCCTAAATATAAAGAAGAAAAGGGAAAAGACTGAGCGGCTGAGTGGGTTTGTGGTGGCCACAATGTACTGGCCACACTTCGTTTTAACATTTCATTAGGTTATTGGTACTTATCGGAGCCGCACACGCATGTTTTATACACTTAAGTTCTGTGTTTCAATGTATCTTTTCTTTCTTCTTCTTGTCCGATCAGATGAATGTATGAATGAGTGTGTGCAAAGATTTCGTTGTGTAGATCTGTGGGAGTATAGTAGTCTATCACTGTCAGAACAGCCAACTGTAAGAAACGCGTACCAGGTACCAAAGAGGTTTCTGTTTGCATTCAACGAACCTCTTGTGTAGGTTGGCATCACAATAGGTGTTCCTCTGATCACTTCAATAGGTAAGGGGAGCGGTTTTGGTTGGAGATTGAATGCTCGTGGAGAGTTTCGTGGGACGCGAGACGGGTGAGACCTACTGGTGGTAAGTGTGCCTTTTCGATGAGAAGTTAATGTTATGTTTTATGTAAGTTTTTCCAAGCTAGTCAAAGTAAATGATTCCTCTCATCGTTCATTGTTTATTATCGTGTGAGACAAATTTTAGTTGCTAATTTGCGGGTGTTAAATGCGTTAAAATCCAGGGACGGTGTAGGCTATTGTTCAGTTGAGCTTTTAATGAAACACGTGTAACGATGTTGAGGTTATTGTGATTTAGTTCATTTGTTTTGTATTCCTTTCGTGAGAACATGTATATTGCAAATTATTTCCGTGATTTTATTACGGAATTTTGTGCAGTTCGTCTCACCTGATAACTTTCTTTGCGCGTACATTAGTTTGTGAGAACCACGTGGGCATGATCTAAAGAGAAAGGTTATGTTGCCAAGGCCATAGTGATCTTAAGCTGTAGAATATCTGAATTAATTATGATTCTTAATTATGTTTCATTTTATAGAAATTCACTTCAAATATAAATTTTATTCATATATCCCCCATGTTAAAATCAAGGGAACAACCCCTCTTCCTACCCACGTGTGCTATGGTGAAGGTTTCTAGTTCTTTTACATCCTCTTAGTCTCTCGAGTCGTGTGAATGTAAGCGATCGTGATTAAACCATATTTTGATCATTCCTCTTCCATAGATCATAGACCTTGCAGGGGACTCCGAAGTAAAGTTCTAGGGTTAATTAATATATGAGACGTAACAGGTTGCAGGCAACAGCAATCATCATATTACTCAATGCACACGTTCATGTGTATAGTTAAATTTACCGATCTAATAAATTTTCTTTTGCTAGGATTTTTGTTTACGCTCTCACTGCTAAAATTCTACTCCATGATTCATCCAGCTCTGATGTACGGAACATCCTACTGCATTCCGTTTGCACGACAGTTGTACACTGACCCCACACTACCCTCCACACTCAGATTAATTGTAACGACAGCTCTTAATTCTAAAGGTACCTTTCAGTACCACTAAAAAGATGAATGAAGTAAGTATTAGTGTCAGTGAAGTTGAAACCATTAAAACTGAATAAAGCTCCAGACCCTGATGGGATCGCTGTCAAATTCTATACCGAATTTGCGGCTGAGTTAGCCCCCCTTATCGCTATAATCTATCGTAGATCCCTCGAACAAAAAACGGTGCCTAATTCTTGAAAAAAGGCACAGGTCACACTTGTCTACAAGGAGGGTCGTGGGAGTGATTCACAAATCTACCGTCCAATATTCTTTACATAGCTTTGTTGTAGACTCTTAGAATATATTCTGAGTTCAAACATAATGACGTACCTTGAACTGAATGACCTCGTCAATAGCGACTAGAATGGATTTCGAAAACATCGATCACGTGAAACCCAACAAACACTTTTCTCTCATGAGACACTGAAAGCTTTGGATCAAGGCAAATAGGTAGATGCACTGTTTCTTGATTTTCGAAAAGCGTTTGACTCAGTACCGCACCTTTGCTTGTTGTCATATGGGGTATCATGTGAATTCGTGACAGGATTGAGAATTGTTTGGTAGGGAGGACGCAAAGTGTTATCTTGGATGGAGATCCTTCGTCAGCTGTAGAAGTAACTTCGGGTGTGCCACACTGGCCGGCCGGTGTGGCCGTGCGGTTCTAGGCGCTTCGGTCTGGAACCGCGTGACAGTTACGGTCGCAGGTTCGAATCCTGCCTCGGGCATGGATGTGTATGATGTCCTTAGGTTGGTTAGGTTTAAGTAGTTCTAAGTTCTAGGGGACTGATGACCACAGATGTTACGTCCCATAGTGCTCAGAGCCATTTCAACCATTTTTGTGCCACAGGGAAGCGTCGTGAGACCCTTTCTGTTCTTGTTTATATTAATGACGTTGCAGACAATATTAATACTAAAATCAGGCTTTTTGCAGATGATGCAGTTATCCATAATGAAGTAGTATCTGAGAGAAGCTGCATAAATATCCAGTCAGATCTTCATAAGACTTCAACAAGGTGTGGAGAATGGTAACTTGGTATAAATGTTTATCCTATGACTACAATATCTGTGAGTCACTTGAAACGCCCGCTAAATCACGCAGGGCGAATAGGTAATTAGGACTGTGAAAAGCGCCACTGGAGTTGCGGACGGATTCATTTCACAATTGTAATTTAATAATATTTAGTTCACAAGTACACCTATGAAAGAATTAAATTTGCTTCGCGGCTGAAGGCGTGCGAACAAAAGCTGTAGAATAAGTTCAATTATGAAAATACATGACACACAGCTAAATTAACGAATAAGATAAATCTTAAACATACACTCCTGGAAATGGAAAAAAGAACACATTGACACCGATGTGTCAGACCCACCATACTTGCTCCGGACACTGCGAGAGGGCTGTACAAGCAATGATCACACGCACGGCACAGCGGACACACCAGGAACCGCGGTGTTGGCCGTCGAATGGCGCTAGCTGCGCAGCAATTGTGCACCGTCGCCGTCAGTGTCAGCCAGTTTGCCGTGGCATACGGAGCTCCATCGCAGTCTTTAACACTGGTAGCATGCCGCGACAGCGTGGACGTGAACCGTATGTGCAGTTGACGGACTTTGAGCGAGGGCGTATAGGGGGCATGCGGGAGGCCGGGTGGACGTACTGCCGAATTGCTCAACACTTGGGGCGTGACGTCTCCACAGTACATCGATGTTGTCGCTAGTGGTCGGCGGAAGGTGCACGTGCCCGTCGACCTGGGACCGGACCACAGCGACGTACGGATGCACGCCAAGACCGTAGGATCCTACGCAGTGCCGTAGGGGACCGCACCGCCCCTTCCCAGCAAATTAGGGACACTGTTGCTCCTGGGGTAACGGCGAGGACCATTCGCAACCGTCTCCATGAAGCTGGGCTACGGTCCCGCACACCGTTAGGCCGTCTTCCGCTCACGCCCCAACATCGTGCAGCCCGCATCCAGTGGTGTCGCGACAGGCGTGAATGGAGGGACGAATGGAGACGTGTCGTCTTCAGCGATGAGAGTCCTTTCTGCCTTGGTGCCAATGATGCTCGTATGCGTGTTTGGCGCCGTGCAGGTGAGCGCGACAATCAGGACTGCATACGACCGAGGCACACAGGGCCAACACCCGGCATCATGATGTTGGTCAGCGATCTCCTACACTGGCCGTACACCTCTAGTGATCGTCGAGGGGACACTGAATAGTACACGGTACATCCAAACCGTCATCGAACCCATCGTTCTACCATTCCTAGACCGGCAAGGGAACTTGCTGTTCCAACAGGACAGTGCACGTCCGCATGTATCCCGTGCCACCCAACGTGCTCTAGAAGATGTAAGTCAACTACCCTGGCCAGCAAGATCTCCGGATCTGTCCCCCATTGAGCATGTTTGGGACTGGATGAAGCGTCGTCTCACGCGGTCTGCACGTCCAGCACGAACGCTGGTCCAACTGAGGCCCCAGGTGGAAATGGCATGGCAAGCCGTTCCACAGGACTACATCCAGCATCTCTACGATCGTCTCCATGGGAGAATAGCAGCCTGCATTGCTGCGAAAGGTGGATATACTCTGTACTAGTGCCGACATTGTGCATGCTCTGTTGCCTGTGTCTTTGTGCCTGTGGTTCTGTCAGTGTGATCATGAGATGTATCTGACCCCAGGAATGTGTCAATAAAGTTTCCCCTTCCTGGGACAATGAATTCACGGTGTTCTTATTTCAATTTCCAGGAGTGTATGTGTGATCACCATGCGGAGCGGCTAAGGCCGCCAGACTAAATCTTCAAAATTGCAAATATACTATGATTATTACTGAAGGTAGAAAATGCTAATAGGGCTGATGGGCCACAAGATGCACAGAAAGAGATAAACAAACGCAATAAGATGGCTGAAGGCCGAAAACTTGAATTCAGCAAATTAAGGAAATACATATTGCAACAATAGGTGAAATAATAGATTAAGTTAAAAATTTCCTTTTTGTAACACCATCGGCGGAAGGCCCACAATAACTTGTCAAATTTTTCAAAGGAAATTACAATAACCTTTCAAGAGCAGAAGGCGATGATGTTCGTACTTGAAAAAGCTATGAAAACATGAACACTGCCGAAAGAATAATTAAGAGCACGGCACTCAGGAGTCTCCAGTGGATTGATCTGCCCTCCTTCACTTAGGTGAGACAGGTGGTGTGTCCAACTACACTTAATTCTTGCGAACTCAACCAAGGGACAGTCATGAACCGACCGACCAACAATCCACCAAATGTCAGGCCCGGCTTAAGTGATGCGTGGCGGCAACGGTCGGGCGGGCGACGGGGCGATGTCCACGCAGGGCTCACTTCTGCTGCAAGCCGGCGACTGGCTGACCCGGGCTGCGCTCCAGACGCGTTGCAACTGACTGCCAGGGCCCAACTCACGACCCGAACTGCCGCCGTGAACTCTCCTCCTCGCACGATTCGACTGAACCCTCGCAAAAGGCCGACTACATCTAAAATAGTCGTCAGTGGAAATAACGCCAACTACACACACAACCTGACAAACACTTGCACGAAGACCTGAACGATACCTAACAGTAACTAAGCACACACAAAGACAAATCTGGAGTCGATGCGCGCACAAACACACACACACACACACACACACACACACACACACACACACAGCCGACTCACGAATGATCGGCGAGTCAACCCACGTCGTCCGGAAGGACGACCGACCGACGATCCACCCATGTCGACGTAGACCTCACTGCTGCAACCCGATTGCACCAGTGCCGCACTGCAACTCCCCGACCGGCAAGTCCGGACTGCGCTCCAGACACGTTCCAACTCACTGACAGCCCGAACTCGCAACCCGAACTGCTTTACGACAGACAACGACCGGGAAGTAATAACAGTCGAACAAAGATACTACGAAAGGGGATACATCGATACGTGCTGCTAACGCCGCTCACGGTCACGCAAAGCAGAGACTCAGTGTCAGCAGTAATTTAAATGAACGTAGTGAGGTGGAAGTGCGTTAAAACAGGGTGTAAAATACATGATGACGGGAACACGAGCCACGCACGGCTCATCACCGTTGGAATCAGACAACTCATAGAAATACCAGGATGTAACACTGTGTAGGGATGTGAAATGGAATGATCATGCAGGTTCAGCTGTGGGTAAAGCAGGGCAGTAGCCTTCCGTTTATTAGTAGAATACTGAATACTGGAGAAGTGCAACCAGTCTACAAAAGAGATCGCTTACAAATCATTCGTATAACCGATTCCAGAATGTTGCTAGAATGTGTGGGACCCGTACCAGAAGGACTAACAGTGGATATTGAACGTATACAGTGAAGGGCAGCACGAATGGTCACAGGTTTGTTTAATCCGTGGGAGCGTGTCACAGGGATACTGAAGGAACTGAGCTGGCAGACTCTTGAAGACAGACCTAAATTCTATCGAGAATGTCTGTTAACATAGTTTCAAGTACCAGCTTTAAATGATTGATCCAGGGATATACTACAACCCCCTACGTATCGCTCACATAGGGGTGGTGAGTATAAGATTATAATAATTACAGCACGCACAGAGGCATTCAAATAATCATTCTTCCTGCGTTCCATACGTCAGTGGAACAGAAAGTAACTGTTAAAATGGAACTTACCCTCTGCCATGCACCTCACGGAGTGTACAAGTAGAAGCAGATGTAGATTTGGCGTGGCCTTCGTTGTTGGTACCACGAGTATTTTCGGAAGCATGGCTTACATAAATGCAAACGGTAGTGTTGGAATCTGAAACACAGAATTTACTTGTCCTTTATCTGGATTCATCGTAAAAATTATGTGTTAATTATTATAAAAAGTGTACTTTCCGCATCCGTGTGCCGTGTGGTCGAGGTAACAATTAGCTGCACCACGACGACGACTACGGAAGCAAAAAGCGTCGAACAGATCATAATTCAGTGATCATTCTAATTGAGGGAGAGTGTGAGGGAGACCTATTAACTATGTACAGTTAACATTTGTCAGTGGAGATACTTTTGTTCGCATATTCTGCATTGAGTTGCGAGATCGCCTACGAGCAGCGTCGTGAACTGGTTAGGTATTCGCTCTTGAAAATGACTGGTAGTGTAAAAGGCAGAACTAATATTAATTACTAGAAAATTCGTTTGTGAAAATGATTGGTAGTGTAAATGTGCAGAATTAATTTTAATTACAAGTAACTGTGTCCACTCTCGCCTAGGCAGCCCGGCGTGTTAAAGCGTCACTTCCGAGACGGATAGATGCGACGGCATCGAATCGAATCCTCGGTGAACAGATGATGGTCACTGTACCTGGAAGTGGGTCTTATAGGCGTCCAGCTGAGATTAATGCGTTTTATTGATACAATATACTCTACGTGGCACTTCACCAGATCTATATGAATGTACCTCTGGCCCTCAGTATTTTAAATAGAGTTACAGGATTAAATTTTAGCTGGTGGTTCCAGAAAAGACGAGACAAGCGCCGCAGTGGAAGAGGTAGTTGCGATCGAGGCGTATGACTATGAAATACTCAGATTCGCATGCCTCTGCTACGAAACAATGTGCGGTTTCCGAGACACTCTGTGAACTGTGGACGTAATGTTTAATGGTCTTGACCCCCATCTCCAATCAACATGTACCACCCCCTGCCTCATCTGTCCCCCTCCACAACGTCGCTTAGAACCTGGTGTTACGTTACAATGTGCCACTGAGTGCATGTCTATGTAAAATAGCCAGTAATTGGACGACCGCCGTTACACTGATCCGTTAAGGATTGTGGTGGTGTCCTACTTTTGAAGCATCCGCGATGGTATCCTTCCCATAGGGTCGCATATGACAGAATTTTACCCATTCTGTCCTGAGCCACCTCGATACTGAGGGTGTTCGACTGTAGCTAAGGCCAGTATATTGCAGCGATTTTGAATATATCAGGCCATGGGTTGCCAATACTCCCAACACCGACGGTTGATGAAATCCAACATAAGGCCGAAGTAGCAAGGAGTGAAACGTCAGTATCGGTCAACCGAGCTCACATAGATTCGATGTCTAGCAGTGAAAGAGCTATTGTTAATGCCAAAAGTGGCAACCCTACGTGCTGCATTTCACACTGTGTGAACCCGAAAATCACCTGCAAATTATGGAGTGAATTATAGTACGTTGAAATCCCGCCTGCTCCGACGGACATGTCCGCGCTTGAGCTGAAAACAGTTTTGGCTAGAGACGAGCCTGTCTATGTAGAGCTACCGAGGAGGGATCACAAGGTAGCTACAGACACGGGCGTGAGCGGTACGCACAGAACTGCAACTTAGTTTGGCCAGCAGTGAGCAGGCTTGCCGAGTCTGGACCTGATCTACTTCCTAACGGAACTTGTGGTCAACGCGCGGAAATCAGTTTCTGTTCTAGGTTTGATGTTACACCAGTGGATTCTGTTCTTAGGCGGCTGCGCAATGGAAGACTGTTGGCCGTTAGAGCTTGGTGAAAGCATGGATTGTGCAGTCCCTTGAATGGTAATTGCGATACACCTTCTAACTGTGGTAGCAGTTTGATGATTCAATGTTTTCCGGGTTACTGCTGTTCTAAGGTGCGGCCCTGCAAGGCCTAGATCTCTTTGGCTGAAATATGTTCCATCTGTAGAAAATTTATGTGGATCAGACCATGGTGGAAGAGGAGAGGTGGTTCTACGTTACTTTTTTTGTCATCAGTCTACTGACTGGTTTGATGCGGCCCGCCACGAATTCCTTTCCTGTGCTAACCTCTTCATCTCAGAGTAGCACTTGCAACCTACGTCCTCAATTATTTGCTTGACGTATTCCAATCTCTGTCTTCCTCTACAGTTTTTGCCCTCTACAGCTCCCTCTAGTACCATGGAAGTCATTCCCTCATGTCTTAGTAGATGTCCTATCGTCCTGTCCCTTCTCCTTATCAGTGTTTTCCACATATTCCTTTCCTCTCCGATTCTGCGTAGAACCTCCTCATTCCTTACCTTATCAGTCCACCTAATTTTCAACATTCGTCTATAGCACCTCATCTCAAATCCTTCGATTCTCTTTTGTTCCGGTTTTCCCACAGTCCATGTTTCACTACCATACAATGCTGTACTCCAGACGTACATACTCAGAAATTTCTTCCTCAAATTAAGGCCGGTATTTGATATTAGTAGACTTCTCTTGGCCAGAAATGCCTTTTTTGCCATAGCGAGTCTGCTTTTGATGTCCTCCTTGCTCCGCCCGTCATTGGTTATTTTACTGCCTAGGTAGCGGAATTCCTTAACTTCATTGACTTCGTGACCATCAATCCTGATGTTAAGTTTCTCGCTGTTCTCATTTCTACTACTTCTCATTACCTTCGTCTTTCTCCGATTTACTCTCAAACCATACTGTGTACTCATTAGAGCGTTCATTCCGTTCAGCAGATCATTTAATTCTTCTTCACATTCACTCAGGATAGCAATGTCATCAGCGAATCGAATCATTGATAGCCTTTCACCTTGTATTTTAATTCCACTCCTGAACCTTTCTTTTATTTCCATCATTGCTTCCTCTATGTACAGATTGAAGAGTAGGGGCGAAAGGCTACAGCCTTATCTTACTCCCTTCTTAATACGAGCACTTCGTTCTTGATCGTCCACTATTATTATTCACTCTTAGTTGTTGTACTTATTGTGTATGACCCGTCTCTCCCTATAGCTTACCCCTAATTTTTTCAGAATCTTAAACAGCTTGCATCATTTTATATTGTCGAACGCTTTTTCCAGGTCGACAAATCCTATGAACGTGTCTTGATTTTTCTTTAGCCTTGCTTCCATTATTAGCCGTAACGTCAGAATTGCCTCTCTCGTGCCTTTACTTTTCCTAAAGCCAAACTGATCCTCACCTAGCTCATTCTCAATTTTCTTTTCCATTCTTCTGTATATTATTCTTGTAAGCAGCTTCGATGCATGAGCTGTTAAGCTAATTGTGCGATAATTCTCGCGCTTGTTAGCTCTTGCTGCCTTCGGAATTGTGTGGATGATGCTTTTCCGAAAGTCAGATGGTATGTCGCCAGACTCATATATTCTACACACCAACGTGAATAGTAGTTTTGTTGCCTCTTCCCCTAATGGTTTTAGAAATTCTGATAGAATGTTATTTATCCCTTCTGCCTTATTTGACCGTAAGTCCTCCAAAGCTCTTTGAAATTCCGATTCTAATACTGGATCCCCTATCTCTTCTAAATCGACTTCTGTTTCTTCTTCTATTACATCAGGCAAATCGTCACCGTCATAGAGGCTTTCAATGTATTCTTTCCACCTATCTGCTCTCTCCTCTGCATTTAACAGTGGAATTCCCGTTTCACTCTTAATATTACCACCGTTGCTTTTAATGTCACCAAAGGATGTTTTGACTTTCCTGTATGCTGAGTCTGTCGTGCCGAAAATCATATCTTTTTCGATATCTTCACATTTTTCCTGCAGCCATTTCGTCTTAGCTTCCCTGCACTTCCTATTTATTTCATTCCTCAGCGACTTGTATTTCTGTATTCCTGATTTTCTTTCCCAACTTCTGTGATGGCCCTTTTTAGAGACGTCCATTCCTCTTCAACCGTGTTGCCTACTGCGCTATTCATTATTGCTGTATCTATAGCGTTAGAGAACTTCAAACGTATCTCGTCATTCCTTAGAACTTCCGTATCCCACTTCTTTGTGTATTGATTCTTCCTGACTAATGTTTTGAACTTCAGCCTACTCTTCATCACTACTATATTGTGATCTGAGTCTACATCTGCTCCTGGGTACGCCTTACAATCCAGTATCTGATTTCGGAATCTCTGTCTGACCATGATGTAATCTAATTGAAATCTTCCCGTATCTCCCGGCCTTTTCCAAGTATACCTCCCCCTCTTGTGATTCTTGAGCAGGGTATTCGCTATTACTAGCTGAAACTTGTTACAGAACTTAATTAGTCTTTCTCCTCTTTCATTCCTTGTCCCAAGCCCATATTCTCATGTAACCTTTTCTTCTACTCCTTCCCCTACAACTGCATTCCAGTCGCCCATGGCTATTACATTTTCGTCCCCCTTTACATACTGCATTACCCTTTCAATATCCTCATACACTTTCTCTATCTGTTCATCTTCACCTTGCGACGTCGGCATGTATACGTGAACTATCGTTGTCGGTGTTGGTCTGCTGTCGATTCTGATTAGAACAACCCGTCACTGAACTGTTCACAGTAACACACCCTTGGACTTACCTTCCTATTCATAACGAATCCTACACCTGTTATACCATTTTCTGCTGCTGTTGATAATACCCGATACTCATCTGACCAGAAATCCTTCTCTTCCTTCCACTTCACTTCACTGACCCCTACTATTAGATTGAGCCTTTGCATTTCCCTTTTCAGATTTTCTAGGTTCCTTACCACTTTCAAGCTTCTGATATGCCACGCCCCGACTCGTAGAACGTTATCCTTTCGTTGATTATTCAATCTTTTTCTCATGGTAACCTCCCTCTTGGCAGTCCCCTCCCGGAGATACGAATGGTGGACTATTCCGGAATCTTTTGCCAATGGAGAGATCATGATGACACTTCTTCAACTACAGGCCACATGTCCTGTGGTTACACGTTACGTGTCTTTAATGCAGTGGTTTGCATTGCCTTCTGCATCCTCATGTCGTTGATCATTGCTGATTCTTCCGCAATTTCCCACCCATAGGACAAGAGAGTGCCCTGAAACTCTATCCGCTAGTCCGCCCTCTTTGACAAGGCCGTTGGCAAAATGAGGCTGACTTCATATGCCGGAAGTCTTCGGCCGCCAGTGCTGATTGCTTATCAAAGTTTAGGCAGTGGCGGGGATCGAACCCGGGACCGAAAACGTTTTGATTATGAATCAGAGACGCTACCCCCAGACCACGGGTACCAGATGTTGCTGTTGAGTAGTATTTTAATGGGCGACCTCTTACATCTCATCGGTTCGCCTAGTTTTTGAGTCTGAAGAATTCATCTTGTCTATATAACAGCATAGTGCGGAACTTTTTATGTCTTGGTTTAAGTTGTGCGTTTAGTGCTGCCTTTAATTGGTGGTGCGTAGAATAAATATTAACTTTAAATATTTGCGAGTCAGATTCTTTTTATATTCATATTTTATGAATTGAATCCTTAACTTATGCACAGATACCCTATTACACCATAGTTCATTTCAGCTGGTAATGTACAATCAACTGTTTTTCATGTTTGCATTATACTAATGCACTCTGTTGTACTCCATTCTATCATTAATAAACGCTTTTAAACGTTAGACTTATTTATGCCACCACAACCGCCAGCCACTTACCAATCTCAATGTTTCCTGCTCCACAAATCACAACTATCAGCTCTTTCTACTTCACTGTCCAATTTATTTCGACAAAACCTTCACAAGAATATCATCCACAACAAAGGCAAATAGAAGTGAAAATTACCGAAGTTTTTTCCACAGCTGACTCATCAGCGTCGTGGACAAAAATAATGTTCAGAGGAATCGTAAAGAAAACTGAGCTCCTGTTAGATGACAGCTATTTCGGTTTAGATAAGGTGAAGGTATTACACACATTGAAAACAATTTTGCAACACCTCGGTCCCGAGAGAACCTGTATAGGAAATAGGAATAGAGGTCAACGGAAACATAATTTCCCCCCTTTTTATTGCTCATGAAAACCACACATTGCATCTTGAACCACCCTACAGAGAGACCTTGAGAAGTGGTGGTTCACATTGCTGTACACGCGGTTATACCCGGTAGCACGTCCTCTTGCACTGATGCATGCCTGTTTTAGTCGTGGAATACTATCCACAAGTTCATCAAGGCATTGTTCGTCCAGATTGTCCCACTCCTCAATGGCTATTCGGCGTAGATCCCTCAGAGTGGTTGGTGGGTCACATCGTCTATAAAAAGCCCTTTTCAATCTATTCCAGCCATGTTCGATACATGCTGGCCGCTCTAGATGAGCGATGTCGTCATCCTGAAGTAAGTTATTCAGAAGATGTGCGCGATGGTGGCGCGAACTGTCGTCCATGAAGACGAATGCCTCGCCAATATGCTGCCGATATGGTTGCACTATCGGCCGGAGCATGGCATTCAAGTAACTTACAGCCATTACAGCGCCTTTCATGACAGCCATGGGCGTACGTCTGCCATTACAAAACTCTAGGTAGCAACCGCCACCTTGCTGCACTCCCTGTAAAGTGTGTCTAAGGCGTTCGGCCTGACCAGGTTGCCTCCAAACACGTTTCCGACAATTTTCTGGTTGAAAGCATATGCGACACTCATCGGTGAAGAGGATGTGATACCAATCATGAGCGGTCCATTCGGCATGCTGTTGAGCCTGTCTGTACCATTCTTCGTGGTGTGATCTCGCTATGGACGAGGGGAGTGAAGTTGCGCATCACTCAGCCTATTGCGCGCAGTTTGAGTCGTAACACGACGTCCTGTGACTGCATTATTCAATATGGTGGCGTTGCTGTCAGGGTTTCTCCAAGCCAATCCGTACATAGCTATCATCCACTGCAATAGTAGCCCTTGGGCGGCCGGTGTGAGACACGTCATACACAGTTCCTGTCTCTCTGTACCTCCTCCATGTCCGACGAACATCGCTTTGTGGACACTTTCCTTGATGACAGCCCTTCCTGCCAGTAAGTAACAATGCGGACGCAATCGAACCGCGGTATTTACCGTCTAGGCATGGCTGAACTACAGACAACACGACCCGTGTACCTCCATTCTGTTGGAATGACTAGAACTGATCGCCTTTCGGAACTCCCTCCGTCTAACAGGCGCTGCACATGAAGATTGTTTACATCTTTGGGCGGTTTGTTGACACATCTGAACACTCAAAGGGACCGTGTTTGTGATACAATATCCACAGTCAAAGTCTATCTTCAGGAGTTCTGGGAACCGGATTAACGCAAAACGTCTTTTGATGTTCATAGAATGGCTGCTCTAACGTTGTGCTTCATAACTGAGTCCACGCATCACTGTTCGAAAGTATAAAATGATGAACGCTGTTCGAAATCCTCAGAGGTATTTGCATAATGAGCTTCAGTGAAAGACTACACGTGTAGCATACTTACAAGAGCCAATAGAGATAGTTGCGTTTGAATGATGTACTAAATAGGCCCACCATGTAAGATAGGGTATCAGTCCCGCATTGTTAAGTCTATGAAGTGAATAAGGAATTATATATACGAAAGAAATATTCTGAACTGCAAACGATAATAAAGTTGACAGTGGCAGCGTCAGGAGTCTTGCTCGCCGGCGGAGATAGGGCCACGGCCATTTGCGACGGCGGCGCCTCCCGGCGGAGTGACTGGTCAGGTTGCGACCACGCTGCTCTTCGCTCCTCTGGGGCGGTGGCGGCTGTGCACCCTTGTCGACCGGCGGACGGCGGCTGTAGTTGCGACGTGGAGTCCCTCCCTGGGCCTCAGCGTCGGCGATAGCAGGCACTTACAGAGGGCCGGCGAGGCTGTGGCACCAAGTTCCGAGAAGGACCCAGCGTGGCGGCAGACGCCTGGTCTCGAACCGGAGGCTGCTGCTGGTGCTGTCCTGTCGTCCCGCGTTAAGGCAGTGACCGGCGTCATGGTGCGGATACTCAGAGATGACCAAGTACCCGAATCGAATGACGTCCCACCACCGAATCCAGCCTTCTTTTAACTCCATTACAACACATTAGTTTCTGTAATATGTGGTGCCTGGGTCATGTCGCCCATAACAAAGCGACTCGCTTGAGTGGGGTGGCCACGACTCGCTTATCGCATCGTTCTTTCCCGCGCACGGCAGATTACCGCTGTGCTCAGCTATCCTAGCTTTGCAAATCACTTGCGCATCTGTTATTGTGCCTTATATGTCGACAGTGTGGCCGACGGCCTGCGCTGTTACCACAGTACTTCGCACCGGCTTCCATGCTACTTTCAGTTAGTGTAATACTATTACCTAAAATACTAGGTAGTGCCACTGTAGCAGCTTCAACCTAGAATAACTGGCCGACTGTGTAAAACGATGGTGAACCAGAGATTGTAATGTACTTGGTCCAAGTTGATTCCATTTGAATAGAATTGGGCCTCACAGTGGATTAATGTAAAAAAAGAGTCAGATTGCATCTTGAAAGAGATTAATTCAGGGGAGAATTCGTTTAATTTCCATCCCAATGAACGCTTTGCCAATAAAGCACCATCCTGTTTCTGGTATTTGTTTGTCTTTTTTTTTTTAAGATTTAGCAGCTCGTTGTAGTTATAAAAGGATGAACAAAAACTGGTCATTATCGTTGTAAACTGAAATAAGCAATTGTTCCATTCATTCTCCCTCAACTATTGACCGTGTTTATTTTTTATGGTAATACATGGAACATCAGCAAAATAAGGATACAGTCTGATTAATTTAATTACTCTTATTAATTTGAGTTTAGGAAGTGACTGCAAACATAGGCAACAAAACGTCATGAGTAACTTCACTAATTTCATAAATAAAATATTATGGATGTATCTCATGATTTGGAAGTTATTGGAAATAATACTTTCTTTATATAAAGACAACAAAATTTACATCACTCAGAATATATGTATCATAAAAGCAAACGACCGCTCGCAGCCTCCTTGTGCGCACGCAGTGTGTTGTTCCTAGCGGCCTGACAATTTTTCCTTATGGTCTCCAAACTATCATCCACGAGCAGTATGTCGTTGTACGACCAGACTTTATTAGATAAAGGTGAATTAACAGGCAAGGCAAACATGGGACTAGCGCCAAGAACCCCCAGCTTCTCTGGTTGCCCGATGAGCCTCTTGGTGCGCAATATCAAACGCGAAGGTCAGCCACCCTATAGACTTGTGCCACTGGATCTGAGCCTTCGAATGAAGCACAGTGAGAGCAATTTTCAAGTTTAGATTCACGAGCTCTGCAAATGACGGTTGCGGATGGTAAGGAGTAGTTGTTATATGGCTGATAGCAACGTCAAGACGAAACTTCTTAAATTTCCTCGACAAAAGGCTGGAGCACGTCACATAACCTAGGTGCCCAAAAAGACGGAGAAAACCTTAGGCAAATGTTGATTAGTAGCCCAGCAGTACTCACGCTACTCGGAAACAATTAAACAAAGCGAGAGAACGCGTCTACTACAACCAATAAATACACTCCTGGAAATTGAAATAAGAAGACCGTGAATTCATTGTTCCACGAAGGGGAAACTTTATTGACACATTCCTGGGGTCAGATACATCTCATGATCACACTGACAGAACCACAGGCACATAGACACAGGCAACAGAGCATGCACAATGTCGGCACTAGTACAGTGTATATCCACCTTTCACAGCAATGCAGGCTGCTATTCTCCCATGGAGACGATCGTAGAGATGCTGGATGTAGTCCTGTGGAACGGCTTGCCATGCCATTTCCACCTGGCGCCTCAGTTGGACCAGCGTTCGTGCTGGACGTGCAGACCGCGTGAGACGACGCTTCATCCACTCCCAAACATGCTCAATGGGGGACAGATCCGGAGATCTTGCTGGCCAGGGTAGTTGACTTACACCTTCTAGAGCACGTTGGGTGGCACGGGATACATGCGGACGTGCATTGTCCTGTTGGAACATCAAGTTCCCTTGCCGGTCTAGGAATGGTAGAACGATGGGTTCGATGACGGTTTGGATGTACCGTGCACTATTCAGTGTCCCCTCGACGATCACCAGAGGTGTACGGCCAGTGTAGGAGATCGCTCCCCACACCATGATGCCGGGTGTTGGCCCTGTGTGCCTCGGTCGTATGCAGTCATGATTGTGGCGCTCACCTACACGGCGCCAAACATGCATACGACCATCATTGGCACCAAGGCAGAAGCGACTCTCATCGCTGAAGACGACACGTCTCCATTCGTCCCTCCATTCATGACTGTCGCGACACCACTGGAGGCGGGCTGCACGATGTTGGGTCGTGAGCGGAAGACGGCCTAACGGTGTGCGGGACCGTAGCCCAGCTTCATGGAGATGGTTGTGAATGGTCCTCGCCGATACCCAGGAGCAACAGTGTCTCTAATTTGCTGGGAAGTGGCGGTGCGGTCCCCTACGGCACTGCGTAGGATCCTAAGGTCTTGGCGTGCATCCGTGCGTCGCTGCGGTCCGGTCCCAGGTCGACGGGCACGTGCACCTTCCGCCGACCACTGGCGACAACATCGATGTACTGTGGAGACCTTACGCCCCATGTGTTGAGCAATTCGGCGGTACGTCCACCCGGCCTCCCGCATGCCCACTATACGCCCTCGCTCAAAGTCCGTCAACTGCACATATGGTTCACGTCCACGCTGTCGCGGCATGCTACCAGTGTTAAAGACTGCGATGGAGCTCCGTATGCCACGGCAAACTGGCTGACGCGGACGGCGGCGGTGCACAAATGCTGGGCAGCTAGCGCCATTCGACGGCCAACACCGCGGTTCCTGGTGTGTCCGCTGTGCCGTGCGTGTGATCATTGCTTGTACAGTCCTCTCGCAGTGTCCGGAGCAAGTATGGTGGGTCTGACACACCGGTGTCAATGTGTTCTTTTTTCCATTTCCAGGAGGGTATTTGTTTCCCAGCCGAGTCCCCGAAAGAGGGCATAATCAAAAAAGTGTTCAAATGGGTGTGAAATCTTACGGGACTTAACTGCTAAGGCCATCTGTCCCTAAACGTACACACTATTTAACCTAAAGTATTCTAAGGACAAACACACACACACCCATGCCCGAGGGAGGACTCGAACCTGCGCCGGGATCAGCCACACAGTCCATGACTGCAGCGTCCTAGATCGCTCGGCTCATCCCTCGCCCTAGATAATCAATAAACGGTTTTTCCATGGGTTGATCTGCCAGATCAGAATTTAATTCACCTTTCTTGGAATTCAGTTGGGTTTAGCTCTATGATACTCTCAGCACTGGCTAACCAAATGCCTCACCTTATTTAGGTTCTGCGACGTTAAGTACTCTAATTTTCGTACGGGTTTTTAAGATACCTAAGTGACCGTCGCAAGGAGGGTATGAAAGTACTTAAATATGGCAGGCACCAAGTCCTGGGACACGTTTATCTTGCGCTTCTCATCCTGACGGGTAGCAGAGCACAATATTTCTTTATAAAACCGTTACCCTCGAACCTCCCCCTTCGGATTTAGTCGCGTCTCAACTACATCTAGCTGTGCGTCATTGTTTCGCCTAGCACCGAGACCACCAATGCATGCACCATAGTTCCGAAGAATTTCGAAGCCACGCAAATCAGGGAAAGACGGAAGAGAGCGCGCAATCATCTGAGGCTGGCCTATGGACGGACGGAACGTAGGTACAAGCAGGATACGGATAAGCTTCATCCAAGGGATAATCCGTGGTTCCGTAATTTTCAAGCCACAAGTGAGCGTGTGAACAAAGTCATCATGAAGTTGTTGCCTCGGTATAGTGGGTCAGAACAATTCCTACGGCTTGTAACTCCGGTTAGATCCTGCTTCTAAGCGAATATTATTTGTCACAGGATAAGCCGTTCCAAGAGGGTACCACGCTAGAGCCACAAGAAAGTGTAAGCCGCGCGTCCAGTACTTGCTCCCAGAATGTAAAGCTTTTTATGGTTCCTTGCACTGCTTAGTTATAAGTACAATGACTTTCTCCTGATAGGCGCAGTTCGAAACCAGAGAAGCTGGGGGTTCTTGGCGCTGACGTGCTGGGACACGTGAAGATGTACTCGAGAAAAATCGTGACCATCTGCTGTCGTTTACATGTATCCATCACTGCTGCCGGTGAGAGCTGTTACGAGTGACTGGTGTTGATCTCGTCTCCTCCTCTGCTGCCCGGCTGCTCCAAGTTTGCAGAGGGGGGAGAGGGTGCCGTTATCAGCGTCACCTTCCACGCCACTAAATTTCTCGCCTAGGTGGCCAACTGTACCTCTTCGCGAACGGCGGCGTTGCAGTGACCAGAGGCGGAACTCGTCGGGAACGAGATCTAGAGGACTTGAGTTTTGACCACCAGGTGGAGAGAATGTTATTATCGAGATGTACTTCAGTGGCGCTGTGGTGGAATCTTCACCGTACTTTTGGTCAGTGTTAGAGGACAATTAACTGGAATAAAGGAGAGTCTGTGTGTTGTAACGAGGTGTGGAATAGGTATTGCGGAATTTGTGAGACTTTGGATTTACAGGTGGCATGGATAACTGTACTTGGTGGATTTATTATCTTGTGCGACTAAACTTCAAGTGAAGGGTCGATTTCAGCTCGTGATATTCATGGGTATTTAGTTGTTGTCAGTTTCTTATAACTCGTTTGGTTTAATTTAAGCATCTGTATTTATGTATGTTACATTTTGAGCCCAAAGAGCGCAGAGTATTGGCTAGGAAGTGATGGTAATTTTGTGGCTTGACACGACAGGCAAATTTCGCGACAAACATTCATTGGCAAGTTGACTGCTAAAAATTAGGGGTGCCTTACGGCCGTTTCACAAACTGGAAAAGAGCGTATGGAATCGTTGGCTGAAAGGCCCCATCTGGGGAAGTTCGGCTGCTAAGTGTAAGTCTTATTTCAGTCGACGTTGATTGACTTGCGCGCCGGTGATGAGGATGAAATGATAATGAGGACAACACGGGGTCGGCCGTGGAGCAATGGATCAGCCGTTGTTAATATCGGAGGGTGACCGGATGCCCTTGCTGACACCACCCCGTAATCACCCCCTCCCCCTCACCTCTGACGACGGAATTAGTGCATCCCAGCTCCCTACGTCTAGTGTAAGCCATGAAATAGTGTGAACATTTTCAAAAGTCTGCGAGTCGTGTAACTGAGGCTGGACATGGTGCCCAACTCAGTATTCACCTAGTTGGATGTGGAAAACCTTCCGAAAACCACATCCAGGCTGGCCAGCTCACCGGCCCTCGCCATTAATCCGCCGACCGGATTCGATCCGTAGCCGGCGTGGCTACCCGAGTTCAGGAAGCATCGTATTAGTGCCCTTGGCTAACCTGGCGGGTTCCTTACAGTCAATATATGTATAGTTATTTCTTCTTTGTTTACGTGGCGACAGTCCTATGCTTCCTTGGCTATGCTACGTGCGATCCAACTTAGTTCGATGTCGGTGGTCGTGTCTGTCACCTGAATTCTTGTGGCTTGTTCTCACTAAAGCGAACGCTTAAGTGTGTTTGTTGGACGACACAGTCCGGGAGTAGCTACTTTAACTCAATGTGAAATAAATTATCTCTGATCTAAATGCTTCTGCTCTGGTGTGAGTTACTTACGTTTGTGGGGAACCTGAATGAGTAGCTAACGAAGTTTGGTAGACAAAGAGACAAACCTAACAGACCTATTATTGGAGCTTGATGTATATTTCATTTGAATAAATGTCTAGATAAGTGCGGCAGGTTACTTGTTAGTTGGTGAAGGGTAAATGAAGTTATGATAATCTGTGTTTGTCTTGTCTAGTGTTTTAATTGTGCTAAGGAGCCTTAGGGTACAAGTAAAGTGTTCAAACGTTCGTGTAATGTGCTAATGGTGGGATTTTAATAAATGTTTTTATTGATGTCTAAATCTTGGCGTATTCCTTCCCATCCCAGCACCGCCCACATCCAATGGGGTACTGTCTTTGTTACAAACTTAGCATCCTGCACATGTCAATTTTTCGCACGCCTACTGTCACAAGGGCAAGTGTGAGGTACTTACATTCTGGATTTTATTACCTCTCAGATTAGTAACATAATCTTGGGAGAGATGATATGTTTCATTCAGTATTATCAATATACCTTGTGGTAACATTGATTTTTAAACACTATTGCAGCTTTTTGTGACAGTGAGTAGCCAGTTACGCTGGACGTTGGTAATATGCTAAAGCCCTTGTAATCAAATAACTAATCCTTCAAGCCCTTAAAAACAATTTAGTAACCGGTTACCAACAGTTGGGTTCACAACGATGCAGGCCGCGAAGTTACTCGTCAGCAATTTGGAGAACTGTTGAGTTCTTTGTAGAATTATGCTGCAACTGTGGACAATGCACCCGTGTATTTTCAGCCTATGGGGTTCTATACACATGACCCATCTAACATTTACACTAACGCAACTGTCTCTAAAATTGACATACAATTGTAAATAACAGCAAAAGTAACAGCAACACGTATTGTAGAGCAATCTAATAATCCTGGTTTACCATCCATTAAGTCGTGTTTCAACGCTTACTCCTGCATCAGTACCTGAACAGAAATAGCTGTAAGCAATGAAGTATCATCCACTGCTGCAGAACCACCCAAAAGCTCTGGAGAACCATCTAATAATTTTTCTTTTGAAGACATAAGTTCTGCTTCTAAAGCTTCAGCATCTTGATCAAACAAGACAAAAACGCAAATTTTAAAGTTTCTATCCAGTAAGGATACAGATGCTGGACAAAGCATAAAAGAACGGTTGGAAACGGTGTAGTCCTCGAAGGAAGGAGTTGAGACCACAAAGCAGTTAACCTTACGTCAATGAGAAATATTTATATCCGAATGGCACAAATGCAGAGAATGACAGCGACGACGATATTTGTCTTGACTGTAAGGGCTCCTTTCGTGTCAAGAAAGGCCCCCAGTGTGACTGGATACAATGCATCGGACGTAAGAAGTGACTGCATGAGGGCTGTGGAAATTACAACCACTAATCAAATATTTTTAAAACAAATGAAAGCCTTAAACTAGCTATAACCAACGGCTGACTGCCATTATTTTCTAGTTTATATTTTTCGTAATCAAAATAAATTAGTTCTTCATTAATTTACAAATTTAGTTTCTTTCACATAGCTACGTCTTCTACCAGTACAGTTACCATCAGTGGAAGATGCTGCCGTACAGTACTTCCAGTAACACAATATATATCATTTATTCAAATGTTTATGTCTTATAATGTCAGTGTACTTAAATGCTTTAGTATGCTTTAACACAAAACGAATTTCAAGCCTTTTGGATGGGTGTATCAACCATTAAAAAAGGAATTTCAACTTGTAAAATGTGAAAATTTTAAAATTTGTACATTTAATACAGTAATCTAGAACTTAAACTAATGCCTTGGGGATACACATGTATGATTTCCCTGAAATTTCACAAAAGTGACAGGTCTTATAGAGAGAGTCAGTACAAAAATTGTCTTTCAGTACCGTCCAGTTCCTCTATCGAAAGATTTCCAGGCTTTATTGATAGATATCTTTACACAAGTAAAGAAAATCATTAAACACAATATTACTTGAACAGAATTCACTAACTTGAAACAGTTATTCGCTGATGGCAATGATGACAGTAAAACACAAAATACTTCCTTGCTCTATAGAACCAACATCTGTCCACTTTTTACCTTTAGTGCCCTGCACCCATCCTTCTTCAAACGATTCACAGAATATTACACATATTGTACTCTCGTCCGTTGTCAGAGTGTCCACAGCAAATTCCAGCTACTTTTGACGTTTCCTATTTATTGCATCACTTTCTTCTTCTTTCGTTTCACCCTCTTTAGGGTAAGCTGGATCAATCATTTCTTTGTGCGTTGTTCTTTTTTTAGGGCCCAGTATTTCTTCATTCTTTCTGATCTTCTTCTCCTTTCTTCTTCCGAGATGAAGGGTTTGGACTTTTGTGTGGATTTGTCTTGGAACCTTATGTTTTCATCTTTAGTAATTAATTTACCAGTTCGATCAATAAGTGAATTTTCTGAAATCTTTAATTCCACTAGGTCTTTCTCAGTTTCTTTAAACCAGTTGGGCTTCGTTTTTCGTTTACGGAAGAAGTCAAAGATTTGTTTAGTTAATCTGTTGGAATTCATTCTGAGAAGATGACCATAAAAATTTATTCTCCTTTTTCGCATAGAATCTGAAAGTTTTTCAATTTTATTGTAGAGAGTTTCATTTTTAATGTATATAATCTTATTGTCTTGAAATGTTGGCCCAATTATTTTTCTTAAAATTTTTCTTTCCTTTACCTCAAGTTTCTCCATTTGGCCTTCGAAATTCATGTTAAGTGTTTCTGCTGCATACAGTGCTTCTGGCTTAATCACTATCTTGTAATGTGTAATTTTGGACCCCCATGAAAGGGATTTTTTGTTGTATGTATTTTTTGTTAGTTGGAAAGCCAATTCAAGTTTATTTTTTCTGGATTCCCTTGCTTTGCTTTCCCCAGCATTCCAACTAATCCATTCTCTGAGATATTTGAATTCTTTTACTATTTCAATCTTCTGTTCTTGAATGTTGAGGTATTTACATGAGTGTTTGATGTTTGTCAATATCTTAGTTTTTTCAGAGGAGATGTGAAGACCAATTTTAGCTGCTTGTTTCTTTAGTTCAAGGATTTGCTCCCGTGCTTCTTCCATTGTTTCAGCTAACAGGGCCATATCATCTGCAAAAGCAATGTAATTTACTTTAAGGTTCTTCTTTTTGCAACCCAGTCTTATACCACTCTTAATATTTGTGTTCCATTCTCTGACTACTTTCTCAAGCGCACAATTGAACAGCAACGGCGAGAGCCCATCGCCCTGTCGCACTCCCGTTTTTATTTCAAAGGGTTCCGATAGATCGCCCATAAATTTAACTTTAGAAAATGTATTTGTAAGGGCGCTTTTATAATATTAGTTGTTTTCTTATCCAAACCCATTTCTTCCAGGACTGACAACAGAGATTCTCTATCAATCGAATCATATGCTTTTTTGAAATCAATGAAGGAGATTACGTACGTCTTTGTCCTTGATTTTTGGTATGCCATAATGTTTTTGAGATTTAGTATTTGTTCCGAACATGATCAGCCCTTTATGAAACCTCCCTGGTATTCCCCGATTTGCAGATCCAATTGCGGCTCTGCCCTGCTCAAAAGGACTTCAGAAAGAATCTTGTACGTTATATCCAGCAGTGATATTCCTCTGTAATTGTTGGGGTCTGTCTTCAAACCTTTCTTGTGGATAGGGTGGATGAGAGCTGTTTTCCATTCTGTGGGGATCTTTTCTTCTTTCCAGATTTGATCAAAAACACACTTTAGGGATGTAACTGCATTTTTGTCAGCCTTTTTCCATAGTTCGGCAACTATTTGATTTTCTGCGGACGCCTTGTTGTTTTTAAGTTCTGAAATGACCTTCTGTAGTTCTTCAGTCGTCGGTGGTTCCGAATCAGGCTTCTCACGGTTGTTTGGAATGGATTCAAATTTTTCAACGATGGGTTCACAATTCAAGAGTTTCTCAAAGTAGCCTCCTAGTATTTTGCAGTTTTCCGTGTTGTTGTGAGCGATGGTTCAATTTACATCTCGAAATTGGAGTGTGGGTGCTTTGTATCTTGATAATCTTTGTTTGAAAGTTCTGTAAAAGCTTCTTGTGTTGTTTTTAGCAAATTCTTCATCAATTTGGAGAAGAGTTTTGTTTTCATGTGTCTTCTTAATCCTTTTTATATTTTTATCTACCAGTTTTCTAACTGTAATGAAATTCAGTCTACTTTCTTCTGTTTTCTGTGATTGCCAATTTTGCCATGCCTGTTTTCTTGTTTCAATGAGGGCATCACATTCCAGTGACCACCAGGCATGTTTTTTACTTTTTTTGTTAGGTGCTATCCGTTCAGCTGTAGCAACTATTTGAACTGTTTACTTCTTCCCTTCTATTATGTGCACCTGTCGTTACTATATATAGCGTTTTACCTGACCAAGTCTCTTTCTCACTTCCATTTCTCTGCTCTTTGCCTTTCATCTTCGATTAATTACTTCTTTTCTTCCAGTTGTTGCTTGTATGGCGAAGAAATAAATATTTCACCTCTCTGTCAGTTGCTTCTTATGTCTTATAATTTCAGTTTACTTAAATGCTTTAGCATGCTTTAACACAAAACGAATTTCAAGCATTTCGGATGGGTGTTTCAGCCATTAAAAAAGGAATTTCCGCTTGCAAAATGTGAAAATTTTAAAATTTGTGCATTTAATACAGTAATCTAGAACTTAAACCTTCACGTCTGAGTGTTTTGCTCCAGGAGAGGTTTTCTCAACTACTGATACTGATATAGAACGAATAAGCTTAGTCATAGTTGACCAAGGAGGAATTGATACTCGACTGGAAGACGAGGGTGGCACCGGAGTATTCCGATTGGAATTCTCATACCAGAAATTGGTTGAACAATTTGATGATGTTCCTGGTTTACATGCGTTACCTGACGAAGTTCTCTGTCTCGAAGGAATAGCTAATTAAGGTCTTGTTTCGGAACTAATAGGGTTGAAGCACTGTTCATCCATAGGAGCAGGTTGCTTATAATGTTTAACATCAATAAAATCCAAATCAGTGAACCCACTTGGGTTCAAGGGCCAAAGACCTATCAAGTAAATACATACTGCACTAGATCGATTCTGCAGATAAGATAGGGGCAGTGTTCACCAGTCCTGCAACATTTTCTGGGAGATTTTCAGCAGATGGTATTTTCTCATCCCCACACAGCAGGCCCGCTTATTTAAATGGTCGTTTTATTGCTCGACCTAAAGGTTACAACTGGTGAATTGTGTCAGGAGGCAAGCTGATCGTGCCTACATGATACTGTCTTGCGTACAAGATTACGCCTAGATCTTTGTGGCTTGCGTGGGCATCCAACAAGAGAAGCACTGGTTCATCTTTAGTAGGATTTTCCCTTTCGACAAACAACACTAGCCACTTCATAAATGATTTGGCAGATATCAAACCACTTGCTTCAGCTGTGAAAGTACTTTTTGGAGGAGCACCATTTTTCAACACTTCGTCTATTCTCGTTTTATTGGGAAAGACAAAAAGAGAAGGAACAAAAATATTTACAACAGCATTTAAGCACAGGAGGTGGTCACGTTCTTTTCTCTCTCTCTTGAAGTGGTTTTGCTCACTTGTTTTCCCCCTTTGTGATACGACCTTCATATCATTCGCATGAACTACTGAAATTCCAATTTCGTCGTAGTTATGAATCCTGCTAGAAGGGAAACTGTATTTCCTAAAGAAGAACTCAAACTGATATCTGTTGACGCCCAAAGTTCTCTGATTGCTAGTAGATTCAGGACACCTAATCGACAGTTCAGAATGCCGTGCCGGCAGGTGTTCTTTTCTTTGTTGAATTAGTGAGGTGATTTAAATGATCAATCAACGCAAATGCTAAGTTCAAGAATTGTTTACTACTAACATGAACCTGTTGCCTAAATATTTCATGTACATAAGTAACTGTGTTTCCACGTCATCGTTGAACATCTTCTTAAACGTCTTCAGATGAGTTAGGTCCACATATGCGCCTGTTCTAATTACATTCATTCGATCACCGAAAGTGCTCCTCGGGCCATGAAAAGATTAATCTACTTGCCTTGCTGTCATTGTCTCCGTTATTACTTCATTTATTGCCATACTCTTAGTCTCTTCAGTTAAATTTCCTCTTATTCTCATCCACTGCAAACTGAAAAGAGAAGAGAAAGAATTGTTTTTGATTTTCACCAAATGTTCTGGTTGGTCGGTACTGAAAAACTACTGGCCGGCCGGTTCTGTACGGCGATCACGCACTACAAACGATGCCGACTGCGTATTTCCTAATAATATACAATGTCTTGAAAGTATTCCTAAACAAGTAAATGCAAAAGTCAATTAAATTACCCACCTCATAAAAGTGTACCACAGTCTTGAAACTGGTTTCTTGCACGCTCCTCTCACACAAACAACATTAAGCGCTCACAACACACAAACAGCTGAACACAGGACAAAATGCCTGACGTATTGTGGATGGGATCATGACGTCTCCAGCTCACCTCTTGCATGCGCTGCCACTTGGTACTAGGATCAAGAACAAGCGATTGCTGTAGGATCTTTCTCCATTCTTACCCAATATGTAATACATATCCGCGAATGTTTTATTTTATTAAACTTTTCTGTTTTTAACGTGTACCGTGGGCGGTGAAGTGTGTGTGTGATGTTTAATACGCGTGACTTTCTGCATAAGAGGACTACAAAATTCCATAAGCAACAATTAACCCCCAAATTCGCCATGACGCGTGCAGAAAGATCCTTGACTAATTATAAAATTACACATGTTTATTCGCCACCGGTAAAGAAGTTAGCACACCCTTTTAGAGCCTTCCAATTCCCTCAAGATATCTTGTTGCAACAGTGCTTATGAAGTGTATGTAACGAATAAACTCACAGATCAAAGCGCAAACGGTTCTGAGGTACGAGGTTCGACACATTCTGCAACACCCATATCAGTACGTGGTGCAGCCTGCACAGGCGGCAATGCAGGCGCGGACTCTGCCATCCAATCCATCACACAGATGGCGAATACCGCCTGCTCGACTTGTTCACGCACTTCTGTATGAGTTGCTGGTTGACGAGTCGTACGAGCTACTTCTCGCAGCGTGCTCGATTGGAGACACGTTCGGAGATCTTGCAGGCCGGAGAAATTGCTACACGTCCTGACTTTCAAGGGAAGGGTGTGAGTAAGCATTATCCTGTTGAAACAACACAACACTTCCCTGCTGCAATGGCGGCACGTACCGAGCGCTGGTTAGCGTCCCCTCGACAAACGCCAAATGCGAACGAGAGTTGCAGATCATCGCACCTCAGACCAAAGACAGAATCTGCTTTCATCGCTGAAGACTGTGGCGCGCCACTCCATTTTCCAATTGATTCTCTGGTGGCACCAGTCGAGCCGTGCACGTCGATGCTGTGGCGTGGTTGGAAGACAGGCTGGAGGTTAGCGTGCCCACAGTCCCACTGCTGACAACCGGTTCACAATAGTTCATACTGACACTTTTGGCACCGCAAAACCCTCTCAACTGTCTATGGTAGCTGTATGGTCTGCCCGTACAATACACCGTACCTGCTGTGTAGTCGTCCAGATCCTCGTCTATCAGTGTGAGAATCTTCAAGCAGTCACTGATACCAGCATCGTTGTACAGCTGACGCAGTAAGTCCAACTTGCGTGGCGATTCTCCGGAAGGACAATCCCGCCACTCGGATGTTCACAATTCGACGAAGTTCACAATTCAAACCCTTTCAAACTCGCTCAGTTTTCGACTCCTTTCCAACTCGCCCAGTTGGCTGTAGGAAGCACGGGTGCGTCTCTATGGTATGAGTGCGTGCTTGCTTCTCACGTCTGCACCACACCTCGCCATCTGGCAGTGAGCATTCCGTATTAAAGGGTAGAAACAGACGTCGCTCTTGTAGCTACATCACTACGCTATATGTCGGCGGATGGCGTAGAAAATACTATCAGCAAATCAACTATCCACCAGGTTGCTTATGCTGTAATGGTTTTAAAATGGATGTCGTCTTTGAAAATGTACTATTCTTTCCGGCAGCGCATATCGCAGTACACGCTGAAGACTAATGTATACGCATTAAAAAGTTTTGCAGCACCTCGGTTCCACGAGTTCCGGAACCTGTAAAGGAAACTGAAATACAGATCAACATAAACATCATTTCCACCCTTTTTATTGCTCATGAAAATCACACGTTGTATGATGTACCAACAGACAGCTAGACTCTCAAGGTGGTGGTCTAGATTGCTGTACACACCGGTACCTCTAACAACCACTAGCACGTCCTCTTGCATTGATACATGCCTGTATTCGTCGTGGCATACTACCCCCAAGTCGATCGAGGTCCAGATTGTCCCTCTCCTCAACGGCGATTCCGCGTAGATCCTTCAGAATGGTTGGTGGGTCACATCGTCCATAAACATCCCTTCTCAATCTATCCCATGCATATTCGATAGAGTTCATGTTTGGAGAACATGCAGGCCACTCTAGTCGACCGATGTCGTTATCCTGAATGCCTCACCAATACGCTGCCTATATGGTTGCACTGTCAGTCGGAGGATGGTATCGTACAGCCGTTACGGCGCATTCCATGACCACCAGTGGCGTGCGTCTGTCCCACATAATGCCACCCCAAAGCAGCAGGCAACCTTCACCTTACTGTACTCTCCGAACAGTGTGTCTAAGGCATTCTGCCTTATCGGGTAGCCTCCAAACACGTCTCAGACTGTTGTGTGATGCCCTTAGGTTACTTAGGTTCTAGGGGACTGATGGCCATAGATGTTAAGTCCCGTAGTGCTCAGAGCCATTTGAACCATTTGAACGTCTCAGACGATTGTCTGGTTGAAGGGATATGCTACACTCATTGGTGAAGAGAACGTGATGCCAGTCCTAAGCGGTCCATTCGGCATGTTGTTGGGCCCATCTGTAATGCGCTGCATGGTGTCGTGGTTGTAAAGGTGGACCTCCCCATGGCCGTCTGGAGTGAAGTTGCGAATCATGCAGCCTATTGCGCACAGTTTGAATCGTAACACGACGTCCTGTGACTGTACGAAAAGCATTATTCAACATGATATCGTTGCTGTCAAGGTTTCTCCTAGCCATAATCCGTAGGTAGCGGTTATCCACTGCAGTAGTAGCCCTTGGGAGGCCTGAGCGAGGCATGTCATCAACAGTTTCTTCCTCTCTGTATCTGCTACATGTCTTGACAAACATCGCTTTGTTCCACTCCGAGACGCCTGGACACTTCCCTTGAGGAGAGCCCTTCTTGGAACAAAGTAATAATGTGGACGCAATCGAACCGCGGAACTGACCGTCTAGGTATGGCTAAACTACAGACAACACGAGCCGTGTGCTTTCTTCCTCTTGGAATGACTGGAACTGATCGGCTGTCGGACTCCCTTTGTCTAATATGGTCTGCTCATGCACAGTTGCTTACATCATTTGGCGGGCTTAGTGACATCTCTGAATAGTCAAAGGGACTGTGTCTCTGATACAGTATCCACAGTCAACGTCTATCTTCAGGAATTCTGGAAACCGGAGTGATGCTAAACTTTTTTGATGTTTGTAGCAATATCGTAACACCGAGAAATCATTTGGAAACACGTGTTGTATGCCGAAAGACGTCATGTAGGAAGTGAATAAAAGAAAATTGTAATTGGCCGAAAAAATATTATTCGGTGTTTAGCAAAATGATTGTTATTACAGTCTCCGACTTTCAAAAAACCTGTCTCAATGATATGTGAGATCTAAACATTTAAAGGTAAGTAACGGAGACGCCCGTGAGGTGTTGCTAGTGCCCTATTGGTCGCCTTCCAGGTGGCGGATTGGGGGAAGGTTCCCAAATATCGGTTGCCCTGCGTAATTGAAATACCTGGGGTGAACCAAAACTAGAGCATGGGCGGCGTCTGTATTCCAAAAGAGCAACCAACTAAAGGCGATAGCACTCCACGTTAGGGGGGTGGGGGGTTGAAATTCAGATTACCAGTGAGGCTGAAGCAAGGCTGGTGATTACGGTTCATACTGCAGAGTCGCAACGTTTAGCGGTAAGGTAAAATTATCCAGAGTTAAATTAGGCGCACATTCGGATCTCTGAGTGCGTGCTGCTTTCGTGTCACAAAACCATAAGTCTAAGGAACTAGAGAAGCATTAACATGCACATATAACTATCGTTCGCTAGTGGAACATGACAGATTGACAAAAATAGGAACGAAGTGTTGAGTGCTATTGACAAGTGTTTTCAAACTGATTCCGTATTTCTAGACTTACAGACGGTTCTTGACACTGTACCTCGCAAGCGGCCTGTAATCAAACTGTATGCTTATGGAATATCGTCTCAATTATGGGACTGGGTTTGTATCTTCTTGCCAGAGAGGTCACATTCCGTAGTAAGTGACGGAAAGTCGTCGACTAAAACGGAAGAGTTTAATGGCGTTACCATAGGTAGTGTTATAGGCCCTCTGTCGTTCCTTAACTTCATAAACGATGCAAAATAATTTAGATAAGATATCAGTATGGAACGTAAATGGGCAATTAGCCCTAAATAATCAAAAGTGTGGGGTCATCCACATGAGCGCTTTAGCGTGTGAATCAGCTAAACTTGGGTTACTCGAAGAATCAGGCAAATATAAGGCCGTAAATTCAAATAATTACATAGGTATCACAATTATGAACAACTTAAATTGGAAAGAACACGTACAAAATGGTGTGGGGATGGCAAACCAAAGACTGATTTTATCATCAGGACACTTAGAAAATGTAACAAATCTTCTGAAGAGATTGCCTGCACTATCATTTTCTGTCCTGTTGTGGAGTACTGTTGCGCTGACTGGGATCCTAAACAGAGAGGATAAACCGAGTGCATAGAGAAACTTCCAAGAAGAGCAGCACGTTTTATATTACGACGAAATAGGGAAGGTATTGTCTCTGACATGACACAGGATATGGGGTGGAGATCATTAAAACAAAAGTGTTTTCGTTGCGGTGGAATCTTCTCACGAAATTTAAATTACTAAGTTTCTGCGCTGAACGCGAAAATATTTTGTTGACGCCCACTTACATACGCAGAAACGATCATTATGATAAAATAAGGGAAATCAGAGTTCGCACGGAAAGATATACGTGTTCATTTTTTCCGCGTGTTATTAGAGAGTGGAAAAATCAGAATTATTGTGAAGGTGGCTCGATAAAACTTCTGCAAGGTACTTAAGTGTGATTTACAATCGATGTAGATGTAGGAGCTGAATTAGAAGACAATAACTGGAGCAATGTCGGCTTCAGCTGAATTCAGAAAATCACTTCTGTTACTGTGGCGAACCAAATGAAACACTAAACGGAGTCAGTTTTTTAATAGACAAGACCATAGCATAGAAGGTAGTAGCATCAGAAGGAGATTTAAACAGAATTGCACGTTGGGTCTTACAGTTCAAGCATATGCACCTACTTCTAGTCACTCGGATGAGGAGGTAAGAGAATCCTTCTATGAGAATCTTAAAGAAATCTATCAAAAACGGAAAGATTGCGTTTGTAAATTTATAAATGGCGACTTAAATGCCTAAGCTGGAAAGCGCAAGGAAGGTGAACCAGTTATTAGCAGCAGAGATCAGAGACTTGATCAATTTGCAGAACGCATAAAATCACTTACTATGAAAACGTTCTTCAAGAAGCATCCTAGTCACAGATGGACTTGGAATGGTTCTAAATTTAGAGAGCAAAATGAAACAGACTTTATTTTTACCAACAGGCTTCAAAAAGTTAAATACTGCTTCGTTCTGAACAGGTTCAATAGAAACAGTGATCATCGATTACTAAAATCAAGATTTGAACTGAATACAAAAGATGAAAGATTGAAACTAATTATCGATAAAAGAAAAATTCTAAATTTAAAAATCTGGAATAACGGAAAGAGAAATTTCAAGAAGGAATTAAGACAAAATTAAAGGAAAATGAGGAAGAAGCAACAACAAAGACACTAATGAAATTACAATGAAATGAACACCCTTAGCTGCTTACAGGCGTTGACATACGTCAACGGAGTGAGATGAAAATGTGTGCCCCGACCGGGACCTGAACCTGGGATCTCCTGCTTACATTTCTCAGATGCATAGAGCGTCTACCAGGTAAGCAGGAGATCCCGTGTTCGAGTCCCGGTCGTGGCACACATTTTCATCTGTGCCCTTTGACGTATGTCAACGTCTGTAAGCAGATAAGGGTGTTCATTTCATTGTAATTTCATTCTCACGAGCTGCATGGTCACCGATGGTATCTGTTATTTCGGACATGTCCGAAAGAACAGATTCCAACTGAGTATATATAAAGATACTAATCACAACAGCTGAAGAAGCTAACAAATAACACCGCGCGTTTGATGGAGAAGAGAAGAATAATGAAAATAGAAACACACAAAGATGAGATACAAGGCTGTGAGAAAGAGCATGAAAACTCACATCAAAAGTATGAATACGATACGCTAAAAGCCAGTCTTATAAATAAACCTAGTTTAAAGATAACCAAGCGAAAGAATAAGACTGGAAATAATGAGCTATCGGTTTTAGATCGAATTACATATAAAAAATAAATACCCGAATATTCTGAAAATTTTTACTGTAATCGGTTCAGTAAAGAGAACGATAAACCGTTAACCGTGGAGGAAGTGGGTGCTCCTGTTTCCCATATCCTAAAAATACTCCCCTCAGAAACCAAACATGCTACAGACGAGATGACAAAAGCAACGGCTGCAAGTAGTGACGACCTCTCAGTCGACATTTCAAAGCTGATGGGTGACGAACCTATAAACTCATACCCAAAAATATTTTCAGATTGATTTCGCAGTGGAAAAGTACCAAGACACTAGAGTAAAACCCGAAGAATACTAATACAGAAGAAAGATAATACTACAGCTGTAAAGAACTACCACCCTATCACCCTCCTGTTCATAATGTACACTATTTTTACTAGAATACTGTCTACCAGCTTGAGCACTTCACTTGACCGTTCCCAAACCATTGCGAATGTTGGTTCCGTGCAGGGTTTAGTACAGGCTAACAGTTACTGAAGTATATGAAATAAAATCTGAACGGTTTGCTTTACGACGTTCCAACTGCACAGTTGGCCACGTAGCATGATGGGAATCAGTATTCGAATGCATGGTCTGGTTTAGCGACGAAACCCATTTTCATTTGGATGGGTTCGTCAGTAAGCAAAATTTGCTCATCTGGGGGACTGAGAATCCGCATTTCGAGAACGAGTAGTCTCTTCACCTTCAACGGATGACTGCGTGGTGTGCATGACCAGTAACGGATTGATTGGTGGGCTATTCCTTGATGGCATGGTGACTACCGAACGTTACGTGAAGGTTTCGGAATATGATTTCATCCGTATTACCCAAAGCGACCCTGATTTCGACAAGATGTGATTCATGCAAGATGGAGCTCGACCCCATCGCCGCAGGGGAGTGTCTGATGTCCTAGAGGAGCCCTTTGGGGACTGAATTCTGGCTCTGGCATACCCAAAGGCCACTGGCGTGGTCCTCGGTGAACCGACAAATTCTTCGTATCTGAACACATGCGTCCGCTTGTTGTGGGGCTATATTCAAGACATGATGTACCGCTACAATCCCAAAATTATTTCTTACCTGTAAACAGCCATTCATGAGGTCATCGACAGCATCGATGTTCCGACCCTTCAGCGGTCCTAAAGAATTTTTATTTCATCACTAATCACGGCAGGCATATCGAACGTATCATAACATAAATCCGAATATCTATAGTGACGTTTACATGTTGACTAAAGTGTGTGCTGGCCCTAGTTTGTAACTAATTTACGTTTTTTTCATATAGTTCAATAATTGTCACCCTGTACAATCCATTACATCTTCACTCGATGCGAAAGAATTAGAAGAACCAATGAGTATCATTTACTTCTTTGCCTGATATTCGTATGTTTTGGAAAGGTATTCGATTCGATAAATCACTCAGCTGTGTTTGAGGCTGTAACAGAGCAAGGACTAGAAAAGATCTGTATTAAAGTTTTATTCAGCAAGCATAAAACCTCCACAGCGTTTGTAAATGTAGTTGAAGAAACCAACGAATTTCCAGTAGAAGGACGTGAAAAAAGGTGACCAAGTATCTTCAAAACTATTTTCAGCAGTCTTCGAGAAAGCAATGTCTACAATAGATGGGAGACAAAGGGAATCAAAACTCTGGGAATTAGATGAAATATGCCGAGGTTAGACGATAGTATCGTACTATTTGCAAATAGTAAAGAAGAACTCAAAATACTGGTTCGTGTGCGTATATCAGCCTGCCCTGAAGTTGGTCTAAAAATTAGTTTTGATAAAACGAAGACCATTATGAATGAATGGACATCGGAGGGAAATATATCCGTTGGAAGTATGCAGCCTCTAAGGGTCAAAGAATATGTCTATCTCGGTCAACTACTAAACATGAAAGGAGTATTAAAACCTGAAATATTTCTCGTAAGAAATCAAGAAGGTAATACTTAGTTTTGAAGCCCAAGATGTCGGCCGAACTAAAGAAAACATCAATGTATATTGCCAGTAATACCTTACGGCTGTGAGACATAGAAATTAAATGAGTTTCTCAGAAACTAGTTGTAGCCCAAATAGGAATAAAAATGTCTGTGTTGAGCTACACAAAGAAAGACAGAAAGAAATCAGTTGATATCAAGAAGACAACTAAGGTCAGTGACATAGCGGAAAGAGTGAATACCTAGAAGTGGCAGTGGGCTGGTCATGTCGCTCGAACAAAAGATGAAACGTGGTCAAAACAATGAAATTTTACAACAGATAATTCCAGTGCCATGCGGAATATTATACTGAAGAGCCATAGAAACTGGTACCTGCCTAGACCACACTCCTCACCCACCACCCCCGCACCCCCGCAAAGCACACAGAAGTGTAGCAACACGACGTGGCATGGATTCAACTAATGTCTGAAGTAGTATTGGAGGCAACTGACACCATTAATCCTGCCCGTAAGAGTACGAGGGGGTGGAGATCTCTTCTGAATAGTACGTTGCAAGACATCCCAGATACGCCAAATAAAGTTATGTCTGGGGGTTTTGGTGTCCAGCGGAAGTGCTTAAACTCAGAAGAGCGTTCCTGGAGCCACTCTGTAGCAATTCTGGACGTGTGGGCTATCGCATTGTCTTGTTGGAATTGCTCAAGTCCATCGGAATGAACATGAACATGAATGGATGTAGGTGATCAGGCAGGATACTTACGTACGCGGAGTCGTGTCTGGACGTATCACTCCAACTCCACACGCCCCACACCATTACAGAGCCTCCACCAGCTTGAAAAGCCCATTGCTGGCCCGCAGTGTCCATGGATTTACGTGATTGTCTCCATAGCAGTACACGTCCATCCGCTCGTCCGACCGGGCAACATGTTTCCAGTCATCAGCAGTCCAATGTCGGTGTTGACGGGCCCAGGCGAGGCGAGGCGTGAAACTTTGTGTCGTGCTGTCATCAAGGATACAGGAGTGGGCCTTCCGCTCCGAAAACCAACATCAATGATATTTCGTTGAATGGTTCGCAGGCTGACACTTGTTGATGGGCCAGCATTGAAATCTGCGGCAGTTTTTGGAAGAGTTGCACTTCTATCATGTTGAACGATTCTCTTCAATCACCGTTGGCCCGTTATCGCAGGATCTTTTTCCGTCCATGTCGGACATTTGATGTTTTATGGGATTCCTGATATTCACGGTTCACTCGTGAAACGGTCTTACGGGAAATTTCCCACTTCATCAGTACGTCGGAGATGCTGTGTCCTGCTGTTCCATACGCCGACTGTAACACCAAGTTGAAATTCACATAAATCTTGATAACTTTACATTGTAGCAACAGTAACGGATGTAACAACTGCGCCAGACACTTTTTGTCGTATATAGGGCTTGCTGACCGCAGAGCCGTATTCTCCTGTTTACATATCCCTGTTCAAAATGGCTCTAAGCACTAAGGGACTAAACATGTGAGGTCATCAGTCCCCTACACTTGAAACTACTTAAACTTAACTAACCTAAGGACATCCCAAACATCCATGCTCCAGGCAGGATTCGAACCTGTGACCGTAGCACATACCCCTATATTTGAAGACGCAACTCTATACCAGTTTCTTTTGCGCCTCAGTGTGTGTTCTCTGTCGAAAAACAGTAAATGTAATAAGGTTGACCTTGTTTTGTCAGTTTATGTTATTTTTACTTTTTGTAGCATTGAACAAAATTTGGACAGAGTGAAGTACTTCCGTTCCGTATTTAATAATAACCATTTGAGCGAAGAAGTCGATGTTCATATTTATTATTGTAGTCCTTTGGCTCGTTTTACTATACAGAGAGGAGCTGTTCTTCTAGGCTGTAGAAAGATGCAAGTGAATTCGAATTAATTCTCGGCTGCTTTGGACTGTGTCAAAATGACCGGTTGCGAGGTATGTAAAAATTAAGAGAGTAGTTTCCATCGTTTTCAAGAGCTTGCAGTCTTTAACTTTCAGAGTTCATGGTCAAATGATGAAACGAATCATAGTTTCCTCTGGGTCAGCTTATCAGAGAATCCCACTGCCTCTTGCAGACGGATTTAAAGCAAGACAAAATAACATACGTCAGTAAGAATTAGTCCGTTCGTAATTTTTATTCTTTAGCGTTCTATTAATATGCGCTAATGTTACGTCATGAACCGTCTCCAAACTGCGAGCGTGTGTGACTTGACAAACTATTAATTTATTTTAGTCTCATTAGGCAGTCAATACCTTTTTTAACCCACTGAGTATACGTAAGTCATACAGAAAGAAATGGGACATACTTGTTAAAGACAGCCGGACTGAAACGGCATCGGGGAAAGGTCATCAGAAATGGAGGAACCTGCTGCAGGGATCCAATGTAGCATGCCGACACAAAAAGGCCACCTCATTAAGTAATCGAATTGGCTAATAGTGGCAATGAATGGAGACTCTGTACGTTGTTAGTGTGAAATGTGGTTCAGATCGTAAGAAGTGGGCAGAAACCCTGTGCTCGCATGTACGCCGCCGGTGACACTGAAGCGAGCGTCCATTCGGCGGGCATCGTCGGCGGCTGCCGCCGCGAGGCGCTAGCGTCGCGCCGCGTCAGGTGGTGAGCGCCTGGCAACGCCAGCCCCCGGCCTCAGTCGCCCTGCGCCGCAGCTGCAGACACGGCCGGCTGTCGGACGCGGAAGCACCGCTCTGCGTTGCGCGCTCGCAGGCTACGTCACTAGCCCAGCGCGGGAAAACCGAAACGTGCGCTCCGAGACTACCGGGCAGGCCGCCTGCCCCCTCAATCTCCTCAGCGTGTTCGCCACGAACGGCAACGTGTCTCTGACATCTCCCGAAAACATTCCCTTTCATCGCAGATACACCGTCTCTTTCGAAAGAGATCGATACACAATGCAACTGATATTAGACGCATCCCCGCTTCGCGGAGCCGTGACGTCCTGTCTCCGCGGACGGTACAGGATCGCGGGCGTTTGAATCGGAGAATCGACTGTCACTCTTCGCGAATGTGGCGGACACTGACGTAGAAATCTGAGTTGGTCAGACGAGGGTTTCAGTGCGGCGATGGACAGCAGCTGAGCGCCATGAGAGGCCTCCTGGTGGTGTCGTCGCTCCTGCTGCTGTGCTGCGTCGATCGCATACCGGCCTCCACAAAGAAAAGTGCGTATGGCCAGCGAAGCCTTCCCTAGTCGGTACGCTACTCGTGGCCCACTAGTCTGTCTAAATGGCTCTGTTTAAAGTATGTCTGAGAATGAGTTTACGAACTGGTGTGTGTGTGTGTGTGTGTGTGTGTGTGTGTGTCTGTGTGTGTGTGCGAGAGAGAGAGAGAGAAACTAAGAAATGCATGCGCTCTAGCAGCAGCGAGGCACTTAGGAGCGGCTCCATTGTTTACAACCAGCTGGTCGTGGGTGTAAGAGCGCCTATGAGCACGTATGTGTGTTCATTAAAGTTGTCATGGAACCGGTGTTTGCGGCCTATGCTGTTATTAATTACTATCTCTACACTTGTGTAGCCATACACGCTGCTTGAAATCATACACCAAGTGTACATCGGTAAGCAGCCCACGTAATGACTCTACTAAACGTTTAGAACAACCTGAATATCAATCTTCTCTTTCGTCACGGTACATCATGTTCTTTTCTTTTTTTTATATATTTAGCTTACTGCACATACTGTGCAGATTTATATCTAGCTTTCCGAAAAATTACATGTTTTTAGAGCCGTGCTTTCCGCTGCAACGTTATATACAGATACATCTCCTCTTCGTTAATACACGTGTATTCCCGTGACACTGATAATGCCTTCCCCTTCACGCACTTACAGCAAATGTAACGGCAATGTAGAAAATCAATCCGCAACCATGGCAACAACGAATGCAATACTAACTGGCAGAGGCGACAACTAAATTGATCCAGTTGGCAGTAGTTACTTACCCTTTATGTTTACACATAAACGGTGCTTTAGAACCTTCACGTTATGGCCTTGCCTCATTACCAGGGAAACTTCGGCGAATGATAAAGTTGGAAGCGGGCTGGCTAGAGTGTTTTAGTAACTTGTGTTGAGACAAATTCAAAACTAACGAGAGCCACGAAAGCATTAGTTGTGTCCAAGCCCTGAGGGAACCAATATGACAGGAATGTTGTTAAAATCTTAGAATTTTTGTATGTTCCGACTTGTCAACACAGTCAAAAGTATTTTAGTAAAGAATATTGTACAGAAGTTACCCATAAGGTTCATAGAAGCGCATCTACATAAATTCTATAAAATATTATTAAATTGTCTCTTTCCACATAACCAACTCCATAATGTAGACTGAAGTACGACCTAGCAACGCGTGTATGAGTAACTTTACATTCATGGTGAGTCTGTAATTTTTCTTGTTTCTAATGCATATCCTTTAGTTGAAACAGCGGGAAAATAAAAAAATGCATTTACGTATTACTCGAGCTAAGGTACTCGTATGAAGTACACTTAAATGCGCAATAACTTATCCAATATTGTCATCATTAAAGGGCAAATCCCAGTTCAAAAGTCACTGCTAGAAGATTTGTGAAAACAACTGCCTTGTTGCTCCGATAAGAGCTAAATTCTTCTCTAGTTAAGCATTTTGCGTCACGACACCAATCTGAATTTGGTTCGCTTGCTACTACTGTTGAAGCGCTTATATAATCTTGAATAATAGCCTGTAAGTTGGTAGTATGTAATAAACATAGGCAGTAATTTCTCTCTCAGTACTTCACGTATTGGTGTAATGTTTGCAGGCAGAATAAGTAAATTTCGTGTGACGCTACAAAAAAATAAATAAATAAATAAAATAAAAATAAAAAATAAATAAAAATAGGAAAAAGAGTGCTTTTCATGAAAAGTGTATATTTGGGTGCTTACAGAATTTAAGAAATATACTGATACTGGAAACAGCGCTTCACCTAGTCACCTCACGGTTGGTTGAGAACACAGTTATTATTGAATCTACGGGAAATGTCATTGTTCCCCAGTATACTTTCACTATACGAGTTTTCAGATATGTTTTATTAGTTCAGTTCTTAGTTCAAAAAGCTGTGCAGAGAGTACAAAGCACTTTTTGTTAAATACTTTTGGTCTTTGTGATAGTTTCATCTCGTTTAACAACTTCTAACTTAATTGATCCTACATTCTTCACCTCCTGTTTATCGGTACTTCTGATAAAGATTTTCCGAAGACTTATTTCCTCATGTATTGTGTCTAGCGGTTTATTATTACGTATTAATTATGTCCACTTAATATTTTATATGTTTATTTTGGCCAGAGACAGATGATGCATCAAAATGTACCGTTTGTAACGAGAATGTACACTTACTTTTGGTACCCTCTCTAAGCGAGTTATTTCTTTCGTGTTGAATGACGGTTATGACAGTAGTATATATTCCCCTTTCATTTATATATTCTACCTTATTTTCCTTTTTCACATGGTAGTTTTGTGGTAACTTTTCTTAGTAGTTTTGCAGAAGTGTATGTATTTTCTGACAGTTTTAAGTATGCTTATACTTCAGATGCTCATGAATTTTGGAGAGTCATTCACAGAATATGTATTTAAGTTTTTAGATTTATTTATTTCTTTAGCTACTTGGTTTTAATATCTCGCTAGGCTAGCTTCAATTTGGACACTCATTACTCCATCTTCGTTATCACTTGTAAAGGCTTTACTATTACAAACAATTTCAACATGAAAAAGAACCTTGCGTTACTAAAAGAATGTCACACAAAGAAAATAACTTACGACAATTCGGTGCTTGATGATGATCTCACAACTGATATGGTTTTCATTACAACTAGCTGAAGTTTCCCTAGTTATTTCGTATCAGGCATTTGATTGAAATAGTTAAGACTCTTCTTCAAACATTTCAGGAAGCTAAATTAGCAAGAAAATATATTTCGTCTGCGAAAAACTGTATCTCGTTTATTCGTTACAGAAAATGACGAAACATGTGGTACTTCTACCGGTAGGACACATATTTCTCTGCAGGCAGCTGAGTTTTGTAATGAAATATTAATCTATCAAGTTTAGGTACGAAATAAAGTAACACTCTGCCCCGCAGGAATAGTAAAGTCATCGGTAAGATATATCGTTTTTGTGCCGTCATTAAATAGTGACATATTCAAAATAATACTTTCAAACATTGACGTAAGGTGTCAAGTATTGACGTCTAGGAGGTCAGAGTATTCATCAAGACTTTTGGGATATTAACGATGTGATTATTTGCAGAGTATGGAAGTATTAACTTCAACGTTTCCTGGTTTTTAATGTCTTGACATTACTTCGATGTACTCTTCAGGATTCTGTATTACCTGCCTTTGTGAATTTTCTTTAGAACACAACCCAGAGAGTCAGTCACATGAAATAATATGTCCCAAAGCTGAAAAATATTTTAGATTTGTGGCAGATACCTGTAAACCATCGGAGAGTGTATAACGATACGTCTAGATGCTTACGTATTACGTATTTAAATAGTTTTAAATACTGAAACATAAATGAGTTATTAGAATGAGTCACTAAATTAACAAAGGAAGAAGTATTTATATCATTGCTTAGTCTGCAATGGTATTCTTGAAGCTAGTTTTTAATTACAACAGCAAACCAAACACTAAGGCAAGGAAACGAAGCAGAACTTATATCAGCTATTTAGCTTTAGATCTCGTCCATTTCTCTGGATGAAACTTTCTGTTCCTTGCTCTGGTGGACGGAAATGGGATTACTTTCTCTGTGGTATTTACAGTATATAATTTAAGTAGTAATAGCTGCTATTATAAATATCTCAATAGAAGCATCATTAGTACAATTTATGACGAAGAAAGATCTTGCTGTAGTTAAACAAACGAAAAACCATGGCTAACAGTCACATGAACAAAATGTGGTCTATGAGTGACCAAAATAGATATTGCAGACTTTGCTACTCAGAGTGCAACAGATGATCATGCAAAGCGCAGCATTCGCTTCTATGTCCAGTTACCAGTAGGGGCATAAATCCATTTACTCGTACATCTGTTTTTGCTTCTTCAAACGGGTGGACGTTGCTAGAAAACCAACATCTATCTTGTTTCTGCCACAACATAACATATTAAAAAATTGGAGATTGCTAACTCTCTTTCTAGGGGGCACAATTAGTTTTATTTTTAGTTTGCTCATATTTAGATCAGATACTCATATCTGTATTCTCAGGCTTCTGTGAGTGAGACTTCGTGGTGATTTAGAAAACTTTTAAAGACTGTATACACCGCCCAGTACGACACACTAAATATTTTTATATCAAAAGCCTCCTTCTGTCGAACTACTTCTAGGAACAGCATGGCTGCTTTACAGAGAGAACAACTCGAGTAGCTGGACAGGCTAATTATCAACTCATGCACGTGCGAGAATGCGAGAAGCCAGGAGTGAAAAGCATGGAGTCGACAATTCACAAGCCGTCCTGTTTCTATCGTTACTGTTCTCGTCCTGTTTATGTCATCTGCAAGTCCCAGATTTCACGTATGCTAAGAATACTTTCACGATAACAAACACGTCACTAGTACCGTGTAGCACCGTCTCAGGCCCACACATAACTGTGTCATTTCGACAGCGAGGGAGTCCATAAGGTTCTTCAGGTAGACCATCCAGCTGAGATCTCTCTTGGAGACTGCTATCAAACTACTGGGTTTTAGACTGTTAAATCTAACCGGCCGTTTCAAATAATGCCAAACATGTCCTAAGGGATAAAGATCGTATGATATAGCGGACCTGTCGTGTTATTATAGGTCATCAGAGTATCGTCAAAAGAGGGGCTTATGCATGTAGATCTGTGAACACGGCTGTTATTTCGTTGGATGACAAGACTGTCCACGGCATAAGGATCATTCAGAGAAAAGGACTACATTTTGACACCGACAATGTTGAAATAAACATTCCTAATTAATGATGAACTGAATGAGTGGACCCAAGTCATGTTGCGAAAAACTCCCCGAATCTTCACAGAACCGCCTTGTACATGAACTACACTTTCAACACATAGTGGGTTAAACACATCGTTGTACCCTAGGTGCATGCACACGAACAAAGGAAAAAACGCGAGTCGTCGGACAACACTAAATACATCCAGTCAGTGCAGTTTTTTTTTAATATCTCAGTCATTGATGAAGTGCATCATGATCTACCGTTTTGAGTAACGGGCTTAGCCGAGGTGCCCGATTTCCAATTCCCATTACGTATAGTTCCTTTAGCAGTGTTTACTGGTTGGGATGGCCAGCAGTCCGTGACAGAAGCATTTTTTTGTAAGGTTTGAAACAGATTCTGGTTGACAAGCTGTTGCACCAGTCTCCGGTCGATGTTGGTTAGGATCTACTTAAGACTAATTTTCTTAGACCGCGTTACACGGCTAGGAGTGGTACATTATTCTTCATAAAAACAGGGGCTCACTGCGTTGATTCTCTTACATATCGAATAACTTCATCCACACTATTATTCTGTCAGTTCCCTATGTCGACTTATTTTACGGTGCTGATTTCATCCAAACTACTCGCGCGTGGGCCCACGCACACACGCACACACACACACACACACACACACACACACACACACACACACACACACACACAAACCACAACGTCTTCGTAAAATACATCAGCAGTAAAGGGTTACAGACCAGCTAATGTATTGCCGTCGCGGTGTTCCGTCACACCCAAGCTTAGCTGAGATTCGAGTTTCAAGCCGTATTTTGAGTCCATGACTATTGATTTTTAAGAAGTTTCCCAAATTTTGAAGAAAGGTTTGCGATCGGAGTGTAAAAGCGGCTTGACCACTTGATGCTTGCACCTGATGATGTAATTTAACATTACGAAACCTGTGGCGCCTTTAGTAGAGGAGTTTTATTGAACACGCTTGTTATCAGTTCTACATCACCTACATTGCCACAGAGCGACCGCTGAGCAGGTTTCAGGTCGTGAGTAATATTTTGTCCGGTGTTCTTATTAATGTTACGGAGGAACAGCTCTTAGTTCGAGAGCTCAAGTAGAAACTCTTAACACTTATTGAATCAAAGGAAGCCGGCGTATGTTATTGGTATTCTCCTTGAAAGAGAACATTATGTGAGTTCACGCATCACCATACGAACAAACTTCCGACCATTCACGTGCCAGACGACATTTTATGCTAACCGGCGGCGGTTAGAAAGCTGTGCTACCGAGCGTTCTTCGAAGACGGTTTGCACATTCGATGCTACATATTACTGGACACAGCCCTGTTCAAACATGGCGTGCAGAGTTATCAGACGAAGAGATCTATGGGGGCCTCCCCAGTGTAACAGTAGCGGATCAGATTTCTCTGATAAAACATGAGTGGGAGCCTTTTCCTCTGCCCTGAAATCGTGGGAGACGTAAACGGAACTACGGGCCCCACGAATTCGGTGCGACACCAGAAAGGGTAGGGAAGAAAGAAATTTCAATGTCTTTATTTATCGTATGCTTCTTTAAGCACAGTATTAAAGGAAATACAAAGAGTGACAATTATAATCAGATATATAAATTTTAATATAATCAGTTGCGAGGTTCGTTTACATAATGAATTCGTCGAAAGTTCTGCCTTATTCTCTATTGTGACATTCTATAACAACGTGGTGAAGTGTTTGCCTGGCTGGTGCTGAGTTGCATTCTAGAGATGGAGCTCTATCTCATCTTAGAATCCACGCTTCTGGCATGTTTGGTGCGTGTTCTGATAATCGTTGTCCATGTTCCGTGTGATTGGTACGCAAGCAGCGGGCTTCTTTCCTATCCAGGAATAGGTTTCGGCAATGTGGAGTATTAGCGTCTCCATGAGTCGGTTAAGATGAACTGGGACATGTATAGATCCAAGGCTGCTATCATATTGATGTTATTACTCGAAGCCGGTCTCTTCCTACGAACTGCGGGTTGCCTTGCACGAATTTAAAATGACAGAGAATAGCTGCTTTTCGTCAAATACCAGAGGCCGCATTATGGCTCAATATGGAAAGCCATTCGCGTGGGGATGATGTGCGCTAATAAGCCACATAGGAGCACCATCGTCCAAAGTGCAGAAGACTAGTGCAAGTGCCGAAGTGTGCAGAACTTCATCATCGAAGCCAGGATTATTCCGCACAGGTTCTGCATGATGTTGTTCCTAGTTCGTATCTTCGCTTCGGTGTTTTCCAGATGACAAATTTAGTAGACAGAAGAGTGAGCGTGCCTCTGGTGGGAAAAGTAGATCTTACGCAGCTGCTCGTCGAGTCGCAGTTGTGCCGCAACTCATCAAGCAAATATTTTCCTTGGACGCACCGCAGTCGGCGTGGATCTCCATATTGCCGCTATGGCGTAGTCGCGCTGAGTGTCCATTATACTCCAGTTGTCGTTGCCCTGTCCTTGTTGACAGCTGCTTGCTGTAAGTATGCCCATTTCATGACACAAGGTTTGTCACGAGAGTATACGACGTTGCACAGCCGAGCGAAGTATATACTAAGGTGACAAAAGTCATGGGTCACCTCCTAAAATCGTGTCAAGCCTTCTTTAGCCCGGTGTAGTACATCAACTCGACGTGGTTTGGACTCAACAAGTCGTTGGGAGTCCCTCGCACGAAAAAAAGGAGCCAAACTGCCTCTGTAGCCAAACGTAATTGCGAAAGTGTTGCCTCTGCGGGATTTTATGCACAAACTGACCTCTCGAATGTGGCCCAGAAATTTCGATGGGATTTGAGTTGAGCGATCTTCGTGGCCAAATCATTCGCACGATGTGTCCACAGTGTTCTTCAAATCAAGTAGCCAACAATAGTGGCCTGGTGACAAGGCGCATTGTAACCCATAAATATTCCATCGTTCTTTGGGGACATGAAGTTCATGATGAACTGCAAATGGTCTCCAAGTAATTATATAAATGAGTGGCATCTGTTCTCTCTTATATATCCGGAAGTACATAAACCACGCATTCATATATTTAATTAGGACTAACTGGGTAACGGATGCACCTTCTTTGCGGACTTCCTGTGGGAATCTCAGGAGGAAGTGGACGGGGACTACGGATACGTAGCTTTCGATGCGAATGTGGATAGACCCTCAGGCGTATCGGGATAGTCCAGGCAGTTGCGGTAACGCTGTGTCCCGGCTCCCGGTTGGCGCAGTGGTTAACGTTCCTGCCTAGTAAGAAGGAGATCCTGGGTTCGAATCCCGGACCGGTACACATTTTCACTCGTCGCTGCAGACTCCGCGTAGTGTCCCGATGCAGCTGACAGCAGTGATCCCCTCTCTTTCGTTTCCATTCTTCCCTTATCTACGTCAATTTATATATAAAGCCTCCAAGTAGCTGAACATCACCATTGGCAGTCAATGATCAGTTAATTTGGACCACAAGACCCAGTCCATTCCATGTAAACACATACCACACCGTTATGGAGCCACCACCAGTTTGCGTAGTGCCTTGTTGACAACTTAGGTCCATGGTATCGTGAGGTATGCGCTGCAATCGAACCCTATCGTGAGCTATTATCAACCAAAATCGGCGCTCACTCGAGCTGGCCACAGTTTTCCAATCGTCTACGGTCCAGCCGATATAGTTGCGAGACAAGGGGGCGCTACAGGCGATGCCGTGCTGATAGCAAAGGCACTCGCATCAGTCGCCTACTGCCATAGCCCATTAACGGATACGTTAGTCGTAAGTCTCACATTTTTTTCTGCGTATATTTCTACGCAAAAACTGCTACTATCGGTTGTTAAGAGCAGGACGTCGGTCATTGCGTCGTCCATTGAGAGATGGACAAAGTAAGAGCATATGGACTATCAGACCAATTGTGTGATTGGACTGAGGAGTTTCTGGATAACAAAACGCAGCATATCATTCTCAATGGAGAGCAATCTTCGGAAGTAATAGTGATTTCAGGTGTGTCCCAGGGGTGTGTCGTAGGACCGTTTCTATTAACAATGTATATAAATAACCTTGTGGATAACACCGGAAGTTCACAGAGGCTTTTGGCGGATGATGCTGTAGTATGTCGAAAGGTTCCAACAATGGAAAATTCTACTGAAATGCAGGAGGATCTGCAAAGAATTGACGCATGGTGCAGGAAATGGCAAATTGAATCTCAATGTGGACAAGTGTAATGTGCTGCGAATATATAGAAAGAAAGATCCTTTATCATTTAGCTACAATATAGGAGGTCAGCAACTGGAAGCAGTTAATTCCATAAATTATCTGGGAGTAGGCATTAGGAGTGATCTAAAGTGGAATGACCATATGAAATTAATCGTCGGTAAAGGAGATACCAGACTGAGATTCATTGGAAGAATCCTTAGGAATTGCAATCCGAAAACATAGGAATTAGATTACAATACACCTGTTCGCCCACTGCTTGAATACTGCTCACCGGTGTGAGATCCGTACCAGATAGGGTTGATAGAAGAGATAGAGAAGATCCAACGGAGAGCAGCGCGCTTCGTTACAGGATCATTCAGTAATCGCGAAAGCGTTTTGGAGATGATAGATAAACTCCAGTGGAAGACTCTGCAAGGGAGACGCTCAGCAGCTCGATACGGGAGACATTTCTGAAAGGAAATCACGAATGATATCCCGTAAGCACGCTACTTGACGAGAAGTCACTTAAGTCAAAAGCCTTCTGGAAATCCATGTCCATTGAATTCCGTCACGTGGTGCTATAGGTTCCTCCTTCTTATCCGATAATCTAAGAAAAGCAATATTCAAATGTGATTTCGGAACGAGAAACCGGTGCGTAATCATCCTCTACACTATAGAGCGTAGATGCCGTTGTGCGGTTGCATTGAAATGCTTAACATTCGCACATCGGGGCATGTAGTACTCGTCGTGCTAGTTTGACGTTTTTTGCCTTCCGCCTTCATGTTGTTGCAATTTTGCCCGGCTATGCAATATTGGTTCCACTCATCGAGTCTGTTTCGGTATCGCGTCGGTGGCCAGTTATTACACGGCGTTTAACAGCACATAAGCCATCGCTTTTGGCGACGGTTGCCGCTCATGATTAAATGTTTTCAGGTCGATGCCACTGTAAATGCGAATGAGACACCTTTGCATCCATTACTGCGGGATTGACAAGGGACTGCGCCTACTTGTCATCACCGATTTTGATCAGATTTATGGTATCTGCAGGGATTGGCTACAAGGTAAAGTGACAGCAACGGGAGCTCCAGATGCTGAAGCGTTTTGAGGAAACAGTATTTTTGGGGATGGCAGAGCGAGGCACAAGCCATTTATGTTAGCGATCAGGTAGCGGCTGGCGCAGCTGGAATGCGGTGAAGTCCACGTATGGAAAATTTCTTCGAATTGAATTTTTATGTTAGTTACACACAAAATGAACTAAAATAATGTTCAGAATATTGTATTGAATAATATTTTCATAAAAGGTATGAAAAGAAAAGGCAAAAGAAAATTAGGGATTAGAAATAAATTTCCAGGAAGACATAAGAAGTGCGCATGTGAACATCGATGATATTTGGCGTAAAATGGTAAGCATTAATTTTTCCGAAATCTTGCTTCCGTTACACACGCCACATTTTCACAATTACACGCTCGTTTTAAAATTTCTACACAAGAACAAAATTTCTTTTACGTTCATAAAAAGTTCGCGCCCATTGCACAGTTTGACAGCGAACAACACTTAACGCATCATTCCGCCAAATATTGGCGAGGATAGGCGCTACTGTATAACGGAACGTAATTTCTCGTAGTCTTCTCTGAAAGTGAATTCTTTTCTCTCTCTCGATGAGATAAGAGTAGTTGTTGAAGCTTTTTATCAGTTTGTTTACCTGGCGTAAAAATAGACATCGAAGTGATATTTCTAGCGGAATGCATTTGGGCAGAAAAGCTTTAAATCTTTCCAGGTTTTACGAAATAGTGACGACATTCTTATATATTGCCACATACTCATCCTCCATTTTTAAATCCGCTGTCCAAAACAGCCAGTACTCTTCTGTAGGTACAGATGGCAATAATTTTCACAAAGCGTTATAGCATTCAACCTGTTATAGCATACATTCTCGTATTTGTTTATTTGTAAGTAAACGTAGTAACCAGCGAATAAATAATTCTATACAGGAGCTTGACCCCATGACCCTCGGATTACCTTTCTGTACTCTTTCCGATGCACAAAACGGTTACGTAGTAACTACGCTAGTATAAACGGCACAAACTCTTTCAACAAAAATATTTTTTTTAAACGCTTGGCCACTTGTAGCTCAGACGTCTGTCACTTTTATTTCTGGCCAGCTCCATCATACTGTATATACAAATTTGGTCTAAGTCGACGATGACAAGTAGGCGCCGTTCGCTTAGGAGTGAGGATAAACCCTTAGTAAAATACCACACTCTCGACAATTCAAGTACCCGCTACTTTACGCAGTGTTTGTGTGTGCTGCGAAGGGCAGTTCGGTCCAGTGGCGCTCTTCCCGACAGTCCAGCGTGCAGCGATGGCGGCCCAGACAGGTCCATGGTTTTTGCAGTGCTCCAGCGTGGATCCAACACCGTGGATCGCGCTACAACCATGCTACCGTGCTATAGAATGGACTCAGCTCGGTGTACGACCCGTTCTGTCCATTGCTTCGATACAAGCATTACTATTATAGTGGCAATGTTCGTCCGAATCGACCTGTCCCTGAATGACTCGAAATTTTATGCTGGAGAATGATATTCCTCCTGTTTTCTAGCTCAGTACTAAAATTTGGCTCAATCACACGAATTCATGGTGAGACAAAAGTCACAAGACGTGTTTCAGAAGCGCAGTTTCTCGTCTTTTGTAAAAAAATATAAAAATAACTAATACAAGAATTTTTAACAAATGGTAACACTTTAACGACCTAAAATGCAGCAAAGGATTTTTAAATTATCCTTGCATGTCCCACCTGAAAATGTGTTATGTGACTTGATCCCCTAGGACGGATTTCATGTGAGTGAGGCGGATTTAATATGTTACTAATATTTTGCAACCGCGGTCTCACCTCTTGCCAAAACGGAAATATTTAAACCGATCCAGCTCACTGTGATACTGATATAGACCCATTAAAGAAGACGACTTGCAGTATTATGGATTTACCTTCATGTGTATAATTCGGCTGAAAGTCCTAAAATTCCTGAGCCTTCAGGTCACACATGATGACGGTAGGATTGTGATGACGTTCATTCTAAAATCATGGGAAAAAAGTGTGCTTATAAACGAAGAATGTTTAAAATTAGACTAGAGTGGAATAATATGTCTGGAAAAACACCTGTGCAGCAGTATAAATAATCACGTAGAAAGCGTATACATACTAAGCGCTATTAAGAGAGTGAGTTTCATAACTTAGGGTAACGATGTGAGATATGGTAATTCACAGAATGAAGTCAAACAGTATAGGAAGCTAACGCTGTTGACCGTTGGATTAATAAACAATGAGGGGCGTTGACTAAGTAACCAACACATTTTTCTCTCGGCCAATTTTGGTTGAAAATATGTGCATTTTGTTGTGGGACATTGTGCAATATTTCAACTTCAGCCCCTATAGTTTCGTGAAGTTCCAATAGGGGGTGGCTCTATACGAATCCTTTAGATTGGAATCTGTAACGGACGTGAGTTCCAACCACAGAGCTGCCAGTGATTTTGTTTTGGTGGAAGCCAAGAGCATCGCAGATACTCATGGGAACTAGCAGAATGTCGCAAAATGTCTACGGAGCCCTAGTAGTGAAGAAAAGCACGGTGAATCATTGGAAGAGACGTCGGCCGCAGCAAGTTCACGCAAACGTGTCCGATCTCCCGCGTGCTGATTGGTCGGTCACAGCTGTGACTCTTGCAACATCGGAACGTGCGAACACTCTCATTCGACGCCATCAACGGGTCACAAATACCTCGATCATCAATTGCTCGATATCTCCATTGGCAGTGCTGCCACTATCCACCTGCTGGTTCACTCAAAGATGTGTGCCTCCCTGGTTCCTCGCCCCCCAACTGAAGTCAATAAAGAGTAACGGAACGACTAGCGCGCTACGAGACTGATCGTGACAACATTTTATCGAACATCGTCACAAGCAATGAAACATGGGTTCATCACTTCGAACCGGAAACAAAAGTGCAGCCTATTTAGTTCCGTCACATCACCTGACCTCCGAAGATAAAGTTTAAAGCTGCATCCCCCAGCCGTTAAAGTGATTGCAACTATCGTCTGGCAGTATGGAAGGGTTATTCTGTTTGATGACCATGCTCATGGTGCAACTATCAACTCTAAAGTGTTCTCTGCTACCTTGAGGAAATTGAAGAAACGACTTCGGCGCGTCTTTCGCCACAATAATTCAAACGAACGTCTTCTTCTCCATGACAACACTAGGCCTCAAATATTTCTGGACACACGAGAGGTACTCAAAAATCTTCATAGTACCGTTCTTCCTCATCAACCCTACAGCCCGGATCTCATACCCTCCGACTTCCATCTGTTTTGCCAAATGGTGAAAACACTCTGTAGGAAGCAGTATGTGGATTGGCATGTTGTTGATGCAGGGAGACATTGGCTCCGACGTCGAACAGTAGAGCGATATCATGCGGTCATACACACCCTCCCAGTGAGGTGGCGTGAAGCCGACGCACTGAACGGAGATTATGTTGAGAAGTAGGGTTTTGTAGCCAAAAGAGTGAAGTATCGTATGGTGTATTGGACGCTAGAATAAAATCAACCAGCCTAAAAAAATCGTTGCATTACGTATAGAAGACCCTACGTAATTGTTGAACTTCATGATCCGTCAGGCCTTCGGTTTGAGGAGCAAAACAGCACTTTAGCAACAAGGTCTCAGAAACTTTTAAAAGTTTCTCCAGAAGACATGCAAGCAATGATTTATCTTGTGTTAGAAGATTGTTTCTACAAATGCACCAAAATCGCACAGGAGTATGGAAGCCATTTAGTGGTGTCCTTTATCATTTTCCACCCATCTGTTTATCTGTCGACTTGAAGAAAGGGCGCGTTTGAGGTTAGTGTTGTGCCATTAGTTAATTTAAGCGCTATGCCCAAATTACGGTGGCTGATTCGGATGCTAGGACAAGAATGTATGCAGATGTTCGCTGATACCATCAATTTTATTTAACATGTATACAAAATAATTTAGAAACCGCAGAAAGAAATACCCTGCCAAATCAACATACATCCATATATACTTCCAAACAGAAAGTCATTACTCACAAAGTATCAAACCAAGAAGTTTTTGACATCAGTGTAAAAGTTCAATCACGGATACTGAGCAATATCTTACACAACGCATATCTCGCCAAAACTCAGGAAAAAGTTCCCTCAATGTCTCAATTTTATGCTTCCTGTTTTAAAACTTACGTTGGTTGTCTACTATAATCACATTTGGGGCAATATTAAAGCAGTTTCCTCAAATGCAGTTCTATGGACAACAAACACAAGTTTTGAAACAAGAAACAGAACACCATTACGCAAAAAAAACGAAAATAATCGGTAAAGACTGTTCGGCTCCAGTAACAAGCTTACACAAAACGACAGGCCGGCTGGGAGATAATTTGACGTGTCAAAGACGGATTACTCTTTACCTCACACTTTCCACGTATGCTGAGAATCTCTTAACGACCAGTCGAGCTCCTGACGTCCGCTTTCATGACAACGTCACCCAGCTTCTACCTTTGGACATAGTGCAGGCCATTTCCTGAAATATGCATACTGTGGACGCTGGCTAACGGTAGGTCACAACACAAGCAAGAGTTGACCGTAACGCTTACCGAGCGACAGATACTTTCAAATTTCGAACATAAAAGTTGGCAAAAAAACGTTTGAGGTTGTGTGCAATAGTTGAAACAGATCATAATAAGTCCGGCAAGACATGGAATACTCACCTCAAAAATATTTGTTGTGAAACAGTCTCATCGCATGCCTCCGGTTTACTAGGTAAGCTTTACGTTAGCCGTGGCAGTACAATTCATAGACCACAATTTTACTTGATGCCACAAACAGAAAATAAAATAAAAAATAGTAGTATTAAACAAGGCAGGCACCGGAATATTCGTAACATAAACTCGAACGAATCACCGTAACCCTAGAGTGTCTTTAAGCATACGGAAATAATTACTATTCAGCTTACAGTACACGCCGATACGAATACTGACAATCGGTAGGAGATGGGTGTGCTGACCACTTTCCCCTCAATACCAGCACCTAGTGACCCCAATCGGCTGAGGACAACACGGCAATCGGTCGATAACGTTGGGTTCAAAAAATGGCTCTGAGCACTATGCGACTTAACTTCTGAGGTCATCAGTCCCCTAGAACTTAGAACTATGTAAACCTAAAAAGCCTAAGGACGTCACACACATTCATGACGGAGGCAGGATTCGAACCTGCGACCGTAGCGGTGGCTCGGTTCCAGACTGAAGCGCTTAGAACCGCTCGGTCACAGCGGCCGAACTCTTATCAATGTCCTTATTTTAGTATGAAGTGAGAAAAAAGCACAAAAAACTAAAGTTTCTGAGAAGCATATAAGTGTGTGTGTGTGTGTGTGTGTGTGTGTGACAGAGCCATTGATTAAGCACGAAATAGTAACTTCCCAGCAGACTTTTAAGTGCCAGACATTTGTAGCAAGGAAGTCTCCCCTTCTGGAGAACAAACTTCCGCAGAATCTACAAGGTATATATAAGTAAGGTTACAGTTTCAGAACGCTGCAGAAAGAGCAACTTTTCTCAGAATGATGTCAAACTGCGTCAACTGGCTGGACTTCCTTAACTAACAATGCCTCAGCTGTTGACAGCAGAAATGGTGCAGTGATGCACATTGAACACTAGGATGGTGTAATGTGCTGCTCAAAACATAGCCGTCGTAATGCCATTGATCTACCATTTGCAACCAACACTGTTTACATTAAGACGCTTACAGCTTTCGGAGAACTTTTCTCAGTGAGTCTCAGTTTCGACTTTGGGAAGTATTGACCATAGTGAAAGCAATATAAAAAATGCTGCCAGACCAAATGTAGAAAAATTATCCAGTTGGTACATCTGATTAAGTGGTCACAGAATTACACAGTAACTCTAAGCGTTATAGCATTACCGGCGCCCCTCTTGTATGGAGAAAGCAGAGTGTCACATTAACACACATGGGAGTGTAGCAAGTGAGATACTACTAGAATCGGTACTTTGCCAAGTCTTTTTCTCATCCTAAGTAAATGGTCTTCCAGTGACTTTAAGTGTTAGTTGAAAAACTGTGGTGTTTGATGATGACACAAGAATGTAATTCAGGCATCGAAACACAACCTTGGGAGATATCGCTTCTAGGATAGCAGAACAGATCCACTGATGGTTCATAGTTAACCGTTGATGTCCTAATCTCACAGACAGTAAATTTATGTGACTTTAAAATAGGAAAAGTGACATATTCCCACCAGAAATATAAATTAAATTCCGTACACTAACTGAAATTCGTTGTTTCAAATTCCTTGCGATCTCGTTAGCAAGTTAAAATGACGGAACGCATGGAATTCAGCATGTTTTGCCATGGAATAATTTGTCATAGTCTTGACCTAAAGATTATATTTTTGGCTGATTCTTGCATCATGTTTTCAACTGCTTATTGTGTTATGAGAGTATGTTTTGCTGCAGAACCACAGAATTAAACAACGTGTATCTTCTACAGAAGCTAGCTGTAGGAATACTCTGTAAAGTTCGTAGCCGTACATCTTGCAACAGCCTTTTAAAGGAACTTTGGAGTTATTACATAAATGCGCTTTCCATTATATTTACTACTCAGTGCTTTTTGTTCCTGGTAAAAACTAATTTCAGCTAAACTCTGAATTGGCCAGTTTTAAAAATAAACACATTTTCCTGTGGACTTTGACTCCTCGTCTAGAATTTTGAATTTTATGCGCTTTGGTGGGGTGATATTCAGAGAGTTCACATCTAACAGGAGGCAAGAAATTCCGATCGATTATCATTAAAATAAATCGCTCATTATCCATTTTTCCTTTAACTGTTCTAAATATATGGACTCTAATTCGAAATGTTCTGCAAGCTACAAGCCAACTAGCAGTGGCCGTTGTAAAACTTCAAAACAAATAGCATTTTCCTCTAAGTAGGTTTTAGTATTTACAGATTTAAGCAAATATTTTCTTTTGGCCCTCGCATGTAAACAAATAATTCCTTTGAATTTTAATTATATATCAGAAAGAAGTGCAGCTTAAAATGGTATAAAAGAGTTTCGGTTAGAAAACTCCGTGATAGTAGATTTTTACGAGGGTCGTGAGAGGGCTTAAATTTAACATCACCTGGCAGTTTCATTGTCAGTAAGTGCTGTGCCGTCAACCGTTGTGAGAGCAATATATCACCCTGTTATGCTGAAGTTTCTTTAAGATATCCTGTGTACAGACAATACGTCGTAGACTACCTCTCTCTTTTTGGGGATTAAATAATACTACACAGTTTTTCTGTGCCGAACTAAGCACCATTGTGAGGATTTAAAATCATTTGGCATTACAATCTATGGAAAATCTTTTACCTGATATTATGATGATGAGCCATTCATGAAATGCTGAAAATAAAGTTTTAACAATAATTGGGCCAAAAGAAATCTGTTTATTACATTGAAGGTTCCGTTCCATTTTTTTCCTTGCTTGAATTATACCCACTATCTCTTCTTTGTACGGGCAACTGTGTCCTGAACCTTCCAGTCTCTCCCTGAGATACCCGAAGTGATCTACGAAGAGCGTCGGTGTTGCTGTAATGTTAAAGAAATTGTTTTACACGTGTTACAGTGTTACGTACAGGGTGACCCGAAAATATAAATAGGCCAGCCGCAAATGTTAATGGTGGACGCATAAAGTGAAGTACTAAAGCAAATGATGTTACATAAATTTAACGAAGACGCTTTATAATGGCTCTTGCTTTAGGTCCCTGAAGTAATTTTAGGGACGGAAGGGATTTCAGGGGCTTGCGTGACCCACGCACAGTGCTCAGCCTGACAACCCAGCGCTGGCATCACGCAATCCGTGACGGCGTGAAGGGGTGAGCATCTCTGGGGTGGGTGCAGCCGCTGACAGGCAGGCAGAGGAAACGACAATCACAGGCAGAGAGGAAATACAATAGTAAGGCATTCACTTTGCTGAGGGTTCGTCTACAACAAATCACTTCGATATTCCATGGCAAATACACTTGTGAGAAATGCAAAACTTTAACAATGTATACATTTGAATGGAATTTGTACATTTGTGATCACTTCGTCACACATGTTTAAACAGATGGTCTTGCCAACAATTTTTTCATTTGGATAGCCTCTTATCTAACTACAAACATTCAATCCATAAGGGGCGATAAAAAATTTCCATTCGAGGGTATTGCTACAGCGTATTGGAACGTAGCATGTCGGCAAAGGATTAGTGAGGTTTTCGTGCCTTTCCGCCGTACGTGCAGAAAATGTGGAAACGTGAACAATGGCGACATTATAACGAAATGCGCTCGAACAGGACCAACGTGCTATTTTGGCTGCCGAATGAGAAACATCGATAGAGCCCATCGGAGAATGAAGAATGTGTATGGAGCAACATGTCTGTCGAAAATCACCGTTGTGTAATGGCGCGCCACGTTCTTTGCCAGTCGTGATTCGACACAAGACGCCGGTCGATCTGCGAGGTCGGCCTTTACCATTGTGCCAAATCAAGTGGGGGACCTTCCAGCATCCGTCTTATTATCACGTAAGATAATGATGCCTTCGATCCCTGAAATAAGGCCTCCAGGGGTCAACGATTCCTTCGGACGAGAAAGTGCAGCAGGCACTTACGTATTCCTTCACGCATCACGGCACGTTTTTTTTATACACCTTGGCCGGCAGGTGTGGCCGAGCGGTTCTAGGCGCTACAATCTGGAGCCGCGCGACCGCTACGGTCGCAGGTTCGAATCCTGCGTGTGTGATGTCCTTAGGTTAGTTAGGTTTAAGTAGTTCTAAGTTCTAGGTGACTTATGACCTCAATGGTCACGGTGATTTTGCCTGACTGGCGTGCCGATTCTGGAGTGTACGACCTTCGAATGGAACCTTTTCGGTCTCCCCTTACAGTACATAAACATAGACCTCGTCCTTGTGCGGGACGGGGATATGTGCTTTTTCATGTACGTTTCGTTATTGTATACAGTCCCTAAAATCCTTGCAAGGACGACAGGATGGTTGCGTTGTTGTCGTGGTCGTATCCTGCACTGTTCAACGTACATTAAATATAACGTGAAGGCTACGATATATCACTTTGAAATGAACATATGCGTGTGTGTACTTGAATATAGTCTTCTGACTACGGTCAATGATAGATGACATCCTAAGTTTAGGACTTCATCACTTAACAGGAATCATTGTTTACTGTTTTAGAACATTTTTCAGTTAAAAGCAGCACGGACGTTGAGGGTACGTACAGTGCTAATCATCAAAAATGAAATCCGCAACGCAAATGGAATCAATGAATAAGTCATCAACACAAAGTCTCTTTAGGACGGCGGGAATGAGGTGCTTAATCCACCATGGTTTATGGTTCCTTGACCTTTCGGGCTTCCAGCCGAATTATGTCGACATCTTGCAACGATAGTTCGTCTGACAAGCACTCAGATACCTTCAAGTGAACTTTTGCGCTGGAGATTGGTGGTGCACCGCGTGTGATCCCGGTTGCATATCCGCGTAAGTCGTAACTTCAGACACACATTTTCTCGAGTTTAGCACCAACTGTCGGATATTGCTCTATTTCAGGTGAACTGGAGTATTTTCAACGTTGGTATTGCCTCAGTGCCCTCTGTCGAACTGCAGGACTGGAGAGTTAAAATTCAGTTATCGAAATGAGAAAATTATATTTCTTTGAACGCGTTATCAGGCGAAGAACATTTCCTGTCTGAAGATATCAGCGAAATCACCGGCTCACAAGGCTTGTCAAGACACAATTACAGTCAATAAGATCTTCGCCAAATGTGTTTCCACAGATTCGTTCATAATTCTGTCCCAGAAGGATACGGTCGTTGCCAGGATGACATGCACAGTAAGTAGCCTTGGTTGTCAGAAACAGATTGATATGATTTAGCGGTGTTGCAGGGTGGGTTGTGCTGAGACATAATTGTTAACAAAAAAATTCGCTACGTTGCCCCGCTTCCGAGTTAATCAGCATTGAAACCCAACTTAGGCAGCTGCGCACGCAAATTCAAGCAGCCCGCCAAACGAGTTCTTTGTTGGGCTTCCAAAACCGAACAAGAGAGCGATACAATAATTGGACCTGGCACGGTGGTAGGCTTCGAGCCCTAGCCAAAGGCTGAGCACTCTCGTGCGTGATCATCTGCACTGTATGTACAACTGATACCAATTGTATTTGGCGGGCCACATGAGTTCACGCGCAGTGGCGTGAGTGGCAAACTTCAGTGCCAATTAACATGGAAATGGCACAGCGTATGAAATTTTGTTTGTTATCAGTTATTTTTGAAACCTTGAAAGCCTTCCAGACTGACCACACTGTAATAACAGTGTTCGTTGAGGTATGATCGAAGTTACATTTAAGCCTGAGGATTCTTCTCTGTGCTGACGTGCTATTTTGTTTCCCAGGAACTACAATCACGGTTTTCTCCTGTATTTCGTTCACTCTTATTTCCTTAATTAGGTGACAGTTGGGGATTGTATCGCATGCCTTCCGGAAGAAACGAACACAGAAGCAATCTAAGCGACGATATCAGTGGGAGATGGGCTTCGCACAACCGTTGTTGCAGGAATCGATGTGCAGTCCTACAGATAAGACATTTGATCTCCAGAAAGGGCATAATACGCGAATATAAGACTTTTACAGTTCTACAACAGACAGGTGCCACGGAAATCAACCGACAGTTTTGTGCGTCTGTTCGACGGCCATTTCATTTTAACGCGACGAAATCGAAAGATGTAAAAGTTGCTTCGGGATTAGATCAAGCGAGTGTTACGGAACCATTATTAGATAAAATACACAGGATGCCGGCCAGTGAACTAGCGCGAAAGAAAGATGCATATATCGTAAACTAACCGTTTATACCATCGTGGCTTCCATATCCGAGAAGAATAACTGGCAATATTTTAGTAGAATTCGAATTGAGCATCATTGATAACGCAAAAATGTTCGCAAACGTCTCCGGTGCGATCTTTCTTAGATCCGTCTTTATGTTCCACGATGGTATGCAACATGATCCACTGTAAAGGTATAGCAATGTAAACCATAACCTCGTACGAAGGCACCTCTTTCGCGTATGTTTTATTTCAAACTAACTGGTTTGCTGTCACTTTGAAAGCTACAATGGCACTCAGGCGCGACGCGCGAGGTTCTCCATTGATCTGCAATGCACGATAGATGTTGACGACGCTGCTGGGAAGGATCTCTGCAGTGCAGAGCGCTGAACGGCAGAGCGGCACGCTCGTGGCTTCTTCGCCCCTATACGTACACATTTTATGAGCCTCTTTGGGCACACTCCTCGGTATCGCCTTTCGAGTTCCTCTGAGATCAAAACTCGGTCGGCGACACACGTTGTAAGTCATCACAGTCGTCTTCTGGATATCTACTGTGATATGCCACCACTGCCTATGAACAGCGAAAGTCACAAACGGGTGAAAGAACAGGTACCACCTACCTTCAAGAAATTTAAATGTAACAGAAGTGATTCACAAAACTACTGCCTATCTCACTGACATCCATTGTACAAACCTGTAACATATTTTGAGCTCACGCACTGCGAGTAATGCCGAACAGAATTAACTCCTCCTTATCAACCAGCAAGGACTCTGAAAACACTGATCAAGCGAAACGCAACTGGCAGTTTGTACGCAGTCATCGGCAAAAGTAAATGTCTGGCATGCCAGAGGGAAATGTGTTGAGACGCTTGTTGCCTGTATTCTGTATTAATGACCTGGCAGACAACATTAACGTTAACATGAAACCTTCCGCAAATCATGCTGTTATTTATAATCTTTATTACTAAGTGCTTATCCAGGTACCTAGAGCACATTCCAGTAGCAAGTTGCCTACCTAATCGCTTGCAGTGGCAACAAAACTTAGCTCTTCGATGTTTCCCGTGATTATTGACCAAATTTTAAAATTTAAATAACTTTTCTTATGCGTTGACCACACATTTATTATTTCCAAAAACATCTCACATATTTCGACATCCCGCCATTTTTAAAGGCAGTGTTACGTCAACCGTATAAAATTGGTCATTGGATACATTGCATCACGTCAACATTCTCAATCATGAGACAGGTGCAAAACTTGTGAGTTTGCTGTTGAGCTTAAGAATGTTGACGCGATACAATGTATCCAATGAACAGTTTTACACGATTGACATAACATTGCCTTTAAAAATGGCGGAATGATGGAAAGAATAAGGTGTTTTTGGAAGTAATGAAAGTGTGGTGAACACATCAAAAAGGTTATTAAAGTGCATCTAAACGGCCACCTCATCTGACAGCATTTCCATGCAAATTGTAACTTCAAATTTAAAATTCTGTCACAGTCTCTTCATCGGGAGATATAGTCTTTTGTTGAAATTTTTGCACAGTGGCATAAGTTTTACAGTTAGAAATTGTGTGAATATCTTGAATCACAGTAAGTGATGGCGCGCAAATAGCTGGACATTATTCATTCAGTATTTAGAAATACAGCGGCTATAACAAATTTAAGCATTATTCAACCACCTTCAACTTCGTTTGCTCACAGTCTTAACGTCAAATATTCATCACATGAATCAGTTGTAAAATAATCAGATGTTTGAAGCTGTTTTATACAAGGTAGTTCAATTCTTTCAGGTATATTGACGGCTTTGCTATCTGAAGAAAGCTGCACTTACAGCGTGATTCAGAACATCATATTCTTAATCAGTATCATGTAATACATTTAAATACCTTTATAAACGATTCTAAAACTGTCCTCCATTTTGTAGTAAACACATATCGACCGGACGGTACATGTTTGCTGATATTCGTCTCACTACCTCGAATGTAACGCCCCTGGAGGCAGCGGTAATGGTATTCTTTATACCCTCGAGCGTTCTTCAATTGCGGTGGCCCACTTTCTCTTTAAAATAACCCCACAAAAAGAAATACGGTGAAGTGGGATCCGGTGAGCGTGGGGGGCCACTGATTTTTATAGATTAATTGATCGTCAAAGACTCGCGAAACATCGTTATCGGAGGTGTTACATGTTGCACAGTCTAGTTGAAACCAGGAGTAACGTTTATTCATTTCAAGCATGGCTGTAAATTGTTTTATGATGTGTGCATACACAGATGAAGAAATGTGTTAGAAACATTTGTGTAACAGTTCACTGCCTAGATATGGCACACCAAAGTCAAATTTTTGTCGGTTAGGTTGACCCTCATGCAATGTGTGAGCTGAAATGCAAGTGTTACGGCTGTTTACATAGACATTGACGTGGAACCATGCCTGATCACTGATAAACGTACTGTTCACCGTTGTTATACACAGTGTTAACAGTAACTCTTTTAAAGCACTGACAGTAGGCGATACCCTTTGCTGAACCCAAAGGACGTTGTTCTTCAACTATCTACAGTTCCGTATTTCTGCAATCTCAGATGCTTCGTAGCACTGTGTCAGGTTTAGTAATATGTTCCATGCTGTTGTGACAACCAACGTAGTAATTTACCATGAGACTGCTGAACACTCTGTTAACAAGTGAGGTTTACAGCTTCGCGACCTCTGACTAACACCTCCAGTTTCACAAAGAAGTTTTACGGTGTCTTAAACTGTTGTTTTTCCTTGAATAGAGACATCAGGTAACTTGCCATGAAACAACTGAAGTACCGCTTATGAGATTCTACCGCGAAATAAGTTTCAGATACTGCTTTCTACCTTCTGCCATGGCGTGAGAAACATGGCGAGCTGAGTAGCCACCACGTCGCAGAAGCGACACCAGCGTGTGTGTCTGGAGTGGGGAAATGAGGCATTACTATATAGCGTCTCCCAGGGTCAACGCTATGAATAGCAATAAAAGGAATCATTATTGCTTTTAATACAAAATGCATAAATATTTACGCCTTCGACTTACCTGAAACAAAGCACATCGAGCCAGACCTTGTTAAGATTTCAAAGCTGCACGACGTCAAACTTTTAAACGTCCAGAAATAAAAACTGCACATTTTTAAAATTGAGACATATGACAAAAGTGATAAGAGTAATAGACCACAACAGAGTAAATTCTTAAATACAGAATATTGAAAATCAGAATTTATAGCACAAGCTTAGCCTCATGGGCGCGATCTAAGCAGACCAAAGATGGACCCACGTACACCGCGACCAACTCGACAGTGGGGAATCTAATAAACAAGTGTGTTGGAAACGACACAACTTCAGCTCGTGCCCGGAAAGTGCGGTGCCGCGATCGGCCACGTCCAAAAAATCAACTGCAAAAAATCAACTGCCAGCGTCCGTCTAGCCCCATTCCATACTTGTCCGGCAGCCGTCCCCAGTGGAATGTGTACACGGCTGTGGTACGGAGTGCCATATGGCGGCACAGGCTGTTGCCACTAAGACATCAGATGGCAGCCGGGGAGCTGCAGGCCGCTCCAACAGCACTGAACTGCTGTGCCGTGAGCTTGCTGACGAGTGGTGTAGTGTGAGCTTACAGGGGGACCGAATGGAAGTGACAGAAGTGAGAGATCCAGATGGCCAAGTGTTAATAGAAAAATATCATTACTGCTCTGTGTCGGGCGATGCATGGGCCATTTATGTTAACGCAGTTGCTGGGCAATTGGGCAATGATTGTTGCAGCGAAAAGGGTACAGAACGTTTGTCCGAGGGTTGTGGGACTGAGTCCCTATGCTGGCAATTTTTTTCTATTTTAACGTCACTCACTTTGCAAATAAACCAAAATGCTCAATACATTGCATTTCCTTATATTTTCATAAAAAGGCATAAAAAGGAAAACCATGGAAAATTTGAAATGGCAAATAAAATTTCAAAAGGGGTTTTACTTACAGCGTTCCCAGACGACACAGTTATTAATCCTCCAACAACGTATTGCCACTAAAGAGTAGAGGATTTCGTATTTCATTAGTTTCATTTAGACCTTCAAACACAGTGGCACGTGCTTTGCTGCAAACTCTGCGATGAGAGAGAACCAAGTTTGTTTTTCTATAGGAACTTCATAACCACAGTGTAATGGTAAATCTGAAGCATTTAACGAGAAACAGTGTAACGAGATATTTACTGTTCCCCTGTTTTAAGATGAGTGCAACCCCCAGGAGGTGTAAATCATCAACTGTACAGTAATGAAAGGATCTAATTTTATGTATATACTTGTCGTGTATATCTTAAAATCGTTTCCTGTATTTGCAGTCCCAAATTTTCTTTCGCCACTCATTTTAATGCCTTTTACTACGATATTTATATAAGCAATATAGTCTTCTTTGTTTGTTTTTATTTGCAGTGTGAGGAACATAAAATTTGAAAATATATAAGCTTCTACATAAGGATTCTATCAAACGACCCCGGGATTATCGTTCACGGCTCTTTCCGCTGCGCCAACTACCTCTTGGAAAACACTTTTAACACAAATGGCTCATGCCTCGTCCGACCCGAGCCAGTGCAATGCTTTTTGAGCGCCCACTTCTTTTACTTCATTTCTGGCCAAGCGTACGGACACTATACATCTGGACGAAATCGTTGATGAGGAGTAGGTACGGTCCTCTGTTTAGTGAAACGTGGATCCTTCACACCTTTCAGGCGCCGTACGGAATTATTGGCAGCAAGAACAGCGTGTATTTTCTGCTGTTATTTGCCTTTCCTTATGTTTTGGTAGCTTGTTTGCGAATGATTATAAAAGAGAACAAGGGTCTACAAGAAGAGCATTCATAAAAAAATGCGTACATCGGTCGAAACAAAGAACTGATTGGATCATATCAAACAGGGATGGACAAAGGAGGAAATGAATATTGTAAGTTAACAATGTTTTATTGAACCATTTTCGAAAACGTGTGTATTGAATTTAGTAAGGATTCTTCCGACAAACTTGTTTTATAAACCTGCTGGTTGACAGATCCAGTTGAAGTAAAACAAGAAATCTATCACTTTTGCTTTGCACATCACTTGCTAAAATTCGTCCAAGTATCTGTCTAACCGCGTGCAATTGGCCAGTTATTTACTATCCATTTCCCGAAATATAATCTTCTTGTGACAAGTTTTAGTTGCCCAGTCGCAGTCATTGCACTTTACTATTAGTTTCGGCAGATTTCAATTGCAATCTTCATACCATCTACATACATCTGATATTGTGCTATCTACGTAGTTCACAATCTCTACGTAGTGCAGTACATAGAGTGGCACAGCATTTGATGTTTGTAAATTATCTGAAATGGCAATTAAAATGTGTCGAAATTAGTGATATTTTCGTGTAATTGCTGCGATCTGGGCAAATCGAACATAAGCATATTAGAGAAGCTTATGTTTTTCATAATAAGAGATCGCTGTCCTGCCGGCATTTTTGGGTAACGAATGGAGTTTCAGATTCAAAGTTTTCTGCGTCTCGCACAAAGTTGTACGAATCGACACAGGTTTTTACAATATCTACACTAAGAGCAGAATCCAAGTTCAAATCCTGTTGAGACATTCACCATTTATCGCGGAGTATCCCAGTATCCCAAAGGTTATGTAGAACGGAAAAGCAAGCGAGGAAGGAAGAGATTCCAGATACTGGATGACATGATGGACGGAACAACTTATAGCAGCCTTAAGAAGGAAGCAATGGATCGCAGAAAATGGAGAGGCAAAGGACCTGCTAATATTGCACATAACTGATGATGATGATGATGATGATGATGATGATGATGATAACCCCAAAGCACATTACACATACCATCCGGCTATGGAAAGAGAATAATTGAAAATGCTTAGGAGCTGTCAACATATTTGTCTCCGTAACACAGAAGGTGTCTGTGCAGTCGAAAATCATTAGCGTTATTGAATGATGATATGCTAATTCGCAAGTACTGGAAGAATTGCCGCGGAGCACTACGAAGATCTTGAAACAGGAGACTAGTTTTTACATTAATTGAATTATTCCATTTTACTGTTTTCCTTCTTCTTTTTCAGCAAGGATGAGTCAGTGTTTGTTCAGGTTCCATTTCGCTCGGACGGAGCTAACAGGCTGCGAAGGAATGAAAGGCTGTGCGAACTGCCGTACAGTGCCATGCACGACCGCCGCCGGATAGAAGTGAAACCGGTGCGTGTACACATTGCCGTTTAGACGGTTGCCAGAGAAGTTTGAAATGGAGTTATTGTGATCGCTTCTCAGTTTTGGTTATTGATAACTTGATACCAGTGTCTGAATTTAATTTTTACACCACAGCACTGAAAAGATCACCATGTGATCGAAAAACGATTCTGCTATCAATAAAACATCAATATTACGCCCAACGTTGACCTTCCTTCTAATTTAATATATATGGTCGTTGTGCACACAGCACTCTATGGATTCGCCAATCCATAAATTTGAAATGGTTTTATGCGGTTGACGCAGACCTAACACATCACTGAATGTGCTCCGTGGCGAGAATTACCGCTGGCTAAAATCTTTACGGCAACAGCTGGACGACTTTCGCAGGCGGTGGAAATGCAAAACTAATGCGTCCCAATCTTGACGCATTTCCTATTCTAATTTGCTTTTTATCAACAGCACGTCGAACCTGGCTCTGTTACTGAATATTCGTGATAATGGTTGTGCGGGACACTTTCATTATCACCTAGTTTCTCTTCGGCCTTTACGGTAACAATAAAATTATGGTTCCTTCAGAAATTTTGCCTAAAAATGTTCTGTTTGCTGTCAGATGCTTCACTGCTGATTGTGAGACAGGAGAAATACCACTTCGTCAAAACAGAAAGAATAATTTCATGTAACTGATTTCAATTTATCAGATTGCAGAAACCTGACAACTGGTGACCACGGTCACGGGAGACAGATGTCACCACTCACCGTGTTTTTGTCACTCAAACCAGCATCGTCCAATCTTTGACGTCCAACCGTGTAAAATTTCTGTAACACTGTGTAGCGTCGACGACGAAAAGCCGCACGTCCACCCCGGACGTGTATATATTAAAAGTCGATTAATGGAAAACGATGCACTACTGAAATTTTCACACAAAGGGGCGAGCGCGTCGGGCCGGCGAGTGACACGGACGACCAAACGATTTCACGGCTGGTGGAGGAGCGGCACCGGCGAGCTGTCACCGGTGACGGGGCCTGCGCTCCGTGCCGGCAGTCGGAAATGGGATTAGGGGCGGCGCGGCGCTGCTCTGCGGGCAATGTGGGGGCGGGCAGCGGCAGCGGCCAGGTGTTAATGGAACGCTGCGGGTATTGCTGCGCGGCGGCCGCAGCGGGGCCGCGTGCTTGGGGTGGGGCGGCTTTCATTAACATTTCAAGTGGGCAGCCGCGGCGAGAAGGGCGCGAGGGCGGCAGCGACGGCGGGAGCGGCAGGAGCAGGGGGAGCGGGCTTTTTTTAGCGAGCCCACTTCCGGCCCCCCGCACCTCACGGCGTCTCAAGAGGCCACCCCGTCACGTGGGGCTCCTGCCTCTGCCTGCCCTCCAGCTACTGCGGCTCAAGATGGAGCACAGCCGACTCGGGGCCTTGTAGTCGCACAGTGTTTCCCTTAGGAAGCAGACCGTATTGCAGAGAACGTGTTTCGTCATTTGTGTTGCTCTGTGTCTTATCGCCCGAAAGTCCGTCAAGACGAAGGCGAAGCAGATCGTTTGATACGTACTCCAATTCAAAAATTGTCCGCCTCCGGGAGCAGAGTGGTCAGCGTGACGGAATGTCAATCCTAAGGGCCTGGGTTCGATTCCCGGCTGGGTCGGAGATTTTCTCCGCTCAGGGACTGGGTGTCGTGTTGTCCCAATCATCATTTCATCCCCATCGACGCGCAAGTCGCCGAGGGGTGTCAAATCAAAGACTTGCACCTGGCAAACTGTCTACCCGACGGGTGGCCTTAGTCACACGCCATTATTATTCAAAAATAGAAAAAGGAGAGCCACGCACCGCGAAGGAAGTATCCAATGCGACGGAAATCGGCAAATATGACGTACAAGTACAACCAAACAAATGAATACAATTCCAGAAAAATTTCTTGATCTGTTCAAGAGAACAAGCTTCAGAAATTGGGTAGCTCAATTATGCATTTGTCCAACTCGGAATGGCGTCCAAGCCGTTAATCTGCTTGGCACTGATTGACATAACTGTCGGATTCCGTCCTGAAGGATATTGCACCAAATTATGTCCAGTTGGTGGGTTAGAACGACACAATCTCGAGAAGGTGGGAAGGTCCTGGCCCCAATGCTCCAAACGTTCTTAACTAGGGTGGGATCCGGGTTTTAACAAGTTCGAATACAAGCAGTAGAAAAAAATGGTTCAAATGGCTGTGAGCACTATGGGACTCAACTGCTGAGGGCATTGCCCCCCTAGAACTTAGACTAGTTAAACCTAACTAACCTAAGGACACCACACAATCCGTACCCGAGGCAGGATTCGAACCTGCGACAGTAGCGGACTCGCGGTTCCAGACTGCAGTGCCTAGAACCGCATGGCCACTTTGGTCGGCATAAGCAGTAGAAGCTCTCGCCGTGTAGGTTTGCTGAAATGTACGCCCAGGATGGCTTGCCATGAAGAGCGTAGAATATCGTCGACGTACCGCTGTGTTGCAGTGGTGCAAAAATTTGGAAATTTGTTGTTAGGTCTTATGGGACCAAACCGCTGAGGTCATCTGTTCTTAAGCCTACACACTACTTACCGTATGGACTAACTTACCGTATGGACAACACACACACCCATTCCCGAGGCAGGACTCGAACCTCCGACGGAGGGAGCCCCACGGACTGCGAAAAGATTCCTCAGACCGCGCGACTACCCTGCGCGGCTGTAAGGGTTCGGTGAGGATGACTACAGTGGCACCCCAGAACATCTCATGGCTGTCCGGCCGTATGCTGGGCAACAGTCGGGTTGGTATCCCACCACTGTTCGGTGAGTCTCCGGCCACGAGTTCGCTCGTCAGTTCAAACCGGCACATGTCACTGAAAACAGTTCTTCTCGCTCAATAATATTCCACGTCGAAGACGTGTCTTGACCCACCCTGATCAGCAACTGGATACCAACCTCAGTTGCGCACGCCATAAATCCCGACAACGAAGTGTGATGGTCAGGAAGGCCATTTCTTTTCTAAGCGGAACGCTGTGGTCCTGATCTACTGCACCCTTAGAACACAGCGGTACGCTAACGCTTTTCTACGATTCTTTTGTAGCCCTTCATGCCACCTTCTTGGGCTTATATTTTAGAAAGATAATGCCCGCCCGCATACGGAGAGAGTTTCTACTGATGTTAAAATCTTCTGGATTATTAGGCCGCGTCATGTTTCATGTTTCTTCTGAAATCTTCGACGTTTAGATTCCTCTGCTGGGATCTTCCTCAGGATCTTTTGGCGTCCACTGCTGTCAGAACACTCTACTGTTTCTCTTCGTGCTTGCCAAACACCACAAAGGCCAGCAAGGCCGCCGGATCTCTCACCAGTTGAAATCGTTTGGAGCATTACGGGCAGAGAATTTGGCACATCGCTCAGGAGCACATTTATCAACTCTGTCAACCAATGCCAAGGCGAGTTACTCCTTGCGTACGGGTTAGAGTTAGAAACTGCCCGTTTTTGAATCAATTTCTGAAGCTTATTTTTTTTAAAATATCATTCAATTTTTTCTGAAATTGTTATCATTTGTTTGTCTGCTCTTTTAAGTCACATCTACCGATTTCCGTCCCACTTGGGTAATTCCTCCGTAGTGCGTCGCTTTTTTGTGTTGGAGTTTATTTTCTCTGTTACGAACGATATATCTACATCTTTTTAGGCGACTATGATAACAACCGCACTTTCACAGAGAACTTCACATCATTAGACGGTTCTATCGACGTAAACCACGCGTACCTAGTCCAAAAGCGACTATCGGTCTTTTTCGTTGCGGAAAACGACGAGGAAATTGAGGCCATCAGTGAAGAGGAGGCTGAAGTACATCTGCGACGACTTAACGCTAGGGCGACCAGGTAAAGAGTGCCGTGTAAAAACAGCTCTCCGAACGCGCCATCCGTCCTCTTACCACAATTTTGCGAACTTCCTTGTGGCGTGTCAACATGCAGAGATAGTTGACATTTCCAAACGGTACTGGCTGACTAGTCTTCGAGAGACAATGTCATGAGACCATTATATCTCAGTGCGCTGGATCTCATTCCATCTCGTTTGATTTCCGGTCCGGACGTAGTCCGCAACAACTACTGCGTCATGTGGAGGGCGCTATGGGTGGCATGGAGTTTTGGGAGGGCCGGTACTTCTTGGCATCTTAGTGGCATTTGACCGACTGTTGGATGCAGGTCTCTGAAACAAACTCTTTATATTGGGGTACCAACACAAAACGTCACACTCATCGGGTCCTACCTACTTTCAGTATGTGTGTTGGGGATGGCGTAGGCCTATCTATACCTAGGCCAACAAGAGGGGGAGTATTCCAGGGTTCCGTCATTTGTCTCCTGCTGAACGCCCTGCAAACTTCAGAAACGCCAAATGTCGACGGAGCTGCGTAGGCGCTATACGCAGACGATAATGGTGTCATCACGATATGTATAAATGATAATATCACTCTCACCCCATGTCACGAACTTCGACTCCGGGCTACTAAGTAGCGTCTCGTAATAATCACGAAAAAATTTGATTAGGATCTCCAACCAGTGCGGATTATGGAGGCCCAGTCAGAAGGTCTCGTAATGCGAAGTATCTTTTAGTAGCCCTAAGGACCGCGTATCAAAGAAATTAAATACAAAGCCTTCGGCCGAAGACAGGATGATCGAACCACTGCCAGAGTATGTAGCCGTGGTGTGACGGCCTGCAGCAGAAAGTCACATCCATCGGCTCCATGGCCTGCAAGACACAGGTTGTAAAAATATGAGTTCCCGCGAAGACAGTATATCTACTGACATTGTGAGACTAAACGTAATATGCAAAAAGAATAGTTACACATGCAATAAAAAACACTTTCGAGGTTTGTCGCACATGATAACTCTGTGAAGCTTCAGCTATGATTCCGTTCTAGAACGAGAGAAAGAGTAAAAGTGCACTACGCCGTAGTAATGTCGGCAAATTTTAGAAGACGTATGAAAGATTAGCCTCGATATTGTATGTGTGGATTACAGCAGTAAAAGTCAAGGGCTACACTATGATACCGCATGTGATGTTATTAGTTCATAGAAAGCAATATCGCAACGCCCCTAAAGCTGTGTTGAGTCTGTATTCAAGAAGAAGACTGTGACTAAAAGTTAGAATGGAAAGGGCACTTGTCATAACTGTACATATTAGGCTCCGGAAAATAGGCTCAGGTCACTTAGTACAACAGTAAGGGGCCAGGTGAGACTCAGAAAAAAAAAGAAATATCAAATGCAAAGTTATCAGTTGGTAAGAAAATTGTGGGAACAGACAGAACTATAACAGGCTCCTCTTAAGATATATCTAGTTCGGAATATTTCGGATTCTGCGAAGACATATTAAAATTTGCATGTCTTGAGGAGGCTGCAAACCTCATCGCAGCACTGTGACACCTGGTGCCATTGAGACTACCGAAGAGGTTAAAGTATCTAGAAGGTCATTTTTCCGCTGGTGGAGGAAGTCCAGGCCCATTAATAATGTGGCCTATTAATAATGTTTTGAGTGAAATAAGATAGCATCTGCACTCGTTTTAATGGTGCTGATGTTGATTAGTGACATTCTGAAACAAATAAAAGTTTACTCGCATCGTCTACCTAGGCTACTATGTTCTTTGTTTACATGCAGTAAAGCTAAAAGAATCTTAATAAATATCTCAAAGCCGATTAATCAATATCTGACTGACAGGCCCTTTGTTGTGAGATCTGGGGAACTTACTCCAGATTCGGTAAACTGAAAACACTATCAAAGTCATGAGTTATATCTGACGATAATTCGTGTTTTGATAGTAGCGAAACAGAGGTTTTGATTTTCGGTTGTGAAAGTTGGGACAAACATACAATACCGGTAGCGAGCACGAGAAACAATTGATACAAGGAAAACACTTTGCTGTGTTTGATAAAGTGGAAGTGTGCATTGCATGTGTGTAACAATTGAGCCCTCATACCTTTGACTGTCAAACGACGACAGTTCCCTTTATTGATCAAAGAGCAAAGCAAGGAACTGGCAGACAGTTAAGTGGAGCTGGCAAAGTCCAGAGATCCGATCACGAGTATTTAAATTAGGGTTAACAACAGGGCTCAGTGCAGTGGTGCAGGAACCTGCTAATGAACCTTGTCTCGCTGGCCAAAGAGAGGCTGAAACTCTCTTACTGAAAGTGGAGTAATTGCATTCTCAATTGGGAAACTCTCCTCTACCTCTCAGCCTACTGTGACATTTAGACGAAAGAAACTACAACTCTCTAATCAGGCAGATCTCAAATATCCCATACCATCTCTTCAAGTAGATAATGAAAAATATAACAACAGTAACAATAATAACAGTAATAATTTACATAGATAATGAAAATGAATTTGGCACCACACTGCTTGGAAAATGTGGATGCAGAATTGCTAACATAATTGGATCAAACATGACATAACTTTTCCACCTGGCATGAAAGATGTATGAGATAGGCGACGTACCCTCTGACTTCAAGAATTATATTATGATTCCAGTTAACATAAAAATCAGACTCCGACAGGTGTGATGTTACCGAATTGTTAGTGTAAAAAGTCATGGTTGCAAAATACTGACACGAATTATTTACAGAAGGATGGGAGAACTATAGAAGCATTTTGGGCACCGGAGAAATATTGGACCACACGAGGAAATATTGACCCTACGAATTATCTTCGGAGAGGCAAACCTACGTTTCAGCAATGGAAAATAGATGTAACAAGACTCAAAATAGCCCCATTCCTTTAGTAGAGCATTTATTCAGATTTACCAGCTTCGGCAAACCTATGTTGCCATCATCCGATCTTCTGCACTGCAATTAAAAGCACTTGGATGACATAATAAATAGTGTCTGTTTGTTATGTGACACAAACTGTTGTACACGTAAAAAAGATGCTCTGAAGTGTAGTGCATAAAATCTGAATATGGCAACATAGTTTCTCCGAAACCCGTAATCTGAAGAGATGCTATACTTAAGGGATGGTGGCATTTTGAAGTTTGTTACTTCTATCTTTATATCAATCTAGATCGCCCCAGAGTGGAATAACGTCAAACATTACTTTCAGCATTAGCAGATTTTGAGAATGCTTTTCACAGTGTTGATTGAAATTGAATGTTTAAATTTTTGTAGGTAGCAGGGAGCGAAACGTTATTTACAGCTTGTACAGAAACCATATGGGTCTTATAAGATCGAAGTGAATTAAATAGAAGCAGTGGTTGAGAAGGGAATGAGACAGGTTTGTAGCATTCCATAGTCTTAATGAGTCTGTACATAGACCAAGATGTGAAGGACACGAAGGATAAATTTGGAGACGGAATTGAGGTTTAGGGAGAAGAAAAAGAAGTTGAAGTTTTTTGATGACTATGTGACTCTTGCAGAAATAGAAAAGGACTTTGAAGTGCAGTTCAACGGAATGGACAGTGCCTTGAAAGATGAACGTGAGGAGAAGCAAAACCACGGTAATGGAATTTAGTCGAATTAAATCAAGCGATGCTGAGGGAATTAGATTACGAAATGAGACAGTAAAAGAAGTAGATGAGTTTTGCTGTTTGGGCAGTAAAACAATTTATGATGACCAGAGTATAAAGGATACTGAATGTAGAGTAGCAATGATAAGAAAAATAATTTTTGAAGATGAAAAATTTGTTAACTCAAATGTAATTTTAAGTGCTGCGAAGCCGTTTCTGAAGGCATTTTTGCCGAAGTTCAGTCTTGTACGGATGTGAAACGTGGACTATAAGCAGGTGAGACGAGAATAGAATACAGCCTTTTGAAACACGGTGCTACAGTATAATGCTGAAAATTAAAAGGACAGACTACGTGAGTGGTGAAGAGGTGTTGTGTAGTTGTTGTCTTTAGTCCTGAGACTGGTTTGATGCAGCTCTCCATGCTACGCTATCCTGTGCAAGTTTCTTCATCTTCCAGTGCTTACTGCAACCTACATCCTTCTGAATATGCTTAGTGTATTCATCTCTTTGTCTCCCTCCACGATTTTTAGCCTCCACGCTGCCCTCCAATGCTAAATTTGTGAATTGGAAGCAAAGGAAATTTGTGGAATGACATGTCTAAAAGACGGAACATAATGACAGGACACATTCTGAGACATCAAGGAATAGTCAATTTAGTATCGGAGGGATCAGTGAGAGTGAGGAGGAGAAAAAATTGCAGACAGGTGCCTGGAGGCGAGTACAGTCAGCAAGTTCGAATGAACTTGGGTTACGGTTGTTATTGGCAGAAAAGGAAGTTGGCAAATGACTGAGGAGCGTGGAGACCTTTATCAAAATAATGTCCCGGCTGAAGACCACAACAGCAAAAACAACATGTGGACAATTCGGGCGAAAGTTTCATTAGCGCATAGTGAAAAACAAATAATTATGTTTTACAAACTAATTTTGAAGTCTTTTATGATAACGTCCTTCAGTAAAAGTAGCGTTCTTGTTTTTGTTGACATAATGAAATAAACTGTTACAGTATATTCTGCTGTGCGTTGTCCACTGTAACGGTCATAGTTACAATGCATTCTGAGAGAAACAGTATCGCTCGAATAATCATTTTTACCGTATCGACCCTTGAGTCTGTGTTGACACTCTTCCTACCACAACGAATGAAAAATTCTGTTTAAATACACGGACACAGAGTTCAGGCCCTAGATTAGACATATTAAACTGATTTATGCACTTTGTGCAGCTGTTCGTGTTTTGCATAACGGTATAACGTATCACAGCTTCGTTATGTCGTTTTAAGTAATTTAGAATTATATTCCGCAGCAGTTAGATTACTCTGTAATAACTACGCTTTAATAGCAACAGTTTATAAGAAAACAGAAAACATCTCATTAAGATCATTCCCAAAGACGCAGAATCTTGTCTGAATATATTTTAAATAAATATCAGGTAGCATCAGTAATCATCAACACTGTCAGTGAGCCAAAGTCAAAGAACAGACATGTCTTCACAGCAAGGTGATTGATGAACATGAACTAAAACAATTCTTTAATAAATGCGTATTTTCAAACAATTAATTGGTGTGATTCGTTAATATGTGATACATTTATGTATACTGGTGTACAGAAGAATGGGATGACTTGGTGTCTCACTGCCAAGTAACATACTCGCAGCTTGATGGAACTTGGGCCATGCATACAAAGAGCTGCTACAATTTAGTACAAAGTGTAATGGAAAGAAATATGCAAAGAGACCAACAGAAATACCACTTTCTTTCAAACAACAATTACACAGAGATCACTGTGTTTCATGATGTCCTCTGAACGTTAAAACATTCAGGACTAGGTTATTTATAGACGCTTCCATGCTGGCCTGTGGGCGTTAAGGAGTTCCTATGGTAGGCCGTCATCAAGGCAGTCGAGACATTCTAAAAGCATGTAAACGTGCTGCACACATCTCCCAAACGCTGCAATACGTCTCTTCAACACATCCCACACGAGCTGGATCGAAAAAGGTAGGCCAATCCACTCACCAAATATCCTCTTGTTCCAAGAATTCCTCCAACTTCACTATTGGATGCTGTGCGCATTTTCGTCCATAACAATGAGGTCAGGACTAAATGCGCTCCTGAGAAGATGTACGTGAGGAATAAGTACAGTGTGACAACAATGTAGCCTGGGGAATGTGCCGCATTCAAATACATATATCTACTACCACATATTTGAAAGCGGCCCAATCAACACTCAACGAGGTGGACTAACAGTAGAGTGGAATAAATACTTAGCTGTCCATTGCCGAGTACTTAGCTAGAGTACATATTTACTAGCTGAGTACTCAGCATTGCACAGCTAAGAATTTATTCTATTGTACTGTTAGTCCACGTAGTGCTTCCCCCTCCCTTTGTCCATATCCTTCCCCCCTTATATATGGTGATATCCTCCTTGCCTATCGCTGTCTGTCCCCCACCTTCTCTCTCCAATTTATCACACTCACCCCAATAGGAGGATGACTGTTCTTAGCCCCACCAACACAGTATTTCTTTCCAGATCGTAACTAATATGTGTACCAAATCTGATTGAAATCGTTCCAGAGGTTTAGTATGACCTTTTTACCATTGGATATACTTGCTTATGCATATGTCTAATATATTGGACATATTTCACACGTGTTTACACAAATATTTCACGTATGTTTCCAGCGAATTTTGCCCTGCATTTGTGAACAGCTGTCTTCAGAGCAATGGAAACGAGATACTTCGATTTTTCGTCCTGAGTAGTTGTTAAAAAACATATAATTACGTACAGTAAAATTTCGGCAGAGGTAGACAGTAGCTGCACGGCAAAAATTACATCCCGTAAATTATAACTTCAGACTACGTCAAGTACAGAAATAATGTATCATTATCATCGGCATCTGAAATCAGAGTGAAGCCATGTACACTATCGCTTAAGTAAGTAAAAGCCAAACAAGCGAAAAAATTAGTATCATACGGTTTCACACTGAGCCATTTCTGGTAACATTGTAAAATATAACTGATTTCAGATTTTATGAGTTGATGACTTTGCATAACTGAGAAATAAACAGTGGGACTAATGTGGTGGAGAACGGCCGTTCGTCAAGACACGAACACGGAACCACTCACATATAAAAATATTTTTCTCCCAATGTGACTTCAGTACCTACTCAAACAATAAAACACGATTTCTAAGTGTCAGTAAGTGCATAATACATGTGTTCAGAAACTATGATGAAGGAAACTCTGAATGTTCACATGGACCTACTGCTGAATTCAGCATGTACAGAGTGAAAAATCTTCTGTGACCAGTGTCAATTTCATTAATAACCTTTTGACAGCTTGGTACGATTGCACGCTTTGTTTTACATATTTCTGAACAATATTATTACAGAAAAATGTTGTTATATCTTTCTAAGACAGGTCAAGACAAAAGATTGCTCAACATATTGTTGTATTCTGTTGATAAATGTCTTCATCAAAAATGTGATACCCTCCAAATGACTGTCCCAACCGAATATACACTGAAAGAAATACAAAAGGTAAATATTAAAATAAAATAAAAAATTATAAGGCTTTCAGATGAGTGCATACAGTTTAAACAAACATTAACAATGAACATTAATCGATCATCTGGCTTAACTTAGTTGAGATGTGAAATAAGCAATGATCAGTGCTTCGACAAAATACATAACATAAATATGTATGATGTGTATGTAAATTCAGTATTTTATTTCTTAATTTAATTCCCTCAGCATCGTTCGATTTAATTCTGGTTCATTCCACTTCGTTGGTTCTATTTTTTTCGATGTTCGTTTAACGTCCCTGTGTACAGTCTGCGCTTCTAAGTTCTTAGCCGTCTCTGACAGAATTACAATGTCATCATCAAAGGTATAAGTTCTAAAATTTCTCCTTGTATTTTAATAGCTTTAAAAGGTTCGATTCCATGCGGATCTGCTGTGCTGAGTTACTGATTATTTGCAGTTGAGTAAATGTCCCTAATCAGACGATAATAATCAGCTTACCGCAGATCTAGATTTCCCCGTGCGGTAAAATGAAAGTTGGATCATCATTATCGTTTGCCTGTACAAATATTATGAATTGAAATGTGGCACTATGGGCTCGTAAGTGCCCACAAGACTTTATGGCAAGGACTGGATCTAAGGGATTTTAAATACTTCAATCTCTCGTTTAATACAAACACATAATTTATGAACCAATCTTCGTTAAAAATTACATAATTCCATAAAATTTAATATAAAGTAGAAGATGCACTGTAATAAAAAGATTAATTACCCCATGTAACATATTACTTTTAAAAAATTGGCGAGCATTTGTAATACAAATGATTAACAGGTTTAAAAGTAACGATAACCTAGAACTGATAGGTTACCAACATATAAATGCCCCTGCGTAAGACGAAGAGACAGTAGCGAATAATAATGTGTAGTGCTAATTACAAAAATTTAATTTCAAATATCAACGAGCATGAGTCGTCCTTTAGTAAAGCCTTTAAAATAGAAACTTTCGGTTTGATTTAAACAAATAATAACTTACACTGCATTTTTAAATAAAAAAAGAGTTAAGTAGAATTCCCCTACCTTAGAGAAAATACCAAGATGATATACTTTCAAAGAAATAGTAACTTACAAGGCAAATTACCTTAGCCGTGATAGAAGGGCAAAAGAATAGCTGAGGACCTACTTAAAAATTTAATCGTCAGACACCTCAGGAAGCCCTTAAAATTGGCACTAATGGTGTGCCCAGAAAACCGACCTGTCCAAATCACGACGACTTAACTTGTCCACAATATAGGCGAGCGGCGCCCCTCCTCGGGCAGCACAGAATGCCACGGATGTGTGGCTGCAAGAAAGCACCGGGACAGCGCGCTAGCGGGAAGCGCGCTAGTTCGACTAACTGGTCCGAAGGCCTCAGGCTGAGCCGCTTCCATACGGAATTCTTCACCGATGATGCCTCAGAGAAATATCAATGACACGTTTCTGCAGTACAGAACAGTTACCTTGAGAAACGGATTATTGTATACACAGCAAAAAGTAATCCCTCACAGTTATATATTCTAAGCCGGGCACTCCAAGTGGTCGAGAATGGTCTCCTTTAAATAGAACATAACAATCTAACGGCCTCAGCAGGGCCTGCAAACGCCAAAGAACCTTTACATGTTTTATTATGAAGACTTATAACAAAATTACAACTAAGCTAGTCAGTTTTTATTTCACGATGTATTTGATGGAGACTTACGAACGCTTCTACAGTCGGCTCAGCACCTCATAATCAAATCAACTCTGCGGAGAAACCTTGGGAGACCGATATAAGAATATGCTGAAAGATAATGGTTTCTACGTGAGCCACTGTGTTACAATAAGCACATATCATTCAGTCATCGCAGCAAAAACACAATCTAGAATTATTTTATTTTATGGTTGATAAGTGAGGGGAATAGTATGCTCTGATTAATTATTCATTAAACATGCATTAACAAAGAAGACCACATTAGTCAGGTTTAGTAAGTTAGTGCCGACTTGGAAAACTAGAGCCAATCCAAATATGAAAATCCCTGTGACTGAAATAATTGGGTACAGGCTATCATTTATGACATCAATTCGTGACTGCAGCCTCAGACAAGCACGAAAATTGCAATGTGAACTTCCTTTAAACACCAAGCTGAGTTACCAAAATACTACGAGGGAAAAAGATGACACGAGTAATAACACAATAACAGTCAAAGCTGCTTAGCATAGTGGCTTACTCCTTTCAAGAACACTTGACATAGATTACAGGCCTGTAAAATAATACAATAAGATACTAAAAACCCATTCGCACGGCCTATCAGAGCAATGATTCGAGTACGCAAACCGAAAATCTCACGGAAACAAAATTTATCAGATCTTAATGTCAACTCTATCTCTTAACCGCAGGAAGCCAACTGCAATCTTCCACCATGGAAACGAGAATACCGACGAACGAACACAGAAGATAAACCCACGTTAGTCATGGTCCGAACACGCCTAGAAGATGTCCAACGATGAGTACAAGCCTGCGATGTTCAGAGCCTTTTTACCCTATTGAACCGACAGACCAGACTCTGCCAGACAATTTGTTTTTGGTTGCGCTTGACAGCCCATACTGTCACTAGTAACGACACCCAAACTCCGCGTCACCACAGCCACCACAGAGGCAGCCCGACTCGTTTCAAAGTCGTGCGGTCAAAGATGAGAGGTTGCTACCAGAGTCGATACCACCAGATAAGCCGCCAGTGCTCAACACTGACATCGTCAGTGTAGTAAGAGCTATTTGTCTATGCAGAGGATAATGATGATTTGATTTGCGTTCTTATCGCACACACAGCCACAGAGTGGTTGAGATCTAGACCTGCCGGCCGATGTGGCAGAGCGGTTCTAGGCGCTACAGTCTGGAACCCCGCGACCGTACGGTCACAGGTTCGAATCCTGACTCGGGCATGGATGTGTGTGATGTCCTTAGGTTAGTTAGGTGTAAGTAGTTCTAGGTTCTAGGGGACTGATGACCTCAGATGTTAAGTCCCATAGTGCTCAGAGCCATCTGAACCACTTTTAGATCTAGACTTGCAATAAACGGGTTACTAGCGGCTGACTGCGTTATTTTTCTCAAGTTCAATTCTCTTTCATCAGTTCCATCTTTGGTTTCCTTCACAACTTTCTCAGCATGCAGTCCGAGTAACATAGGTGACAGGTTACAACAATGTCTCACTCCTTCCTGAAGTACTACATCTCTTTCATGTCCTATGAATCTTATTACTGTAGGCCACATTCTGTATAAATTGCAGGTAACATTTCGATCCCTATATTTGGTTCATCTTACAGGTACCTGAAATGTTATATATAGTGATCGTGAAGGGTTTCACTCAATTAGAAAACGAAAATAATAAATACAAAAGCAGAAATGAATTTAAACGTTCTCAACAAAAATACACTGAGTAAGTGGTAACTTATGGAGGCCACACAGACAATAAACGTAAGTTTCATGCCAGTCTTTAAAGCACATACGAAGATGAAAAATGCAACAATGATGACGTTGCTCCAGTTCATAAGTAGCAAGCTCTCACCTGAAACAGGGACAAGGATAGCACCTCGTGAGGTACGTGGCTCAGATTATACAGCTGGAACGCCGTCTGGTAACGGAGCACACCGGTCACGGTAGGCAACTGCAGTGATCTCTGCGCCTCCTGGGAAAGCCGCCAGGCAGAGTGGAGGCTGAGGTGAGCACTGCGGGAAGCCGCAGGAGCAGCGGCAGGCGGCGGCGCTCACCTAGATCGCCCACGCATCCCCGTTTTAATTAACGCTGATGAGTGCAGCCCAAGAAGCTGGTGGGGCGTGCAGACTAGCTCCGGCAGGAGAGGGCCTAGGCACCGCTTGCACTTTATAGCGCGTCGTCTGCCCAGTCATTAGGGCCGCGCACAGCCAAGTCGGAGTCGGATTACGCAAACTCCCATTCCTCTGGCAAACGATTTCGCGCATAGGGCGTAATGGCCGGAGCAATCGATTTCTGTAATGAGACAAAGTGGTTGCTCCTCTAATCCTGACGGACGATCGACTGTAGACTCAGTTACTATATCTGGTGCATTAATTTAATATGTGACACAAGGAGGTTAGCCTATTCCAGAGTTAATGCTTCCGTCACACGAACATAAAAATATTTGAACGTACGAGTGAAAGGTTTCAAAACATACTCATTAGTCTGCCCTCTTTTTCTGTCAGCAGTTTCATCCTGTGAACTGCATTTCTAGTAGGTATTTAGAATTTGAATAAATAGTTTTCATAACCCCGATCATTCAATTAAAATCTTTTGCAGTCATAAATCTGAAGAGAAAATTAATTGGTACGTTTAAACCCCTTCCGACTGCTGAGGTACGCAAGTCAAATGTTTTACCCACAAGAACCATGATTTTTTTTTCTAGCCACACCTCCTGCAGCTGCTCCTCAAACCTGCGTAACAATCAGATTTATTCTTTTACCATTTGCAAGTTAAAGATCAAGTTCCTACAGTGCCCTGGAGAACTCTGACCACAATGTTGACTTCAATTGAAGGCGGGTGTGCCTAGTTGGTGCCGAACTATCCCTTCCAGCCATTTCCGTTTTGATCAGCATTGCTCCATCTGGCAAAATGCTTTTTTTGGTACCGAGCTTTACTTCCTGATATATCGATAGTGTCTTCGGTTCCGTGCATCTATAACTGACAATTGTTCGTTGTTATGTTTTCACTCTCTTTATCTATAGTTTCAATTCTGATTAGCTCATCATGATCCCGGTTCTCAAGGGATGAAATGTATATCTTGAATTCCGTGAGCTATTCCTTAACTATTTAAATAATGGTAATGACTGACATTACTTGTTAAAAAACCATAATCTCTCTGTAAACATGGAAAGTACATTCCTGGTAGCATGGTACTTTCATGCAACACTATTTCGTATTCATTACGTCACTAATATAATAATAAAACTAGTTGTTGATTTGTTATATCTATGAGGTACCTTTCCACACCTAAACAATATTTACATTGCTTACAATTCATTAGTTAAAAATAAACAGTGAAATGTAGACATGCTTATTACAGAATATGCAAGAAACGAACAGGAAATTCGTGCCTAGTGCTGACTGAAAGACCTAGGTGAAGAAAAGTACGCTTAAAACTGCGAGGAAAATAATAGTCGTAAGACATTCGTCTCTGAGTCTGGCAGGAGTAACATGATGTACTGATGATATACCACATATGAAGATGCTATCGTAACACTGCAGGGTCTGGGAATATATGAAAGAAGAATTATATACGAAATTTCCAATTTTCTCAGCAAATGGCGACTCATTTCAAAATCGTTATAATACAATTTCATTTTGATAACCCTCGTTCACGGTTCTGGTGGAACTGTAGGGTATCGTGACTGATCAGATTCGTCTCGGAAGTTCATCATCCGCCAATAATTGTATTTCGTTAAACATCCCCCGCCCGCCACTGACGATACGGTTTTATCCTGGCGGCCAGCAATCGCGTGACGGGGGCCCATTTTCTGCGGAATGCGTTTTAAATTGGGGCGCCGCTTTACACGATTCGCATGCGAGTCGAAGCGTGGGGACCGAAGGCAATCGCCGCGGTATCGACCGGGCGTGTCCTGGAGTGCTGAGAGGCGAGGGGGGAGGTGGTACCGGCTTAGGGAGGTGGGGGTGGTTGGTTGAGAGTGGCGGCGGGGGCGGGGGCGGGGGCGGCTGTGGTGGGAGGCTACGGAGCCGCCGCAATCACGGGCGCCGGTCGGCTCGGCACGCGACCAGCCACTGTTCCAAGGAGTTTGCTTTCCTATTACGACGGCCTAATGACGTTTTCATGGCTCTCCTCAAGCAGTCACCGAGGAGCGTTGAGTTAATTGCTTCGACAATCGATTCTCTCAGTTGCAGGTTCTAGAGATTTCTTTCGAGAACGAACTGAAATTGACGCTGATGGACCATCACAGTGACGCACAGTACAAGAAACTAGACGAAGAACAACTTTTTCCTGTAAGCTTTAACGTAGTTTAAAACCAAATATATTGAAGGTGTATAATTACAGTCACATGTGAAATAGCATCAGTCAGTCGCTTATATAAATTCATTGCTAGGTAACAGATCATTATCATCGCAGCAGACACTCGTCGAATGGATTTGTCTACCAGTTACCTGTGATTTCGGAGGTGAGTGTACAGTCCGATGTGAGTTTCTTAATGTCAGCCTCAATTACATTTTCAAATCGTTTCCTCACATAGAGCTTACCCACTGTCAACTGGAGCACTTGTTAAGGAATGGGATTATTTATCATTCCAAGTGCGTTTCCTGCCAAAAGTAACTCCTTACAACCATCCCTCCTACATTGGCAGTATATGCCTCTTGAATGATGCTGACATTTATGCACAGTTCCACATTTTTAAGAAGCAGTTTCTAGAACGTCGACGAGTGAAAATTCATTAAGCAGGGCAGGATTTTGTAGTGAAAAATTCCATGCAAAAACTTTCTTGATGTCATGAGTGTAAAGAGCTGATGACTCAATGATGTTTGCTGACAGAGGGTGTAAGCGTGATCAGGTATCGAACCCACAGTAAGACGTGCTGAACTGAAATGTTTGGGAATGTTCTATTTCTTATGAAGCTTTCATATAACGTCCGTTTGTACTAAACACCTAAGTGAATGACGAGATTGTACAGCCTATGATAATACAAGGAAAAGGTATGGTAAGTAGAATTTAAAACGATAACATTCATGTTAATAGAAACCACCACTGCTGCAGTTCATGTACGTTTATTACGTCACAATACTTTAGTTCTTCATGTAACAGACATTCCACCAACAGGCTTCATATAACATTGCTACTGTACAGAAATTTCCAAAAAATCTCCAAAATGATCTTGAAGAATCATGTAGTTTTTTTCAAATCAATACAAATTAGAAAAGACTGCGTTATCTGTATAGAGGCTCCTTTATTATGTAACACAGCAGTTTCCACACCATTGCCGATGCAGCTTCAAATAATAACTTTTTACTTCATAAGACTAGAGGGAATGTGCAATGTCCCAACGTTCGAGTCCTAAGCCAGTTAACTGCTTAACCTCTTCAGAGGTTGATTATTGAATACGTGAACTCACCATTGTAGTTTACACTGTAAGGTGAACGTCCAAAGCTTCGAAACTGATGTTCAATTAAAAAAAACAACCTAGTGAATGAGAGCAAATCACGAAGCGGTATTGTAATAGACTAAGGGGCTAAAAAGCTGACTCATTAAATGTGGTTTTAAAACACAGTCCCCGTTAAATGAGTAGTACAGTTAGCACATGCAATGTCTCCGACAGGTAGAAAAAATAAAGTTCATGTAGAGTACCAATAAAACTGTTCTAAGACAATGATAAAGGAACCGTGATAGTTCAAGGTGTGTATTGCATAAAACGGCAGAGATCTGTTATCATTCAAAAATATCTAATCCGCCTTATAAAAAGTAAACGCACATTTTGGAACACTACGAGGTTGAAGGAACATTTCATGACCAAGCACATAGGTGGGTACAGACGAGGAACACCAACACTTGGCGGTATTCTGAACTGCTCAGATGAGGCCGCTATAGCATTGTGCGTGGAGATTAGACACAGTGGCACATTTCCATCACTTAAAGAGATTTAGTGAGAAAGTCTGTTAGGCTTCGGTCACCTGAAGGTGATAATTTTGAACTAAACCGGTTGTGGAACTAATGAGCGTACTTACAAAGCAGCTGTGGTGACTTTGATTAACATTTACATTATGTAACTATTTAACTGTGCCATAAAAATGCTGTATTTAAAGGCGTAATATTTTGCGCTATCAAAGTTCAGAATGAAAATTGTTGAGAAAATCGTAGTAAACACACTGCATATGAATTTAGTTCATTTTACCGATATTAATAATGCAAATTGGAGCAGAAAGGTATTGGCAGGGGCATACCAATAAACTTAAAATCCTGTAGAATGATTTGAGAAACCACGGAAATCAAAAATATTTCTATGCGTTAGTTAAATTTTACCTCATGTTTCTGCTACCTGTCGTATGTAAGATATTATTTTGCGAATTCGGATGAATCTTTCCGAAACACCTTATACTATGAGAACAACTTTATCGATGTGTATCGCGGATAATAACATCGGTTGAATTCCTTCTCATTAGTTAACGGAAAGGTCAGTAACTTTGCTTGCGTTACATTCAAGAAAAGTAGCTGCAGTCTTCTTCGGTTTGTTACAAATAGGAACGTGTTTGAAAATCTTTGTTTCGACAGGACTTTCAGACTTCAGTAATGAATTTAAAAAAAAAGATACAAATATCTCAGAGAATACGCCAGCCCAATAAATACAAAACAACCTATATAGTTTCCAATCGTAACATTTCATTTTCAATTAAAATTAATTGTAAATCACTATTGCCCTTCTATAGACGCGTGAACGATAACGCGATGTCTTTGCTTAAACGCTTATTATTACTTATGTGTTTCCCATTGAAAAACACGTAATTCTACGGTCGATTTGTCAGTACGTTCTCAACAGCCACTACTACTACTTCTGTGTGCGGCTAAGTGGGTGTCAACATCCTCTTTGTGGTTCCAACGTGTACTTGTTCTCAACTATAAGGAATTTTACAACCCCAAGGTGTGGCTAGAGCATGTCGTGCTTCTTTTGCCATTCTTAAGAATTCTTTTCTTTTTTTGCTGGGTGTAACGTTCATTTTAATCTCATATATGGCCAATACTTGTCTGATGCGGTCCATGCGAAACATTCAACGAAACATCATCGATATGGGCTTCCGGAGCGAAAGACCCGCTCGTCTACCCTTGATGAATGCACGACACAAAGCTTTACGCCTAGCCTGAGCCCGTCAACACCGACACTGGACTGTTGACGACTGGAAACATGTTGCCTAGTAGGACGAGTCTCGTTTCAAATTGTATAGAGTGGACGGGCATAACAACTGGAAATTTAGACGGCTGAAGGTATTCGACATTTTATGCTGAACATTCGAGATCTCGCAGCCATCTGTAGAAAGATGGATTTCGAGGGATGCGTGATATTAGCCACATAGAAGAAGATGTCACAGCGACAGGTCGGCACTGCGCGATTCAATGTTCCTTAGAGCAGTGTTTACACAAATGATGACATACCTGCCCCCTTCTCTTAAAGTTAGAGTGAAATGCTTCCGACTCTACGTAAGACAAATATACGTTGAGAAAACAAGGCTACCAGGTGGGACAACTAGGTCGCAAGTAGCTGCCTAGACGTACTGGAGCAAGGCGCACTCGCTGTGAAACTAAGCGTCAGCGGTGTCGGGTGTCCAACAGGTGCAGCCATTGTGCGGCAGCTATCGCTGGACAGGTGGCGCAGCCCGTTACGCGCCACCTCGCGCCGGCCCGCCACGCACAAAGACCGCCGACGCACAATGGAGCGCGCCGCCTGGCGAAACAATTGCAGCGCCGGCGCCGGCGCCGACGCCAGCGCGCACACACCGCTCCGCCGGCGGCCCTTCGCGCGAGCGCCGAGTCCGCCACCTGGGGAGGCGGCGCGCCGGGCCTGCGTCTCGCGGGGCGCTCGCACTCCCCGTTAATTGCAGTCAATCCGAACTGCGCGGTCGGAGGTCTCTGCGCCCACAACTTGATGCAGCAAGTAGTTACGGCAGTTACAACAGTGTGTAGTGCAGAACTGAGTATTTGAGTTAATGAAATGAAATGGCTCTGAGCACTTTTGGACTTAACAGTTGAGGTCATCAGTCCCCTAGAACTTAGAACTTCTTAAACCTAACTAACCTAAGAAAATCACTCACATCCATGCCCGAGGCAGGATTCGAACCTGCGGCCGTAGCGGTCGCGCGGTTCCAGACTGAAGTGCCTAGAACCGCTCGACCACTCAGGCTGGCAGTATTTGAGTTAATACAACTTTAAATGCGAACATTTTGCAATGGGCTTGACGGCGCCCGTTATCATTATCAAATGAAAAAAAAAGATTGCTACAATTAGTCAAACAAATTTGTGTTCAAAATTTAAGGATGCAAGTGTCTTTCGCAAGATTTGCCACTATCAATCATAGCTTGATGAAGCCATAAATAGAAAGAACAGCAATAGAGCAGTACAGACACCCCCCTCCCCCCCCCCCCCCTGATTCAGATGATACATTAGCTAAAAGCTTTAAAGAAAAGTTGACAATCATCCGAAATAGGTACCCCCTGAGATAGTTACACAGGGTGGCTCATATGCCCCTAGCGATAGTTTTTATGGAACCAGCAACGTCTTCAAAAAACATATTCGCTCATTTCCTTTATGCAAACCAATAATCCTACAGGAAAATCAACAGGTTCTTTTTTGTAGGCCACGGCTTTCGAATTATTGAAGGTAAACGAATTTTTAGGCCACTTTTCTTCGTTATTCTTGAGAAATGCGAAACATGTTGCGTCTAGCAAAACTGTATCCCAATAGACAATTTAACTACATTAAATTTCCTAAAAATTTCCGGTTCATATTTTCAGTAGGACTAATAGTTCGTACATAGCGAGAGAGAGAGAGAGAGAGAGAGCATGAAAACATGCACGTTGATATTTGTAGGCGTTGGAGGTTGCACAAAACCCTTCAGTAGGAGCAGCTGAATCGATATGTAGTTGCTGGTAGTTGTTGGCAGTAAACGTGTCGAAAGCAAGTGGTATGTGTCAAACATCGTCTGAAATTGTTCTAAACGATTACTGAAAAAAATATTTTAAGTAATTAGTTTAGGAGTCAATTCCAAGTGTAAATGGTCGCGAAACCATACTTGAGCTCTTTTCAACTAATAGTCGCAAGCAAATAGAGAACATTGTGATGAGTACAGGGATTAGTGACCGCATAGGCCGTTGTAGCGATACTGAATACCTCAACATACAAACCAATCAAAAATAAATTAAACTGTATGTATTTAAAAGAGCAGATAAGAATTCGCTTCATACGTTACTCAGAGGCAGTCTCCATTCCAACTCAGTTAACTAGGTAATCTTAGATCAGATGATGTTTGAATTCAAAGAAATATTTTCGGCAGTATTTCAGAAATTATAACACAAAAAATTAACACGAGATGGAACTGGTTCTCCAAACCCTTCCAGTCCCCCATCCCTCCGCATTGCATGTAAGTTAGAATAATGTTGCAGAAGGAACGGAAGAAGTATTTCAAATTGAAAATAACACAAAACACCCCAAGATTGGCAATGGTTTACGGAAGCCCGGAAATTACCATGGATGTCAATGCGAGATGCCCTTAATGGTTGCCAAAAGGAAATTTGGTTTCCAAATTTGGCAGAAAATCCCAAGAGATTCTGGTTATACCTAAAGTACACCAGTGGCAGTACGGTATCAACTCCTTCCCTGCGTGGTAGCAACGGTTTTTTTATCGATAACATTACCACTAAAGAGGGGTTAGTAGATACCGTTTTACTGCACTCCTTCAGAATAAGAAGACGAAGTAAATATTTCAGAACCCCGATGAAGAGCAGCTGACAACTAGAGTAACTTGGAAGTAGATATCCCCTTAGCAGTGAAACAATAATAACTTAATAAAGGGAAGTTTTCCAGTCCACAATGTAGACCAGTTACATTCCCTTCAGATTGTGGTGATGAAATAACTCCACGATTAGCAATGATAAACAACCCCTAGCTCAACGAAAACTCCGTTCGTAATGACTGCAAAGTTGCACAAGTCACCCCAATACTCAAAACAGAAAATAAGAGTAATATGCTGAATTAAACACCCGTCTCTCTGATGTCGGTTCCTAGTAGACTTTTGTAGCAAACACTATGTTCGAAAATTATGAAATACCTCGAAGCAAATGATCTAGTGACACATGGCGCGGGTTCAGAAAATATCATTCTTGTGCAACACAAGAAGTTCTTTATTCACGCGAAGTAATGAAAGCCATCGGCAGCGTATCTGAAACTGATTTCATATTTCGTGTTTCCCAGATAAATTTTGAACCGTTCCTCACAAGGAGCTTCTAAATGAAGCGTACCCCAGTTGTGCGATTAGATTCGTGATTTACTACCCGAAAAGTCACAGTTTGTAGTTACTGAAGGCAAACCATCGAGTAAATCAGAAATGATGTCTCCCATTCCTCGAGGATGTGATAGTCCCTCTGCAATTTCAGCAGCTTAGGTTGTTTGTAGATGATGCTGTCAGTGACCGTCTAGTAAACCCATCAGAAGATAAAAACCAATTACAAAATTATGTAGACAAATTGTATGGTGCGCAAAGTAGCAATTGGTCCCGTATAATGAAAAGTGTGGGGTCATTCACATGATTGTATTGTATTGTATTGTATGTTAAACGACGGAGAGGCTCAGTGGTCCACAGCCCCACGACGACTACCGCAGTCCACTTCACCCGTCCGCCGCCAAACACCAACCACTCTTTCAGGGTTATGGTGCGGTTCGGCCCCCATCGACTCCAACAGGGAACGTCTCACACCAGACGAGTATAACCCATATGTTTGCGTGGTAAAGCAATGGTGGCGTACGCGTACGTGGACAACTTGTTTGCGCACCAGTCATTCACATGATTACTAAAAGAAAATTCTTAAAATTTCGGTTACACGATAAATCACACCTAAAGGCTGTCAACTTAGGTAAATATCTAGGGATTAAAATAAGAACGACGTAATGTGGAACGATCACATAGATGACGTTGTGGGGAAGGCGAACCATAGACCGCGTTTTACTAGCAGATCAGGGGAAAGATGCAAAAAATCCACTGAAGCGACGGCCTAAACAGTGTTTGTTGCTTCTGTGCTAGAGTACTGTTCTGCTGTATGGGCTCCTTAGCAGACAGGGCACTGACGGGGAAGATGATAAAATCTCAAAGTAGAGCAACTCTTTAACTATTGCGAAGGGAGAGTGTGTCGTGCATATGATACGCGAGTTGGATGGGTAATTATTGAAGGAAAATCTTTTTCGTTGCGGCGATATCTTCTCACCAAATTTCAATCTCCAACTCTCTTCTCCGAGTGCATAAACATTTTGTTGACGTCCAGGGACAAAGGGTGCAATTATTATAGTAACAAAAAAGAAAATTAGCACACGTATGGAAAGACGAATTTTTATTTATTTATTTTTTCATGCAGAGTTCGAGAGTGGGACGATTGAGAGTAATAGTGTGAAAGTGGTTCCGTAAACCCTCTGTCAGGCACTTACAACGGTCTGCAGAGCAGTCATGTAGATGTAGATTTTGAAAATAACTGAAAGAAATACGCAACGAAACGAAGAGAAAAGACATCTTTATTCAAAAACAACAATTACACTGATGTCACCGTGAATATTAGGTTAATGGACCGGCCTACCCGTTCCTACAGCTTAAATCCTTCCCAGCACATGTGTGTGTTGTGAAGATGTACTGCAGCACATGCACCAACGACAATTCGGCTGACGGGAACCGAGCTCTTAAGGAATGAAACATCCTGCCTCGGGAACTGGGGTGGAAACACATAACACGGCGTGCACTACGATCCGTGGTGATTACACACCACATAGAGAATCATGTTCCATTTCTTATAATATCCAGGGGACCATTACAAGAAGCGGTGGCTTTAATGTCATTATTATGCCTTCTGGTCGTCTAGTTTCGTAATTACATGTACTCCTTTTGACGATATTTGAAAAGTGCCTTACGAAACCTAAAGTAGCAAGCTATACTTACCACAAATATTTTTGTTTAAAATACACATTTCTTGCAAATTAGATACAAAATATCCATGAGTGGGTAAGTAGCCAAGACTCTGAACTCGAAACGTTCTATAGTGTCTGGCATCCAAGCGTCGGTCATAGTGCCACTTACGGCCACGGTCAGTGTCTGCACACACTTACTTGTTAGTGTTGTGCTTTATTCGAGATAAATCACGTGACTTATTTCTTTTTAGTCTGTCTCCAAAGCATTTGCTAGTGGATTCGGATTAATTTTGTGTATTTATTCACATATGCTATTCATTTAAATTCTACATTTGACTTCTACACATGTAACCGATGGCCTTCTAGCATTCCAACCACTTTCGAAAGACCCGCAAATCCTCCCACTGCATTTGAAAATGTACACGTCAAGCCGTCACCATATCCTCACTAGCCAATCTCTGCGATCTCGACTATGAAAACCACATGATCACAGTTTAAAGACAAAAATGATAATGGAACACACAAGAAATCTACACTTGAGATTTCCATTCAAGAAAAACACAGGTAATTACATTCTAATAACGCTCGGTAGCCCCAGCAAGCTAGTTTCTCCATGCTTTGCTATGTAACGTCATGCTACCAGTTCCTTTTATGCCCTTTAGCCAGCAACGGACTCCTTGAAAACCGACAAATGACTAAGCCAGTACTTATGTCGGTCCTCAGGAACACACTTCTGAACTCTATCGATACTTCTTGGAAGGGGAGGACCACACTATTGATCACTGAAAATATGGTCCGCAACACCATCTCTGCCCCAAAGGCCACAAAAATAGCCTCATGAACCTCACGAGTAGTGATGTGGTGATGACTGAGTGCCAGTTTCACAAGATACCAAACCGCTCCATGAATTTGTTATAGCATACAGACCTTTACGCCAGTGACCATCCAGAGTAGAAAATAGGCACTTGACTTGTCATCCACTTGCTAACGCTCACAGTACTTGCTGTAAAGTGCTGCTTCCTGCTGACATTCCAGAATCTCAAATAGTAGAAACACCAGAGGACAGTTGGGCCACACCATGCGAGGTAACGGGCGAGTTGTGGCTCCCTGAATATATTTTATGTTCGGAGTTGGCGTCGCCACCGTGGTACATCTCGGCGGGTCGTGGCTCATTGGCGGCCACGTGATGCTAAACATGAGCCGGTGTCCAGGGCGACCGCATGTCTGGGAATTCCATGATGACGCTGTGTCTATGAAGGAGACATGCTGGGAGTGCCAAAGAAGGCGGACTTTGTTGCAGACATTTCACTGTTTCTATAGAAATTAGTATCCAGTTGACTCAGGATGACTCAAAAAGAAACATGTACATTGTCATTATTTGAACAACGATCTGAATACTGTAATCAGATTTTCAATATCTTTATTAGTTTAATGTAGATGATAAATTATACATTTAACACCCATCAACGAATTTCCAAAATCTAAATGGTTCGTTGGATTTTGTCAATCTACGTGTCTTCAGTAAGCTGTTAGTGTAAACCTAAATTAATATAAATCACAGGCATGTAACTTGAATAGTACATGGAGGTCACTGTGGCTGATTACTATCGATCACCTCAGGCCATAAGTACTCCACAGTTACATAAAAAAAGTGTAACCGCATGCTTATAACTATATTTATTCACCTATGCCTTTGTTTATATCCGATATATGCTACTCATGAAAAAATTGGTCAACTAATTACTGTGTGAGAAAGCCCAGAGGCATTAGGCTACTGGCTTACTTCTGTTCTATTCCTTTGATGTATGTTTCATTTTTTTATGTATTTAATAATGTGTGTTAGAGCGAGTTTATGGGCCCAGCCATAGGAATATTTATTTAATTTCAAGTTATTTAAATGTAACTCCAGTATTTCGAATTCGATTCAATATGTTTGTGAGTGGGCATTGGTTTGAAGACATGGTGGGAGCGCTCTAACCAATCACAGCGCTCGTTAATGAGGAGACTGCACTTGGGAGCGCTTTAGCCAATGACAACGCTCGATAGTGAGGACGCAGGATGCAAGACGGGACAGGACATGAGAGAGTCATGGACAGTACTACGCGACGGACACACAGTCGCAGGAAGGACTTCGAGAGGGAGCAGTTTGCTCGTGGTCGCCGAAATATAAATATTTCGTACTGCCTACTTGTGCAATTGTGAGATTTCCATGGCTTCTGCAGTGAAGACGTAGTATGCGTTAAGAAGTGCTGTGTCGTTCATATTTAATTACGTGAAGTAGGAATCTATTGTTTCCCTGTTATTCAACTTATAGATTATTTAATTGCTGGACCATTGACACCAATAAGTGCTTTACAGTAATAAAAATGTTCAAATGTGTGTGAAATCTTATGGGACTTAACTGCCAAGGTCATCAGTCCCTAAGCTTACACATTACTTACGCTAAATTATCCTAAGGACAAACGAACACACACAAGCACAAGGGAGGGCTCGAACCTCCGCTGGGACCAGCCGCACAGTCTATGACTGCAGCGCCTCGGACCGCGCGGCTTACTGTGATAAAGGGCTTTCTTAAAGGTACTCTTGCTATCGTATCCATGTTAACGTAACATAGTACCTGCACAATTTATTTAATTGCAACTTTTCATTATAAATTACTGTAGAGCATTCAAAATTCGCAATTGGAGAGTGAAAGGAACTCTCGACCATTCGATTCATGTGTATAGTCATACTGTATACTGCAGTCTCAGCAGTATTTGGCTTTTATGCGGCAACTACGTATCCCAGCCCCTACACAACGAAACCAGCCAAAACTTAACATTTCAGCTCAGAGTCAGGATAGTAGAAGGCCATCATCATTTCATTCATAACTAAATGACCTCACCAACTTAACTGAATTCTATCCTGCTGTAACCTACACGCAGACCTCCAGCAATACAGATCGCTGCTGCGGGTTGCAGGATCCAGGTCCTGCCGGCGCCGCGATAGCGGGATATTAACAGTAACAAAGCGGGCCTGCCGAAGCTGCGTCAGCGAGGAAGAAATACAACAGTCCAGGACAGCAACAACAAAAACCATAGGTTGTTGTCATAGGAAAGATGACAACCACCGCTGTGACAAGCGGCATGGGCGAACCAGAACCAGTACAGCTGACGACTCTTGACAGTATTCACCAGCACCTACCTCCAGTGCAGTCTGGCCTTGGACTTGTTTTCGTTCGTTATCCGCCGGGCTACACCTAGCCTTCACCTCATCGAAGTGGTCTCTCCGATTCCGAGCTTCTATCGTATACTACATCAATTATGTAAGTCAGACAACAGCCCAGCCTCTGGTCTGCCCGCACATAGTCTTGGATTACGACCCACTTTGCCTGTGCTCCCTTCACAGGCACGTAATTGAATGTCGTTGAATTACTGTCTGACAGTAGCAGTGGATTTTAATTGTTAATGACAGATTCAGCAGCAGCTCAGGTAGCTCTTCCAGTGTCTATACTCACTCTAAGCCTAATAAAACGTATCGTGTGTTACTTGTCTACTAGGGAGGTTCTTTTTGTATTCACCGTGCCCCCGTTGCTTCAGAGCCCACTTGAAACGTCCTCTTAGAAAAGTTTATTAATTACTGTGCTGATAAACAACTTACGTTGTTTAATTTTCAAACAGTTGGGCAAACCTGAACGTAGTCAGACATTTCTCTTTTTACTTATTCTGATCATCACTAAACCGACACACAATATTTTTTAGCGCAACGCAATCTGACTTTCAAAAGCCCTACAAAAGAATGGCCCTGGCTAACAACCTATATCTTTCATGAATCACTTACCTCACAAAAATCTTCGTTACTCAAACTACTGCAATACAACGTGGGCCAATACCGCCAGCTGAATAAAAGATTCTAACTACTGAAGTCACTATCTACTGATAGGCATAGTTAGCAAATGAAAGATTTTGATAGAGAACTAACAATGTATTTACCTTAATAGTGTTCAAAAGTCATAATATGTGTAATATATATTATAGTTCATGACATCCAGTCTTACAAATTTACTGTCTCTGATGGACACACTTCCAGATCATCCGCTCTCAAAACTCGGCCATCTCTCTCCCCACATCCATCACTGCTGGCGGCTCACCAACTGCGGAACGCTACGCGCTGTTCACATCTAACTGCCCAACACTACAGTAACAATATTGTAACAATGCAGACCAACCACAGACTTCACACAGCACAGTCAGTGATTTTCATATAGAGCGCTACGTGGCGTAACCAACATAAAAACCTAAAGAGCCTACTTACATACTGTCTCCCGGCTGGGGAGCAGCACCATTTCGGAAACAGGAGATCGTAAGAACGAACAGCTTTAATCGATTGGGGCAGCCTGAAAATGCTATACGACAAACGGTGATTTGTGCAGCTAGTTTGGGGACATACAGTGAGCAAAATATGATCGTTGGAGGAAAAGAGCGAAAAGGGAATAGGGAACACCGTTATTATCCACGCCGGGCCCTGCAATGATCTGATCTGTTTTTATAGTATTCAAGACAAAATGTTTCATTAAGCTCCATCGTTAGGAAAAATCCTATTGAGAAACAAAAAGAAATATTAATGTTAATGTTAATTTCCAAAAAGTGAACTGAAAGCTAGTGATGTGATGTGCAGCATGTTTTAAGTGTATTTTTGTAAGTAAGGTTCTCTCGAGTGACGCGGATAAAAGTTCGAATGTGGTATGTAGCAAGATTTGTAAGTACAATAAATTGCTATTTCTGGTAAAGGCATGTTTTTTTGTATTATCCGTGTTTTCGGGTTATCCGTGCAGATTTTATTCCGCAAGAACCTGGATGGTTGGAGATGCTGCATTATTTCTTCCACTCTGCGTTTTGGAGAGTTCATGTCAATTAATCGGGCATGGACGTTTTGTAAGTACGACTTTTGAGTAAACTGTGGCACTAAAGAGGTGCCTCAGACCACTGAACACTATTTAAGTTTATATTACAGTTCATTCCTGTAATAAAAACAACTACACATTCGCAAGCTTCGTATTAAAACAGTTTTTTCCTTATACTGCCAGACAGTGCCACAGGTTACCGAGAAGTCGTACAGACAGGACATCTGTGCCACATTAATTAACGTAAAATCCAGCTGCTCATGTAGGTATAAGCCACCGACAAGTGTATTGGAATATTCAGTGTACTAAATATGACTGGTTATAGCAATTTCTATTTTCAGCTGTTAGAGCTATAATCAATTAACCTTTCATCTCTGTTATACTCCGTATCTCCATGTATTTAATTATGAATAATTGTGATTATTCTTCTCCAAGGTTTTCTGGAGTTTTCCCGCGTGCCCTCTAACCATTTCACGAAATACTGTTACTACATTCATCGGGGCACTGCCACCGTACTACCTGAACCGTGAATTTACTTTCGAAATCCTTTATTAAAGAATTTACTTTATTTACTAGAGATTCATCAAGAACATTAATACACTTAAGCGTTGAAGCAGTTGCCAGGGAGTAACTGATGAAAATGAAATTACTTTTAACAAATGAGAATTTTATTCACAAACGGCTTTACAAAACAGGTTTAAAAATTATAAGCAGAAAAGCACCCTCGAAATATCAACTTACAATTTTATTTAGAGGCAGAAAGAACAATATTGACAGTATGAGCCTTCGGGCTGAGAAGCTTGCCGCTCCCTTTCAACACGGCCGTAGTCACGACCGCTCACAACTACCTCTGAAACACTACACTGGTGCAAATCTGCAACACACCAGATTACTTTAAACTAAAAATTTTAACAGCTCACAGAAACACATTAACTATGCACCCGAAAGAGGGATGAAAGTGGTACATACACTCACAGTAAGAAATTATTTGCCACCGAAAGTGCAATTTGTTTTTAAAAGGACTCTTACGGTTGAAGGGTGACAACTTTATATATAGGTGGGTATTTGTAGATGGTCCTTTATTTTTCGGATAGGTATATCTTCAGAGACAGAGGGCTCATTAACTTTCTTCCATTCTCGGACAGCTGCTTGTTGCCTCCTGAGGGAGGGAAGAGCTATATTGCAAAGGGCATGAAGCCAGGAAAGTGGAGTTGATTGCAGAGTTCCTGAGATAATCCTCACGGTGGTATTAAGCTGGAAATCTATTTTCTTCGTCTGCGTGTTCTTGTACCAGACTGGGCAGCAGTATTCTGCCAGCGAGTAAACACAAGATTGTGCTGCGGTGCGTAGGGTGTCAGCTTGAGCTCCCCAGGAGGTTCCAGTCATTCTCTTAATGTGTTATTTTGATTTTTTTATCTTTTGACTGGTTATTTGTGGGTGTGTTTTATAGGTTAGTAACAAGTCAGGAGTGATTCCTAGGTATTTTGGATGGCTGTTGTGCGTCAATCTCTCATTGCGGAATGTTACTTGTAACTCTGGTCTTGCCTCATGATTATTGAGGTGGAATACGCTTACCTCACTTTTATTTGGATTTGAGCAGAGCCTCCATTTCGTATAATACTGGTTAAGAAGTTGAAGGTCCGTTGACAGAATAGCTTTCCCCTCTCCGAATGTCTTGCTCTGAGTGGCTATTGCAATGTCATCTGCATAGCAGAATTTTTGAGATTTAGTTGCTGGCAGGTCACTCGTGTATAGGTTAAAGAGAAGGGGAGCCAACACTGATCCCTGTGGGAACCCATTGTTTATTGAGTAGGATTTACTCGTAGACTGACCTACGTTCACTCTGAAGTATCTATTGTTCAACGAACTCGATGAATGATGTTTAATCTCATCGCGATGATAGCTGAAATGATAACGTTTGGCTGTGTGGGCACTCTTATCAATTCTGGCAGTTCATTGAATTTCTCCGGTTTTTTTGTTTCCTAATGAGGAACTCCATCGCATCTCACAAAGGTACAAACAACTTTCGAATCTTTGACGGTATTTAATCGCACGCTCGCCTCTCTTCTGGGACTTGTCTCGTTGGCTGTTCTGGGTGCAAACAGGCTCGCTGAGCACGGAGGCTGGTCGCTGTGTTGTGGCCATGAATAGTTTTCCGTGAAGAACCTTTAAAGAACGTCTGCTTCCCTCTACGTCCGTGGTAGTGGGTTGTTTCTTCTGAGGTGACACAGTTTCCATCTAAGCTGTTAGTTTGGTGGATGTAGTCCCATCAGCACTCCTTACTTCGCCCAGGTCCTGTGTGCCAATATATGGTAAGTACCTTGTTTAGCATGTAATTAAGTGCTGGATGCCGCGGTTAGCGAAAACTTCTGTTTTTTGCTGAGCCCTTGTGACTGACATTTTTTGTGTTTTCGCCTATAGCTTTGCGAAGCTTCCGCTGGTGATCATGATTTTGGCTTGTGTTTTTAAAGTGGATAAGCATCCCCCGTAATCGGATCATGCCTCGGTTATTGTCAGGAATGTTGTAAAGGGGCTCACATTCCGGCCGCTTCCAGTTCCATTATTACGTGATTAACCACAGTGGTTAATATTTCAAAACGTAGAGAGGTTGATTTTTTAAAACTGCACGCGTGTTTTTCTCTCATTGCTGAAGTGTTCAAACTTTTATAAGATATTTTGTATTTAAAGCACTCGTGTATTATTTCGTTAAAAATATAAGCGCTTTTTATTCTGAATGTTCAGGTGTTCAAAGACTTTTAAAACATTTCTTTCATCAAGTGTCTGCTTGACTAAATGGTCTTGTGGAATAAAAGGGCATTTTTATTTTTTTGCTATAAATTTATCAAGGGAAACCCCAAGACCGTCTGCGACCTATAATTTGTTTCTCTGGTAACTTATATTTTAATAAACATTATGTGCATGTTTTTGACTTTTAGCTGCACTGAGCAACTGTGTGGCTGAGCACAAGACGGTAAATTTAGATGGCCTTATGTGTCCTGCATACTCGTCAAGTATGGGGTGCTTAAGAAACCTGCTTTCTCGTGTCACTAGACTAGAATTCAAGTAAATCGTATTAATGAATTTTTATTACAGGAAGATAAATGACAATACTTAAATTTTAGAATTTACAGTGGTGTTTCACAAGCAACGGAGAACAGAAAAAATAAGAAATTCTCTTCAGTATACGTAAATCCTAATACAAGTGAAACAATACAGTTCCTAAGTCGCTGCAGTAGAGCTCGTAGAACGGCTAGAGTTCAACTGGGCTTTGGCCAGATGGCGCGGCGCTTATGTTCTCTTCACCTAGAGGCGGCTGCTGTCTCGGTCTCGTCCTAGACACGGGTCCGTCAGCGTACTATTGGCTGACGACTTCTTCACAGCCCTCTCTCCTCTGCCGTTGCCGAAATCGTGCCGGTACTTGACATTTACGCTGGAATATGGCTGATGCATTCTTTTCAGTTCCCCGTAATTCCGTTTCAAATATTTTAAAAATGCCCAATGAAATACCATCTGAAGGGGAGGTTTAATACCTATGGCTGAAAAAAGCATGTTCTTTTAGAATTTTTTTCTCGGGGTATGTTATAAATATCAGTGTCAAATTTCGTCAAACGATTAATTGTAATTTCCTCTAAAAACTGCAATTTGTTCGACCGCAAATTCCGAATAGCAAAGGCGGAAGTGCCGTCGGAACGAAACAAAATTTTGATGTAGACCTCCACGCGCGGTATGTCACAGGTCAGCCGGCTCGTCTGAAATCAAAACTGAGTTGACGTTACCGAAGTATATAAGATTCTTTAGGAATTGTATCACGCTTAAGTAATTTGGACCATAGGAAACAAAACGGGGGCCATTTGAAAAAAAAAAGGGTTTTTTCAAAGATTTTGCGACCTTGTCGGCCAAGTAAAAATATTTATAGTGGATGGATCGGAATAAAAGTGGTAAAACTCCTAGCCAATTTAGTTGGCTTCGTTAGAAACAAAGGATCATGCCAATCGGTTCATAGATTTGAAGGTATCATACCGCGTGATAAAAATAATCGTCATTTCGAGAAAAACGCGTTTGAAGTTTTGACTACATATAAATGCAATATTATGCAACGTACGTTCATTCTGCTATTCCGGGTCTATAAACTAATTCTTCCTCGTAGACGACGTTCTGCTCGACATGGGCCATCCTGCGGTGCTCCAGAGCCGCTCGCACGGCCGGTGACAAGCGGTTTTCGGCCGCTTGAACTCGGTGGACGTCCGAATGCTTGGCAAACTACGTCGAGTAGAGTCCCAGGGTGACGTCCATCGTTGTCATGGCCTTCAGAATTGCTGAATACTCTTCGTTGAAGCTGTTCACTGCCAGGAAAGTAGCAATCGCCACAGTCTTCGCAACAGAATGTAGATGCTTGGGGGCTAACTTCCAACACAAGCGTTCAAACTTTCATTTGCATTTTGTGTGTTTCCTCCCAAGCACCGGTACTACAAGTAGTCCTCCGAAAGAAGAAAAAAGACTGGGGCGTAAAAATGGCCGATTTGAAGCAGGTACATTTTTTTGTTCAGCCGTGAATAACAAACATTTCCGTTCCATATTCGGAAGAAACGTTTCAGGGATGGATTCTAAACACTTTTATGGATCAAAAATACAGTTTAAAAAAGATCTATTTTTGAACCAAATGTTAGTAAACCTCCCTTTAAGCAATCTTCTACTGATTGATGATGCAATTTAAATTATGCTTGAGTTAGATGTTTTCGTAATTTCAAAATGTTTGTTAAATATTTCTCAAGTAGCGTGTACTCTAAAACCTTATTCTAAGCTATTATGAATAGACTTTTGAATGCCTCTGGGACAAGCTCTTAAACTTCTGTCAGATTTAAGCTCTGTTAAAATTTAGAACATAAAATTATATTGTATTTATGTTTGGTACACCCAGCACCTTAGCACTTCCGGATACAGACTGCTTACCATTTTACATTTATTATTCGGAACTGCAAGAGGCCGCTCCTGTTTGTATTTTGGTGATGCCTTGGCTCGTCCGTGATGCCACTAATACGGTTGTTGCATTTACTCAGTGTATATCTGATAATGTGTAGACCGTCCAGTTAACCTTCTCCATGTGCTCTAATTAATTTGCGCTCACGCTTTAGCCGAGAGGGATTCTCTCTTACATTTCTTGCACTCGAAAATACAAGTGCATCACAATAGGCATTCAAATTACTATTGATCAGAATATTAATGATTAAATACACTCAAATTAAAGCACAAGTTATCATTTTGTAGCACGATGCGTCAATGTGAAACCAGCGAAAGGGACGTTCCCAAAATGGAACGTTAGAGTTTCCTGACGTTTAAATCTGTATTACACAAAATATTTCCCTTTTTGGTAACGATTGCATTTGTTAGACCCGTCTGTCTCAGTAATTTTTAATTCGTGTTGCGTCGCCTTATTTGATTCGCCTTCATTCCATTACCCGTCTTTTATCTTTATTGACACTCAACTTTTAACTTCGTTTCAAGATACTATCTATTCGACTCGATTCAACCAAACTTCCAAGCGCTTTACCGTCTCTAACAATATTAAAGGGCTACCGGAGTTTCAAAACGTTTATTTAGCTCCCCAAAGAATTAATTTTCTTTCCCAATGAAGGAGGTCAATGGAAGGATATACTCTTCCTCGGTTCACTAACGACTAATCTAACCACATTATGCGTTGCTTTTTCGAATATAACTCAGATGGTAACAAGTAATTCAACATACGGCGCTAGAATGCATGATCCTCTATGTAAATTTCTTGTCTAATTGTATTTATTTTCTCATCTTCTATTATTTGAACGAAGCACACAACATTCGATAATACAGAATAAACTCTTTTGGTTATCGCTTCCTTCCGTCGATCTCTTCAATTTCTTCTTGCTGTCCCTCACATCTAGCTAGATCTACTCATTAAATAACATCGGGAGTAGCCTAAAATACATTCCCATTCTTTCCTCAACTATTGCTTCCCTATCACATTCGTTATCTCTTATGACCGATCTCGTTTCTTTATAAGCTCCTTAGACTATTAAATAAGTCCCTTGCTAAACAGTATTGTACACTTGGGACCAAATGACGTAACACTGTTTCACACACACTGTTCTTGTTGGGGTTTCCACGCTTCATCCAGTTACGTTCTCTATGATTTCCCTAAACCACTCTAGGTAAATGGCAGGATGATTTTACTATAAGGCCACGGAAGACCACCTCTCTTATTTGGTCCGTGTGTGGATTACCGTACGTATGAATTCTGTCTCTTAAGTTGCAATACCACGAAACGTGAAATATACTTGTAGAAGTTATCTGTAGATAACTACTACTACTACAGCTACCACTAAAGAAAACAAGATTATCTACAACACTTAGTAGTAGTGGTAGTTAGTAGTAGTAGTAGTAGTAGTAGTAGCAGCAGTAGTACCACTTCTACTAATGCTAGTACTACTACTGCTGTGGTAGTACTTCTGGTACTAGTATAGTAGTAGCAGTGGAAATGGTACTATTGCTACTACTATTACTACAACTACTCCTGGTACTGCTGCTGCTGCTACTACTACTACCACTACTGCTACTACTATTGATGCTAGTACTACGTACTGAAGATAATCTTTCGCTCCTTATAATTTGTCTCTGCGATCCAGGGAATTTGAAACAGTTTACTGCAGTAAGGGTTGTCAAAAGCTTTACATAAATGTAAAAACTCTATAAACGTAGGTTTACGTTTCTTCAAAGTTTCTTCTGAGACGTAGGATAAGAACTGCCTCGCATGTTGCTATAGTCCTCAAACCACTTCTACAAGAAGTGGTTAGCAATCACAGTTTAGTCAATAATCAGCCGCATTTAGTGAATTAGCATTCTGGTTAAAATTTGATTAAGTCTCTTCAGTAAATTGATTCCTTAAGATGGATAGGATGTGTGACTGCTGTGTACGGACGCAGGAGGAGCTGGCCACTCTTCGCGAACAGCTGAGCGTGTTGATGGCCGCGGTCAGCTGTGTTCAGGCTGCTGCCTCGGAGTGTAGCGGCAGTGGGGAGTCTGGTGCGTCGCAAGGTACACCCCAGGTGTTACATGCTTCACCCACTGTCCCTGCCGTCGAGACATCTACGCGGGTACCGGGCGCGGTTGGGCCACCCACTCTCCAAGTGGAGTGGCGGGTTCAGCGGCGTTCGCGGCGCACGAGGCGGAGGGTAAATGTGGAGGCTGGCCGTGTGGCATCGCCCGCTCTGCCTGTGAGTGGACATGTGGCTGCTCCTTCAGCAAAGTCCGAGCAGGCACACGGGGGAAGGGGTTTATTAGATATTTGGAGCTCCAACGTTAGGCGGGCGATGGAGCCCCTTAGGGAAATAGCGGAGGGGTCGGGGACGAAGGCCAGTGTACACTCTGTCTGCTTGCCGGGGGGTCTCATCCGAGATGTGGAGGAGGCCCTACCGGCGGCTATAGACGGCACTGGATGTACCCGACTCCAAATTGTTGCTCATTTCGGCACCAATGACTCCTGCCGTCTTGGTTCAGAGGTCATCCTCAGTTCGTACAGGCGGTTGGCGGAATTGGTGAAGGCGGAAAGCCTCGCTCGCGGGGTGGAATGAGAACTAACTATTTGTAGTATCGTTTTCAGAATCGATCCCGGTCCTCTGGTTTGGAGCCAAGTGGAAGGCTTAAACCAGAGGCTCAGACGATTCTGCGGAGAGCTGGGGTGCAAATTTCTCCACCCGCTATCGGGTGGAGAAATGTAGGCTCCCCCTGAATAGGTCAGGCGTGCACTACGCGCCGGAAGCGGCTACGAGGGTAGCGGAGTACGTGTGGAGTGCACATGGGAGTTTTTTAGGTTAGAGAATTCCTTCCCTGGGCCCGACAAGACGCCTCCTGAGACGCGGCAAGGTAGGAGTAGGCAAAATGCAACAGGGAATAACAATATTAATGTGCTAATAGTGAACTGCAGGAGCGTCTATAGAAAGGTCCCAGAACTGCTCTCATTAATAAACGGTCACAATGCCCATATAGTACTAAGGACAGAAAGTTGGCTGAAACCAGACGTAAACAGTAATGAAATCCTAAACTCAGATTGGAATGTGTACCGCAGAGACAGGCTGGTCCGTGAAGGGGTAGGCGTGTGTATAGCGATAAGAAGTGCAATAGTATAGTAGGAAATTCACGGAGATCCGAATTGTGAAATGATTTGGGTGAAGGTCACGGTTAAAGCAGGCTCAGACATGGTAACTGGATGTCTCTATAGGCCCCCGGGCTCAGCAGCTGTTGTGGCTGAGCACCTGAAGAAATATTTGGAAAATATTTCGATTAGATTTCCTCACCACGTTATAGTTCTGGGTGGAGATTTTAATTTTCTGGATATAAACTGGGAGACTCAAACGTTCATAACGGGTGGCAGGGACAAAGAATCCAGTGAAATTTTTTTAAGTGCTTTATCTGAAAACTACCTTGAGCAGTTAAACAGAGAACCGACTCGTGGCGATAACATATTAGACCTTCTGGTGACCCGAACTATTTGAATCAGTTAAAGCAGAACAGGGAATCAGCGATCCTAAAGCGGTTACTGCATCGATAATCTCAGCCGTAAATAGAAATATTAAATAAGGTAGGAAGATTTTTCTGTTTAGCAAAAGTGACAAAAAGCAGATTTCAGAGTACTTGATGGCTCAACACAAAAGTTATGTCTCAAGTACAGTTAGTGTTGAGGATCAGTAGACCATGTTCAAAACCATCGTACAATATGCGTTAGATGAGTATGTGCCAGGCAAGGTCGTAAGAGACTGAGAAGAGCCACCGTGGTACAACAACCGAGTTAGAAAACTCCCGCGGAGGCAAAGGGAACTTCACAGCAAACATAAACATAGCCAAAGCCTTGCAGACAAACAAAAATTACGCGAAGCGAAATGTAGTGTGAGGAAGGGCTACGTGAGAGACGTTCAATGAATTCGAAAGTAAAGTTCTATGTACTGACTTGGCAGATGATCCTAAAAAATCTTGGTCCTATGTCAAAGCGGTAGGTGGATCAAAACAAAATGTCCAGATACTCTGTGACCAAAATGGTACTGAAACAGAGGATGACAGACGTAAGGCCGAAATACTAAAAGTCTTCTTCCAAAGCTATTTCGCAGAGGAAGACTGCACTGGAGTTCCTTCTCTGGATTGTCGCACAGATGACAAAATGGTAGATATCGAAATAGACGACAGAGGGGTAGAGAAACAATTAAAATCGCTAAAAAGAGGAAAGGCGGCTGGACCTGATGGGATACCAGTTCGATTTTACACAGAGTACGCGAAGGAACTTGCCCCCTTCTTGCAGCGGTGTACCGTAGGTCTCTAGAAGAGCGAAGCGTTCCAAAGGACTGGAAAAGGGCACAGGTCACCCCGTTTTCAAGAAGGGACGTCGAACAGATGTGCACAACTATAGACCTATACCTATAACGTCGATCAGTTGTAGAATTTTGGAACACGTATTAAGTTCGAGTATAATGACTTTTCTAGAGACTAGAAATCTACTCTGTAGGAATCAGCATGGGTTTCGGAAAAGACGGTCGTGTGAAGCCCAGCTCGCGCTATTCGTCCACGAGACTCATATTGCCATAGACAAGGGTTCACAGGTAGATGCCGTTTTTCTTGACTTCCACAAGGCGTTTGACACAGTTCCCCACAGTCGTTTAATGAACAAAGTAAGAGCATACGGACTATCAGACCAATTATGTGATTGGATTGAGGAGTTCCTAGATAACAGAACGCAGCATGTCATTCTCAATGGAGAGAAGTCTTTCTAAGTATGAATGATTTCAGGTGTGCCGCAGGGGAGTGTCATAGGACCGTTGCTATACACAATATACGTAAATGACCTGGTGGATGACATTGGAAGTTCACTGAGGCTTTTTGCAGATGATGCTGTGGTGTATCGAGAGGTTGCAACAATGAAAAATTGTACTGAAATGCAGGAGGATTTGCAGCGAATTGACGCATGGTGCAGGGAATGGCAATTGAATCTCAAAATAGACAAGTGTAATGTGCTGCTAATACATAGAAAGATAGATCCCTTATCATTTAGCTACAAAATAGCAGGTCAGCAACTGGAAGCAGTTAATTCCATAAATTATCTGGGAGTACGCATTAGGAGTGATTTAAAATGGAATGATCATATAAAGCTTATCGTCACTAAAGCAGATGCTAGACTGAGATTCATTGGAAGAATCCTAAGGAAATGCAATCCGAAAACAAAGGAATAGGTTACAGTATGCTTGTTCGCCCACTGCTTGAATACTGCTCAACAGTGTGAGACCCGTACCAGATAGGGTTGATAGAAGAGATAGAGAAGATCCAACGGAGAGCAGCGTGCTTCGTTACAGGATCCGTTAGTAATCGCGAAAGCGTTACGGAATGATAGATAAACTCCAGTGGAAGACTCTACAGGAGAGACGCTTCGTAGCTCGGTACGGGCTTTTGTTAAAGTTTCGAGAACATACCTTCACTGAAGAGTCAAGCAGTATATTGGTCCCTCCTACGTATATCTCGCGAGGAGACCATGAGGATAAAATCAGAGAGATTAGAGCCCACACAGAAGCATACCGACAATCCTTCTTTCCACGAACAATGCGAGGCTGGAATAGAAGGGAGAACCGATAGAGGTACTCAGGGTACCCTCCGCCACACACCGTCAGGTGGCTTGCGGAGTATGGGTGTAGATGTAGATGTAGATGTAGACCGATCTTTCGTTTCGTTGGTATCCGACAGTGGTTTTGCTGGTGTTTATCGCGAATATTCACGGGGTGTGCATGTTGATAATAGGATTTGACTAAAGTGGTGGAGGGTGACCAGACGCCCTTCGTGTCGGCAACTATTACCGATCGGGGTAATTTATGTACCTAAACTACCTGCATCTAGTGTTATTCCATGAGGTATCGTGAGAAAGTTCTCTAAATGTTTGAACCGTGTCACTGACGCGAGGCGTACGTGCCAGCTCTGTACTCAGGTAGTCGGATGAAGAAGACCGCCTGAAAACCACATTCAGGCTGGCCGGCGTACCGCATTTCGTCGTTAATCCACCGGACGGATTCGATCCGGGACTAGAATGCCTCCCTGAATCCAGGAAATATAGTGGACCGGTAGTATATCGCGACAGTCGTGTTCTGCAGTGTTCACATCTTCATCTCTTCTTGAATTCTGAGCGTATTTGAGTTGCCTGACATACGTTGTATACCACGGCGAATTGATTTGCCTTTGTTTCGTCTCTCGGTTATATTAACAATTCTAAGAGAATATTGTCAATTATCTTCAGAGGTTCAAAAAATGTATTCTACTCCAAGTAGTCACAAGCTTCCTCCAAGGCTATAGGCCTTGATTCAGTAGATGAGGCTGTGTAGCTTTCGCCTGTAGCCAGCCCTGTAAAAGAAATTTAATACACTTTCTTCTCCTACTTTTAAGCGACATGGTTCACTTTTCATATCTTTTTCTGAAATTACAAACATAACTCCGGAAAATTAAGGATTTCCAAAGGTGAAACGTGGTGCGACAGGTCATGTAACCTGGAACAAATATTATATTGAACTTCGAAAATTTTGTGTTGTGTACATAGTTCCGCATAGTCAGCGCATACACAACTTTCCCACTAGAGAGCACCCCGCTAAGCACAACAGCGCAGGCGCAGCGCTCGTCTGTCTCTGCACTATGAGATGGCGCTGTCTTAGAGACGGACCAAATTCTGCTGCCGCCGATCAGCGTATTAATGTGTAATGCACCCAATGAGATTGCTGCTGACGTAGGACCTTTTCTCCTCGCGGATCACACTCGCGCAGTGATACCTGAACGCTCGAGGTTTTATAACGAGTGTACAGACCTCCGATCAGTCAGTCTACATAAGTCTGCATTAGTCGGTAGTCAAGTTTCAGTCTGCGCCTACTAGGATTATCATATTCCTGTACATAGCCATGAAGAGAAATGTATAGACACTTTGTCAAGTATCAGAGATGTGTCAATAAGATTAACGTACCAAGACCGAAGGAACTTCAGATTGTAAATTGTAAATAGCACCCAGAACCAAGTTAAGTTATTTTTATGTTTGTTATTATTTTAATAAATGTGTCTGAAAATGAATCAAGTTCTATTTGAAGTTGGTCACCGTCAATCTGCTACTCCAAGCGTGGTAGTGGCATTTCTATCGTCTGACTAACGGCAGAAGATAAACACGCCACAATAAGACCACGAGACATATTGCTGACACTCGCCTACTTCGTTAGAGCGACGAGTCAAATAATCTGATGGTGTGTGTACCGAAGGTCTTACAGTACGCATACAGCACTTTGTAATGGATAAAGTCTTGTCAATGCTATATTTCATTGTCTACAGATCACATTATTACGCTACTACACAGCAATGTAACCAATAAGTGAAATGAAAAACAGTTACAAGTAAATACATTTTCAAAATTAAGAATTTAAAACTAAGAAATATTGAATCCTAAAGACAGGTAATATAGTTAATACTTTAAAAACAGTCAGTTAATTTCAAAGTATCACATGCGACATGGCAAAGACCGTCTGTCTCAAGGTGTAAGATGGTGCACGACGATCGATGTATGCCTCGAGTATCCACATCATTTTCTGAATAGTTCTATGTACACAGGATTGTCAGAAACAGCCTGGAAGTTTGTAAGGTTGTTCCCTGTGGTTATGCGGATAAATAATTGTCAATACCAAAACTCGATACCTTGCGCCATTTACGAGTTAATTATGCTTGAAATCAGCCAGTTATTCCGTTCGGCGTGTAATTCAAAAAGCCTGCCAGATACAATTACTGTCAGTTGTTTTCACAGGTTAGATCACGGCCTTTGAAAGGTTTAAACCCTGCCCCCGGAAGACGTTAATGAGAAACACAGACATTTGACTCTCCCGTGTTCCAGTGTTCAGTTTTGAGAGTTTCTTTGTATGATAATATTCATGTTCTCTGAAAAGATGTATTTGAGGTATAATACTGGGATGGCATGTCAGCAACCTTAGACCTCAGTTAAAATATCCGTAAACATTATCACGAATGCCGTATCTTCGAATTTATGCAACAGGGGCGCTGCTGCCAAGTCACCTGCGTAATACTTCCTTATTGGCCGTACAGTCTGCAAAAGATTTAGCGCTTTCTGCTGTGTTATGTTTAAGCAGTTGAGGCCATTCCGTGCAGTGCTAGTAACATACGATTCGCATCTGTCGTCTGATGGTAGATACGTCACACGGAAGTTAGGGGTCCATGACACCATCAACATTACCTGTGGATACGTCAGTATAATGACCGTCTGAAATAATGGCAAACAATACTAATGCCGACCAAAATGTTTCTATATTAGAAGTATCCACTGAGCATTAGTAAATAAGTCTTGTCCGTTATGGACATATCAGCACACTACAACGTTTGAAATAACAACCCGTTCCTCTTATTGGCATTTGTTTCTCAATAATGACATTTCAACATGCCTGGGTTCACGTTTTTTAATTTATTTACGTATCTTAAAGAATTTTCTTTGCTACTAATGCTGCAGAATTTTGCAACGCAAATTTTTAGGAGAGCTGTTGTGAATTGTCGTAAGTAGAGAAACAATATAGATGACTCGTAAATATCTGGGGTCTGCAAGAAGTAATGCAACACATTTTTTATTCAGGATACCAGTATACCATACACAATGAAGAGCCAAAGAAACTGGTACACATGCCTTATATCGTGTAGCACCCTAGTGAGCAAGCAAAAGTACCGCAGCACGACGTGGCGTGGACTCGATTGATGTCTGAAGTAGTGCCGGAGATAACTGACGCCATGAATCCTGCAGGGCTGTCCATAGATCCGTAAGACTACGAGGAGTGGAGATCTCTTCCAAACATCACGGTGCGGGGTATCCAAGATATGCTCAATAACGCTCATATCTGCGGAGTTTGGTAATCAGCGCCGGTGGCCATGCGGTTCTAAGCGTTGCAGTCCGGAACCGCGTGACTGCTACGGTCGCAGGTTCGAATCCTGCCTCGGGCATGGATGTGTGTGATGTCCCATTTGATATATATATATATATATATATATATATATATATATATATATATATATATATATATATATATACTCCTGGAAATGGAAAAAAGAACACATTGACACCGGTGTGTCAGACCCACCATACTTGCTCCGGACACTGTGAGAGGGCTGTACAAGCAATGATCACACGCACGGCACAGCGGACACACCAGGAACCGCGGTGTTGGCCGTCGAATGGCGCTAGCTGCGCAGCATTTGTGCACCGCCGACGTCAGTGTCAGCCAGTTTGCCGTGGCATACGGAGCTCCATCGCAGTCTTTAACATTGGTAGCATGCCGCGACAGCGTGGACGTGAACCGTATGTGCAGTTGACGGACTTTGAGCGAGAGCGTATAGTGGGCATGCGGGAGGCCGGGTGGACGTACCGCCGAATTGCTCAACACGTGGGGCGTGAGGTCTCCACAGTACATCGATGTTGTCGCCAGTGGTCTGCGGAAGGTGCACGTGCCCGTCGACCTGGGACCGGACCGCAGCGACGCACGGATGCACGCCAAGACCGTAGGATCCTACGCAGTGCCGTAGGGGACGGCACCGCCACTTCCCAGCAAATTAGGGACACTGTTGCTCCTGGGGTATCGGCGAGGACCATTCGCAACCATCTCCATGAAGCTGGGCTACGGTCCCACACACCGTTAGGCCGTCTTCCGCTCACGCCCCAACATCGTGCAGCCCGCCTCCAGTGGTGTCGCGACAGGCGTGAATGGAGGGACGAATGGAGACGTGTCGTCTTCAGCGATGAGAGTCGCTTCTGCCTTGGTGCCAATGATGGTCGTATGCGTGTTTGGCGCCGTGCAGGTGAGCGTCACAATCAGGACTGCATACGACCGAGGCACACAGGGCCAACACCCGGCATCATGGTGTGGGGAGCGATCTCCTACACTGGCCGTACACCTCTGGTGATCGTCGAGGGGACACTGAATAGTGCACGGTACATCCAAACCGTCATCGAACCCATCGTTCTACCATTCCTAGACCGGCAAGGGAACTTGCTGTTCCAATAGGACAATGCACATCCGCATGTATCCCGTGCCACCCAACGTGCTCTAGAGGGTGTAAGTCAACTACCCTGGCCAGCAAGATCTCCGGATCTGTCCCCCATTGAGCATGTTTGGGACTGGATAAAGCGTCGTCTGCACGTCCAGCACGAACGCTGGTCCAACTGAGGCGCCAGGTGTAAATGGCATAGCAAGCCGTTCCACAGGACTACATCCAGCATCTCTACGATCGTCTCCATGGGAGAATAGCAGCCTGCATTGCTGCGAAAGATGTCACTTTGTCTTGCTGCAATTGCCAAAGCCTGTCGGAATGCACAATGGACAAGAATGGATACAGGTGACAAGGCAGGATGCTTACGTACGAGGTATCGGTCAGAGTCGAATCTAGACGTATGTGGAGTTCCATATCACTCAAACTCCATACGTCGTACACCATTACAGAGCCTCCACCAGCTTGAACAGTCCCCTGCTGACATGCAAGGTCCATGGATTCGTGAGGTTGCCTCCATACCCGTATACGTTCATCCGCTCGAAACAATTGGAAACGAGACTCGTCCAACCAGGCAACATGTTTCCAGTTATCAGCAGTCAAATGAAGGTGTTGACGAGCCCAGGAAAGGTTTAAAGATTTGTGTCGTACAGTAATCAAGGATACACAAGAGAACCTTCGACTCTGAAAGCCCATTTCTATGATGTTTTATAGAATAGTTCGCACGCTGACGCTTGTTGATGGCCCAGCATTGTAATATATAGAATGGTTGCACTTCTGTCACGTTGAAAGATTCTCTTCAGTCGTCGTTAGTCCGATACTTGCAGGATCTTTTGCGGCCTCAGCGATGTCGGAGATTTGATGTTTTACCGGATTCCTGATTGGGTACATTCGTGAAATGGTCGTACGGGGGAGTCCCCACTTCATCGCTACCTCGGAGATGTTGTGTCCCATCTCTTGTGCGACGTCTATAATACCACGTTCGAACTCACATCGTGCTAACCTGCGATTGTTGCAGCAGTAAGAAATCTAACAACTGCACCGGACACATGTTGTCTTATGTAGGCGTTGTCCATCGCAGAGCCGTTTTCTGCCTTTTTGCATATATCTGCATTTGTATACGCATGCTATACCAGTGTCTCCCCACTACAAAACCCTTGTTTTCAGTATGATCTGCGTTCAATAGTAAGGCATTACGCCCTCCTATCGGGAGGGCCTGTATCCCTGCATGGTATCATTCCATTGGTTGACGCCGTAGCTAACGTCTTGCTGCATCAATAACCTCCCCATCATCCATGTCTTGTTTCCCGCAGAATGCAACCTTCAGTAGGTCAAACAGATGAAAGTCGAAGGTGTGAAATCCAGGCTGTAAGGTGGATGAGGAAAAACTATCCAATATCGTTTTTTGAGTACCTCTCTGGTGCGCAGAATTATGTGTGGTCTGGCTTTGCAATAGAGAAAGAGAAGTTGGTCTCTCATAACAAAATACTACTTTCAGCAGCATGTGACCGTAGCGTGCTGTAAGTTTTGAGCCGCCGTTCACCTCGATGACGGCGTTTGTGGAGACCACCAGCGACCTAGTGTAGCAAAAGTGTGGCTCACCGAAGAGCCGACAGGTTTCCACTGATCTGCGGTCGATTCCCAATGGTCCCGTGCCCACTGCAATCATAATTGACGATATCGTTGGGTCAGCATTGAACACGTAGGAGTCATCTGCTGCAGAGCTCCATGTTTAATAATGTATGATGAATGTGAGCTCCGAGACACTTGTGCATGCATTACCACTGTGATCTTTCAGCAGAGATGCTACAGATCACCATCTATCCCATTTCACAGAGCAGACAAGCCTCCGAACCCTACGTTCTGTATAGAGTCGTGGACTGCGTCTTTTACTATTTTAGAAAATTCTACCGTTTAGGTGGTGAAATAGGGGGTGAAAATTATTAGTAAATTACTTACTTTTATAAAAAAATTAAAATCTATATATCTATGAGAATTGATATTTCATTTCGCTGTTAGATATAAAGAAATATGTGTTAAGGAATGAAATGGAAACACCACAACAAAAACGCAAAAGGCATGATCAACAAAAGTCTCCAACTTCCAGAATCGCTTTTTTGTCCGAAGTGCATTCGGAAAAGGCCATGCTTCCGTGGTTGAAATTAGCGTGATAAGTTTACAAGGTGTCGCAATTTGTAACTCAAAGATTCGATTAAAGTAAAATAAAATCTGTGGAGATTAGAATGACTATGGCATCAAAATATCGGGCGCTAAGCTAGTGTATTATGCAGCACTAACGTTGTAGAACGTGGAACTTTTACAAAACTGCAGAAAAAGCAACCTCTCGACTAACAACAACTAAAGCTATGGAGTATGTCGGAGGTGATAACCAGGATTTCTAGTGTGCTTTTCTTAATGTGCTAGATCACTCACTAGGCTGAAGTACCCACCAATATAATCATTTGTTCCTAGGTACAATGTCTTCTAGGAACAGCACTCTCCACGTCTAAGGTTTATCCAGTGTATTGCCATGCATGTTCCTGTATTTCTCAGACGTCCAAACTTATCTTCGCCGATGTCGTCTTCTACCAGTTATTTCTTTCTATAGTTAATTGGTGCACATTTGTCACCACCGGTATACTTTGGATTGTGAATTGCTGCATCCTTCTTGATGCCCGAAGATATTTCACATGTCTCGGGTGTCTTCCATACAAGGTGGGGCAGTTCTCCTAATGAGCTTATAATTCCGACGGTGTGTGAACGTCAGGGGCCTTGTTTCGACTTAGGACAGATTTTTCTTCCAAGGAATATTTTTTCAGCTTAACTCTCCTTTTACAGTCACTGCAAATGACAAAGCAAATATTGGTTACCCGAGATTTATGCTTTTCAAGATCAGCCGATGTGGAAACATTTCCGTGCGCTCCTGGTGAATGCGGAGGGAAGTGGAAGGTCCCTTCTTTTTAAACTTATTCGTTCTTCCCTGGAGAGAGCGCTGCTGGCAGGCGGCTGTCGAATTGTTTCCTCTGGGGCTGATGTGTGCGGCGGGTTGCCTGCTCCCTCGCTCCTCCCCTTGCACGGGCGACGACAGCCCTGGGGAGCGCCGCTATCAGCCGCCGCGGGAGATTGACAGCGGCTTATGGGAGCGCGCGCTTCGTTAGCTCGCTCCCAAGGTAATACGGGCGCCGCTGCTAAACCCAGATAATCAAGTTGCGTAGGCGCCGATGCAGTGACGGCGCCGTGCAGCCGGGCGCCCACCGTCGAAATATCCGCGCTCACTTATTCAAGGGCGCCCACGCGAGACGCGCGCGTCAGCCACCTCCATCGGCTGACGCCTGCTGTCGCCGCGACTTTGATTTCGGACTGCTCTCCACCGTGAGGTTCATGTCCACAATACCGATAGTCTTAATGTGATTTTTCATTTACAATGGAACACTGTAGATGGAGAACACAACCAGCCACAAGTAAGTTTAATGTGCTTTATTTTACTCCAATGTACCGTTGTGACACCTTTCTTGGGTTAACAGTTTTCCTACTCCTTTAATGCAGCCTTTCACGGATCCGTCTTCAGTATAAACATCTTCATCTCAGAGCAGTACTTGCGCTCCACCTCCTCAATTTCTGTTGTATAAATTCCATCTCTTGTCTTCCCCTACATATTTTACCTTCTAACAGTCGCCATGGAATTTATTCCCTGATGTCATAACTCATGTCCTATCAATCTTTTACTGCATTTTCCACATACAGTATTTATTTCGTAACAAAAACTGCATAGAATCTCCTCAATGCTCATGCCATCCGTCTACCTGATTTTCAACATTCTTCTATAGCACCACATCTCATATGCTTCGATTCTCTTCTTTTCGGGTTTTCCCACTGTCCATGATTCGCTTCCATGTTGTGATATGCTTCAACTGTACGTTCGATACTATATTACAATCTCTCCCCTGCATGGGAATATACAGGGTGATTATACGAGTAATTAAACTTTCAAACCCGTGTAGAAATCAGGTTATCTTCCATTCAGAAAGCTGATTCACTCAGCGACTGTTATATTGACTTGTAAATATAGATTGCAGCGATCAATCGTCCTTTTTAAATGTTATTGTGCATATCTAGATTTCGGCTAGCAATTCTCAATGCACTATTATTTTCGCTCAATGCATGTAATTCCCTGTTGGTCGGGCTTCATCCACAGTTCATTAAATACTACAACTGTAGAAGTATCAGCACTGGTCAGAATGACGTCAAATTGCAACAGAATATTATCGGAGAATGGGGACGACGTATGGCAAAAGAAAATTAAATAGTTACAAAATGTAGCAATAGATGGAGCTGTAAACATCATAATTTCATAGTGTTCGTTTACAAATGACAAATGAATGATTAAGCAATGTGTAAGGTGTACGACTGACTTTAAACAAACAGTACTACACAGTGTGCATGGGTGTACAGGTGTGATACTGTTAGTTATGTAATCCCATCCGCCACGGCAAGGTCATATCATATCGGATGGAACAAAAACGGTCAAAAACTGTATAAAAAGCGTCACTCACATCGGTTTTTAAGTGTCCTGAGGCAAAAAACCGCATAAAAGCATCAATCCAATCGGTTTTCATATATCCTGAGACAAAAAACCGCGTAAAAAGCATCAATCAAAATCAAATCGGATTATTAATTTCCGTGTGACTGGCGCAAAACATGTTCAATATGTTGTCCACCGTTTTCTGCAACAAGTTGAAACCGAGAAACAGCTTGTTCCATTACTGATTGAAGTGTTTCCGGGGTCACTTTCAGAATGTGTTGCGCAATGCGTGCTTTCAACGCAGCTAAGTTTGCAGTCGGAACACTGAACAACATCTTTCAGCTAGCCCCACAGCCAGAAGTCACATGTATTAAGGTCAAGTGATCGGAACGGCCAGGCTGTAGGGAAATGGCGACTGATAATTCTAGAATTTCCGAAATGGCGTTTTAGCAGCTGCTTAACAGGGATACGAGCTGAGCAGTCTTGTGCAAGGGCTCACGCTCTCCGACGCCACTTTCCTGAATTGTGCAATTTCGTGTGCTTTCTTGCCAGAATGTAAATGGCTTTGTATCTGTATTGCACTGAAAACATTGAACAAGTGCAAATGTCGATCTGTGATATGTTCACTGTTTCCTTTCTCTCGCGATACAGCGGATGACAACAGCAATGTTAGGAACACACTTAAGAGCAGTTTGGACGACAATCGAAAGGGTTGCTGTGGTTCTGGTAAGCGGTCAGAGCAGTCACAACACATATTGCCAATCACATTCGTCTTCTGGGGACATGTGAAGAGCCTCTTTGATGAAACTCACACCAATACTCACATGGACTTGATTGCTAGGATCATCCTAGCCACGGAAGTAATACGCCAAATTCCCGGAATTTTAGAGCGTGTAAAACAGACTAGTGCCCGTGGATATACACTCTGCAATCATGGTCGAAGTTTTAACAACACCTGTAAGGGAACAATTGAGCATTTGTTGCGTTCTGTACCGTATATCTGACGGAACAGAATGACCACAATGTGATAAGAGAGTGTATGCTGTTGTCCATCGCTGTATCGTGAGCGAAAGGAAACAGTGAACATAGGGGAGACCGACATTTGCATTGTCGTGCACTATTTTCATTGCAATACACATACAAAGCCAATTGGGGCAAGAAATCACATGACGTGGCACAATTCTGGAACGTGGCGTCGGAGACCGCGAGCCCTTGCACAAGAACGCTCAGCAGATACCCCTGAAATAAGCTCTGAAAGTCTGTCTGTGGAGTTGCGTTTCAACCCACGTACAGCAACAATCATCGGACTAATAGTGGTATTACTGAAACTGTTTCCGCTTTAGTAATGACTGCGGAATTGTGTATTGTACTTTATTTTTGTGTTAAATAATACGGGTTCGCAGCCCCTATAAATTTAAAGATTATGGTAAGTCTATCATTATAGCCATGATATTATGGTAACTGACTTGCGAACGTGACCTTATTTGAAGATATTAGTACATCTATCATAATAATGATGATATTATAGTCATTTTCATTATTTAACAAAAAATTTTTATATTGTACTATCCAAGACAGCTTGATCAGTTTAAATAAACAGGTAAATAAAATGAACGAATAGAGTGGAAAGTGTTCAGTTGCAGTTTTGTGTGCTTCAGCACAATAATTTTTGCTAACCTGTTGCTGTAGCCGAAAAGGGAAAAGTAACGTAGATGGCTGAGTTGATGCCCTCCCCTCTCGGTTGTAATAATCTCGTGACGTCTTCCTCTCACTTGGCGATGAACAGTTGGTACCACTGAATTTAGGAACTAGTTTGCAGAGGAATTCAGTTGATTAGAGGTAACTCACTGATCAATATTGGATATCTTTTGTGTATTGTCTCCTTCGCAGCTCAACAAATTAATGATGGTTCCCTACATGACACAGAACAATTGTTCAGTATGTCCAACAAGAGTCTATTAGCTGGCACCACGGAACAGACAAGCTTTAGCATGCGCTGTGGAACACAATGTCTCTGCAATAACGCAGGCTGGCTTTTATGTGGTTGCGGCATTGATATGGGGGACAATGGCGACAAACTGTTTCCTTCACAGAGGCGTTAAGCGAAATACCCAATTGTGAGGGAACAGAAAACAAAACTGCCACGATCACTAAGCATGGCCGTTGCAAATTTTCGTTAAATTGGTTTTTTTATCTTCGTGAAACTGCGGAAAACTGAAACATAACGCATACTAACTCAATTGGCCCCTAACTCCATTTACTACTATCTGTACTGGTTTTATTATCGTCTGTATGGTCATTAAACGTTGCTCTTGTAGTGGGCAGTAATGACTCGAGATTCCTAAATACTGCTGTTCAAGAACTTGCTTAGCATATTCTTTTCTGTATCTCACTCTCAGAGTGAGGACTTTCTTCATCTCCTCAACGTTTTGTCCGAAATAATTATCAACAGAGCTACAGTTGTGTCAATTACACTACATATTTTGTTGTTAGTAAAATAAATAGACTGAACTATGAGGAAAGGTCGCACAGTGTTCTGTTTACGTCTTTCCTGTCACGAACACGTATGAATAATAAAATCGTACACGATAGATAATCACTATTGTAGAATCTCTGTTTCTGCGTGGTACATCTAGTGACATTATTACCCTAGAAGTTTGGAACGTTGTTAGAAGGGAAATTTATTGAATTCTTCGAATATCGAAAACGCTCACAAACCAAGGTTAAATAAACACATCTGCCTAGAGGTAACAAGTTTTTAATGGCATTTTTACGAAATGAAAAATTCGTTTTACTGTGCTTAATTCGTTAGAAGTCAAAGAACCATAAGAGCAGTGCAAAGAGAATATACCATCACCCCAATCCTCAAAATATCTCTGAAAGAAAGTGACTGTAATTCTTAAAAGTATCTTAAATTACTGAACCACTAGGCGTAGACTGAACTGTATATTAAATTGTTTAAATTTGTAAGTAGATATCCAATAATTTTATTTCAGTAGTATATACATCGTCTTTGTGGGTTGTTGCTGATTGTTCTGGTCATATTTCGTGACGTTTAACTAAGAGAGTGGAACAATTTCAACAACATGGACGAAAAATGTTCTGTAGTTCAACAAATGCAATAAACTGATCTAAATTTAAGTTTGACAAACTTTGAAACATTACTCTGAAATATAGTTTTTTCAAAATTAATGTTTCGGAATGAAGGCAGTATTTTGCTAGACTCATAATACTAAAGCAGTTGTTTTGACACACTAATATGTAATTCTAGAAGATTATAGGATCCACGGGGCTCTGACGACTAAAAATTGCAACTGTGCCACTGGAAAACAGCGTACGCACGAGTAAACCCGGGGATAATGTTGCCGCCCGCGGTGCAGAGACCACTTGCTGTCGACAGCGCGAGCCCAGACTGGCAGCTGCCTCGCATTCCTGGTCGTATGAGCGATGCTGGGTCTCTATTAGCCGCGTGCCGACGTCCAGCGAGCCGCAACGACCAATTTGAAAGCGAATTTTCCATTTAATTGTTAGAATTCCGGGGCCGAACTCTGGCTACTGGCCCAGAACGTGGACAGTGACGACGGCCGCAACGAGGAAATGGCTTCCTATTTTTTTGTTCATTCTGCTTTATACACTTAACACTATGAAACACAGACACTCTTGGAACGGGATATCAGAGAATGCTGTTCTGTCGTGGCCACATTGCGTGTGAAGTAGGCATTTATCTTGAGCTCTGATATATTTCTGCAGTTCAAATGTAGGGCCCTTAGACTGCCAATGTGAGACATTCTCACAGTGATTTCCCCTAGTGGACGTGTACATTGTAGATTCATAACGGAATTAGCTAACTACAAGGTAATTAAACTATGAAGTAGCATCTGAAATAAGAGAAATCTTACTTCTGATTGGAACAAAAACACACGGAACGTCCACGTAATGAAGTGTTTAGTGCAACGGTAAATAAACGACTTATAAGTCGTATTATTTTGTGGATATAAATTTCATGGGAGATGGGTTACATAGAATGATTTAGGCATGGATGGTATTACAAGTAGCTTTGCGGACTTTCTCATAAATTTTACGTTCGACCTAAAATCTCTTGTATATACTGGAGAACGGAATACGTTAAACTAAAACATAAATCACCAAAGCGAGGAATGACCTGGACAATTTGAAATTCGGTGCAGCAGAAGTACATAATTCATTGGGTAGAAGAAGAGCGAGTTGAAGGTCTATGAAGATTAAGTCAGATGTGGTAATTCTTTACTAGGGAACTGAACTAGTAAACTTGACGTTGGAAGGACCTGTAAAGAGTCACCATCGATGGCGCTCACAAACACTAAAATATTTCAGACGGATTATGGAGAATATATGGTATGATTTACAGAGAAGAAAAAAAATAGTGCAAGGCAGCACAAACAGCAGATGGTACCAAACCACTAGAAGGAATGATGATTTAAAAAAAATAAAAGATATATACTGGTCTTTTATATCAGATTCATCCAAAAGTGAGAGAAAAATGACATATTATTTTTGTTGTTGTTATACTATATCTGTGAATGTGCCTGTTACTATTACACTACTCAGTCAAGCGGGTTTCCAAAGCAACCAAGATCTTCCTTCCTTCAGCGTAGGACTGAAACGGTGTTGCTAGCCTTAAAACGGTTATTGAAGAGGAGCATGTAGGAACGGTAGAGAGTCTAGATTCAGAATACCGCCAAATGACGTTTGTATCGAGAATAAATACTTGCTTTGACGTACAATACAACAGTTGCCTTCTAGTATGCCAATTTCCAGTGGCAGTGTAGCACAACGTGACAGCTTAAATTTCTCTTTCGCATCCGATCTCTGTGGCAGTATTACATGAGAGTGTAGGAGGAGTAATGAAATATTGAGATAGTATTTTCATAGTTTCCTCTGCCTGTAAAAAATGTTTATCTTTGTCACTAGGATAAACTGATAAGATGTCGTGCAGTGTAGTGTTTCGTTTAACTATTGGTCGCCCTCTGTAGTGTTGCGCTTGTTTTTGATGTATTATCGAGTTTTCTTCAGTAGATTAGTACACGGTATTGCTAAAAATACTAACAATCAGGAACGGACATAATTTCATCTCACCTTTCTGTCCAAATGCTGATGAGAAAAACTGCAGCACTTTCAGCAGGAAGGTTAGCAGTTTCTAAGCCCAAATACAAAGACACAAGCTCTGTTTAGTAACATATTTTTTGCATGTGTTAGTAAATGGTTTCATGTGAAATTTATTTCCATTCCCAGGTTTTTATTACACAGAATATATGAAGACATTTATCATATGAAAATTGGCTGAAAGTACAGTTTTAATCTTCTGTGACATACGAGCGTGTAATATGAGGTCAACATGACACTATGAACGAAGTGAGAACTTTAGCAAGTCTGTAGCAGAAGTTGATATGCCTGTAAGACACACCTGCTCGTTATTGCTTAGCTTTTATCTAAGGAAGGCGAAATTTATGCGGACCAAGTTTTTATATTAAGGAACGCATAATGAAGTAGGTATCAGAGTTCATAAACTGGGTCATTTCGCTGTTTAACCAAAGGCTACTACTTTCTTTCTCCAGCGAATATGGAGTGGACACAAGAAAAAGTAAAGTATGTACTTTTACAAGGCTTTAAACCCTCTTCGGTAGCTGTGCAGACTTGTATACAGAAATATAATTACAAACTAGGCACAGAACAGTTACGTCCCAAAACTGTGCTGAGCATATGTATTTCTAGACGAAGTACCTGTATAAAAAGGCATAAACTGTGTCTGTGTTTTGCACTGAGTAGTTTATTCTCCCTGCTAACAACGAATGATCGATCAATGATTTCATATCCTACCGGTATTTATAAGATATCCAACTGAGCGCTTAGAACAATATACTACGAAAAGCTTTGTTTTCTAAATATGAATTCGCTAGTCTTGTATGCAAAGTTATGGCTTTATGAATACAGGATTTGCGCCATGTCGCAGGGCTGGTATGTCTTCCGTGGTGTAGTCCTTCATGAATGCAGAGATCGTTTTATGGCGTATGGTTGGTATGAGTTCCGTGACGTAGTCTTTTACTAATACGTAGTCTGTGCTATGGTGTACTAGTCACAGAGTTTCGTTCTATTATATTGAACACTGTTGACCACACATGTAAGATCACATCACAGGTATCCATCCGCAGATAGCCCAACACTTATGCTCCTTCCATTAATTTCAGTGATTTGCTTAACGAGAGATTTGGCATCAGTTACTTCATTGTGAATGTTCGGCTGATGTAGTTCCCATCACACTGTCTTAGTCGATGTAATGTTCACTAAACGCGTACTGCTGTGAAAAATCGTTTCCTTGGAAGTAATTAACTGTTAGATGTTAAGAGCTACAGAAACGCCCCATTCCCTATCAGATATATTTTTATGTTTTACTGTTTTGTCGTGACAAAATAACATTTTTCCATTACAGCTCATACTTCCCTTGAGCGCAGGAAATGTAGGTATCAGCATCCCTAAGTAGACATACACTGACGTCAAGACAGTATCACATTAGCTGCCACCTACATTTTGTACGCTTTGCATTAAATATAGGCAGCTTGTTTGACAATTTCAGAGAGAAATCATGGCGCCACAAAAATCGGTAAATTATTTTGAGGCAATGGTTTCTGGTTTACTTATGGAATGTAGGAAGAGATATAAAGCATACACTTTTTATGGGAGGATGAGACGTCCTCCATTCACTTGCAAGAATTATGGTGTTATTGAGTCGTAACAGCTTCGCCGTGGATTATATGGTCCGTTCTAACGTTGTACTGTAAGTTCCACCACGTGGAACCATTTCTTAAGGTTAACATTATTCAGACGTAGTATCACGTGTTTCCTTGACTCTTCATGAGGTATGCATGAAGATCATGTCGGAGATGACATGCAGTCATCATCGCCGATATGACAAGCGTCGAGTACACCAACGAGATATGTAATAATTTTTATTGGAAATGTAAGGAAATCACCAAGAACAGACACTTCAGCAATGATAAACTTAAGATTTGTTGTATGTTGTTCTCAAATATCAGTAAAATAATTTGTTAAACAGATAGATAATACGGATATTCGATGTTTCGCATAAAATGGTACGTGCGTGGTGGACACTCTTCTTGATTTTCACATAGTCTACACATTTTCTACCGATATGGACTTATATCTATACGCTGCATTTCCTTTACCACTATAATGAGTATCAGGTTCAAATTCTCAATATTAGCTCGTTTGAGTAGAAAATAAAGTCGTGCAGATAAAGTATTGCTCAGAAAAGAACGGTACAGACCTTAACAACTCAATTCGTTTACTTCCTAGCAAGGAGTAAAGTTATTTTTCTAGGCGTGTATAAACGAGCTAACAGCGTAGATAGACAGAGATAATTAAAGGAGCAGGTATACCACCATTTAATGCTGTCAGACTTCACTCCATAATCATTGTGTTCGTTAATTATCCTCAATTAGTGTCTAACTTACTGAATCGATTTACAAGGGACGATCAAAAAGTTTCTGTTTTGGGCTGCTGCTGCAGCGTATGTGCAACTTAGCGACATTACGATGCGGGTATGAAGGCATCAGCATGTAGGTAACGGATTAGCGTGTCATTCTGACCCGCGGTCGGCAAATACGGAACCGTGAAATATGGGGAAGTTATTAGCAAATGCTTCGTAACAGGACAAACGTGCTCTTATTCTTTTCTTAGACGCCGAAGCACAATCGCCGGTGGACATACACCAGAGAATGAAGTATGTTATTTCAATGCATGGTGTGTCTTCCGTCGCAAGAACAGACATCGCACAAATTCCGGAGCTGTGAAACACCATTTGTATATATTTACATATAGCGTTTCACAGTTGTGGGATATGCGTGGTGTCTGTTCTTTCGAAGGAAAAGACAGCAAGCATCCAAATAACTGATACGCCTTGCTGGGAAATGGATCCACTTTTTTCAGTGTGAATATACAGCGTGGTCCATTGATCGTGACCGGGTGAAATATCTCAAGAAATAAGCGTCAAACGAAAAGAGTACAAGAAACGAAACGAGTCTAGCTTGAAGGAGGTAACCAGCTTGCGCTATTGTTGACCCGCTAGATGGCGCTACCATAGGTCAAATGGATATCAAATGCGTTATTTTTAAAATAGGAAGCCCCATTTTTTATTACATATTCGTGTAGTACGCAAAGAAATATGAATGTTTTACTAGGACCACTTTCTTCGCTTTGTGATAGATGGCGCTGCAATGGTCACAAACATATGGCTCATTATTTTAGACGAACATCTGGTAACAGGCAGGTTTTTTTAAATTAAAGTACAGAACATAGGTACGTTTGAACATTTTATTTCGGTTGTTCCAATGTGATACATGTACCTATGTGAACTTATCATTTCTGAGAACGCATGCTGTTACAGCGTGATTACCTGTAAAGGCCACATTAATGCAATAAATGCTCAAAATGATGTCGGTCAACCTCAATGCATTTGGCAATACGTGTAACGACATTCCTCTCAACAGCAAGTAGTTCGCCTTCCTAAATATTTGCACATGCATTGACAATGCGCTGACGCATGTTGTCGGGCATTGTCGGAATACGATAGCAAATATCCTTCAACTTTCCCCACAGAAAGAAATCCGGAGACGTCAGATACGGTGAACGTGCGAGCCATGCTATGGTGCTTCGACGACCAATCCACCTGTCATGAAATATACTATTCAATACCGCTTCAACCGCAAGCGAGCTATGTGCTGGACGTCCATCTTGTTGGAAGTACATTCTGTCATGCAGGGAAACATCTTGTAGTAACATCAATAGAACATTACGCAGAAAATCGGCATACATTGGACCATTTGGATTGCGATCGATAAAATGGGGGCCAATTATTCTACCTCTCATAATTCCGCACCATACATTAACCCACCAAGGTCGCTGATGTCGCAGCCATCGTGGATTTTCCGTTGCCCAATAGTGCATATTATGTCGGTTAACGTTACCGCTGTTGGTGAATGACGCTTCGTCGCTAAATAGAACGCGTGCAAAAAATCTTTCATCATCCCGTAATTTCTTTGGTGCCCAGTGGCAGAACTGTGCACGACGTTTAAAGTCATCGCCATGCAATTCCTGGTGGACAGAAATACGGTACGGGTGCAATCGATGTTGATGTAGCATTCTCAACATCTTCGTTTATCAGATTCCCGATTCTCGCGCAATTTGTCTGCTACTGATGTGCGGATTAGGCGCGACAGCAGCTAAAACACTACTTGGGCATCATCATTTATTGCAGGTCGTAGCTGACGTTTCACATGTGGCTGAACAATTTCTGTTTCCTTAAATAATGTAACTATCCGGCAAACGGTCCGGACACTTGGATGATGTCGTCTAGGATACCGAGCAGCATAGACAGCAGACGGCCGTTGGGCATTTTGATCACAATAGCCATACATCAACACGATATCGACCTTTTCCTCAATTGGTAAACGGTCCACTTTAACACGGGTAGTGTATCACGAAGCAAATACCGTCCGCACTGCGGAATGTTACACGATACCACGCAGTTACACGTTTGTGGCTATTACAGCGTCATCTATCACAAAGCGAAAAAAATGGCCCAGCCAAAACATTCATATTTCTTTAGGTACTACACGAATATGTAATAAAAATGGGTTCTCCTATTTTGAAAAACGCAGTTGATATCCGTTTGACCTATGGCAGCGCCATCTAGCGGGACAACATAGCACCATCTGGTTTCCCCCTTCAAGCTAGACGAGTTTCGTTCTTTGTAGTTTTTTCGTTTGATGCTTATTTCGTGAGACATTTGGCCCTGTCAGTATCAATGGACCACCCTTTACATACAGGGACATATGAAAAAGGATGGAGCAAACTTACATGGCTGAAAGTACACGATAATAGAAACACAAATGTCTCGTAAACGTGGGCTCTAAATCGCATATCGTAAGAGGCATGAGATATTCTTGCTTTTCAATATTGTAAAACAAATCTCTTCTACTGCAAGCTCTTTGATTTCCATATTTTGAGAAGTGGTAGTATGGATCAAAACAAGAAAAAAAGTCCTGTAAACACGAGCTCTAAAATGCATACCTTAACAGCTGTGAGCACCTGTTCATCATCGGTACTTTGGAACACAACTCTTCTAATGAACAAGTGCTCATAAATTTTAAGATATACATTTTAGAGGACATGTTTCCTGAACCTTTTTCCTGTTTTGGTGCATACTACCACTTCTCATAATATGGAAAGCAAAGAGCTTGCAGTAGAAGATATTTGTTTCACAATACTGAAAATCAAGGATACGTAATAGCTCTTAAGGTTTGCGTTTTAGTGCCCATGTTTACTTGACATTTGTGCTTCTATTATTGTTTACTTTCAGTCGCGTAAGTTTGCTCCATCCTTTTTTATACTCCCTCTATTGTCCCAGAAAATTGGATCCATATACCAATATGCTTCATAGCTGCGGGATCTGCGTCTTGTCTGTTCTTTCGAAGGAACAGACACCAGGCATTTAAATGATTGATAAACGTGGCTGGGCGATGGTTCCAATTTATTCATGCGCAAATACATCCGACCTCCCGTGGGAAACTTTAAGTAGCGAAAGGGAATCTAATGGACAGGAACTGCGGATAGGTGGCGTACCGAGACAGTTCGTACAGTTCTGATAACGCTGTGTCCTGGATTCCGCAGGGGTTACCGCACCTGTGAGTAAGCGGCAGATCCTAGGTTCGAATCTCGCTCCAGTGCACGTTTTCGCTCGTCACCGCTATTGCCGTTTAATGTCACGCTCCAGCAGATACCAGTTATCTCCCTTCAATTTACATATACATATATCATAATTTTCAATTTACATACAATGAAGTATGTGTTTGAGGCAACATATCTGTCGGAAACCGAAGTTGTGAAATGGTGCACCAAGGGTGCTGCTCCTTCATGATAACGCACTCTCTCGTAACGCAGTAGCAGCTTCAACACAAGTGGGAGACACTCGAGCATCTGTCCTATACTGTTGATTCCTCCTCATGTGGTTATCACGTGTTTGGTTCCTTAAGAAGGGCCTTGAAAGACCGACGATTCTTGTCGGACGAAATGCAGCAGGCAGTTACGGACTTTTTCACGCAACAGGGCACCGTGTTTTACAAAAGGGACTTCTTCAAACGGGGTTCTTTACAACCTGGCAGGTCGGCGGGATGATTAACCTCACTGCTTACGGTGATTTTTCTTGGTTGGCTTACGCATTCTTGATTGTACGGCATTCGCACATTATTTTTTTGATCAACTCTATTAGCATTTGATTTCTATTAGACAACCAGCATAGTGATTTGTGACCTTTACTGAAAAACAGTCTACGCCTTTTAGTTACTTTTTATAAGGTGGTATTGTTCCGCATTAATTAGAGTACGTTAAGCAAGAAATAAGAAGAAGAAGGAGAAGAAAAAGAATAAAGGTATTATGCATGCTAGAAGTTAGTTTCAATGATGGTGTTGTGAGATTTATGAGCTGCTAAAAAATTTTCGGGGCTTTAAGTATAACTTTTATAGTTTTTTAAATGTAAATTTCGGTCACTGCTCTATGTTTCTTTCATTTATTGATTTATTTTAGTTTATTGCCCAAAAATTAGAACGAATAATTCGTTTGCTTTACTCTACCACCAAAAGCTGGATATTAACGTGAAAACATTTGTACAGAGAAGAATTCATAGAGTTTGAAGAATGAGTTAGGACTATATTACTGTATCCATTGTTGGGACTTATATCTAAGGAATCCGAACGTAATTCAGACTGTAAATGGAACTGAATATAAAATAATAAGTCAACAGAAATTGAGGAATATACACCACGAGATTAAAGCGTTCATATAATTACAGACAGACGGGAAATCTCAGAAACACAATTCAGTGCCTCGTATAAAATCAGAACTGTCTGTAACTGAATGGCAGCATGACACAGTAAAACTGGAGAACATGGTGAAGTGTTCCTCGGTTTTTACAACTTTATGACGTAAACGATTTTGCTATGCTTCGAAGGAACTGTAAGAAAGCAGCAATTCCTTTACGTCCTTTTTCTTCTGACACTTGCAAAAAATGTATTCTTCACGTCAGTCGAATGAATTTGTAAAGACTTTGAATCAAGATTGGTTTGTATTGGTACCAGGGGACTTACCAGATTCGTGATAGCCTAATATATTCACAACCAAAACACTTTTTAATTACTTATTGTATTGCAGAGTAGTATTGACCTTCATGATAGACTTAAAGTCGGCTGTCCTTTGCCCATTCTTCCTTGATTAAATTCCGTACGCGAATCTTGAAATTGGACGATGGTAGACGGACGTTCGTTATAGAATCAGAAACTTTTGAATGCTTCACCAACTGGTCGACATTGTCATTGTAAATGTGCTAGGGTGATTTCTATACAATGATTTCTGTATAATTTCAAGTATTTGGATGTTTACAATGATTTCCCACTTTGGGTTTACAATTAATTACAATACAATTTTTTAAACTAGTTAGTTCGTGTCTGATACCCCGAAATACAGCCAGATTTTACAGTCTTTCGAGTGACTACGGTCAGACGAAATATTTGTGCTTGGTGACGAAAAATGCTCATCTTTCTGCTGCAGTTTGTTGAAGCTGAGGCTCGTTGCTATACAGACGGGTTTTATGCGGCCACTAAAGGATAACGTTAAATAGTGACTTTCTCCTTTACTTTCAGAGAAGAATTCTAGTAGCGAATCCATAGCCGGCAACGCCTTTGTTCCCAAAAAAAGATGTTCAACACTGCACTCTACTGCAGGAGAGAATGATATTTCTAGAGGGTAGTGCACCTAGGAACACACGACGTTTTTTAGTCATTGCTTCAGTCTAGTGACATGTTATAATCACATAAAGGAATGTGCCCTAGGACCACCGTAAGCCGTTTTCGCCACTTTCTACAATATATATTGTTGCTCGAAAAGAGGTTGTGTTTTTTGTGCTGCTTTTGTAAAAAGTCTACAAATTTATGCGCGTCTGATATACTAAAACTCCTTGAATTACACTGCCATGTTCTCTAAATCAATTTCTGTACCTGGATGCGGCTTTGGAATAACATCAAATAATCAGAGAAATGAAATTCCTCCAAACTTGGAAAGACAGTTACTGGCCCACCTATCACATCAGCCACCTCTCCCATATACTAGTCGGCAACTCTCTCGTCCGCATTCCCTCCCCTTTGCTATCAGAGTTCCTTCTTTAAATTATCTTCTTTTCTAAGAGCCACTGTTAATGTCATTTCGACTGATGACTGATGTTAAGTCTAGTGTTCGGAGCAAATGTCATTTCAAGCTTCTCATCTTTCCTTATCTCCTCTGTCTCTACAATACTAAACTTGTATTCAATCGTACTAAGCTAATCTATGTCATTTGTAATTCCCTTTTTTATTATTAGCACTACTACTAGTTTCATTGTTATTGTTAGTGCCAATTACTGTTTTCAATATTAGTGCTATTTATTATTATTATTATTATTATTATTATTATTCTGTGGATATTTTTGTAATATCTTTGGAGTATAATATTCATAGCCAGATGTAAGACAAGACATTAAGGCGCTAATCTGGTCAGGCTAAATAATAAATAAATAGACAAATAAGCATGTAGTTAATTCCTTAGTTACAGAGTTTGATGGCAAGTAATAATTTACATATTGTCATAACTAGTTATATACGGTGTGTGCGTTTCACTTATTCTCGTCGATCATGCTCAATATTGTGCCTTGAAACGGAAACAGACTTTTACTATGTAACGTGTAATGTTTGCAAATGAAGCAGGTTTCGTTAATGTCTTTCATGAATGTTTTTCGTTAATGTCTTGACAGCTTTACTGGTCTTGACAGTGGAAATTTATGTTAGTTTCCAATAGCTTCTATTTTGAAATATTTAACTTGTAAATGATCCACAATGAGATTTTCACTCTGCAGCGGAGTGTGCGCTGATACGAAACTTCCTGGCAGATTGGCTCTGAGCACTATGGGACTTAACATCTATGGTCATCAGTCCCCTATAACAGAGAACTACTTAAACCTAACCAACCTAAGGACATCACACAACACCCAGTCATTACGAGGCAGAGAAAATCCCTGACCCCGCCGGGAATCGAACCCGGGAACCCGGGCGCGGGAAGCGAGAACGCTACCGTACGACCACGAGCTGCGGACCCTGGCAGATTAAAACTGTGTACCGGACGGAGACCCGAACTCAGGACCTTTGCCTTTCCCGGCCAAGTGCTCTACCATCTGAGCTTCCCAAGCACGACTCACGCCCCGTCCTCACAGCTATACTACCGCCAGTACCTCGTCTCTTACATTCCAAACTTCACAGAAGCTCTCCTCCGAACCTTGCAGGACTAGCACTCCTGAAAGAAAGGATATTGCGGAGACATGGCTTAACCACAGCCTGGGGGACGTTTCCAGAATTTTTTATAATGATACTTGCTCATTTAGTTTCACTCTCGGTCCGTAGCGAGTAGTAGTAGAAATATAATACTGACAAGATTTTCTCGACTGCAACGCTTTTAAATTTAAACGGAGTATTTGTTCCTAAGTTCACCGGACCTTGTGGCCGAGCGGTTGTAGGCGCTACAGTCTGGAACCGCGCGACTGCTACGGTCGCAGGTTCGAATCCTGCCTCGGGCATGGATGTGTGTGATGTCGTTTGGTTAGTTAGGTTTACGTAGTTCTATGTTCTACGGGACTGATGACCTCAGATGTTAAGTCAAATAGTGCTCAGAGCCATTTGAACCATTTTTTGAAGAATCCTTCACTTGAGGCGGTGATTTGTGTTACTTGAGAGAAACGCAACAGGACATAAAAAGTGAATTCGATCATTTACAAAGGAAATTAGGGAACGTACTAAACATCCACTACAGGCCTGGCCAGAGGCGAAAGGAAAGTATTGCAAGCTACAGCTCTCTCTCTTATACCTTGGACTGTGGTCATTACGATCGCCAGGAACAACTGATTGAAACTACAACTAGTAGAAGTACAAATAAAAGAAAAATAATAGAATGTAGCTCCTGAACATCTACTTCCAAAACAAAACAAAGAATTACCACTAAAACACGAATTGGACATTCAGGAGTCATTTTTCATCAAAACTGTCATATGGAACATAAGTTTCCACTGGTTTCTGAACGCAATTCCAAGTGGGACAGTGCCGCTCTCCGAGGGGTGACACGTCAGCAGGTGGCCGTGTCGGGAAGCACGTGCTGGAGCCGGTGTAGCGGGCAGGGGCAGACGAGTACACCGTGTCGTGACGTCGGGTGCAGGGGGTGCGCGTGGTGGCGGGCGGAGAGTTATTCTTCCGTGGCGGGGTGGCGGCGGCGGCGGCGGCGGCGGTGCTATCGACCGGCAGCGCGCGGCCCCAGCGCCGGCCCCGTCACGCTGTGGGGTGGCCTCGTTACCGCGGAGCGCCGCGGCACGCGCACACACTCGCCCAGCCCCGCTGCGGACCGCCGGGTCACGCCACGCAGCGGGCCGGTACCCCGCTACCTGCACACACTCTTGTACTTCAAAATTTTTCAAATGGGTCTGGCCACTATGGGAATTAACTTCTGAGGTCATCAGTCCCCTAAAACTTAGAACTAATTAACCTAAGGACATCACACACATCCATGCCCGAGGCAGGAACCTGCGACCGTAGCCGTCACGCTGTTCCAGACTGTAGCGCCTAGAACCGCTCGGCCACCACGGCCGGCACACCCTTGAACTCTGTCGGCAAAGCATCGGCGACAAAGAACGTCTGCCGATGACGATGATGCGGTACTCTTGCCAAAGAGCAACTTTTGTGCAATTTCTAGCTTCCTTCTCGAAGTGTTTTCAGCTGTCATACTCAGATGTTCATTTCCGTTTTATGGACAATATTTCGACTGCTTACCCAATCGTCTTCATCGGAATGAACAGTTAGGACGATCGCAGACAAAGAGGGTCTAGTGAGAGATTTGCAACATTTATGAATAGAAATCTTAGGACATGCAACAGACTTTGATTGCAAGACTTTCTGGTATGACAGGTTTCGATCTGGAAGATCACAATCAGACATATGTCGTCCTAAAGTAGTATATCAAAGATAAAGAAAAAAAGCTTGTTTCTATAATATCATCATTACCATCATCAGCAGCAGCCAATTCACAATCATTAAATGACTCTTCGAGTCGTGGATTCAGGTAGGCTTTCAGCAATCTTCTCCAAGTGGGACGGTCTTGGGCAGTTCTCTGCCAGGTGTTACCAGGGATCTTCTTGATGTCTTTGTCCCATCTGTCTGGTGGTCTTCCACTAGGCGTCCGGTGCTCTCTCCAACTCCACTCCAGTACCATCTTCGTCCATCTGTTGTCTTTTCTTCTTGCGACGTGGCCAGCCCACTGCCATTTCAAGGAACCTACTGCCTCTGTCAATCTCCTTCGTCACAGACCGGATGTCATCTGCCCTTTCCCTATCCTTTCTTGTATAGCCCAGCATTGTTTTCACCATGGCTCTCTGTGCTGTCCTATGTTTCCCTTTTGTAAATAAGTTCATTGGCCATGTCTCGCAGCCATACGTCATCACAGGAAGAATACATTGATCAAATACTGCTTTCTTCAGGTTTACTGGCATTTTTGATCTGAATGCTGTTGAATTCTTCCCAAATGCTTGCCAGCCAAGCATGATGATAGATTTCTGGCCTTATGCATATGCACGGTGAAAAATGTAAATACATGGCGGTGTCCCCGCACTGCTGGTCATTTGAGTTCCTTTATCGTAATTTCCTGTGGTGTTTCTATCTCTTGACGATGTCTGCCTTGTAGCTAACATATATTGTATACTGGGTGGTCAGAAATACACTATGTTATCAAAAGCATCCGGACACCTGGCAGAAAATGACGTACAGCTTCGTGGTACCCTCTATCGGTAGTGCTGGATTTCAGTATGGTACTGACCCACCCTTAGCCATGATGGCAACTTCCATCTCGCTGTCATACGTTCAATTAGTTACTGGAAGTTTTCTTGCCGACTGGAAGTCCACTCTTCACGTAGTGCTGCACTGAGGAGAGGTATCGATGTCGGTCGGTGAGGCCTGGCACGAGGTCGGGGTTGCCAAAAACTCCAAAGGTGTTCTATATTATTCAGGTCACGACTCTGTGCAGGCCAGTCCGTTAAAAGGATGTTACTGTCGCTTAAACACTCCGCCTCACGCCTTAAATTATGGACAAGTGCTTGATCACGTTGAAAGATGCAATCGTCATTCCCGAATTGCTCTTTGATAGTGAGAAGCAAGAAGGCGAATAAAACATCAGTGTGGGCTTATGCTGCGACAGTCCCACGAAAAACAACAAGGGGTGCAAGCACACCCCCCCCCCATGAAAAACACGACCACACCATAACACCACCACCTTGGAATTTTACTGTTGGCCATAAACACACTCTGACAGATTACGTCTACCGGGTATTCGCCATACTCACATCCTGCCATCAGATCGCCACATTGTGTACCGTGATTCGTCTCTCCACACAACGTTTTTCCATCAGATGTTTGCGCTCCTTACCCCAAGCGATATGTCTTTTGGCATTTACCGGGGCGATGAGTGGCTTATGAACAGCCGCTCGTCCATGAAATCCAAGTTTTCTCACCTTCTGCCTAATTTCATAGTACCTTTAGTAGATCCTGATTCAGTTTGGAATTGCTGTGTGATGATCTGGATAGATGTCTGCCTATTACACATTATGACCCTGTTCAACTGACGTCGGTCTCTGTCAGTCAACAGACGAGGTCGGCCTGTACGCTTTTGAGCTGTACGTGTCCCTTCACGATTCCACTTCACTATCACATCGGAAACAGTGAACCTAGGGTTTTTCAGGAGTGTGGAACTCTCGCGTACAGATGTATGATACAAGTAACGCCCAATCACCTGACCACGTTCGAAGTCTGTAAGCTCCGCAGAGCGCCCGACTCTTCTCTCTCACGATGTCTAGTGACTACTAAGGTCACTGATATGGAGTACTTGGCTGTAGGTGGCAAGACAATACACCTAAAATGAATAACGTATGTTTTTGTTGTTTCCGGACCCTTTTGATCGCATAGTGTTGGTGAATAGCATGTAAGGGTGTTGCACGGGACCTTGATTTGAAAAATAACCATTAGGAAGAAGATTCGATTCGTTGCGTCGTTTGTTAGTTATATAGTACTGAAGTTAACTATTCAGTTCATTGCTCCCTCAAAATGCAAGCATTTGCACATGATAATTGTTGTATCTGTAAGTTACCAGTTAAAATGTGCCTTTTTTCGAGAATGAGAAATTGAAGCTGTATGAGCAATAGCTACGTTTTTTTGCTTTGAAATGCACGTTTGGTGACACCGCCACTGCCAGGCTGTTTGGTTTTGCTCGTGGAACGACCTGACTGGTTAACCGCAATGCTAAATCACTCAGAAACGGGACAATGTATCGATTTTTTTCTTAACAATTATTTCTCAGTACACCCTCAGTTGCAATATCCTTACATGATTTTCAGACTGTTTGTGACCAGCCTGTATACTAGTCTAGGGAAATAGACATACATGATGTATATCCAAAAAAGTTTTCTCACAAAAAATTAGGAAGAAAAATAAAATTAAAATTAGATCTAATTACTATTACATGATGCGAAAGCCGATGTTAGTAAGCAGTGATATAATGCTGTACTCTGTTGGAGTACCTGAATGTATGAAGTGCTGTAAACTGGTCATAAAGTAAAATAAAAAATTAATGATCAAAGTCTTTCCTAAACCATACAAATTTCAAAATTGTGTCGCTATATCCTTCACTATGATTATGCAACAGTTCCTCAACCTACTAATAGTGTTCCGAACGAACGAGTACTCACACCGACAAATTGAGCGGGCGTTATAGTCAAAACCATCAACGCCATAGGAAGAGGTTCAGAATTATTATCGCATATCTGCCTTATACAGATCTAATTTCCGGATAGAAAAGAGGCCGTCTACATTACTTCGCTCGGGTCTGCAAAGATAAAAAATCCCTTTTGTAGTGTTAAATACGATCTAGGCCCCCCATAGCTGGACGTGGAGCGCATTTCATTTGAATGTGGCGTACTTTACGTGGGATACATCATCAGAAAATCTGAGGAAAGATATAAGGGAATTAATCAGCTTTCGCCCAGCAGAATCTCGAGTTTAATAACTGAATAAAATACTACGGGACCAGTGTCGTAGTGCAAACACCAAGTTTCTAGCATAGCATAATTAAGGAACCTATCGTAATCAAGGTATCGGGAACCTAATAGCCGGGATGTGGGTATGAATTTTAGCAACGCTTGGTGTCAGGCGCACATTTTTTTTAAGATGCCGACTGCTGTCTCATCCATCAGAGTTTTAAAAAGCTGATGTAGGATTCACGGAATAACAGCGCAGTCACCGAAACATAAATTAACATCAAACGGCGCTGTTATCAGTGGGAGTCGACCTCTCCAGTGTTTCACAGTTCCGTTGGCGTTCAAACATGGTTCAAATGGCTCTGAGCACTATGGGACTTAACTTCTAAGGTCATCAGTCCCCTAGAACTTAGAACTATTTAAACCTAACTAACCTAAGGACATCACACACATCCATGTCCGAGGCTGGATTCAAACCTGCGACCGTAGCGGTCGCGCTGTTCCAGACTGTAGCGCCTATAACCTCTCGGCCACTCCGGCCGGCGTTGGAGTTCAACTAGCCAGAACGCGTAACGCGACTCTCAACATCCGAAGGTGACGGATGTGCGAATTGTCGAAATATTACTGTCGAATATGAAATCAACTACTTTTCTGAACACAGAAATATAAACCATCAGAATTCTGGGTGTAGCATTCACTTATACATTCTTTTCATTTTCCAGACAGTTACGGAATGTGATTGTACTCTTAATCGGTTTCAGCCGTACGCTGTCCATCTCCAAAATCTTTACGTTATGTGTGGCCGGGGACTATTTAGGATGTAATCATTAAGAGAAACAAAATTACAATTCGAAGTGTCGGAGTGTGGAATGTCACATCCCTTAATTTAGTAGGAGATAAGAAACTTTAAAAATTGAAATGAATAAATGAAAGTGAGTTATAATGGGTATTTGCAAAGTTCTGTGGTAGAAAGGACTCCTAGTAAGGGGGTAAGAACTTTATCAATACAAAACCAAATAGGTTTTTATGGTCAATAAGGGAATAGGAATGCGGGTAAGCTTCTACGAGCAGCATAGAGAGAAAATTATCGTAGCGAAGATAGACAAGATGCCAACACTCATCACAACAGTACAAATTCCTTACGCCAACGCTGTGCAGATGATGAACCATCATCAACGTCGTGATTGGTGTTCTACACACGTGTTTTCACATTATATCTCCATGTTCTTCTGGCTTCTGCCATCCTCTTCAGGTCTATAAAACTTCAGCTTCCTCTGATGCCGTCCGTCACCTTGTATCTCCTCCTGCCTTTCACTCTCCTCTCACAACATACTCCTTAAGAAATGTCTGTCAGGAAACACTCCCATCTCAACTGGTGTATCATCCAGTTCCTCATCCTTCCTGTTAAAATCTGCATCAGTCTTCTCATCAACCCCTTCCTAAAGTCTTCCGTCACTCAATCTTTTCAGCCAGCTTATGCTCTCCATTCTCCTCCTTATCAATATCTCAAATGCTTCTAGACGTTTTTCAACCTCTCGCCATTGTCCATGTTAAGCCGCATACAGTGCCACACACACAAAAAAAAAAAAAAAATACTTGCCATGTTTTTTACTCAGATCTTTATCTAGTTCACTACTTATCACGTGTGAAGTCTTCATTGATAGCACTTCCAATGTATTATAATTTGTCCCAGTGTCACTATACTCTTTGTTTTTGCTTTGCTGATTTTCATCCCATTCACGAGGTTTATTTAGACATCTTACTATTTTATTTACAGTTCGTTACCTTTCGGCGATTATTTCCATATCTTCACCTAATCTTAAACACTGTATTCTCTTCCCAACAATACATATTTCCCTTTTTCCGTCTAATCATTTCGCAATAATCTCTTAGTGATGTAAATTGAACAACAAAGGGAACACGCAACATCCTTGTCCAACGCTCTTTCCAGTTCCGCACGATGATGAATGGGCTGAAAAAATGCATGATAAAGTAATATGAGATTACTGAGAGACTTTAGAGAAGAAAATTGAACTGTGACTGGAATTCGACTGCGGAAAAAGAAAGAAAGTAAAAATAGTAGGAAAATGTGGACAGAGAGAAACGAATAAAACAGGAATCCGTCTGATAGTATTTTGCGTAGTCCATAATTCAACCATCGCTAATAACTGCTTTAAGAACCATAATGAAGGTTGTAATTTCTTAGACTTTCCCGGCGATTTGATGACATTTCGTGGCAATCGGGTTTTCTGCTGGATATCAGCGTCTTCCAAACACGATATTTCGACGTCATTACTTGACGTCTTCATCAGGGAACACCTGATGAAGACGTCAAGTAATGACGTCGAAATATCGTGTTTGGAAGACGCTGATATCCGGCAGAAAACCCGATTTCCACGAGATGTGATAATGAAGGTTGTGTACGTAGAAGAGACACGGGAAGATTTTAGAGATATTATTTAATGGTAAGACAGAGATTCCGAAACTAGATATTAAATAGCAAAGCATTTCGAGCGGTAGTTACGGACACTGACGGTAGCAGTGGATCAAATAGGGTAACAGATAAAGAACAGTAGACCTCTTTTGATAAAGCAGTATCTTTGGATACAAAAGGACTAAAACAGTTAAATATTCGGCTCTACCTATGTGTCTTACTAGCGGCTTTCTGGCGCAAAAAAATAATTTTCTGTATTTCGTCTAATTATTGAGAGAATTTAAATTCCAAAAACGTTGTATGCAAACAATTTTGGTGCATTACACAGGATTTTATTATTCTGACAACCTCCGAGGAATATTCTTGTTCCTATTAAAGTTATGTGAGTGAAATGTGTGTACTGAATACGAAACCACATGGCGAAACTCAGTACTAAGCACTGCTATAGTAGTAAAATAGAGACGAAAGTACATACAACAGTACCGAACAACACAATTTGTATTTAAAGTCGGAAAACAGACATTCGTTTCACTCTTTTACTGTTTTGGTTACAACACATATGTAACTGCAGTTTTTAAATTTAGTATGGAATGCAATATACAGACAGATAAGATATAAATAGAAACACAATACATACCTCATAAAACCGACTTTACGTATGTGTTTAAAGAGGACACTAATTAATTTGATTTACGCTTAGTTTCGGGAAACACTCAAGGTTTTGAAGAAGAAGAGGAAGATGTGGTATCGGTGGAATTTAGTAAAGAGGTTACTAAAAATTAGCAAAGTGAGAAAAATGAGTGTAAACGAAAGCGCGCGCATATTTCACAGTAATGCAGAGAGAAGCGACCGTCACGCAACTTTTTGGGAGCCACATTGCAATGAAAACCAAAATAATTTTTATTTTCCGCAAGTTTCACAACTTCAGTTGACAAATACGTCAACTTACTTAAAATGTGAAATAAGTCTTAGACACATTTGATACGCAGTAGCATATGGTGCTGGCAACAGCATCAACGGTACGTTATGCAAATAGCTTGATAATGACCGTGGAGTCGAAATAAGCTTGTAGAACAGAAAATAATACCTTAATAGAGAGCCTTTGATTACAGCAGCGTTTGTCTTTCTCTATACGATAATGTCCTTAGAAGTCATCTATAACGCTGAAGAACTCAAAATTTTAAACTGCGGAATTTAGATGTGTACTTCTGCGATACGAGGAACTTTTTCCTTGCTTGTTAAATTCTGCGGACTTTTATGCCTAATATTCACAGACACTGGTATCGAGCGCATGGGCGTGTACGCGTATGGAACAACCGCATCTACATCTTCATCATCTCCGCAAGCTACGTAATGGTGTTTGGCGGAGAATACATTCGGTACCACTATCGGATCCCCCTACCCTGTTCCACTCGCCAATAGTGCGTGGGAAGACTGACTGTTGGTAAGCCTCTGTATTGGCTGTCATTTCTCGAACTTTCTCCTTGTGGTCAATACGCGAGATGTATGTGGGGGGAAGTAATATGTTGTCTGACTCTTCCTTTAAACTGCTGTCCCGAAATGAATCCATGGACCCTTCATATCAGCAGGGGACTATTCAAGTGGGTGAAGGCCCTGTAATAGTGTCAGGTGTGTACATTTGGAGTTATATGGGACCCTGGAAACACTGGATACGACTCTGACAGGTGACAAGTACGCAAGCATTCTATCTGATCGCCTGATTCCATTCACGTCCATTCTGTATTCTGGTGGACTTTCAGCACACTCCCACTGACCACCAGATTCCCCAGACATGAACATTTATGAGCATATGTGGGATGCCGTGCAAAGTACTGCTCAGAAGAGATCTCCACCCGCTCGTAGTCTTACTGATATATGTCATCAACCCCCTCCAGCCCTACTTCGCACGTAATACGTATATGGGTATGGTGTCTGTTCTTGCGGACATGTCAGAAAGAATCAGACACCATATCCATATAAGTATATACACTCCTGGAAATGGAAAAAAGAACACATTGACACCGGTGTGTCAGACCCACCATACTTGCTCCGGACACTGCGAGAGGGCTGTACAAGCAATGATCACACGCACGGCACAGCGGACACACCAGGAACCGCGGTGATGGCCGTCGAATGGCGCTAGCTGCGCAGCATTTGTGCACCGCCGCCGTCAGTGTCAGCCAGTTTGCCGTGGCATACGAAACTCCATCGCAGTCTTTAACACTGGTAGCATGCCGCGACAGCGTGGACGTGAACCGTATGTGCAGTTGGACTTTGAGCGAGGGCGTATAGTGAGCTTGCGGGAGGCCGGGTGGACGTACCGCCGAATTGCTCAACACGTGGGGCGTGAGGTCTCCACAGTACATCGATGTTGTCGCCAGTGGTCGGCGGAAGGTGCACGTGCCCGTCGACCTGGGACCGGACCGCAGCGACGCACGGATGCACGCCAAGACCGTAGACTCGTACGCAGTGCCGTAGGGGACCGCACCGCCACTTCCCAGCAAATTAGGGACACTGTTGCTCCTGGGGTATCGGCGAGGACCATTCGCAACCGTCTCCATGAAGCTGGGCTACGGTCCCGCACACCGTTAGGCCGTTTTCCTCTCACTCCCCAACATCGTGCAGCCCGCCTCCAGTGATGTCGCGACAGGCGTGAATGGAGGGACGAATGGAGACGTGTCGTCTTCAGCGATGAGAGTCGCTTCTGCCTTGGTGCCAATGATGGTCGTATGCGTGTTTGGCGCCGTGCAGGTGAGCGCCACAATCAGGACTGCATACGACCGAAGCACAAGGGCCAACACCCGGTATCATGGTGTGGGGATTGATCTCCTACAATGGCCGTACACCTCTGGTGACCGTCGAGGGGACACTGAATAGTGCACGGTACATCCAAACCGTCATCGAACCCATCGTTCTACCATTCCTAGACCGGCAAGGGAACTTGCTGTTCCAACAGGACAATGCACGTCCGCATGTATCCCGTGCCACCCAACGTGCTCTAGAAGGTGTAAGTCAACTACCCTGGCCAGCAAGATCTCCGGATCTGTCCCCCATTGAGCATGTTTGGGACTGGATGAAGCGTCGTCTCATGCGGTCTGCACGTCCAGCACGAACGCTGGTCCAACTGAGGCGCCAGGTGGAAATGGCATGGCAAGCCTTTCCACAGGACTACATCCAGAATCTCTACGGTCGTCTCCATGGGAGAATAGCAGCCTGCATTGCTGCGAAAGGTGGATATACACTGTACTAGTGCCGACATTGTGCATGCTCTGTTGCCTGTGTCTATGTGCCTGTGGTTCTGTCAGTGTGATCATGTGATGTATCTGACCCCAGGAATGTGTCAATAAAGTTTCCCCTTCCTGGGACAATGAATTCACTGTGTTCTTATTTCAATTTCCAGGAGTGTATGTCATCAATTCCCTCCAGTCCTACTTCGCACGTAATACGTATATGGGTATGGTATCTGTTCTTGCGGACATGTCAGAAAGAATCAGACACCATATCCATATAAGTATATAGTTATGGCGATACCGGTCATGACCTGCTTCTTCTGTGCTGATGCACACATATTACCCGAATTCTTATGGAACTTATGCTTTCCACGACTAGTAAGTGTTTTGGGTACATAAACTACGAACGTAGCGTGTGGACATGTGAGGTGAGAATGTGGGTCTCTCGGGAGGCGTGCGTGAGATAGTCCCTGCAGTCGCTCTATCCTCTGTGCCTCGGTGACTCAGATGGATAGCCGCCAAGGTAGCTCAGCGTGTTCAGTCAGAGGCTTTAGCTCCCCTCTGTAATAAAAAAACGGATCAACGAACAACTTGAACGAGTGTCCGCCACTAACAAATTTGAAGAACAATGTAGAAGAACATGAGACAAAAAGGATGAATGGAGCGTCTGACATGTAAACAGCAGATCCTGGCTTCGAGTCCCGGTCGGGGCACACTTTTTCACCTGTCCCCGTTGATATATATCAACGCCCCTCAGCAGCTGAAGGTATTTAACTTCAGACATAAGTCGATTCCATGCCATGTCATGTTGCGACACTTCTGCGTGCTCACGTGGCCCTACACGACAATAGGCAAGTTTACCAGGTTTTTCGGCTCTTCAGTGTAAAGCATTGGTTCACGGCCCAATATTCGATCGCAGCGTGTGGTAAAACGTTGCTTAACATTTTTCTCTGCTTGTAAGGAACAAATTATTAATTCGGTACTCGGGGTATAGAAATGGTCAATCGCCAAGCCGACTCATTAAAAAGTGTGTACGTTACATGATCCAAATCAGGTAAATTAACAAATTAAATTTTCAAAACGTATCTTGAGAGTATTTTAAAACAATGCTTTCTTGACAGTTAGTATTCTCTGACACTGTACTGCTGGGTTGGGTTATCTGATACCGTCATGTATGATGGCATGTTTATAGACGAAGGCGGTCAACCGAGTAACAAGGTGTAAGTAACACCGCCAATTTACGCATTTTTCTGCCAGTATCATCTTTTTTATTTTTATCATGAAGGTGAAAACTCAGAATTGCAACCTGCTTCCAGTAAGTTACCGGAAATTGTGCAACGTGGGGATACAATAACGATTCACAACATTATTCACTATCAACATTCAGCGCCGAATTTTCAGACACTTATCATGTGCATGGTATGCATCAAAATTAATTCCTGAAAACATAAATTTAAACAAAGCCCGTTTTCCAAAGAATTTTTGAAAGTAACCTAGTTGCGCGAAGATTGCTTTCGTTAGATGTTTTTAGTGCCGCGAGTTTATTTCCTCCGAATATTTATATGACAGGTAGCATCTATCTAGTGTTTGTGAAGTGACCAGTACTAAATTTTTAATTCTTTACTAATCCAAGTTGTTTCAGAAACTAATTTGCGCAACTTCTTATTATTCATCACTGATATACCCCCCCCCCCCCCATGAACCATGGACCTTGCCGTTGGTGGGGAGGCTTGCGTGCCTCAGCGATACAGATGGCCGTACCGTAGGTGCAACCACAACGGAGGGGTATCTGTTGAGAGGCCAGACAAACGTGTGGTTCCTGAAGAGGGGCAGCAGCCTTTTCAGTAGTTGCGGGGGCAACAGTCTGGATGATTGACTGATCTGGCCTTGCAACATTAACCAAAACGGCGTTGCTGTGCTGGTACTGCGAACGGCTGAAAGCAAGGGGAAACTACAGCCGTAATTTATCCCGAGGACATGCAGCTTTACTGTATGATTAAATGATGATAGCATCCTCTTGGGTAAAATATTCCGGAGGTAAAATAGTCCCCCATTCGGATCTCCGGGCGGGGACTACTCAGGAGGATGTCGTTATCAGGAGAAAGAAAACTGGCGTTCTACGGATCGGAGCGTGGAATGTCAGATCCCTTAATCGGGCAGGTAGGTTAGAAAATTTAAAAAGGGAAATGGATAGGTTAAAGTTAGATATAGTGGGAATTAGTGAAGTTCGGTGGCAGGAGGAACAAGACTTCTGGTCAGGTGATTACAGGGTTATAAACACAAAATCAAATAGGGTAATGCAGGAGTAGGTTTAATAATGAATAGGGAAATAGGAATGCGGGTAAGCTACTACAAACAGCATAGTGAACGCATTATTGTGGCCAAGATAGATACGAAGCCCACACCTACTACAGTAGTACAAGTTTATATGCCAACTAGCTCTGCAGATGACGAAGAAATTGAAGAAATGTACGATGAAATAAAAGAAATTATTCAGATAGTGAAGGGAGACGAAAATTTAATAGTAATGGGTGACTGGAATTCGAGTGTAGGAAAAGGGAGAGAAGGAAACATAGTAGGTGAATATGGATTGGGGCTAAGAAATGAAAGAGGAAGCCGCCTAGTAGAATTTTGTACAGAGCACAACTTAGTCATAGGTAACACTTGGTTTAAGAATCATGAAAGAAGGTTGTATACGTGGAAGAACCCTGGAGATACTAAAAGGTATCAGATAGATTATATAATGGTAAGACAGAGATTTAGGAACCAGGTTTTAAGTTGTAAGATATTTCCATTGGCAGATGTGGACTCTGACCACAATCTATTGGTTATGACCTGTAGATTAAAACTGAAGAAACTGCAAAAATGTGGGAAATTAAGGAGATGGGACCTGGATAAACTGAAAGAACCAGAGGTTATACAGAGTTTCAGGGAGAGCATAAGGGAACAATTGACAGGAATAGGGGAAAGAAATACAGTAGAAGAAGAATGGGTAGCTCTGAGGGATGAAGTAGTGAAGGCAGCAGAGGATAAAGTAGGTAAAAAGACGAGGGCTGCTAGAAATCCTTGGGTAACAGAAGAAATATTGAATTTAATTGATGAAAGGAGAAAATATAAAAGTGCAGTAAATGAAGCAGGCAAAAAGGAATACAAACGTCTCAAAAATGAGATCGAGAGGAAGTGCAAAATGGCTAAACAGGGATGGCTAGAGGACAAATGTAAGGATGTAGAAGCTTATCTCACTAGGGGTAAGATAGATACTGCATACAGGAAAATTGAAGAGATCTTTGGAGAGAAGAGAACCACGTGTATGAATATCAAGAGCTCAGATGGCAACCCAGTTCTAAGCAAAGAATGGAAGGCAGAAAGGTGGAAGGAGTATATAGAAGGTTTATACAAGGGTGATGTACTTGAGGACAATGTTATGGAAATGGAAGAGGATGTAGATGAAGACGAAATGGGTGATACGATACTGCGTGAAGAGTTTGACAGAGCACTGAAAGACCTGAGTCAAAACAAGGCCCCGGGAGTAGACAACATTCCATTAGAACTACTGACGGCCTTGGGAGAACCAGTCATGACAAAACTCTACCAGCTGGTAAGCAAGATGTATGAGACAGGCGAAATACCCTCAGACTTCAAGAAGAATATAATAATTCCAATCCCAAAGAAAGCAGGTGCTGACAGATGTGAAAATTACCGAACTATCAGTTTAATAAGCCACAGCTGCAAAGTACTAACGCGAATTCTTTACAGACGAATGGAAAAACTGGTAGATGCGGACCTCGGGGAGGATCAGTTTGGATTCCGTCGAAATGTTGGAACACGTGAGGCAATACTGACCTTACGACTTATCTTAGAAGAAAGATTAAGAAAAGGCAAACCTACGTTTCTAGCATTTGTAGACTTAGAGAAAGCTTTTGACAATGTTGACTGGAATACTCTTTTTCAAATTCTAAAGGTGGCAGGGGTAAAATACAGGGAGCGAAAGGCTATTTACAATTTGTACAGAAACCAGATGGCAGTCATAAGAGTCGAGGGGCATGAAAGGGAAGCAGTGGTTGGGAAAGGAGTGAGACAGGGTTGTAGCCTCTCCCCGATGTTATTCAATCTGTATATTGAGCAAGCAGTAAAGGAAACAAAAGAAAAATTTGGAGTAGGTATTAAAATTCATGGAGACGAAGTAAAAACTTTGAGGTTCGCCGATGACATTGTAATTCTGTCAGAGACGGCAAAGTACTGGGAAGAGCAGTTGAACGGAATGGACAGTGTCTTGAAAGGAGGATATAAGATGAACATCAACAAAAGCAAAACGAGGATAATGGAATGTAGTCGAATTAAGTCGGGTGATACTGAGGGAATTAGATTAGGAAATGAGACACTTAAAGTAGTAAAGGAGTTTTGCTATTTAGGAAGTAAAATAACTGACGATGGTCGAAGTAGAGAGGATATAAAATGTAGATGGCAATGGCAAGGAAAGCGTTTCTGAAGAAGAGAAATTTGTTAACATCGAATATAGATTTAAGTGTCAGGAAGTCGTTTCTGAAAGTATTTGTATGGAGTGTAGCCATGTATGGAAGTGAAACATGGACGATAACTAGTTTGGACAAGAAGAGAATAGAAGCTTTCGAAATGTGGTGCTACAGAAGACTACTGAAGATAAGGTGGATAGATCACGTAACTAATGAGGAGGTATTGAATAGGATTGGGGAGAAGAGAAGTTTGTGGCACAACTTGACTAGAAGAAGGGATCGGTTGGTAGGACATGTTTTGAGGCATCAAGGGATCATAAATTTAGCATTGGAGGGCAGTGTGGAGGGTAAAAATCGTAGAGGGAGACCGAGAGATGAGTACACTAAACAGATTCAGAAGGATGTAGGTTGCAGTAGGTACTGGGAGATGAAGAAGCTTGCACAGGATAGAGTAGCATGGAGAGCTGCATCAAACCAGTCTCAGGACTAAAGACCACAACAACAACATACTTACCTTTTCAACCCACCTATTCCCATTAATTTCGAAACGGGAAAAATATAAACGAAAAAAATAATGAATGTATTTGGTAATGGAACTATATATCCCAAAAGACTGGGTACACTGCCCCTCTGCTGGTGGGTGAATAGCAGACTGGTGACATTAGCTGTTAGACGTCCTTGAACGCTTACTTATGGATTACCAATTAAAATTTCAGCTAATGTCTTTTCCGCTACTCATTACTACTAACGACTTTCTTCGGTTTACATTGTAACAATATTCTGTACTCATTAGACTGTTCAATCCATTCAATAGGTCCTGCAGCTTTTGTTCACTTTCTATGCGGACAGCAATGTCACCAGAGAACCTTATCATTTACTTTCACTCACACTCAATTTTAATTCCACAGCTGAAAATTTGTTTTATTTCCGTCATTTAACCTTCGATATATCGATACATCGGTCGAGTAATAGCGGTGTAAGACTGCATCCCTGGATTAAATGCTTTTTAATGCAAGAATTTTGTTCTTCATCTTCCATTCTTTTTGTTCCCTCTTGAGTTTTGTACAAACTGTATATTACTCGTATTTCGGTATACAAGGCGTGATTTTTTAAGGACCGTTTTGAAATTTAAAAAAGACAAGCTAAGATATCTCAATATAATTTTATTTTTACATGAAAGTCTGTACCTTAATGTACGCACTGACGCCGTTATAGTCTGATTCTTCCTTGTTTACGTTGTGAACTGAGTGTTTAAGATGCCTCCGATTATCGTGAGTCCCGCCGACTGTGAAGTAAGGGCTGTTATAAGATTTCTTAGTGCTAAAAGCCTAAAAGCGATCTGTGCAGTTTACGGAGAAAGCATTATGAGTGAGGGAATTGTAAGAAAGTGGGTGAGAGCATTTAAAGTTGGTGCTTGATGAACAACGGAGTGGGCGTCCTTCGGTCGTTAATGAAAGTTTGGTGCAGGAAGCGGACAATAAGGTGACAGAAGGCAGACGCTTTACCATTTCCTCCTTGCGGGATGACTTTCCTGATGTTTCTCGTAGTGTTTCGTATGGCACTGTGACCGAGCACTTGAATTATCGAAAATTGTGTGCACGTTGGGTACCGAAAATGTTAATGGTTGTGCACAAAACCAAACGTTTAGACACTTCATTGACTTCTCTTGAGCGGTACCGAAAAGACGGTGATGATATCTTAAGCCAAATTGTTAAGGGCGATGAAACATGGGTGGGATACGTCACACCAGAATCAAAGCAACAATCCATGGAAGTTGAGCAAGGGCATCGATTTGCTCCAAGACAATGCCCGTCTGCATGTGGCGAATCAGACCAAAGATCTCATCACATCTTTTCGATGGGAATCTCTAGATCATCCTCCGTGCAGCCCCGATCTTGCGCCCAGTGACTACCATCGGTTCCTGCACTTGAAGAAACACCAGGGCGGCCAGCGTCCTCAAGCCGATGACGAAGTCAAAACAGTGTTGTTGCAGTGGTTAACAAGTCAGGCGGCAGACTTCTATGAGGAGGGTATTAAAAAACTGTTACAAGTGCCTCATTATTGGCGGGAATAATGTAAAAAGTAGATTAAGGTACAGGCTTTCATGTAAAAATAAAATTATTGAGATATCTTAACACGTCTTTTTTTAAATTTCGAAACGGTACTTACTTAAAAAACACGCCTCATAGCTTATGCCTATTTTTCGTACACTTTCGAATATCTTGCTCCATTTTAAGTAGTCCAACGATGTTTCTAGAAGCTCGTATCCTACAAATGTATCTGGATTTTTCTTAAATCTTCTTTCCCTTATGAAGTGCTACGTCAGAACTGGCTCTCTGCTTCATTTACCTTTGTTAAAGCCAAAACGATCCTCTAGCAAGTACTCAATAGGCAGTAATGTGGAAGTATAAAGCGGTCTAGCTGTATGGAAACATACTCTCTGGACCTGTAACCGCCTCAGAACTTTAGGAAGCGACATCCATCACTTTCCAAAATTGAAGAGACTCTTGTATCGTCCAAAATGAATGAACTGGAATTAAAGCTGTCGCGTGCAGCAGTTCTCCCATTAATGCCTCAGAAAATATGTTTGCAATATCAGCAATTCACTCCTTTATCAATTCATAATTAAGGTTTTAAGAAAAATTAATCTACAGAAGCATTCCACTGACAAATAAAAACTAAGGCGAATTTAACGAACAAAACTACACTCCTGGAAATGGAAAAAAGAACACATTGACACCGGTGTGTCAGACCCACCATACTTGCTCCGGACACTGCGAGAGGGCTGTAGAAGCAATGATCACACGCACGGCACAGCGGACACACCAGGAACTGCGGTGTTGGCCGTCGAATGGCGCTAGCTGCGCAGCATTTGTGCACCGCCGCCGTCTGTGTCAGCCACTTTGCCGTGGCATACGGAGCTCCATCGCAGTCTTTAACACTGGTAGCATGCCGCGACAGCGTGGACGTGAACCGTATGTGCAGTTGACGGACTTTGAGCGAGGGCGTATAGTGGGCTTGCGGGAGGCCGGGTGGACGTACCGCCGAATTGCTCGACACGTGCAGCGTGAGGTCTCCACAGTACATTGATGTTGTCGCCAGTGGTCGGCGGAAGGTGCACGTGCCCGTCGACCTGGGACCGGACCGCAGCGACGCACGGATGCACGCCAAGACCGTAGGATCGTACGCAGTGCCGTAGGGGACCGCACCGCCACTTCCCAGCAAATTAGGGACACTGTTGCTCCTGGGGTATCGGCGAGGACCATTCACAACCGTCTCCATGAAGCTGGGCTACGGTCCCGCACACCGTTAGGCCGTCTTCCGCTCACGCCCCAACATCGTGCAGCCCGCCTCCAGTGGTGTCGCGACAGGCGTGAATGGAGGGATGAATGGAGACGTGTCGTCTTCAGCGATGAGAGTCGCTTCTGCCTTGATGCCAATGATGGTCGTATGCGTGTTTGGCGCCGTGCAGGTGAGCGCCACAATCAGGACTGCATACGACTGAGGCACACAGAGCCAACACCCGGCATCATGGTGTGGGGATTGATCTCCTGCACTGGCTGTACACCTCTGGTGATCGTCGAGGGGACACTGAATAGTGCACGGTACATCCAAACCGTCATCGAACCCATCGTTCTACCATTCCTAGACCGGCAAGGGAACTTGCTGTTCGAACAGGACAATGCACGTGCTCTAGAAGGTGTAAGTCAACTACCCTGGCCAGCAAGATCTCCGGATCTGTCCCCCATTGAGCATGTTTGGGACTGGATGAAGCGTCGTCTCACGCGGTCTGCACGTCCAGCACGAACGCTGGTCCAACTGAGGCGCCAGGTGGAAATGGCATGGCAAGCCGTTCCACAGGACTACATCCAGCATCTCTACGATCGTCTCCATGGGAGAATCGCAGCCTGCATTGCTGCGAAAGGTGGATATAAACAGTACTAGTGCCGACATTGTGCATGCTCTGTTGCCTGTGTCTATGTGCCTGTGGTTCTGTCAGTGTGATCATGTGATGTATCTGACCCCAGGAATGTGTCAATAAAGTTTCCCCTTCCTGGGACAATGAATTCACTGTGTTCTTATTTCAATTTCCAGGAGTGTATGTTGCACTGATCAAAATAACTAACAGTCGAATGCCATCACCTTCCCTACAGTTATTTGATAAGTCATTACACCTTTCTTTCACGTTCTGCATGTATATGTGAAAGTGTAGTTCAACAATATCATGGTTAATCCTAAATAAATTATAACTAAAGCAGTTGCTTCCATTTATTAATTAACATCGCGTCATTATCAGACTGGCTTCAATAGAAGCTTTGCACATCGGAAGTCCTGTTGTAACGATTTTAATCAAATGAGTAGTCATCATATTTCAAATAAAATTACGAAAGAGTAACGATTATATTTTTCAGTAATATATCTACTAAAACACAAACAGTTAACCAATTAGTGGCACATTAATAGCTAGCTAATAATAATTTCGTGTAGCTCTGTTCTCTGGTGCGAGTCTTTCAACTGGACGCCTCTTGGGCGACTTGCCTGTCTCTAACGTACTCCTAGTTATCCATACGGGGAAAAGAGGTAGCAATTTAACGTGAAATCCAAAGAAAGTGTCGTTTCTGGCACATATCTACGCCACTAAGAGGCAGTTTACAGGTTAAAACAGAAAAAACCTATTCCGACCTGTGTTCAATACGGCGACCTTATGATTTCTACCTTTTCCCGCCAGACCGCAGGTCCGACCATAGCTAGCTGTCTGTGTCAAGGTGATCTTAAATTTGTGTTCAGATTAATGTAACACATGGTGCAAAACATTACGACATAAAATATGGTTACATGAGAGGGTTGTTCATTTGTGATGGTATAATGTCTGCACATATTCAATCGAACCACATCATTAGTGTCACGATACTCCTAATTCTCCACGTCAAAAAGTATATCCAAAATTACCTGCTTTTAAAAACTCTATAGGAAGGCACAAAAAGAAACGATACCTTACTTCTTAATTACTCCCTGAGCACCAAACAGAGCTGAGAACACCTTTCCAAGCTACGCACATCTCGCCTTCTCGCGACACCCCCGAATGAGATACGTTTTCTGCTAGTATCAATTTTTAGCCCGCCCGGTTAACATTGTAGTCTAACGCACTGCTTTCCGGGCTGGAAGCGTGCCGGTCCTAGGAACGAATGCGCCCGGCGGATTAGTGTCGAGGTCCTGTGTGCCGGCCAATCTGTGAATGGTTTTTAAGGCGGTTTTCCATTTGCCTCGGCGAATGTGGAGCGATTCCCCTTATTCCGCTTCAATTACACTATGTCGGAGATTGCAGCGAAAACGCTGTCTCCACTTACGCGTACAACACAATTACGCTACCACGCCAACATTGGTGTGGTATCGATAGCAACAATGCCACGGAATAGTTCCTCAAGTTGGCACTACGAGAGACACAGACGATAGCGCCCTCTAGCCAGTGCTGTCGATATCTACGAGCTCCGCGACTGCTTCAGCACATTTCATCAGGTGCAGCCAGCCAGGACAATTCGCTTCAGCATCTCACCAACGTACAAAGTTGTGTAATCGTTTATCACCTTGTTTTTGCTCCAGTAAACCATTTTCTTGCAGTACCGACTTGTACTACCTTTTCCCGTTCATACCCACGCGCCGCCTTCCAGGTGGGATACAAAAATTGTGGTTACAATCGTCTCTTGTGAGACGTTCCCGAGGGTGTCCACTTGGGGCAGAACCGCACAATAACCATGGGTTCCATAAGGAGCGGCGGTGGGGTGAGTGGACTATCGTATCCTGTTGTGATGTTGTGTACCACTGCGGCTACGGCGGAAACGAAGCCTCTTCGTCATTTCTAGGTCCGCAGGTCCATAAAATACAACACTTAATTTTCCCGTAATGAGAATATTTACTGCAACAAATGACGTCATTCGATATTCATAGTGGAAGCTGTGAACTTTTAACATAAAAAAAATATTATTTCAAGCGAAGTATTGAAAATGAATTTAGTTGCAGAAATATAATAGCAAAACTCAGAGAGGCTAGTGAGTTTCTTTGGCATGTACATTTGCTACTCAACTTGCTGCCTGCTTCTGTACGGAGACGCATCGATTCGGGTACTAATTATCCGTTGGAACCGGTATACGGAGAGTGTGCAGTAGCAGCGCCGGCAGCAACTATGATATAGCGAGAGCTTCCAGCAGGTGTTTACTTTGCGGAGACGTCCGCTGCTAATTGGGCACTCATGCGAGCCAGGCCAGGCACAGCTGTGGCAGTCGGTTCTGCGCGCTCCTGCTGTCGCTGTTACGGCTGTAACCTGAGAAAATACTGCTCCACAGAGAGCAAAAACTAATGGAGGAGAGATAAAAGCAAAACATTTACGTAGAAGTAATACAAAACTGAGCTCGCACTGTAGTGCGACCGAAATGAAGTGCTGCAAAACCCGTCTACACGATATTATTCACGGGAAACAACAGACACCACGCTGACACAAACAAGTTTTTGTAATTGTTCTCACTGTTAACTTGTTGCACAGCAGTGACTAAGTTCCCTAATCTCCGATATAAATAAAAATGTAAATATTCAAAATCATGCATCTCCGAAAGTATATATAGAATGTACCGTTTTGACAAAATTTCAAAGTAATCGATCGAGAACTTTCGGAGATACACGATTTTGAATATTTACTTTTTTATTATATCGGAGATTAGGGAACTTAGTCACTGCTGCGCAACATGTTAACAGTGAGAACAATTACAAAAACTTGTTTGTGTCAGCGTGGTGTCTGTTGTTTCCCGTGAATAATATCGTGTAGACGGGTTTTGTAGCACTTCATTTCGGTCGCACTACAGTGATCCACTGATGGTGACCGGGCCAAATATCTCACTAAATAAGCGTGAAACGAAAAAACTACAACGAACTAAACTCGTCTTGCTTGAAGGGGGACACCAGATGGCGCTATGGTTGGGCTGCTAGATGGCGCTGCTATAGGTCAAACGGTCATCAACTGCATTTTTTAAAATAGGAACCCACATTTTTATTACATATTCGTGTAGTACGTAAAGAAATATAAATGTTTTAGTTGGACCACTTATTTTCCTTTCTGATAGATGGCGCTGTATTAGTCACAAACATACGGCTCACAATTTTAGACGAACAGTTGGTAACAGGTATGTTTTTTTAATTAAAATACAGAACGTAGGTACGTTTGAACATTTTATTTCGGTTGTTCCAATGTGTTACATGTACCTTTGTGAACTTATTTCTGGAAACGCATGCTGTTCCAGCGTGATTACTTGTATATACCACATTAATGGAATGAATGCTCAAAATGGTGTCCGTCAACCTTAGTGCATTTGGCAATATGTGTAACGACATTCCTCTCAACAGTGAGTAGTTCGCCTTCCGTAATGTTCGCACATGCATTGACAATGCGCTGACGCATGTTGTCAGGGGTTGTCAGTGGATCACGACAGCAAATATCCTTCAGCTTTCCCCAAAACTGCATATGCGACATTTTACGATTTCTGGATTTACCCCCATTGGTCGATTTAGTACCGTGGATGCTCTTCTCTAAGGCCTTAGCACATATCCTATCATCCTATCCCTTCTTGTGAGTGTTTTTCAGGTATTTGTCGGCTCGACTATTTTGTGGAGAACTTTTCCGCTTCTTATTTCAACCAAATAATCAGCATCCTATTATTGCAACATATCTCTAACGCTTCAAATCATTTTTATAGTTTTCCCACAGTCTTTGTTTCACTTTCATGTACGAGGGGCATTCAGTAACTAATGCAACACTTTTTCTCAGTCAATATCTGTTAATACGGAATTTGTTGTGAGATACTGTGGAATACTCCCGCGGCAGCTGCTACACTTTCATGAAAAGTGGCGTCAATAAAAGGAGCTGCGTTCCAAGCAGAGCCTTGTCATTGAGGTTCTTTTGGCTGAAACCAAAGTACCGCACAATGTTTATAGAGACCTGGCAATGAACAAAAGCACGGTGAATCCTTGTTGGGTAGAGCGTTTGTTATAATCGCAACAATGTGTTGCAAGGCTGTCCTATCTTCCGTGTGCTGGCCTGCTGCACGAAGGCTGTGACTCCCGCAACGTTGGAACGTGCGGACACACTCATTCGAGGTGACTGATAGATCACAATCACACACCTCTCAGCAGAACTCAACGTCCCTGTCAGTAGTGCTTGCAAAACTTCATTGGGCTGTTCTTCCTCATCCACGCTACAGCCTGGATCTCGCACCTTCCAACGTCCATCCGTTTGGGCTAATGAAGCATAACGTGGATGATGGGGAGGTTATTGATCCAGCAACACACAAGAAGTAGGCTCCGACGTTGACCAGAAGGGTGGTACCATGCGGCCATACACGCCATCTCAGTAAGGTGGCATAAGGCCGTCGCAATGAGCAGAGATTATGTTGAAAAATACTATTTTGGTGCCAAAATAGTAGGGAATAACATGGTGTCATTCTGAATAAAACCTACATGCTTTCGGGAAAAAAAAAAAAAAACAAAATGTTGCCTGACTTACTGAATGTCCCTCGTATCAATGTCCTCGAGATGAATATTATCACAAATGTATTCCTCAAATGAACGTCTATGATTGTAGATTTCTTTTGGCAAGGAGTGCTCTCTTGGCCTGTGCTAGTTTGATTTTCATATCCTTCATGCTCCACCTGGCATATGTTCTTTACTTTCCAACATAGCAGTATTCTTTCACTCTGTCTCCTTTGTGGTCTTATGTACAACGCTAAACTTCTTTCTGGTTATTGTTGCTTTCGTCTTTCTTTACCTTACTCTCAACCTATAATCTGTGCTAATTCCATTTAGCAGGTACTTAATTTCAATTAAGGTAGCAATTTCGTCAACGAATCTTCGCATAAACTTTCATCATGAATTTTGGTCTCACTCCAGAGTATTTCTTTTATTTCTGTAATGTGTTGTTTTGTGTACAGATCGAACCAAAGGGACAAAATGCTACATCCTATCTTGTACCCTTTTTAAACTGAGTGCTTTGCTCACAGTATTCCATTTTTACTGTTTTCATCTACATCAATATCCATACTCCGCAAGCCACCTGACAGTGTGTGGTGGAGGGTACCCTGAGTACCTCTATCGTTTCTCCCTTCTATTCCAGTCTCGTATTGTTCGTGGAAAGAAGGATTGTCGGTATGCTTCTGCGTGGACTCTAATCTCTCTGATTTTATCCTCATGGTCTCTTTGCGAGATATACGTAGGAGGGAGCAATATATTGCTTGACTCTTCGGTGAAGGTATGTTCTCAAAACTTTAACAAAAGCCCGTACCGAGCTACTGTGCGTCTCTCCTGCAGAGTTTTCCACTGGAGTTTATCTATCATCTCCGTAACTCTTTCGCGATTACTAAATGATCCTGTATCGAAGCGCGCTGCTCTCCGTTGGATCTTCTCTATCTCTTCTATCAACACTATCTGGTACGGATCCCACACTGCTGAGTAGTATTCAAGCAGTGGGCGAATAAGCGTACTTTAACCTACTTCCTTTGTTTTCGGATTGCATTTCCTCAGGATTCCTCCAATGAATCTCAGTCTGGCATCTGCTTTACCGACGACCAACTTTATATGATCATTCCATTTTAAATCACTCCTAATGCGTACTCCCAGATAATTTATGGAATTAACTGCTTCCAGTTGCTGACCTGCTATTTTGTAGCTAAATGATAAGGGATCTATCTTTCTATGTATTCGCAGCACATTACACTTGTCTACATTGAGATTCAATTGCCATTCCCTGCACCATGCGTCAATTCGCTGCAGATCCTCCTGCATTTCAGTACAATTTTCCATTTTTACAACCTCTCGATACACCACAGCATCATCTGCAAAAAGCCTCAGTGAACTTCCGATGTCATCCACCAGGTCATTTATGTACATTGTGAATAGCAACGGTCCTATGACACCCCCCTGCGGCACACCTGAAATCACTCTTACTTCGGAAGACTTCTCTCCATTGAGAATGACTTGCTGCGTTCTGTTATCTAGGAACTCCTCAATCCAATCACATAATTGGTCTGATAGTCCGTATACTCTTAGTTTGTTCATTAAACGTCTGTGGGGAACTGTATCGAACGCCTTCCGGAAGTCAAGAAACACGACATCTACCTGTGAACCCGTGTCTATGGCCGTCTGAGTCTCGTGGACGAATAGTGCGAGCTGGGCTTCACACGACCATCGTTTTCGAAACCCATGCTGATTCCTACAGAGTAGATTTCTAGTCTCCATAAAACTCATTATGCTCGAACATAATACGTGTTCCAAAATTCTACAACTGATCGACGTTACAGATATAGGTCTATAGTTCTGTACATCTGTTCGACGTCCCTTCTTGAAAACGGGGATGACCTGTGCCCTTTTCCAATAATTTGGAACGCTATGCTCTTCTAGAGACCTACGGTACACCGCTGGAAAAAGGGGGGCAAGTTCCTTCGCGTACTCTGTGTAAAATCGAACTGGTATCCCATCAGGTCCCACGGCCTGTTCTCTTGCTAAACCTATAACACGTCAGCATCAGTTGCAAATAGAAACAAATCTTTACTTAGGTTTCAACCAAAATAATTTTGCCTTCTTCAGGAGCTTGTGCCACTAGAATACTGCATACCAAAGTTTGGCCATGTCAGGTATAAACCTATAGCACTGTAAATCTATGGTACTTAGCTGGAGAGAAACAGTAGGCCCCACTGCGTGGACGAGTTAGGTGGGCCGCGAGAGCTCCGCGGCAACTAATCGCATCGAGCAGCTATGTACGGAGCACCGCTGATGGCCATGAGCGCTGGGAAATACAGATGCTTAACAGTAGCTACCCTTACGATAGGAATTGTATTAATATAATGACACTAGTCGACCCTTGCCGGATGCCTCCTACTTTTCTTCCATGTTTGAATCCGTCAATGTTTCATTTGCGTTTAGTTTAAATTCGTGTAATTTCGGTGACTCTATCGATCTCGTCCCTCTTAAGCCAGAAAAGTACAGCTCTATAAAGTATTGTTATGTCTGTGGGGCTGGTCTCCATCATAATGCAAAGTGCCTCTAGTGGTATTGAAGGCTCCGCTGATTCTCAGGAGTACACGAAGTTGATCTCGTCTTGCAATCGTCTTGTTGATGTGTATTTTCAGTCTTTGAGCCCAGCACTTGCGGTGAAACACGCGGTGGATTCAAGTATTGCAATTTGGTAGGTCCTTATCGTCTTAATGAATGATTTATACTGAATTCTGTTGGGTCTTGCTAATTGGTGCATAATTTTGGAAGCCCTGTCAATTGTCAGTTTCATATGGTCACTGAAAGTTTGTTTTTCGTCAAGATCCAGTCCTACACAACGTGTGTCTTTCTTCCTCTATATGCTAGTGTTGTCTAATTTTACATATGGGTTCCTCTGTAGTGTCTTTCCTGACGTATGCGAAAGACAAGAACTAAAACATGTCGATCGAAGCCTGGGTGGTCCATTTCTTGAAAGGCCATGGGTCGTACCCGGTACACTTAAACCGTGTGGGACTAACAATGAAATAGCATTTGCGGAGAAATTGGGAAACCAGAACACGTCACACTGCCATGTAACACGCTACCACACGTGAGACCAATGCAAAATGACAGTGACATCGTCAGAATAATACGAAATCCCTATAACTGGAACCCAATAAGTAGAGTAGCCGATATCGTATCGAACACATTCCCTGAAGAGTACAAGCGCCGAAACCCATATGGAAGGAGGCGAAATCAAGCACAAACAACACATAAAACTACATGGGAGGACACAAACACGATGCGAAACGGAGGGAGGAACCAAAAGACTAAGTGAGCATTACTCAGAGGGGATCAACACGTAAAGGGCCCAATCCAACAACATATGACACTGCATGCCATAACACAGTCACAAGTAACACAACAGGCAGTAACAGTCATAAAACAAACAAGCATCGACACCACATACTAAGACGCTAGTAATACGGTAAGGTCGCTTGGGAGGAGAAGGGTCTAAGAACTTCTATTCTGAGAATCCTCCTCCCCAACAACTCATCGCACAATATTTAAAATATACTGTACACAATGAGAAATGTATTTTTCGCCTTAGTATATGTAGACAGAAGTACATTAACTTCTTAATGGAAAGCTACAATAAGTGAATTTTATATATAAAATGCATTTTTTGTGTAATATATGTATAAATCTAAAGGGGAAATGTATTAAATTATTTAAGGAATACTGTAGCAATGAAATACGCTCTATTTCTACAAACAAATTTACAACCGTAAGTGTATACTTCATGTACAGTTAAAATTCTGTATTTCCTGTATCAAACACTGAATCAGTACAAACTCTATAACACCAGGTGCAAGTATCTAAGGTGTCACACAGAATATATCACAACTACCAACAATAAGACACACAAACAACTACTGAATATCACGTAGTGTCCTGAGATACAACATTCCAAGTACTATATTAATATACACAGACACAGTAAACATACATAAGCACAAACCATTTCAGACGAGAACAGCTTGAGGTTCTACCGAATCCTTCTCACCTGAAGTATGTGGAAACAGGCTATTATCAATCAACAAACTACTTAAACTATATTAAACATCCAAATATAGCGTATCACTTCTGTCTACATGTTGCAATTGATTTTCACCACACTTATTGTACTACAATTTTTCTTTCTTGTTTGACATTTGCACTATACAAATTATATTCTCCTCAATTACACAGAGACAAGTCATATATAACAACTTTAACAAGTGTTAAGCATTAAATTCTCTGTACACTTAGAGATAATTTTGTATATCATGTTCTTTATATTATTTCAAAAAGTATTAACAAGTGTATACCAATGGTGTTTGATGTTTGGTTTGTGGGTTGTTCAGCTACGCGGTCATCAGCCCCCGTACGCAGTCCCAATTTTTATACAGTCCCATTTAGCCATTGTCACTAATGATGATGATGATGAAACGATGAGGACAACACAAACACTCAGTAATAATAAGAATCCTTTGCTGTTAGATTTAGAAGTATCTGACCTACCTAATATTTCAAACCTGTGGGTGACTCTGTATTGTTAATGAAATAAATCAATAAGTAGTAAAACTGAAATGGAGAACGAGATGTAACGTATTCTATCGCGTCTGTGAAGAGAGAAACAGAGGAACTAAACAGAGCATGTGAAAATGACATCGCCCATCCAAGCGCATCCAACCTGAACGTACAAAGGACTCTCGTGATCGCTGACATGATCACACAACACTTATGCTACTGCTTCCCCCCCCCCCCCCCACCCCCTTTCCTACGTGTGTCTATCAAGGTCATGGGTTACGAACTGGCTCGCACGTCATCATGCTTCTGACAGTATTGTCTTGGGCTGGTTGCTTTTTAACGCGAATGCTTGTTTTTATGCGCACTCTTTGATGCGTAATCACCTGCATTTCGATTCGAACGACTTGAAGGTGGTTGTCCTAGTAGATAGTGTCGGAAGTTCCTTGTGGCTTTTCGCGGATGATGCTGTAGTATACAGGGAAGTTGCAGCATTAGAAAATTGCAGCGAAATGCAGGAAGATCTGCAGCGAATAGGCACTTGGTGCATGGAGTGGCAAATGACCCTTAACATAGACAAGTGTAATGTATTGCGAATACATAGAGAGAAGAATCCTTTATTGTATGATTATGTGATAGCGGAACAAACACTGGTAGCAGCTACTTCCGTAAAATATCTGGGAGTATGCATGCGGAACGATTTGAAGTGGAATGATCGTATAAAAGTAATTGTTGGTAAGACGGGTGCCAGGTTGAGCTTCATTTGGAGAGTCCTTAGAAAATGTAGTCCATCAACAAAGGAGGTGGCTTACAAAACACTCGTTCGACCTATACTTGAGTATTGCTCACCAGTGTGTGATCCGTGCCAGCTCGGGATGACAGAGGAGATAGATAAGATTCAAAGAAGAGCGTTGCGTTTCACAGGATTATCTGGTAAGCGTGATGACGTTACGGAGGTGTTTAGCAAACTCAAGTTGCAAACTTTGCAAGAGAGGCGCTCTGCATCGCGGTGTATCTTGCTGTCCAGGTTTCGAGAGGGTGCTGCTGTCCAGGTTTCGAGAGGGTGCGTTTCTGGATGAGGTATCGAATATATTGCTTCCCCCTACTTATACCTCCCGAGGAGATCACGAATGTAAAATTAGAGAGATTCGAGCGCGCACGGTGGCTTTCGGGCAGTCATTCTTCCCGCGACTGGAACAGGAAAGGGAGGTAATGACAGTGGCACGTAAAGTGCCCTCCGCCACACACCGTTGGGTGGCTTGCGGAGTATTAGTGAAGATGTAGATGTAGATGTAATACACCACCGAAACTTCTCATCATGTATGGGTTGTCTATCCGAAATTGCTGTCGGTATAGCAAAAGTGTTTTGTATGATTCCTTTAAAAAGTTTTGATAACTTAGATTAGGGCCATTGTCTCCTTTTTTGATAACGGCACGCTTCAGAAATTCTAACAGTAAGAACCATGTTTTGTTTGCATCGTCTTGCGGGTGACTGCTTGTAACAGAAATATTAGATGATCAGACCGCTTACATGTCATATCGATATTTTTTAACGGGACGGAGAGTGACCGAAGAGATTGCTATCATCGTTTATAGACGTGCCAATTTCGTTGCCATAGTAATATGTCCGACGCTTATATATCCAGAGTGATCCCAGGAAGTAATGAGAGCTTAGGCAACGTTTCGGCGATCGCAACTGCTCCGGGCCTCCCTAGTTCTTGGTGCCCCGACCACAGGTCGTTAAAATAGAGCTCCCCACTGGGCCGAGAGTCATTAGGGGCAGGCTCTCACGCAAACGCGACCGCTCGCAGGGCGGAGGCATCTATTCGTGTCGTTTACTTCCCTCCCCGCGCTCGTTTATTCGTGCATTTCTGACTTGCCCTCCGGAAAAAAGAGAGTGCTCGCCGACCCCGGCCGCCTAGGGGAGGTCCCGGCCGGGCCGGAATGTCGTGCCAGGCGCGGCCCGGCGTGCGTGCGCTGTCGGCTGCACAGTCGACGACTTCTGACTAATGGAGCGCGCGCGGGCAGTAAAAACCGCCGAAATATGTCGGCCGGCCTGCGTCACGCAATACTAACGAACCAACACCCGCTTCCAGCGCGATACGCATGCTCCACGAAACAACTGCAGTATCTCCGGCCGCTGAGAAACATTTCCGTCTTCTGTCTGTGTATCGTAGATACAATACACGGACGAGGAAAGAACTTTCCGGGCACAAAATAATTCCGCTGGTACGAGACCTGTACTACGGCATAAGGTGGAGAGGTGGGAAGACACTGGACTCGCATCTGGGAAGACGGAGCTTCACACCTCCGTCCGATCGTCCACATTTAGTTCTCCCGTGGTTGCTCTAAATCACTTAAGATAAATGTCAGGATGGTTTCTTCGTAAAGGATGTGCCCGAATTTCTTCCAGATTGTTTCGCACTCTGAACTTGTGCTCCGTTGCTAACGACGTCGTTGTTGACGAAAATTTAAATGCTAAACCAGATCTCCATCTTTTGAGAAAGAAGCTTGTTCGAAACACTTTGGTTAAGACGTGCGTCCACTAAGTAATACAACACATCAAATTTTTAACTCGGTCAGTTTCTGTTGAAAAATGCGGAATTTTCTGTGGGATATGGGGTAACGTTCCCGCTTCGTCTCCTGTAGTTTCATTAATTTCTGATTATACGCGACACTTTACATCGCTTTCAAAATAGCATCTGTCACAGAGGTGCGATCTCACCAAGAGAACATCGTAATTATCCATAGGCGCTTGCAGAATGTCCTCAGAGTCCTGGCAGTGAAGAAAAGCACAGTGAGTCAATAGGTGGGGGGTCCCTCCTCATCGCATCAAGGTCGTACAACCTGCCTGATCTCCCGCGTGCCGACCACAGCGTCTAGCTGTGACTCCTGTAATGTAGGAACGTGCGGACACCCTCGTTCGAAGAATCACCCTCAAACGCCTTGCTGCTCAGCTAGATGTCTCTGCTGGTAGTGCTGACACACTCGTCCACCAGTGGTGGACCCTATATCCAGGATGTTACACCTTCCGACTTCATCTGTTTCTTGTAATGAAGGGTAGCAAGACGTTGTTTCTGATGCCGACGTGCGGATTTGTGTCATGCGGGCACACAGGCCATCTGCAAGGTGGCGTAACGCCGTTGAATTGAACGGACATTGTGATGAAAAACTTGATTTTGTTGTCAGAACAGTGGTAAATAACAGGGTTAACTTGAATCCTTTATAACACCAACCGGCTTTCAGAAAAAAAGTGATGCATCACCCAGTCTCAAGTTGAATTACTGCTTATGGATCACTGTTCACATCAAGTTAAGAATGCACCGGTTTCATCCACCACTTTAATGTATTCCGCTTAGTGATCGTGAAACAATGCTCAGTTATGAAGTGATGACTCTGTTTACGAATGTCTTTATGAAACACTGTTTGTATCTAGTACCGCAGTTCCTTAAAAGTGAAGTGGTCGAGATATTCAGGCACACTCTTACGTTATCTTATTTTCTTTACAGCTGTCAAAATTACGATCAGACAGACGACGATGTAATTGGAAGCCCATTAGCTCTAGCTGCTACAAAAGTCTTTAGGGAGACTTTTGAGGATACTGTGGTTGACATAGTCCATTAAAGCCTAGCTGTTTACTGCAGTATGCTGACGACACGTTCGTCATTTGGTACCAAGGACCTGAAAAACTTGGCGAGTTCCTGGAAAATCTCAGCAGCATTAACAGTAATATAATTTCATTGCAGAAGCAGAAATCGCAATGCCTCGACCTCCTTCAACGTCCTTGTCCACCATAAAGGAACTGGATACTTCGGCCACAGCAACTGCAGAAAAACTATACGCTCGAAATTGTATTTATACGCCATCAGCCATCACCATCCAGCGGGACGGCGCATTGTGCTAGAAACGTTGGTAAATGGTGTGAGAACGATATAAGATGCCGATTTCCTGCCCCATGAGCTGAGGTACCTACTCAAAGTCTTCAGGAGCAACACTTACAACGATCACAATATAATTGACATGATCTCACGTGGGAATTGCAATAAGATCGTGAAGAGAAGGGGGAAAAGAAAACTACTTTTTTTCCCTTTCTGTGGCTTTGTTTCGCACAAGGTAAGTCGCCTGAAGATAGTGCAGAAAATCAAATCGGTCTTCAGGAAATCAAAAATCGGTAAATTATTGAGTTCTGTTGAAGCTGCGATAGGTCCCAGAACACCCGAGGGTCAAAAAAATACATAGCGAGCTTTGTCAATATTACATCAGGCAAAAAGTGCACACTGACAACAACTAAGGAAGGGGCATAAGTCTGAAATATCCCTTTAAGCGAAGAATATTCAAAGTTAATCAATGCAAAAGTAAAAAGATGATATTTCCGAGACTGTAATAGTAACTACCGTGGCTTAGAAAATGATAACCATTTCACATTTGACGAAACCTCAGCCGAGAGTCGGGTTATCGGCTTCTGGGACAGTGTTCTTAAAAAACTCCAATAAATACAAGGTCGAAGTGGGGACACCAAAGGCAGAGTCACTCAAATATCTGCATCTACTTACATCTAACCACAGTATGGCGCGTCGCTGAGTGTACCCTTTCCCACAACCATTTGTTTCCTTTCCTGTTCCACTCTTAGACAGAGCGCGGTAAAAACGACTGTCTGTACGCCTCTGTATGAGCCCTAATTTCTCGTGTCTTATCTTCGTGGTTCCTAGGCGAAATATATCTTGCGGGCAGTAAGATCGTTCTGCAGTCAGCAGGTTGTGACGGGTGAGGAGGAGGGGGGGGGGGGGGGGGGGCGTCAGATCGGTTAATACACCGATGCGGGATGCAGGCGCAATAAAAGACAGAAAGATCTTAGATCTAGTATACTCGAAATGAGTGCTTAAAACCGCAAAGGATGACATCCAACATCTCTGTCAATGAATGCCAAGCCGAATAACTGCTTGCGAAAGTACCAGAGGTAGGCCAGCACGTTATTGACTTGTTCGGTTTGTCCAAGCTCTTTCGCTTCAATAAATCGTACAGTCTTTCTGAAGTTGTTATCATTTTCTGGTCAGTACATGCACATCACATCTATCAATTTTCCCTCCCGTTCGTAAAATTCCTTCGTAGTGAGTTTTGTTTTTCTTCTTTCATTCCAAAAAGTGTATTATCAAACTGCGCTTGAGTGAGGCAGATGCAAATTTGCAAATTATGTGTTGCGATTGGGAGCGCCAAGAATGTTAATAGATAGGTCACAAACATTTGTTCTTGTCAGCAAAGTGCCATTGGACAGCAGTTAATGAAATAAAATTTACAAATATCTTTATTCCTGAAAGAGATGAAAATTATTTGCCCATTGTCAATCTCAAAACTCTCATCGTCGTTACCAGCGCGATTAAATCGTGCTTACAAAAATGGAAATGGCAGCCGGACTTGGACGGAGCTGGGGTGCGTTTTACCTGGCGGTGACCAGGCTCCTATCGGTGCAGTGGAAGATCCGCTGCAGGCAGCTGACAGAGCCTGCGACGGCAACAGACATGTGTGCCGCAGACGGCTGGCCATATCTTCCAGCGGCGCGTATGCACCGAGCAGCGCTGTCTCCATAACAGGTGCCTTTTTTCTCCTCTAACCAACAGTTGTCTTCTTTCCTGACTGCTGGATTACAAGTGTCCTCCAGGACGGTATTTTCATGCTCTTCAGAGCTCTTTTCCATACACCCTATCGACTAGCTTATATTCTCCTCCAATCAATCAAGTCATTGTTCACCATCCTTGTTAAATGCTCTGTGCTGCCAAGAATTCTCACGGTTTTGTCACCGTTTGCAGTCTGCATTGCGGGTGGAATTATGTCACTGGGCAACCTCCACGTCGCCAGTTATACATACATATGAATACATATTATCTATTATGTCCATTTGTTGCATGCTTCATCTCTGATAAAATCCCATTCCACCACAGTCAGACATTTTACACACTTTCCTCGGCAACAGAGCGCATGCGAACGCTAAAAGGCATTCTCTGCAAGCACTCTTTCCCTTAGCGCACTGCATACGTAGTTTCACATTAGCGTCCCACGTCCTTTAGGGACGTCCGACTGTCCCAGCCGCCCCTTGTTCTGATCACGTGTCCTTCTGCTCAACAGATAGAAAAACATTCTGGCATATGCCGGTCTGGATGTCCCAGAGGGGTAGAGGGGTTGGTGGCGGAGAGCTCTCTTTTGCTGGCACCTGCTTGCGTCTCACAGAGGCAGTGATCAGGGATTTGGCAGGGCTCTATCCTTAGATCCGTCACGCTACGAGGGGGTACATTTTCTGAATGAAGGGCGATCGAAAAGTTTGCGTGTTTCTTAAGTGACAAATTAATTTTGTATTATGAGGATTACAGGACGAAAATCGTGCCATAATCTCTCTGGCAGTTTATATTTTTGTACCTTAATGAAGTTACATATAAAGGTTATCATTAGAGATTTTTACTTTTTACTTATTGATGTAACATACTTCTCGCACTTTTTTTTTATTGGTTACGTGTACCAAACAGTTATTTTCAGCCGGTTGGCTGAGTGATTCCTATGTTAAGTTCGAGCAATCGTGTCAGTTTAACTGTAATTGGAAGTTATCACCTATGCGTCCTACACACCATCGCCTACACGCTTCTTCACTCCGTCCTAATATACACCGAAATTTTATGTAGGGCTATCCCCTTACAAAACCGAGATCCATAAATACCCTATAACGTTCCACGAAACTGATGATGACCCTCACGTCACCGATTTCATGCAGAAAAGGTGGTCAGACGCTGTATCATCCCAATCACTTCAATCTCACCCTAAGAGGACCACTAAATCCCCGACAATCCCGTATCTTACAGCCATTCCTTTCTAGCGACTAGTAACGTGAATACAGTTACTGAAAAATTAGAAGACTTACTGAAGAAGAAGAGCTTCACAAACTGAGCAAGTCAATAACGAGATGGTCCCCCTCTGGCACTTATGCAAGCAGTTATTCTGTTTGACATTGAGTAGTAGAGTTGTGGGATGTCCCCCAGAGAAACGCCGTGCCAAATTATGTCCAACTAACGCTGTAGATCGTTAAAATCCGAAGCTGGTGGGAAGACGCTGCCCAAACTGCTCTCAGCTGGGGAGAGATTCGAAGGTCTGGAGAGATTCTGAGACCTTGCTGGACACGGCAGGGTTTGGCAAGCACAAAAAGAAGCAGTAGAAACTTTCGTGTTGCTAAAATGTAACCTCTGGAAGGGCCGGATTCCTTCAACATTCTGCCACGATATTTTGGCCGACAGACGTCCGGCCATCCTCAGATGAGCAGACGAAGTACTTAAGAAACCTGATGCACTCCTGGTATTTACAGCGAATTCCGCGCATGCGAATTATACTGGCAGTTTGCGGCGCATGCGTTAGGGAGGTGACATGCGCGAGGCAGTCACGTAGTGTATGCTGCCCTCAGTGGTGAAGTAAGAACAGTCAGTATCAAATGAGCATGTCGATTCCGCAATGATCACTACTTGGCTAGCAAGGTCGTCGGATCTTCACCCAATTTAGAACGTTTGGAGCATTATCGGAGGCCCCACCCACCAGCTCGGGAGTTTGAAACGCGCCATCTGGACCGAATCTGGCACAATACTCCTCAGGAGGACATCCAACAACTGTGTTAGTCAATGTCAGGCCGAAACACTGCTCCTATAGGGGCCTGAGGAGGACCATTGCGTTATTGAGTAACTTATTTTGTCAAGCTGTTTCTCCTGAATAAGTCATCTATTGTCTTCATTTATTTTTCTGTACATGTAACATCACATTTACCCTTTCATGTTTCATTCTTCAAATTGCTTCAAGGTGAGTCTTTTTTTTCTTTTTGCTTTTTAGTGTATTTAAAGTAACAGACGTTTATCAAGAACTACGACACCAGAGACGCAACATACTTTCCCTCAACTCCTCCGATGTAGATACCCATTTTATACCAGGTCCACAACCACCCACTGGTCCACAACCACACTGCGCCTATCAGCTTGAGTAAACTGATCATTCTGCATCCAATATGTGTGATATCCTCACAGTTCTTGACGACCCTCATTTCGACAACTCCCTCTCCAGAGATTACTACACTGAACTGTGGAAAACCTCCAAAATCATACTTTTCATTCAAAAAATTGTCTTTCTTCTGATATTTCTTCTCACTGACAAAGGAGAATCTGTCAGTGTTTGGCTATTCATTTGAATCCATTCTCTCCCGACATTTCCAAGGAAGGAAGGATAGGATTAAAATCCCGTCAATATCGATATCATTAGAAAAGCCTGGCGTTTCCATCAACAGTCGACCTACCAACAACACCATAACTCTAATCAGTGTTCCTTCCTATTCGATATATCCCATTTGTTATCCCATTAGCAAAGGAACCGGGACCCAGGGGAACACCTCGAGAAAGCGTAAGATCAGACATATATTTTTTCAATTAACTAGGTCTACGTTATTGCATCCTTCTTATTGAGTCGCTCAGCCTTTGTCAATATTAACAACAGCGAACCCCACACACCCATACTATTACAAGTATACACTGAGGCTCTGTCGTTTCTTTCTCCTTTATATTCTCGACGAGCGAGGTGGCAGAGTGGCTATCTTAAGAGTCGCATTCAGGAGGAAGACGGTTCAGATCCGAGTCCGGCCATCTTGATTTAGGATTTTCGTGAATTCAAAAGTCGCTTTAGGCAAATTCCGGGATGAACACAGCTGATTTCCTTCCCCATTTTTCCTTGATTCAAGCTGATGCTCCATCTCTAATGACCGCATTATTGACGGTCTGTTAAATACAACTGTTTCTTCTTTATATTTTCTACACTGCCGATATGCCAGGACCATCTCCAACTGCCCATATGCTTCAGAACGATGAAGACACCGCTTTAGCCTACACTCCAAAGACGCATCTACCTTAAGCAGCTTGCGTCTACGGTAACCAATGAATATCAAGACAACTATTCCGAAATCCCTAAATCTGGAAATAATTATAAATTGAAATACCCACAGGTTCAGCAGCTACGAGACATACCTCACAATTTATGACGGTCCTTCCCTACCAATCAACAGAATAAAATGTCTGAGACTAACAACTCACTAGCATCTGACGTGGAAGTCCCACCTACCAACCATAAAACAGAAAATTCACGGTAGACAAAAACGATGAAACTGCTAACTGATCGCTAACTGATCGCACCTCTCCATTATCCTCTGCACCTATAAAACCTCGATACGACCTACCCAGCACCAATATTGAATAGTTTTCAGCTCGACTGAACTTCTATTGCTCGATCGGTATCGTTGAGTACTTTGAGTTCTGTCTTATTTCCTCAATATCCAAAATGGATCTTTCATCATCTGGTCACATTGCCAACTATTCCCATGCATACTGAGCACCTCTGTACATCCCACACCTTCCTCAAACTCACATTTGACGGTTCTCTCGTCTCCCTTCCTATTTCTGATCCTGGTATGTTTTCGCGCATCCAGCTACAAATTCTACCAACCCTATGGTGTATATCCTTCTTACCCTCACCCAAGGCGTCATCTTTCTGCATACACTATCAACACTGCCCCAGCTATCCGACCCTACATCGCGACTCCCTCTTCCGTGTCCCCCTCTCTCCGTCACTCCCATCGTATCCTACCACCATCTCCATAAATGATAGCCAAAAGTTCCCTCTGATATAAGTACACCATTCAACACTACAGAAAATCTTACGTTCCAGTCCTCTAAAACAATTTTTTACCCAGCGTAGATTCTTCAGCTGTTAGAGGAAATACGTTTTCTTTTTAACTTTTCGGCGTTATTTAACTACGTACTAAAAACCAATATTTTAGTAAATTTGTGTACGTTCCACGTTTGAATCATAATGTTTCGTTTTTATGTGCATTTTGACCTCCTTAGCTGAAGAACGGGATGTTCACTCTACTGGCAACCCATTCCCGACCATATGGAAAAATTACTTCAACATCAATAATGTATTTATTGGTCTTTCAAATTTCCGGTATTTTATGTGACAGACATGTTTCCTTCGTATGTCATTTGTAAGAGGTATGCATTCAGCTATTTGCAGACGAATAATGCTGTTGAGAATAAATGACCATGTTTTCAAATAACATTTACGGAAAAGGTACGCCTATGGGTTCAAAAATTGAAAATTGATTACTGATTATAATGAAGTACCACCGTAATCGTTTTGTCCCTCCACAGTAGAGTAATGAGAATGTAAATAAAAACCGCCGCAGTTCTTATATCAGTTGTATTTAACACGCCAGAAATAATTTCCTTATCAAATATCATCTTTAGGTGCTCTGAAAATGACAGAAATTTGCCACTGCCATGACTCAAAAACTCCTGATCACCCACTAAAGTATTAAAAACAACATGCAGGTCACAGTGTGGTCGTTGTCTTCCAGCCGTTTCGGTGTTTAGTATGGTGATTACGCATATTTTACTCGTGGTACAGCCACATTTTTGCGACTTTCAGATAACCTCAAGATATTCATTTCGACCGAAACTAGTTGTGACGTAATACACTCATCTAACATAACAGCAGCAGTCCTTTCTATTATCATTCTCATTGAAAGAATTTTCGTCTTACATACGTTTATCCTGCAGTTTATGTTTCTTAGACACACCGTTACGAAGATTAGATCGCTGTTGATTGCCGTTCCAGGGATTTTTTCTGCCACGGAAAAGCAACGCAAAGTAAAGCGTGAGTGAGGCCCGCATTTCCTGCGAGACGTCGGAATGGAGTGCGCCACCCTATCTATAGCGAGATATACGATCTCCGCGTCAGACGCTAATGACGTCAGCTTGAGGGTAAGGTAGCAGTGTGGGCCGTTCAGCAGTTCCCCTACCATTCGAAACAGGAGCTCGAAGTCGGTGTAAATGGATCACCAACCCACTAGGCTTGCAGTAGTCGACAAGCGAAATCTCCTCTTTCCCCGTATATGCCGTTTGTGTGTGTGTGTGTGTGTGTGTGTGTGTGTGTTTGTGCATGGGTGTGTGGACGCACGGGTCCGTGCATGTGTGCGTAAGGGGAGGAGTAGGAGGAAGCAGGCAGCAAGTGTGTTGCCGCGGAGTGGAATTATATATCAGAGGAGACGGCGGCGCACGGGAGCGAAAGGGCACAGCGCACCGCGCGAAGAAAGGCGGAGATTTATCGCTTAATATCCGGGCGGCGGCGGCTCGTCCATCGCGGCCGCTGCAGACGGCTCCATTGAATGGCCATCGTTCCATTGTCACCCGGCGGCCGCACCAGCGCCCCGCTCCCCTCGCCACGCTGTTATTCCCGCGGCCGGCAATTGGTTACGTCACAGCCACTGTGCGACTGTCAGGCCGCGTGACGGACGTCCGCTGCGAAATTCCAGTTCGCCGGCTGACAGCTGCTACCTGGACCAAGTAACGACCCTCGCCTACGGTCCAGCTAAGCTGGTTACCGCCGTTAATTATTTGATGCGCCGTTTCAGTTTGCTGCGCCGGACGTACGCGTGCGGATGCAAGCCAGATGTCTGGGTGAGGAGGTCAGCGTTGTGCAACGGTAATCCGCTTATAACGATAACGGAGGTCTTACTCATTAAATTCACAAGATCTGGTTTGTTACGATCTCAAAGGTCTGAGTCCAGTCGGCACTCCTTCTCTAAGAAACTTCCCCATTTCCAGTGATTTAGTATATAGACCAGCTGCGAATTCAGGTCTAAGTGTTTGCACATCGCAGTCTCATGATTCATCCAACTGTTCTTACACACTGATACTCATTATCGAATATCTCTTCTCCATCGGGTTTCACAGTCATATGAAATGAGTCATCACTGTCACGGCCCAAAGACAGTAATGGAATTTAAAAATATATAATTTTGGGAGGTGAAGGTGACTATGATGACCTTAAAAAATAATTCATTCTCTTTTATTTTATTTCCTCTCTTCCCTCATTATTGTCATCCTGCCGTCAATATATCAGCTCCTTGACGTCTCCCATTAGTATATTTTATCGAAGTTGCTTATTTCCCTTAAAATCTAGTGAAAAGCCACGTTCATCTGTTATCCATTTTCCTGACTCATTGCCAGCATATCTCCATTTCTAATTAATTAACATCACAGTTACGTCACACTTTAGTTTGTTTCATATACATTTATTTGAATTCTTATCTGTCCTAGTAATCCCTGCCACGCACCTCTTTCGCCTGCTGAGCAATTCTCGATTACTGAATGCGTTATGCTAAAAAAAAAAAAAAAAAAAAAAAAAAAAAAATGGCTCTCAGTACTATGGGACTTAACATCTGTGGTCATCAGTCCCCTAGAACTTACAACTACTTAAACCTAACTAACCTAAGGACATCACAAACATCCATGCCCGAGGCAGGATTCTAACCTGCGACTGTTGCGGTCACGCGGTTCCAGACTGAAGCGCCTAGAAGCGCACGGCCACACCGGGCGGCTAATCCGTTTTAAATGAAAAGTCTATCGCTCTCTGACATACTTATAAACTGACAATGAACATTGGGAAGATTGGACAAACTTTGCGTTTGTGTCACAGTGGACATGTTGCTTCGAAAACTTCTCCGTCTCCAGCTGCTGTAGATACAATAATTCATCTTCCCATTATTCATCGTCAACTAATACAATTCTCATTACGCTATGTGCAACTTGCTCCATTACACCACAGACAGCAGTGAAAGCTTCGTCTCAGGTCAGATGCTACCGTACACGTTTCGCTGCTACGATTTACTGAATCGACGTTTGTTAGGAGTATGGCAGAAGGCACATTGTGAAGCGTTATCAATTTACCGCCAAATTTTTGTAATCGTGGTAAACGTTGGAGAAAATGATGTGTCGCTTCACGCATGTTGGTGCTTGAACGTTGAGAACTGTGTCAGAGTGAGGTTCTCTGAAAGTCATGAAGTTTCTAAATTAGCGGCAGTATTGGAGTTCATGATGCATTATCGTGATGACCAGATCAGCAAGGAATCAAGTAGGGCCGCGTGAGGTAGCCGAGCGATCTATGGCGCCTTGTCACGGTCCGCGCGGCTGCCTCGTTTCAGGTTCGAGCCCTACCTCAAGCATAGGTGTGTGTATTGTCTTTAGCATAAGTTACTTTAAATTAAGTAAGTAGTGTGTCAGTCCCCTAGATCTTAGAACTAATTAAACCTAACTAACCCGACTGCCCGAGGCAAAATTCGAACATGCGACCGTAGCGGTCGAGCGGTTCCAAACTGAAGAGCCTAGAATCGCTCGGCCACACCGGCGGGCACGATTGTAAGAGCTTGAATTACATAATCGAACGACATTCACTTATTCTTCGGTATTTGAGAGTTGTTACGGGTTCCTGTGATTGATTATTGATCGTAATGTAAATACTATCTTTCGTCCGTTTATTTAAACGTATTTTATTATGTTTGTTACTGATGAGAATCGCCTGACAGTATTTTCTTCCTTTGATGAGCATCAGCCAACGATTCTGAAGTTCAGAACACATTTCTAACCATGCTTTAGTTCTACATACTGCAACGTCGTCTGATACGTGATACGTGTTGTTATGAACAACGACAGATAGTACTTTTTAACATCCAGTAAGTCACACAAGACTCGGCTGGGTGTCAGTCATGCTGGACACCAAATCTGTCTGCTGCATGAAAATGCTCAGTGGTTTTGGCGGAAGTATTGAGGTATATGAGATCAACGCGACTCATGTTAAAATATTGTTGCTAAGGCTGTTCTTCTTTCAGCTAACTTCTTCGGATGTACCATTTGTGTGTGTGTGTGTGTGTGTGTGTGTGTGTGTGTGTGTGTGTGTGTGTGTGTGTGTGTGTGTGGTGTGTGTGTGACTGGCGGTCAACGGCTCGAAGAAACCATTCCGAGGTATTCACCGTCTGTCACATTCGGCGATAGTACTAACAAACTCTCCTCTAGCCTATCTTCTTTTTATATTCTTCTTAAAAAACGAGAAAATTTTATTTATATTTCAGCCTTAAATTATTTTTATTTTGAAAAGTATCATACTTTGTAAATGTTGTAGGTAAAACAAAAGAAAAGAAAACTGTAAAAATATGAAAAACATCAGGTAACGGATCTACAATTTGGCAACAAATAAGTACGATCTACCCTGAAGCGATGTATAATGTTTTTCAGCTAAAAGAAAAAGAAAGCTTTAAAAAACAGCTCCACTAGACATGTGAACAAAATGCTATAAAACAAAGAGTTGATCGACGTACATTTGAAGTGTGTCTCGTTATGTTTCACTGGACGAACTTAAGTCTTTTAGTAGAGAGTTCTTCAATCAACGTATTAAGTGGTGACAAGAATGAAATAAATGTACTTGGTTGGTTGGTTGTTTGGGGGAAGAGACCAAACTGCGAGGTCATCGGTCTCAGCGGATTACGGAAGAACGGGGAAGAAAGTCGGCCGTGCCCTTTCGAAGGAACCATCCCGGCATTTGCCTGGAGAGATTTAGGGAAATCACGGAAAACCTAAATCAGGATGGCCGGACGCGGGATTGAACCGTCGTCCTCCCGAATGCGAGTCCAATAAATGTACTATGTGACTCAAAAGCAATGAAAGTGTACCCTATACTTAAAGTTGCAAAATTTAGGATCAAAAAATTTAATTCGGGTCAGTTTCCGGCATTAAAAATGCAAGGACATACTGAAAAGTAATGCCTTCCAATTTTTTGTGTGAAAATTCTTTTAAATAAAACAACCGTTATTAAAACCTTATATATTTATACTTCACGCCCACTAGTCTACAGCACACGGCTTATAGAAGGTTTAAAATTGTCGCGTGTAACGTGGCAGAGAGTAAAATAAATATGTCGCTACGTGAGACCACGGCGCGTTCGTCACAGCACGTGACACTACAGGTCTTACGAGAGCCAGCGGTCGTCTCCGGTGGAGAACGAGTAACTACTTCAGCCGAGTTCAGTATTTACTGACTGCGCGTTATGCGCATGCAAGCTCTGGACAGCACACGATAAAGTTAAGACCTTTAATGGGTACCTTTTCAATCGAATATTGATTTCACTTGGTCCCTGTACGCAACCGAGCCTTCACGAATTGTGGCTTACAAGCCGACTAGAGTGACATCCGAAGCTCGTTGCAGGGCCACTATGTCTGGTGGGCCCCGGTCGCTGCATGACAAACGTCGCACTGCAATCGAGCTTCGAATGTGAAGAGTTCGTCCATTCATGCAGCACCCGTTCCTTCAGCATGACCATGCCAGTCCACACACCAGTACTGCGATATCCCCTAAAACCCGAGCTCCTGCGTTCACTGTCATCAGTCATCCTCCATACAGTCCCGACTGGGACTCATCCGATTTTCATCTGTTTCCGGTGCCTTAAGAACATATTTGAGAACTTAATTTTGAAAATCATGGAGCAGTGCATGCAGAGATGAGGCTGTGGCTCCGTAAAAATTAATCAAACATCCTGCAGGGACGGTATCCACAAAATGGTCTCTCATTGCGAGAAATATGTACGTCACGAGGATGACTATCATTTGAGACGTAAATATGTAGACATGAAGAATGAAAATGTAGAAAGTTAATAGTGTATTTTTTATTCAAAAGTCTTTAAGAGTTTTCATATGAAAAATTTGTAGTCGCTTCTTTTCAGCACGACATCGTATTTGCTACAAATGCATGGTAACAGTGTTGATGAATAATAGGTATGCATGCACCCAGAAACGCACTCACTCTGTCGGAATATATTGACTCTCTCAACCCATGCCACTCGCATAACAATGTAAGTAAACCAGCAGCTAACACGTGTACACGAGCCGTCAATTTCAAACACAGCAGGGAATACGGTTCTCGTCCAATAAGACCAGAGCACATTTACGTTGGAGTACAGCACACACCGTATAATGATGGGTGCAAATTTGCTCACAGAAAGTTATTTATTTATTACGTGAGGAATCAGAATCTGCGAAACATGGCAAATGCACTAAATAAATTGAAGCATATGTAACTACAGTTCCGCAAACGAACAGAAGATTGTAGGATGGCGGAGGGGGGGGGGGGGGGGGGGCTTGTGGAGCAAACACTGCAGTTACACGTTAGTGCTGTTGCGGTGACATTATTGTCGCTGCATGGTGATTTTTGAAGTTGATAGCCTAATATTGTTTAGCATTTTTTAACACACACACACACACACACACACACCTGTCCTATTGCATGGAAGCGATATGAGGCCTATAATGTCGCAGCCCCCAGCGTGTGCTTTTCTGAAATATGCGGTTTTGGTGTATTTGCGGAGTACACGTGTGTATACAATGTCCTACTCTGTGGCATCCGCGAAACAGTTCCAGTTCAGTGCGTGATTCGGCAAACTTCAAGGCTTATTCACGTCATCACATCTTCAAACATACCGTTCATACGCATTGGTTCCAATTCAGCGGCGAATATTAATCACTGTCTTTCTGTAATTCACACTGATAAGGCGTACACATTAATCTGAATATTTTATCCGTGTCTTAAACCATGAAAAACTGCCCTACTGTCGCACTGACAATCGGCGACTCCCTGTCACCGAGTTACGATAGTCTAAACAGGCTCACTTATTGCAAATATATGTGCGTGCAAATACAGTGCACTCTTTATCTTCATATCTATGTATTATTTAAAGTTCCTGGCATTTATTTATACTAACTGACAAACCCGGCATCGTCAGTTTTTTTAGACAAGAAAATGAACTCTGTTTGTAGTGAAATATCGAAAAAATTACATTTCCATGTATTCGTGGAAACTCATTTGAAATTATGAAACAGGCATACAAAGAAATACGCCTACTGTACAAATGCTGAAGTTCACAACCCAAATTAACAAACATGATACCGGATAGTTTCTCCATGATGGGCGCAGACGCTTGGAGTGACTAAAACGCCGTTTTGTAAACGTCTCTATGGCAACTACTCTTCATAGCTCCATAGATGGTAACTTTTTTCGCCTGGAGCCATTTACGCTCTCACTTGAAAGTTGTCAAAAGCGGTGCAAGTTGTTAGGGATATCCTTAATTTGAGTTTGCTGTCCGAGTGTCTCAGCTGTAACGAATAAATGTATTAAAACTTCATACGTGAAGTGACAATCTTTCACGCATCTCAGTGTTTTTGAACTATGTGTCGTACAACGATATAATTGTGTAGATATGTCTAGCGGAAAATGTGAATACTTTCTGCGTATTGTGTTGCGAATAGGTTCAGTAGCAAAGGAGTAAAAAATTTAAATGACAAGCATGATGCCACAGCTTCTCACGCACCTTATTGTTTATGACGTCATATCTCCTCAAGCATGTTCGGCAGGTGTTTCTTATCCCCCATAGTGGCTGTTGCTTGACAGTAAAACATATGTGTACAACGTTTGGATGTTATAGCTCTAGTAGGAGATGTTAAACACACACACACACACACACACACACACACACACACACACACACACATACACACAGGGACATACACTATGTGATCAAAATTATCCAGACACCCCCAAAAACATACGTTTTTCATATTAGAAGCATTGTGTTGACTCCTACTCCCAGGTACTCCATATCATAGACCTCAGTAGCCATTACACATCGTGAGAGAGCAGAATGGGGCGCTTCGCGGAACTCACGGACTTCGAACGTGGTGAGGTAAATGTAAATGTCGTGTGACTAGGGCCTCCCGTCAGGTAGACCGTTCGCCGGGTCGTAAAGTGATTGACTGTCACTTGTGTCACACGCCTGTACGCGAGATTTCCACACTCCTAATCACCCGTATGTCCACTGTTTCAGATGTGATAGAGAAGTGGAAACGTGAAGGGACACGTACTGCTCAAAAGCGTACAGGCCGACATCGTCTGTTGACTGACAGAGACCGCCGACAGTTGAAGAGGGTTCTAATGTGTTATAGGCAGACATCTATCCAGAACATCACACAGATATTCCAAACTGCATCAGGATCCATTGCAAGTACTATGATAGTTAGGCGGGAGGTAAGAAAAATTGAAAGTCATGGTAGAGTGGCTGCTTATAAGCCACACATCACGCCTGTAAATGCCAAACGACGCCTTGCTTGGTGTAAAGAGCGTAAACATTGGACGATTGAACAGAGGAAAAAGTTGTGTGGAGTGACGAATCACGGTACACAATGTGGCGATCCGATGGCAGGGTGGGTATGGCGAATGCTCGGTGAACGCCATCTGCCAGCGCATGTAGTGCCAGCAGTAAAATTCGGGGTCGGTGGTGTTATGGTGTGGTCGTGTTTTTCATGGAGGAGGCTATTATCCTTTGCTGTTTTGCGTGGCATTAGCAAAGCACAGACCTACATTCATGTTTTAAACACATTCAGGGATGGCGATCGCATCTTTGAACCATATCTATCAACTATTCATAATGCACGACCTGTGGTTGAGTGGTCACCAGACAATAACATCCCTGTCATGGACTGGCCTGCACAGAGTCCTGACCTGAATCGTATAGAACACCTCTGGGATGTTTTGAAAGACCGACGTCGTGGCAGGCCTCACCGTCCGACATCGATACCTGTCCTCATTGCAGCACTCTGTGAAGAATGGGCTGCCATTCCCCAAGAAACATTCCAGCACCCTCTTGAACGTATGTCTGCGATAGTGGAAGCTGTCATCATGGCTGAGGGTGGGCCAACACCATATTGAATTCCAGCATTACCGATGGAGGGCGCCATGAATTTGTAAGCCATTTTCAGGCAGTTGCCCGGATACTTTTGATCACATAGTGTACATAAATATTTTTAATGTGTATAGATTTACAGAATAAAAAGAAATAATAACGGAAATAAATATTTTTATACGCTCCATAGAATAATACAAATATTTATATTCCAAGAATTATTTAACTGCCTTAGACAGATAAAACGAGTTAATTTCAATACGCCTCCGTGTAACTCGTAAGTGATGAAAAAACACTGCGTAGAAATCTGTTGTGTATTATTACTCTACGTGAGCAAGTTTTTTTATTACGTCCATCCCATCACACTTCGAGGAATGAAGGTACGAATGTAAGCATACGTTGTACCAATAACGTATAACATCTCTCTCTCTGTCTGTATTAGCCAGCTTAAGATTTAGACTCACAAACAGTTATTGAAAGTGATGCGCTTTCAAAAGATAAAAAAAATTATAAATTCACAATATATTTAATGGCTTTTAATGGTAGTTTCACTAACACGTAGTTTTTGTCATCTATGGGCAAAGAAATTCATGCATGGTGAACCACATGTCATTTCTTAGCCTCAGAATTAAAATCTCAGTTACCACTAAAAACTTGAAATTTCTGTATCAATCATCCACGATTGATAATAAGTCTTCACATGTTGTTCAAATTCTCCATAAGTCATAAAAAAAAGGATTACAGGTGGTGGCTGTGTGATCTCACTTCACGAGAGGTGACCGCGTCCTCTTTAGTCACGAACAGTGTCTTTACCGATTGCCTCAATAACACAGCAAGCTGTCAGCTTCATACATAAATTCACGTATATCTGTGAATAGTTGGCATTAGTAAAGTGCGATATCAGGAATAACTGGGCATCTGGTCAGGTCAATACAGCTTTATCAATACAAAATTAAATAGAGCGTGCTTCAAAAAGGAAGAACTGATTTCAGTATTGTTTGTTACAGAAAAACTGTGAAAGATAGAGATACGTACCGCATGTCATTGGATAGAGGAACGTTCGAAACATTATGTTCGCGCAGTCGCCATACCGTACACTCAACCTGAGGCGATGCGTTGCTCGAGAAACATAGAAACTGTAGTCCATTTCATTCCACACACGACTCATTAGGATTCCACTTGTTTAATAGATAGCTTCAATATTTCGCTTTCTCAGTCATTGTAGGGTAGCTGCCATAGGTGGGACAAATACTCTGACTTTATGTAACTCCACATAAAAACTTGCATGCTATGCGGTCAGGTGACCAGCGAGGGCAACAACACTGAACAAAATCTTGTTGTTCACCTCTTCCGATATAACGTGGTGGTATAGTTTTGTTAAGATAACGCCGTAACACAAGATGAAAGTGAGGCCGAGTGCCGACATGTATAAAAACTAAATTATTGGGATCTTCATGTGGATGAGGAAACAACGGACTTTGCAGAATGTCCTAGTATGACGTTCATCCACCAGTTGCCTTCGCAAAACAGAAAGGTCCATAAATTTCACGAGCAGCAACGACACAAAACACGTTCACTTTCGGTAAGTCTCTTTCATGGTCGACAACGACACCATCGTTTCGTAATCCCCAAGATTCTTATATTATGGTGATTTACTTCACTCGAAACATCGATTCGTCCTAAATGATCAGTCATTAGGAAAAATAGTCCTCTGCTGTATCCTTGAAAACCGAATTGCAAAATTAGCACCTTTCGATACGGTTGGCGGGCGAAATTGCTGCAGTAACTGCAACTCATAAGGTTTCACTTCCAATCGTCGTTTCAGACCAAGCTAAACCATCGTTAGAGGATGTTGAAGTTCCTGGCTTGTCCGTCTTATGGACTTCCGAAGGCTCCGTGTGAAAGCATCTCGAATACGTTCGACATCTTCAGTAGAGGTGTGTGGTCGGCCAGTGCTATCCTTTAGCGTGTGCAACCAGCAATCAAAGATTTTTTTATGCCAGTCACAAAGCTGCTTGCGCAGGGGCAGCTTCTTTCTGAATCGACGGCGGAATGTGCGCTGAACTTGTGGTGTAGTCGTAACGTTGCGACAAAAGAACATCAGCGCAGTTGTTTCAGAACTTTAAACCTTCCTCTGTCCTGTGACATGCGCTGTGTGTTTCTTTCTTTTATAGTTTGTCTGTAATAACAAATGAAATCAGTGCTTTCTTTTCTAAGAATCCTGCGGGGACCTAATAATGCATAAGAAAGCAGAAGTGATAGTAAGCTACTATGAACAGCATAATGAACTTGTTATCGTAATCAAAATATGCACGGAGCCAACAGTGATCATAGCAATATTGGTTTCTAAGCCAAGTATTTCCGCAGAGATGAAGAGGTTGGAGGAATGTATGACGAGATCAAGAAAATTAATTACCTGGTTAAGGGTCACGTAAGCTTAATTGTAATGATTGAATGGAAAGCAGTAAGAGGTAAACGAAGATAAAGAGAAGTAACAGCAGAACGTGGGCAGGGGTAATGGTGCGAACGAGGGAGCAAAAAGGTATACTTCTGTACAGAGCATAATTTTAACATTGCTAACACTTCGATTATGCATGCAGCTAATCAATAAGTGCATTGTTATCTGGTTTTTGATGTCTGTTCCTTAGGTTCTTTTAGTTTCGTGGTTACACTGATAATCTAAAAATTTGCTAGTATAAATAATTCTGTTCATTTCGATGATAGAAAAGATCATATTTTTCGATGTAAATGTATTTGATCAAACACGTGGTTATGTACTAAGGAAATTAGAGGATATGCAGCGTTACTAAGTGGTGTTCACTCATTATACGAGTATCTGTTTGTGTAGGGATAACGCCTTCGAATAATCCTCGGTCCTGTGTTTGTAAATTACCATTATTTAAGAAATCGCTTTCGTTCTTACAACGGCCTTGATGAGGGCAGAGGAACGGACAGAGGTTCAGGGTACTCTTTTGCCCTTAACGTGGGAAACTGCCCCTAAAAGTCAGAAGAATCAGCAGTGGTCAACCGCATGAGGATGCAGAAGGCAACGGAAACCATTGCATTAAAGACACATAATGTTTAACCACAGACAAGTGTCCTGTAATTGAAAAATGTCATAATGGTTTCTGCATTCACAAAAGATTTCGGACTAGTCCCCCATTCGTATGCCTGTGGTACAGTGGCTGACAAGGTGGAGGTGACCATGTGGAAAACATTCTATAACCAATGGAAAGATAATGTTCGACGAATCTAGGCGTGGAATCCAAGAAGTTTAAACGTGGTAGGGAACAAAGAAAATCTGAAATGACAAGCGCTAAGACTCTACTAGATATAGTGAGAGACAACAAAATGAAATGGAACAAAGACAAGGATTTCTGGTCGGACGATTATAGGATAATATCTACAAAGCACCAGAAAATGTTTAACGGCAATGGGATTCATTAGAAATATGAATATATGGCAAAAGTGATTTACTAGGAAGAGTTCAGTGATACGTTGCTTTAAACAGAATCGACAGAAAACCAATACCGAAAACAATAGTTAAAGTGTACATGCCGACGTAGCAAGCAGAGGATGAAGAAATTGCGAAAATATATGAGAATACATGAGGGTATTTCAGTACATAAAGGTAAGCGAAAGTACTAACTGTCATGGCGGACAGGAATGCGCTTGTGGGGGATGGAGTAGGAGAAAGGTTTGCAGGACAATATGGGCTTAGTAGAAAGGACGAGGAGGGAGAAAGGATAACTGAGTGCCGCAATAAATTTAAGCTAGTAACCTGAAAAGACCGGTGGAAAGACAGGTTCCATCTTAATTTTACTGCTTCATTTACATCACGACAGTTGTAATTTTATTAAATATTACAACAAGTCAATTTTTCTACTACCTCCTGTAGAGTGACACCACAGCTATGGAGATTTTAATATACGAGCAACTGTGTGACCAAAATAGAAGAACACTTAACAGTGATGTTTTGTTTTGTGATTAAGTCATTAATAAATATGTTATCCTATTTACATTATGGTTGTTACTTAATCCTTATACTAGAGATTAACAGAAATTGCGTAATATGAAATGTTAGGCACACAAATACTTTAAACGCATTTTATAATTATAAATTGTCTCCTAATCGTTGTTTCCTTTTAATGAAGCGCTACGTCATGATCGCAAGGATACATCTTTTGGAACTTTGATGCCAGACAGTATCAGCCGGATACTTGCAACCTACACATCTCGCGTGTAAATTGACCTAGATTTCATTAAGGGAGGTAGGACATCAAACGGGGCGATTTGGTGCAGGAGAGTCACCACAGGACATTTTAATTTCTACTGTCTCTACTTTTACAAATAAATTCATAAAACTTGGTCACCATGACCAGGAAGGATTGAGGACTCACACTCAACACTGTGCCAGTTTAAAAATGCAGCAAAATACTTTTTTTTTTTACATGTGAAATTTCATCATTTTTTCACTGATTACTGGCTGCATTTGTTGCTAAAGGTACACTTTTCTTCCTTAGTAAGAGAGATTCTTAGGCACTACTAAATTTTTGAGACAATATATGGATTTATTAAGTGGTATGTCAATTGGAAACAAGTTCTTTGCTGTCTAAAAGGTTTACCCAACACGTGCCTTACGTCGTTCAACGTTCAACGGGGAGTGGTTTAGCATCAACTTTAAGTAATACTAAGCAGTTAAAAGAAAACGTGATTAATGGCGGCAAGCAATCTACGGAAATTCCAACATTAACAGTGAATCAAAGGTAATATCATTGTTCACAATACTAATCAACAGTTACTTGTACACGAAGATGTACTTTAAGTGACATGACTATCATTTTCGTTCTGAATCCGGATGCAAACCCAGAACATAAAGCCATTGTTACCCAAGCAAAGCTTCGTGCCTTATCGAGACTCGATCACTAGGCATAAAGAGACGTCAAATATTGACGTTTGCACGAGTAGCAGTTATCAATTCTCAACTTGAACGTAAATGACGATAATGATCGTTCGAAACCAGGAACCCTAACATGACAATTACCTTCTTGGTGATTAAACACGAAAGACATTGTATATTGTTGCATTGTCAAGGAACAAAGGATGCACATGTTTAAAATTGAAATGCCGTCATGTAGTGGTGGTGACAAGGATGCGAACCCAGCACCTGATCGGGTTGTTGAATAAGTAAGTAAAATCAGAATGTAGATATCACAGTTTGTCACCAGTAGTGAGGTTGGAACGTTAAATGGCGACTGAAGTTGTATTGCCTGACCGGGATTGGAAACCGGCGCCTACCGCCGTCGTTGTTCAACCAGGAACAGATGAGAAATGTCCAATGTTGGTCCACCATTAGCGAGATGTGCGCACGTTTAACTAGAAATAAGGCGACGAAAACGTATATGCTGACTGAGAGTCGAACGCCGCACACATGGTTATGAAAAAACGTTAATAATCAGATTCTTATTCAGTAGTAGCTAGGAGTAGCATGTTTAGTTGCAAACCTTAAGGCCTTTCTCATCCCTTGTTACGTGTTGCCTAATATGGTGTTAATTTACAAGTGGATTGACCGGCGTAAAGAGCAATGTTCTCTAGTAGTCGTGTATCATTGAGATGAAGTGCCTCAGCAGAAAGTAATTTCCATCGTGCAACACGTATTGTTTCAGATACACTGAGTACATGTTATAAGTGCACAAAACATGTGTTATATACTACGTATATACTGTTATTTGGAGAAGCTCCCGCCAAACCTGTTTACTTTTACATTCCGCTTAGTTGTCGTGGTTGAATACACGTTTCCTTAAGGCTACATCTAATGCAGAGCGCTTACAAGAATGAACAGTTTCCTGCGTCGTGCTGTTGCTACCTAGGTGAAATATTTTGTGGTAGCTATGTTTAACAGGAATGTATTTTTGAATGTACTGTTCGTCAAATATTTGAATGAATCGTCAACTGTAGGTGTGCCTGCACAGGTAATAGCATAATAGCTGTAGCTGAGTTAGTTTATACTACAGACTTGGGTAGGTTAGGTGTAATTTTGATCCTTCAAGGGGTGATCGTGGCCTTCCGGCCAAGTTCTGTACTAGCCGCGGCTCGCGAGCTACGGGCCAGCCAGGCTGGCCGAGGCGAGACGTGAGTGAGCGAGCGGGCGGTGGCGTTGGTGGTCCAACAGCCCGGGACGAGCCAGCACGACTGCGCCGCATGCCTCTGGCTCTGTCACTCCGTTTGACGTTAATATATTTACTTCCTCTCCTGACATCAGTATAAGAGCGGCAAGCACAAAAAATACACATCAGGCTGTCTGCCGTAATGTCCCACTGGGATAGGTCTATTCGAGATAGAGTCGTCGCTCTCAGTGACGAAGGAGGATTCCATCAGAGAACCTGGCAAACGGTATGGCGTACCATATACCTTTGCAACGAGATGGTGGAGGATCTGCCTTGAAAGAGGCACCACGAACAGAGCTCCTGGCTCAGGCAGGAAGAGAGTGAGCTCACAGCAGAAAGACAGGGACCTAGTGTCTAGGAGCAGAGAAAATCCCTTTCTGAACGCGAAGCAGTTGCGGCGGGAGACCAACTTCCCCGGCTCCAATGATGCGATTCGCCGAAGACTGAGGGACGCTGGACTGCATGCACAACGACCCGCCGTGAAACAAGAGCTCAGAGAAGACAACGTTTTATACCGGCTATCATTTGCGGAGCTTCACGTTAGGAAGTCGTAGGCCAACGTCATTTTCACTGATGAGAAGGTGTTTTCCACCAGTAACGACGGTCCAAGGATCATTTACAGGCCGCAAGGGACTCGCCATCGACGCGAATATGTAACCACGACGAGAAGTGGCCGGTTATCTGTTACCTGCTGGGGATTGATTTCTACGAGAGGGGTGGGAATTCTTCAAAGGATAGAAGGAACCCTGGGCAGCGTGCAGTATGCCCACATATTGGTAAATGTGATGCTTCCGTCAGCGCGAATGCTATATGCAGAAAGGGACGTCACATTGCAAGAGGACCATTCTCCCCTTTAGAAGTCTGCATTTGTGCAGCAGCGGCTCTCCACGATTGGCGTCAACGTCATGGATTAGCCACCACGGGCGGCTGATATGAATCCCATGGAAAACATTTGGGCTGAGGTCGCAAGAACATTAACAGAGAACTGGCTACGAAACCAAGCATCTACTTGCGGACGCTCTTTGGGACTGCGTCCTGGAAGCCTGGGAGGAAGTTGCTTCTTCACACTGTTCCGTCCAACGGCTTATACATTCTATGGCAAGACGCATGATAGAGTTACAAAGTAGTGAAGGATTCTGGATAAAATATTAGTCCTTAAAATGTTTTGTTATGTTTTCCTTTCCGACATTTTCCCTCAATGGTAGCTACTGGAAGATCGCGTAGCAACAGAAAAGATACAATATGGATTAGTTTTTATTTGAGCTGCCTTTTTAATTCGAATGGGTTTCTTTTGAATATACAATTTTTTAAATATTCTATTTTGATTTCATTTATACCCTGTCTAGATACTTACAAACTAATCAGCGTAGATGGACTCTGTCACATCAGTTTTTGTTATCTCAAAGACATCTCTCTCTCCCCTCCATCCATGAATACACCCTCCACACAATACACAAACGATTTCATATTATGTTTACTCGTTGTTAATATCTCCTCTATTCTCTCTCTCTCTCTCTCTCTCTCTCTCTCTCTCTCTCTCACACACACACACACACACACACACACACACTGACACTATCGCCGCAAGTGCTCTTCTATTCCATTCCACCAAAACTCTATAAACAAATGTAGCGGTTTCCATTGACGCTACATTGTCTCTGTTAATTGCTGTTGTTTTCGCTCTCTCTTGTTCCTCTCAACCCCTATGAAACCGTGTTCTTTGATCTCCCCTTTCCTATAACCCATTCTTCGTTCTGAAAACAGTTCTTCCTTATCTCTCGGTCCTAAGATAAAACGAACTGTGGCACACGTCTACGTGAGCAACACTTTGCAAGCATTTCACGCTTATATTTTGCACTTCTCCACTTCTATCCATTCCCAGATCCCGCCCTCCTTCCTATTACCCGTCCCTTGACATCTGCATCTACATCTAAATGAATACTCTGCAATTCGTAATTATGTGCTTGGCAGGGGGTTCTTTGGTCTTGTGGATTAATCTCGTATTGATGCGTAAAACGTGTAGGTTCACATACCACGTCAGGCGTAGATTTTTAACACACACAAGTAACTCTCCTTTACCCCTAGTAACGCCAAGTGCAGAACGCCAGTAAGCTCTGTAGTTCAATATCCGCAGTAAAGATAGCATCCCTTCGCTGCCGACTGGGGCAGAGCGGCATTCGTTTGAGCTGTGACATACGGAGAATCTCCGGAAGGCAGGGACTCTGTCACCAGCAAGCCGTCGTAAACTAGAAAACCTATTTCATTTAATGAACCAATTGCCAAGTAAGTTGACAAGGCTCTTACTTTATTTGAAACTGAGACGTAGAAAATTGTGGTGCTGGACTGGGATTCCAATTCGATTTCACTGTGTTCCCCAAGATTGCAAACTCTTGTAAGCCTCCTCAAAAGGCACCTTGCTGGTTTTGAATCCTGATCAGCACAAAATAGTCATTATTTCATTTCAAGCCCTAGCATGTCCACTCCGAACTACTAGTGAAAAATAGTTGCGTTTTCAACGTCTCTTCGTGCGTTGTCAGCTGTAACGTGTACGTTTCAACTCACAGCCACATGATGAGCTTTTTATCACAACATTACAAGATGAAACGTTTCCTTACATCTTTTCAAGCTCAAACATTCCTCTCCATCCTACTGGCGAAAACGGATTTGGGTTTGACGTTGTGTTCATTGTGATCACCAACGACGATGTGTTGTGGATCAACTTCTAGCCGGCAGAGTATTTTGCATCACATCGTTGAAAGTATAACCATGCAACTCCTAGCTATTATTAGAAAAGAATTTGACAGTTAAAGTGTCTTCATGACCAAGTGTGCGGGGTTTGAATTCCATTCAGCACAGAACTTTTCGTCACCTGATGTCTCACTACTGATGAACCAACAATAGCTATTTATCGTCTGTTCCTGGCTAGAAAACGACGGCACTAGATGCTTGGTTCGAATCCCTGTCAGGCAAAAACAATTCTATCGTCATTTAACGTTCCAGAATCTCGCTATTAGTGTAAACGTATGATATTTAACTTCTGATTTTACGTGCTTCGTTAACAATGCGATTACGTTCTGGGTTCCTATTGTACTGGTCCGTGACTGGTAGTACCCAAGATCGACTGACAACGACAAGTGATCGTACTACACCAAAGTCTTTATGCCGTTACTGCAGAGTATCCTGTTGCGAAAAGTACTTAGGCTACCAGTCGACCACCATACCCTTAAATTAGGTACGGTTTCTTATTTTTAACTAGAGGTTAAGACTGCAGAATGCTATCTAATTGCAGGAGATTCCAGTTGCAGAGGAGCCTCTGATGACGACAAGAATTTAGCCCGCACCGCAATCACACTTACAATGAACTAATCGGACACGAAATCAGCCTTAGTACAATTAATATTGCAGTCACCTCAACCGCTGACCATGCAGACAACCTGTCAGCCAAACAAGGGGAACAACATCCTGCCTAGATACGACGCCGTAATCGTACCAAGCCACGATAGAACTACGAATAATCACTTAACAGTATTCACACACTAATGATTACTGAAGTTAAGCAGTAGTGAATAAATGGGCCTATTTAATGAACCACTCTCGTTGTCTATGATACTGATCTCGTCAGAGCAACAAATTACTTTAATTTCAGTACCTGATTATCTTGCGTGATGATAAATGCGACATCCAACTAGAAATCGTTATCTTTCTAAACGAACTTTTCACAACGCAATACGTACTCTCTGACATAAACTCGGAACTATTTTATTACTTGTACTAAAATACCAATCAGTTACCTTCTTGAAATTATTATTCTATTTATGGACACTTACATCACTACTGTTAGGAATTAAAATATTTTTAATTCTAACTTAAATGTTTTTTGAGCTCGACGCAGCGGTAATATGTAAGTGATGAGACTTCGCATGCGTCACAGAATAACGAATGTTTGTTAGTATCAAAATCTTTGGCCCTTCAGTAAATAATTCAATTACTTAAATTAAACTATTTCATCATTTAGGAAGCTTTTTCCCTTAACTGAAATCTTTTCTTTAATAGTGAGAAGATCTACTTTCAGTAGACTATTTATAATTTCATTCTTTCAAGAACCTTTTACCAAACACATTTAAAAAAACACATTATATGTGATATCGACTCCACTGTATCAATATCTCTGAATTACACTCTTTTATACTTACGAAAATGATATATATATATCTTCACACTATATACCAATTAAATAGGCAGGAAAGTTTCCTTTAACCCCAATAAAATTGGATTTATTTTCCTTCTAGGTATCTCAATACACGTTGGTTATCACCAGTGAACGAGTGCCAGCAAATATGTTATGAGTAAAAAAATCGAACAAAAATCCTAAATGTCACCGCCACTTTTCAACTAACCTTAACTTACAATTTAAAAGCAAATCTTGACCTCTTCAGGCGTTGACCACACGCGACCCGCTAAGTTCCCTAACATTTATATCGGCTACTCGTCACCTTGATGAATCAAGTTTTGGTTTAGCTACGTGTAGCTCGTTGAATGGTTCCTTCAGTTTATTATCGCTTGTCTACTCAGTGATACGTGTACACCATCGCCGTATAGTGAAACAGTTCGTCGTTCTATGAGCCAATTCGCTGTCTGCTGCAAACTAGTGGTCTTGAAAATACAACTACCAACACGTGTTCGAGGCTTCCCTTCTCGATGCACACACGCACAATGCCCAAACCACCTCCATAAAAACGACAAAGAACCCAATTACCTCTCGGCGCGTCGCGACCACTCAACATACAGTGCAGAAGGTATATCGGCCACACCGATTCCACAAACCTCAGCACTTAACAAATCAGTCTCTCAATTAAATCAGGCTCCCGCGGGACTCGCCCCAGCAAATTTTACGAACGAAACTGTTCCCACAACTATAATCGACAAAATTCCCTGCACTCTTCCAAGACTTAGGTGTGAACTGAGTAGCCTCACTACACCACGCAGTGAAACGCTAAAAAGATGAGACCTTATATACAACACTACCACCACTTGGTCGGTGAGAAGTGTATCCGGGAACTAACTAAACCTTTTCGTTGAACAATAAGAACTATTTAAAACGAACAAACACTCGACGCCTCGCCAACTTTTAACAGTTAATGTAATAATCATCGATGCTGTCGATTCTTCGCAATAGCGGCCGGCTGCTGCGCGTCGCTCAGGCAGCATCTCTGGACGCAGCGAGGACTATGATATGGTATATCGCTGCAGTCGCGCATGCTCGCCACCTGCTATTCCGCAGGCGCTCTCATATCATATAGAACACAAATTGATTTTGGTTTTACCACATCATACACGTATATTATCTCGACCACCAGGTGTTATTATTGATTTAACACGCAGGACGCTCAGCACGAGTAAGGGCGAACGTACCCGGTGCGTTTTGAAACAGCACACCATCCCTGTCAGAAGCTTTACATAATGGTATTTCAATTTTAAACATAACCATACTTTGTTCCTGGTGAATGACACCATATTAAACGTCGTTGGGGGTAGTTAACAGGAAGGTAACTGTTATAACAGGATTCCCAGTTCAGTACAAATATTTTCGTCATTTATTTTCAGGATCTGAATTGATAACTGATACTGGTGCAAACGTCTATACTTTACGTCTCTTTATGCCTAGTGATCGGGTCTCAATAAGGCACAAACAAAACTTAGCTTAGTTAGCAATGGCTATAGGTGCTGGGTTTGAATCCAGGTCCAGAACGACGACGTTGGTCATGTTATTTAAATTTCAAATTTGTTTACACGTAGCTGTTGATGTGTTACGAGAACAATGCTATTATTGGTGATTCGCTGTAATGTTGAGATTTCCGTAGAGTGCTTGTTGCCGTTAGTCGCGTTTTTTTACTGGTTCATCCAATATACAATTTCCAGAGCCACTCACCGTTGAGCCACGTTCAGCACGTGGATGAAAACCATTTCTAGAGCGAAAAACATTTTTCCAATTGCCGTACAGCTTTGTAACTCCATATATTGTCTCAAGTATTTAATTTTGAGGGATTGGGTAGGGTTGTTTGGGGGAAGGGACCAAACTGCGAGGTCATCGGTCTCATCGGATTAGGGAAGGATGGAGAAGGAAATCGGCCGTGCTCTTTCAATGGAACCATCCCGGCATTTGCCTGGAGAGATTTAGGGAAATCACGGAAAACCTAAATCAGGATGGGCGGACGCGGGATTGAACCGTCGTCCTCCTGAATGCGAGTCCAGTGTCTAATCTCTGCGCCACGTCGCTCGGTATTTAATTTTGACTAAGGACTACTGTACGATTTATGTAAAATAATCCGTTTTCTCAGAACTTTTGGAATGTCACTTGTTGTAATTAAGGTTAGTTTATGAGTGTTACGGGATGTCTCATCGCTAAGAACGTTTTTTCTAATATGTTTTGTATATCGATATTAATTGACGCTTAGACTGACTGCCATAAAGACATTTGGTCTCTAGTAGTCTCTTGCGTCACCCAATGTGTGTAATCAAACGACTGCACCCCACGGGGTTTTGGTGTTTAGAGGACTTCCAACATAGTTACGTTATGTTGGTTGTATTCGGCAGTGACACACTTTTTTTGCTGTCAAGTGTACATCACAGTTTATAATGGCCATGTGATCGACATTGGGGAATAATGATTCAGAAGACATTTTATTCAAATAGTAGAAATATCATGTCCTGCCATCAGTGTTTAAGTCAAGCATAATGAAGAACTTCCTAAGCCGGCCAGAGTGGCCGAGCGGTTCTAGCCTCTTCAGTCGGGAGCCGCGCGACCGCGACGGTCGCAGGTTCGAATCCTGCCTTGGGCATGGCTGTGTGTGATGTCCTTAGGTTAGTTAGGTTTAAGTAATTCAAAGTTCGAGGGGACTGATGACCTTAGAAGTTAAGTCCTATAGTGCTCAGAGCCAACTTCCTAAATTCATGTCCTTAGTAACCAGTGTATCCCGCTTTTTGTCTGATTTTATTGTATAATATTTTTTTAATAAGTGTACATCTTAGTTGTATAAGTTATTTGAAATTTAGGCTCTTCTTGAGTTTGTGGTACGATCCGCTTCTTCATCAAAGCTGATTACTCATTGTTATTTGTCACGCTTGTTTATCACCTGAAGAAATTTTCTTTAGATGTTCCAGCCTATTCCTATTCATTTCATAATTTTCTACGCTTCCTCTCCATATGCCACCTTTCCCGTTTTGTGGTACAGATTACATCTGTATTAAATTTATTTCTCGTTAGAAAGTGAACTACCAGTGCAGTTTTCCTACCTGAAGCGTTATAATTAAAGAACTGTGCGTCTTTGCTAATTTCATTAAGCTTTTTGTGGATTTTTGATATTTCTTCCAAACATTTTTCTCTGTTTTCTTCTTTACGTACTTAGTATACTGAAGCGTCAAAGAAACTAATATGGCATGCATTTTCAAGTACAGAGCTATGTAAAGAGGCAGAATATGGCACTGCAGTTGGCAACGACTATATATGAAAACAAATGTCTTACACAGTTGTTTCATCGGTTACTGCTGCTACAATGGCAGGTTATCAAGATTTAAGTGAGTCTGAATATGGTGTTTTACTTGGCGTACGAGCGATGGGGCACAGCCTCTCAGAGGACGCGATAAAGTGGGGACTTTCCCGCAGGACCGTTTAAGAGTGTACTGTGAATATAAGTAAAACGGTAAAACATCAGTTCTCCGACATCGATGCGGCCGGAAAAAGATCCTGCAAGAACGGAATCAACGACGGCTGAAGAGAATCGTTCAACGTGACAGAAGTGCAACTCTTTCGCAAATTGCTGCAGATTTCAATTCTAGGGCATCAACAAGTGTCAGCGTGCGAATCATTCAACGAAATATCATAGATGTGGGCTTTCGGATGCGAAAGCCTACTCGTGTACCCTTGATGACGGCACGACACAAAGCTTTACACATTGCCTCGGCCCGTCAACAGAGACATTGCACTGTTGATGACTGGAGACATTCTGCCTGGTCGCACAAGTTACGTTTGAAATTGTATCGAGCGGATGCACGTGTGCGTGTACGAAGACACCTCATGTATATATGGAACGTGATGTCAGCAGGGGACTGTCGAAGTTGGTACAGGCCCTGTAATGTTATAGTACGTGTGCAGTTGGAGTGGTATGTGACCCCTGGCCCGCATCTCGTAGTCGTGCGGTAGCGTTCTCACTTCCCACGCCCGGGTTCCCGGGTTCGATTCCCGGCGGGGTCAGGGATTTTCTCTGCCTCGTGATGGCTGGGTGTTGTGTGATGTCCTTAGGTTACTTCGGTTTAAGTAGTTCTAAGTTGTAGGGGACTGATGACCTAAGATGTTAAGTCCCATAGTGCTAAAAGCCATTTGAACCATTTTTTTGTGACCCCTGATACGTCTACATAGGACTCTGACAGGTAAAACGTACGTAAGCATCCTGTTCGATCACTTGCATCCATTTATGTCCATTCTGCATTCAGATGGACTTCGAGCAGGACAATGCGACACCCCACACGTCCAGAATTGCTACAGAGTGGCTCCAGCAACACTCTTCCGAGTATAAACAATTCCACTGGCCACCAAATTCTCCAAACATGAACATTATTGAACGTGTGTGGGATGCCTTGGAAGGTGCTGTTTAGAAGAAACCTCCACCCCCTCGTACTCTGCGATTTTATGGGCAGCCTTACAGGATTCATGATGTGATTTCCCTCCAGCGCTACTTCAGACATTAGTTGAGTCCATGCCGCGTCGTGTTGCGGTACTTCTGTGTTATCGCAGGGGCCCTACACGATATTAGCCACAAGTTTCTTTGTCTCTTCAGTGTATAAATGTTGGTATCACCTTTTAGACTCAAAAGTAATTTATTACCTCTCTTTATGGTTGTTTACATTCAGAAATGGTAAACTGCGTCAAGAGAAAAGGAAATGCACGTTATCGCTTGGGAAAAAGATAATTTCACGCCTAACGCGATAAGACCGATAATCTCAGTTTTAGAATCCAATTGCCTTTTCCACCATTGTGTAAGCCTGCGGATAACGTTCGTGCGCTGCTCATCCGAGCTGATTAATTATCTCACTGTTCGTCCAAGTTTCTTAATCAAAGCTGCCGTCATTAATTTAAATATAATTGGAGATATTGGGGAAACAGTGCTCTGCGAGAGAAAATAAAAGACAGAGGCAAAAATAAAAGAATAAAATGCAAGAAAGTAGCTGCGTACCTCTGTATGCTGATGGTCTGCAACAAAGGGAGAGACGCGCAGGGAGAGATAAATTCTGCCGCGACGCGAGCCCGAAATTCCTGACGCAAGAATATTCCGGGCGCGTCTCATCAGGCGTCGACATTATGCTCTCCGGCTGGCGCCCGCCCTCAGCGGCTGCACAGATCCACCAAGTAGATAAGTCCGCTGAATATGCAAAAACAGCGCCGCGTTTAAGCGTGGGAACTTCCGGAACGACAAAGGCGGCTCTCCGCTGCGCTGGAAAGATGCATTTCATTCCGCGGCCGGGCCGGGCCGGGCGCCTGCAGATAACGGCCAGAATGCAAATGACACATTTTCAGGGCGACTTCTTAGACGATGCCGGAAATAGAAAGCGCTGTACGACTCCGTCGTAAGCGCCAAGTGTGTGAACGGTCTAAGAAAACTTCTAGTAGGTACTGTTTCCTTAATTTCCAACGCAGTAGTATTCGTTTCAGCTCTTTCTCAAGTGTATAAAAGTATTGCGCTCATGATATTGGAAGTGTTTTAGTCTTCTCGGACTCAAGAACTTGTACTCACTTGGCTGTAGCAGTGTTATTCAGGGAAGACGTAATAAAGCTGGTCCCTTAAAATACACTGACGGAGAAAGTTACGAAATTTGGGGAATACTTTTGTCTAGGTAACATATTTCAGTCATTCATATTGCAACATGACAGCTTAGCCTGAGATAAGCCAGTGCAATGGCCCTTCGTGCACTACAGCAACCAAAATGCGGCACTTGTGTGTCTTCAGTGCAGCCTGTAGTCTAAAATGTTCGTCGTCCCTACATAGCATTTTGCCCGGCTACATATCATCTACTCCGAGCTCTGCCAGAAACCGAAGAGGATATTCCGAACGCTGCAGCAAATTGTGACGTTTCTCTTCAAGCACCGTTTCAATCTTGCACGGGTACAAGAGTAATATACTCGTAGACCCCAAAACGTTCCGTAACGTTCATCATGCAAAGGACAATTCTGGAGACACAGCACGAGCACTAACACTACCAGTGACACGTGCTGCATAGTCTACCACGCAACGGCAGCCTCGTCAATAACTTCCAGCGGGGTAGGACGCCTTACTCTTCCGTGTGCCACAGAAAGCTCACCCGTGTTATCGAAATTCATTATCATCTTCTCTCAACCATTCAGTGATATCGGGCTCTCTTCTCAGACCTTCCAGCCTGCGATACTCCCTCAATGCAGCACTGCAATTGATGCCATTCACATGAAGCAGTTTCACTAAGAGCGCGCAATCTCTCCTCTCGGTAGACACACTGTTGAGTCACGTTATGGCTTGTCAATTGACAGCATGGATGTCACTCTATCACACTAATCTGAAATGCTTCTACATTGATGACCAGTATTGTATGTAAACACGCAAACTTGCGTGCGTTGTGTTGTGCAGGTGATGGATGTCAATTTATGGGATGGACTTCGGTGCCTGTTGCACTTGCTCGGTCAATACACGGGCGTCTAATGCTATTTGTAAATCACGCTGGAGTTATCGTCTGATGATATCTCGCACGTGATGGACTGGAGACGTGTCTGGTGAACGAGTAGCAAAGGGGCAAATTGACATACTGTTGACATGGGTGAACGGTGTCCTGTTTTGGAAAACACCCGCTCTAATGTTGTTCTTGAATGGCAGCACGATAGATCAAACCATCAAGTTGACGTTCAAATCTGCAGTCAGGGTGCGTGGGATAACCACGTGGGATGGCCACTCCAATGTGTCCAGTGTGTAGGTTGGCCGCAGGACCTCTCCTTGTAAACAACACACGGCCGTTGCCGGCACCGAGGCAGGAACAGCTTTGTCACAAAACGCAGCACACCTCCACGCTGCACTCAACTGAGCTCTCGCTTGACACCACCGAAGTCGCAAATTGCATTGTTTTGGGATCAGTGGAATACTCGCTATAGGGCGCCTGTCAAGTTGGCGTCGTTGCAGTAGACGACTGATAATAGCTTTTGTGTCACTGTGGTTCTAACTGCTGCTCAAACAGCTGCTGCAGATGAAGGACGATGTGAAAGACCCATACGCGGAACACTATGGTCTTTCCTCTCGGTAATTCCACTCAGAGTCCGGTCATCTTGCGGCTGTACATTATCGTGACCAACGGTGTCACCAGTCATGTGTATTCCCGCCAAGTCATTCTGTAGTGTGGCAGAGGGAACACCCACCCATCGTCCAAACTCAGTGAGGTGCCGATGAGGGCGCCTTTGTCGCCTTAAAGGCGCCTTTTGACTATAACGGTCGCGAGCGTTAGTTACGTCTGAAAACAACTCACCACGTCTAATTTCAAAGGTAACTAACTCTCGTGATTAGTATAGCGTGCAGTTAAAGCAATCCTGATTTGCATCTTCATAGCTCCATTCTTATGCGACAGGGGTGAAATCATAATAGACGTCATCTTTGAGATGTAGAGACGAGCGTATCACATTCCGTTTATGACGCGCAACTGCTCCTTGGTGTTGCCATTTCTCCGTCTTTATATTCATGACACTAGCGCGTAACTGACTATTATTAAGTAATAGATAAAGCATCTATCAAGGAAAATGCTGAAAACCCTGCTTTAAATGCAGCAGTCAGTTGCTATCTCATGTCTCTACACGAGAACCTCTGTAGTGTAACGACGTAAGTTTTGTATAAAAGATTTTTTTTTGTTGACATATGACCATGAACCATGGACCTTGCCGTTGGTGGGGAGGCTTGCGTGCCTCAGCGATACAGATAGCCTTACCGTAGGTGCAACCACAACGGAGGGGTATCTGTTGAGAGGCCAGACAAACGTGTGGTTCCTGAAGAGGGGCAGCAGCCATTTCAGTAGTTGCAAGGGCAACAGTCTGGATGATTGACTGATCTGGCCTTGTAACAATAACCAAAACGGATTTACTGTGCTGGTACTGCGAACGGCTGAAAGCAAGGGGAAACTACAGCCGTAATTTTTCCCGAGGGCATGCAACTTCACTGTATGGTTAAATGATGATGGCGTCCTCTTGGGTAAAATATTCCGGAGGTAAAATAGTCCCCCATTCGGATCTCCGGGCGGGGACTACTCAGGAGGATGTCGTTATCAGGAGAAAGAAAACTGGCGTTCTACGGATCGGAGCGTGGAATGTCAGATCCCTTAATCGGGCAGATAGGTTAGAAAATTTAAAAAGTGAAATGGATAGGTTAAAGTTAGATATAGTAGGAATTAGTGAAGTTCGGTGGCAGGAGGAACATAACTTTTGGTCAGGTGAATACAGGGTTATAAATACAAAATCAAATAGGGGTAATGCAGGAGTAGCTTTAATAATGAATAGGAAAATAGAACTGCGGGTAATCTACTACCAACAGCATAGTGATCGCATTATTGTGTCCAAGATAGACACGAAGCCATTGCCTACTACAGTAATACAAGTTTATATGCCAACTAGCTCTGAAGAAGAAATACACTCCTGGAAATTGAAATAAGAACACCGTGAATTCATTGTCCCAGGAAGGGGAAACTTTATTGACACATTCCTGGGGTCAGATACATCACATGATCACACTGACAGAACCACAGGCACATAGACACAGGCAACAGAGCATGCACAATGCCGGCACTAGTACAGTGTATATCCACCTTCGCAGCAATGCAGGCTGCTATTCCCCCATGGAGACGATCGTAGAGATGCTGGATGTAGTCCTGTGGAACGGCTTGCCATGCCATTTCCACGTGGCGCCTCAGTTGGACCAGCGTTCGTGCTGGACGTGCAGACCGCGTGAGACGACGCTTCATCCAGTCCCAAACATGCTCAATGGGGGACAGATACGGAGATCTTGTTGGCCAGGGTAGTTGACTTACACCTTCTAGAGCACGTTGGGTGGCACGGGATACATGCGGACGTGCATTGTCCTGTTGGAACAGCAAGTTCCCTTGCCGGTCTAGGAATGGTAGAACGATGGGTTCGATGACGGTTTGGATGTACCGTGCACTATTCAGTGTCTCCTCGACGATCACCAGAGGTGTACGGCCAGTGTAGGAGATCGCTCCTCACACCATGATGCCGGGCGTTGGCCCTGTGTGCCTCGGTCGTATGCAGTCTTGATTGTGGCGCTCACCTGCACGGCGCCAAACACATATACGACCATCATTGGCACCAAGGCAGAAGCGACTCTCATCGCTGAAGACGACACGTCTCCATTCGTCCCTCCATTCACGCCTGTCGCGACACCACTGGAGGCGGGCTGCACGATGTTGGGGCGTGAGCGGAAGACGGCCTAACGGTGTGCGCGACCGTAGCCCAGCTTCATGGAGACGGTTGCGAATGGTCCTCGCCGATACCCCAGGAGCAACAGTGTCCCTAATTTGCTGGGAAGTGGCGGTGCGGTCCCCTACGGCACTGCGTAGGATCCTACGGTCTTGGCGTGCATCCGTGCGTCGCTGCGGTCCGCTCCCAGGTCGACGGGCACGTGCACCTTCCGCCGACCACTGGCGACAACATCGATGTACTGTGGAGACCTCACGCCCCACGTGTCGAGCAATTCGGCGGTACGTCCACCCGGCCTCCCGCATGCCCACTATACGCCCTCGCTCAAAGTCCGTCAGCTGCACATACGGTTCACGTCCACGCTGTCGCGGCATGCTACCAGTGTTAAAGACTGCGATGGAGCTCCGTATGCCACGGCAAACTGGCTGACACTGACGCCGGCGGTGCACAAACGCTGCGCAGCTAGCACCATTCGACGGCCAAAACCGCGGTTCCTGGTGTGTCCGCTGTTCCGTGCGTGTGATCATTGCTTGTACAGCCCTCTCGCAGTGTCCGGAGCAAGTTTCCTGGGTCTGATACACCGGTGTCAATGTGTTCTTTTTTCCATTTCCAGGAGTGTATTTATCGTCCACGTTTCACTTCCATACATGGCTACACTCCATACAAATACTTTCAGAAACGACTTACTGACACTTAAATCTATACTCGTTGTTCACAAGTTTCTCTTATCCAGAAACGCTTTTCTGGCCAATGCCAGTCTACATTTTATACCCTCTCTACTTCGAGCATCATCAGTTATTTTGCTACCCAAATAGCAAACCTCCTTTACTACTCCAAGTGTCTCATTTCCTAATCTAATTCCCTCGGCATCACCCGACTTAATTCGACTACATTCCATTATCTTCGTTTTGCTTTTGTTGATGTTCATCTTATATCCTCCATTCAAGACACTGTCCATTCCATTCAACTGCTCTTCCAAGTCCTTTGCTGTCTCTCACGGAATTACAATGTCATCGGCAAACCTCAAAGTTTTTATTTCTTCTCCATGGATTTTATTTCCCACTCCGAATTATCCTTTTGTTCCCTTCACTGCTTGCTCAATTTACAGATTGAACAACATTGGAGATAGGCCAACCACTGCTTCCCTTTCATGCCCCTCGACTCTTATAACTGCCAGCTGCTTCCTGTACAAATTGTAAATAGCCTTTCGCTCCCTGTATTTTACCGCTGCCAACTTTAGAATTTGAAAGAGAGTATTCCAGTCAACAACGTCAAAAGCTTTCTCTAAGTGTACAAATGCTAGAAACGTAGGTTTGCCTTTCCTCAATCTTTCTTCTAAGATAAGTCGTAAGGTCCATATTGCCTCACGTGTAATTTTCACATCTGTCAGCACCTGATTTCTTTGGGATTGGAATTATTATATTCTTCTTGAAGTGTGAGGGTATTTCGCGTGTCTCATACATCTTGCCCACAAGATGGTAGAGTTTTGTCAGGACTGGCTCTCCCAAGGCCGTCAGTAGTCCTAATGGAATGTTGTCTACTCCCGGGGCCATGTTTCGACTTAGGTCTTTCAGTGATCTGTCAAACTCTTCACGAAGTATCATAACTCCCATTTCATCTTCATCTACATCCTCTTCCATTTACATAATATTGTCCTCAAGTATGTCGCCCTTGTATAGACCCTCTATGAACTCCTTCCACCTTTCTGCTTTCCCTTCTTTGCTTAGAACTGGGTTTCCATTTGAGCTCTTGATATTCATACAAGGGGATCTCTTTTCTCCAAAGGTCCTTTTAAATTTCCTGTAGGCAGACTGTATCTTACTCCTAGTGAGATAAGCCTCTACATCCTTACACTTGTCCTCTTAGCCATTTTGCACTTTCTGTCGATGTATGGAATAATTCGATCACATGGGCTGAGTCGTAGATAAAGCTAGTGCCAATCTTCTTGAATCAGTCTGCAAAGGAGACTGTTTGATCGAACATAAAGGTGATCTGATAGTGTCTGCATCACTTTGAAATTTCACCTAAGCCTTAGGGTGTCATACAAATGTTTTCAGATAGTAATTTATTTTAAATAACTGGGTATAGTAAGTGATTAATTGCCGTTATATGCAAGATTGTTAGTAACTACATGAACAAGAGTCCCGATAAACTTTCTTGAGGCACACATTAAATTTACTGGCCATTAAAACTGCTACACCAAGAAGAAATGCAGATGATAGACGGGTATTCATTGCAAAAACATGTTATACTAGAACTGATATGTGATTACATTTTCACGCAATTTGGGTGCATAGATCCTGAGAAATTAGTAGCCAGAACAACCACCTCTGGCCGTAATAAAGGCCTTGATACGCCTGGGCATTGAGTCAACCATTGACCAGACGTTTTCAATTGGTGAGATATCTGGAGAATGTGCTGACCAGGGCAGCAGTCGAACATTTTCTGTATCCAGAAAGGAACGTACAGGACCTGCAACATGCGGTCGTGCATTACCCTGCTGAAATGTAGGTTTCGCAGGGATCGAATGAAGGGTAGAGCCATGGGTCGTAACACATATGTGCCGTCAATGCGAACAAGAAGTGACCGAGATGTGTAACAAACCCATACCATCACGCCGGGTGATACGCCTGTATGGCGATGACGAATACACTCTTGAAATGTGCGTTCTCCGCGATGTCGCCAAACACGGATTCTGTAAACAGAACCTGGATTCATCGGGAAACATGACGTTCGTGCACAAAGGTTCGCTCCTGTCTGTGATGCAGCGTCAAGGGTAACCGCAGCCATGGTCTCCGTGGTGATAGTCCATGCTGCTGCAAACATCGTTGAACTGTTCGTGCAGATGGTTATCTTGTTAACGTCCACATCTGTTGACTCAGGGATCGAGACGAGGCTGCACGATCTGCTAGAGCCATGCGGATAAGATGCCTGTCAACTGCTATTGATACGAGGCCGTTGGGATCCAGAACGGCGTTCCGTATTACCCTCCTGAACCCACCGATTCCATATTCTGCTAACAGTCATTCGATGTCGACCAACGCGAGCAGCAATCTCGCAATACGATAAACCGCAATCGCAATAGACTACAATTCAACCTTTATCAAAGTCGGAAACTTGATGGTACGCATTTCTCCTCCACACACGAGGCATCAGAACAACGTTTCACCAGGGAACGCCGGTCAACTGCTGTTTGTGAATGAGAAATCGATTGGAAACTTTCCTCATGTCAGCACGTTGTAGGTGTCGCCACCGGCGCCAACTTTGTGTGAATGCTCTGAAAAGCTAATGTTTAGCATATCAGAGCACCTTCTTCCTGTCGGTTAAATTTCGAATCTGTAGCACGCCATCTTTGTGGCGTAGCAATTTTAATGGGCAGTAGTATACCATCCAAAATATCATGCATGCTGTGTGCACCAACTCAGTCCTGGTCTAGTCACAAATTTTGTTTGCTACTGATGTACAAAATATCGCTCACCACACAGCGTAACGTTGATAGCGGAGTATAGATGTAAATGTAGATGTAGATATGCCATACAGTCATATTTTGGAAACTAAGCCTAGATGCGGTACGAAGTCAAGAAATACTTCATGCACGAGACTACCTCGACCCACGCTTCTTAGGATGTCAAATGACAAAGACGTAAACGTTGCCGAAGAATCACGAGTTCCATGAGCCTAATTGGCAAGTAGGCTGCTGACTGGTTTTGTACACACTGCTGTTTACGTCAGCCCGCACTCCACTACTCACAGTGCAGACCCGGCACGCACGTGCTCAGACTTTCGGAGCGCCAGCAGAAGAGGCGGGAACACTGGGAGTGGTTGGATGTCGCCGGCGCCGGGGAGCGCCTCGTCGTAGCAGCCGCGACGCGGGGGCAGCCCCTGTTAATTAAACATTGGGCTAATTTATGGCGCAAGTTAAATTATGCCGCCTTGGGCGTGCCGATTCATCATTCCCGCGCCCGCCGCCGCAGCCTGTGTTAATATTAAAACGTCCCCAGGCGAGGCGGCCAGCCGGCGCCGCTGCCTGTTGCCAGAGCACTGTGCGCCACGGTGACCCCGGCTCGTTTCTTACGGCCACCTGAGGCGCCACGTGCGGCCCGCGCGTAAATCAGGTCGCCGCACGAGGCTCCATCAGCGAGAGCAGCGCAAGAAGTGGCCCCCGCCTAAGCTGCCGCACTCTGCAGCACACCTGCGGGCTTATCCGTAAATATCTCTGACGGTTTTGAAGGCGAAAGCACGAAACCTACGCGATGTTTAGAAGAATTACACATGTTCGTCGACAGAGGAACTCTTCAACTTTCCAATCATAATAAACGCCATGGTGTAGTTGCATAGTACCCAGTCAGGAGGTAGAATTGTCAGAAGATTTAGACAAATCATCCCCTCCATATTTTCATATACACTAAGCAAGAAAGTTAAAGGATCACTTTTTCGTAGCATAAGATTGAAATTTGGCACAAATACACCTAAAGGCTGCTTTTGTAATTGTGCAAAACCTTGAGGCCCTGTGAAGTCACCCTCGGGCTCAGCGACGCTTCACACAGCAAGGACCGAGTGAGGTGGCGCAGTGGCTAGCACACTGGACTCGTATTCGGCAGGACGACGGTTCAATCTTGCATCCGACCATCCTGATTTAGATTTTCTGTGATTTCCCTTCAGGCAAATGCCGGGATGGTTCCTTTCAAAGGGCACGGCCGACTTCCAACCCCAGCCTTCCCTAATCCGATGAGACCGATGACCTCGCAGTTTGGTGTCCTCCCAAATCAACCCAACATAGCAAGGAGTCGACATATTAAAAAACAATACCATATCAGATGTTCGTGTGAACTATAAGATGGGGTAATGATATCAAATTTAGCACCAACTTTCACCATAATATCACTGTCGGTTCACGCATGTGAACACGATGACAAGGTCGTCGCAGCCCTTCCTATCCGCATTTCACCCTTGGTTTTCACGCCTCTGCAATGGAGGTCAGAACGGAGACACCCAGCATTGAAGTCATGCAGGTTTCTTATCTGTGGCCGAGGGAAGCATTTCGGACACTTTGCCGCTCAGAATCCGCACGAGAACGGCTCAAGGTGTAGCGTAAGGGGCGTGAATGGAACTCACCGTTCTCTTGGAGCGTTGATCCCCACAGATTTCGGAATCGTAAACTTCTGTTCGCAATGCAATAACTAACAGGATGACATTCTTGACAACGGTCAACACTGGGCGTTTCAGCCCTGCTCTGAGGAGAACATAGTGGGACTGCAATCCCACTGAACGTGTCCGACCCATTCGGAGCGTAGCGCTACGGCTATTGTTACTCTGTTGTACAGCTTGGGATCACTAGGGACAGGCGCGCATGGTAGCCTAGCGGTCTAAGATGCGTTGTCACGGTTCGCGCGGCTTCACAAGTCGGAGGTTCGAGTCCTCCCTCAGACATGGTATGTGTGTTGGCCTTAGAGCAAGTTACTTTAAGTTAGGTTAATTAGTGTGTAAGCTTAGCGACCGAGGACAGCAGTTTGGTCCCATAAGACCTTACCACAAAGAAATTTCCACTAGGGACTGTAAAAACCCATTCGGAAAAATCTGAACATAATACGAAGCAGCATAGTGTTCATAAGCTTCTTCACCCCTCCCTTTTCGCACCTTCCCATGGTTTTATCGAGGATGGCAGGAGGGTGTGCAATATTAGGATGTACGTGCAAAACACGGCAATGATTCCATGTAACACTATCCCCCTCAGCTCAGCAACACCCTCGGTGCCAATAACGCACTTTCGTCCAGGATGTTACAAATGCATCTATCGGAAAGTCTGTCACGCATTTAGCATCGTGACTGTTCTAGCGTATGAGGGTTAGGCGACCCCTTCAGCACCCCATAAGAATCCCGAGTGATTTCAACGATGGGTGTTGCTGTTCTAACCTTCGTCCCAGAGCCGTCAAAAGAAAGCGTAAAATGTGGGTAGGAGGGTATATGACGACCTTCACATCATGTGGTGGTGTAGATCTCAATTGTGGTGAAATATGGTGCCGATGTGACATCATTAAAACGTCTTAAATTTCACAAGAACATGTAAATGACCTATTTTTTTAATTTTTGACACCTTGCTGTTTTAAACGTGCCGAGTCCGATGATTAAGTCACAGGACGCATGGCTATTGCACTAATAGAGAGGAAGGTTGCGTCGGCATGTGAGATTATTAAAGGGTTTCGAAAAAGTGGTCCTCCATTTTTGATGTGCTGTATAGAATTCGTTGTCTCTTATAGATAGGTAACCCACCTAACTGATTCCCAATGTTAATGGCTTGAATTGTACCTACGAGTACGTATCCACGTTCGCAGCATAACAAAACGGTGCGTTATTGAGTGTCTGTAAACTGATTTAAGTTTACGAATTTTGTTCCAGTTGGTCCTGTGGACATTCTTGGATAAATGATTTTCGGCTTTCGCACTGTGGTAGATGTGTTTCTATATTCAGGCTTTCAACTACTTCCTATGTCATCAGAAATACTTTTGTACTAAGAGACCATGTGGTAACTTCAAATGCAGTTGTCTAAACAATGTCATGTAGACGTCAAGAAGAGATAGAGTTTCAATGTGATTCTGCTTCTGAATTTACCGCGCGGTCTTTAGTAAGGTAATTAACTTCATATTAGGTCATCAGTGGAAGTCATTGAGACCTTGAGTATACAAGCACATCTTATGCGGCAAGAAAACCGAGAAACATTTATCCAGAGAAGTACTTTTGTTGACAATTTATGCAACTATATACAATGTATTGCTTTCTATCTTAAATAGAAGATTTGATTGTGGCATTAAACAATATCAATTGATATTGATAACTTTTGTCTGCAAGAAAAATAACAGAGTGTATCAATGGCATGTTGTTTAGCTACCAGGGGGGCTTTAACTGGCGTAATTGCCTTTTTTGGTATTTTTTCCGTTGACGAGATGTGAGCAGCAGTAGGTTATTCTTTTAAATAGCACGCTCCATATTTTTATTGGGTAGTCCACCTCCTCTACTCAGATCTATTAATAGTATACCGTGCACTTTAACGCGACGTTTTTAAAAATCTAACACAAATTTGACGTTGTCTGTCTTGTATTAGCATGCAGACCAGGTATCAGCGGTAACATACCTCGTCCAGTTGCTGAAGATGACAGTAAACAAATGGAAACACAACAAAAATGCATACTGTCATTCAATGAAACGTCTTGAGTTGAAGTGCTCTGAGAAAAAATGTACACCGACGAAGAGAAGGTAGAAATCTACCCATTTGTGGAGAATGTAAGTCAGCAGAACTGAGACTGAATTAATGGTTTGTTAATCACCATATGGGTACATATAGTGCAGTATGTAGTATTTGTAAACGATACGTTACATACAGCATAGGCAGGCCTTGATTAAAAAATGGTTCATCACTTGTCTTTTAGTGTGATTGAAGGAACGCGTAACGCTAATGGGACAGAGGAATCGTCGAGAGAGCGATATTGTTCCTCGCAGACGAAGCTGTCGAAGTTACTGTTCTCACTTCTGTTGGAGTCAATCCACATATAATCAGATGGCAGTTTCTACAGGAGACAGGCGTTCTTAAAACCACTGCGCATCGTATTCTAACACGTCACTTGCTCCCTCCTCCTTATTTATACCTACCCCAAGATTTCTGTGGAAATTATTTCTAGAGATTTGAATAGTTCCGTCAGCTTTAAATATAATTATTGGCCCTCATTCCATCAATGGTATCTTAAACACCAAAACTATACCAGCATTCTCACACAAATTGTTGCTCGTCTTTCGGGTGAAGTGTCGCTAAGAGCCAAAAACTTACGTGGTACCTATACAATGGAAGTCCAGTATATAACAAGTTGCTTGAGTGTCATGTTCTGAATCCAAGGTACCCTGCCATATAGAATGGTCATGGAGGAACAGTGGATTGGTCTGCTCAGATCCTGATTTAACTCCTCTGGTCTGACATGTTTTGAGGTGTGAATAAGACATTGTCTGTCACGATATTCCAATAACTCGAGAGACAATGCAGAAGTGCATCATCTTGTCGCTCTTCTTTCTCCTGGTCTAATCCCGTGTTACTCTCGAATTGGCAACGTTAGAGTTAAAAATGCTCTTCCTGTCGCCACCCTTTCTACAACGTAATGGAATCTGTCTACCACATTTGCCTGCGTTTAGTGTAATCCTATTTGGAAGTGTGTGAATGTTTGCAAATACTGCAACGAACGCTGAACTTAGGCAAAAGCGTAGTATTAACCTTGTCGGATGCGAGAAACCTCCTAAAAACCAAATCGAGGCTGTCCATCACACAAGCATGTGTTATTAATGAAACCCGTGGATTCGAGCCGGGCCCGGCACGCCTTCCCAAATACCTAAGCACCGTGCCAATGTGCGCAGATATTATGGCGGGTCCACAAACGTATCATGTTTGCTTTTAATTCACAGTTTTGCCTGGTTATGTGTTGTACGTTATGCGCGGCGGCGGGGAGGGGGCGGCCGGAAGGGGGGTGGGGGTACGGCAGGGACGGCCTCGTAGAATACCTGCAGCATTAAAATCACTGTCGTAGCTAAATTTCATTAATCCAGCTTGGAACCATTTTGGACTGGCGGGTTCATTGATGAGTTTACACAGCGTAATTCATTCAACCCCCGCACATGAACCATGGACCTTGCCGTTGGTGGGGAGGCTTGCGTGCCTCAGCGATACAGATGGCCGTACCGTAGGTGCAACCACAACGGAGGGGTATCTGTTGAGAGGCCAGACAAACGTGTGGATCCTGAAGAGGGGCACCAGCCTTTTCAGTAGTTGCAGGGGCAACAGTCTGGATGATTGACTGATCTGGCCTTGCAACATTAACCAAAACGGCACTGCTGTGCTGGTATTATGATGGCTGAAAGCAAGGGGATACTACAGCCGTAATTTTTCCCGAGGACATGCAGCTTTACTGTATGATTAAATGATGATGGCATCCTCTTGGGTAAAATATTTCGGAGGTAAAATAGTCCCCCATTCGGATCTCCGGGCGGGGACTACTCAGGAGAATGTCGTTATCAGGAGGAAGAAAAATGGCGTTCTACGGATCGGAGCGTGGAATGTCAGATCCCTTAATCGGGCAGGTAGGTTAGAAAATTTAAAAAGGGAAATGGATAGGTTAAAGTTAGATATAGTGGGAATTAGTGAAGTTCGGTGGCAGGAGGAACAAGACTTCTGGTCAGGTGACTACAGGATTATAAACACAAAAGAAAATAGGGGTAATGCAGGAGTAGGTTTAATAATGAATAGGAAAATAGGAATGCGGGTAAGCTACTACAAACAGCATAGATACGAAGCCCACACCTACTACAGTAGTACAAGTTTATATGCCAACTAGCTCTGCAGATGATGAAGAAATTGAAGAAATGTACGATGAAATAAAAGAAATTATTCAGATAGTGAAGGGAGACGATAATTTAATAGTAATGGGTGACTGGAATTCGAGTGTAGGAAAGGGGAGAGAAGGAAACATAGTAGGTGAATATGGATTGGGGCTAAGAAATGAAAGAGGAAGCCGCCTAGCAGAATTTTGCACAGAGCACAACTTAATCATAGCTAACACTTGGTTTAAGAATCATGAAAGAAGGTTGTATACGTGGAAGAACCCTGGAGATACTAAAAGGTATCAAATAGATTATATAATGGTAAGACAGAGATTTAGGAACCAGGTTTTAAGTTGTAAGACATTTCCAGGGGCAGATGTGGACTCGGACCACAATCTATTGGTTATGACCTGTAGATTAAAACTGAAGAAACTGCAAAAATGTGGGAAATTAAGGAGATGGGACCTGGATAAACTGAAAGAACCAGAGGTTGTACAGAGCTTCAGGGAGAGCATAAGGGAACAATTGACAGGAATAGGGGAAAGAAATACAGTAGAAGAAGAATGGGTAGCTCTGAGGGATGAAGTAGTGAAGGCAGCAGAGGACAAAGTAGGTAAAAAGATGAGGGCTGCTAGAAATCCTTGGGTAACAGAAGAAATATTGAATTTAATTGATGAAAGGAGAAAATATAAAAATGCAGTAAATGAAGCAGGCAAGAAGGAATACAAACGTCTCAAAAATGAGATCGACAGGAAGTGCAAAATGGCTACACAGGGATGGCTAGACGACAAATGTAAGGATGTAGAAGCTTATCTCACTAGGGGTAAGATAGATACTGCCTACAGGAAAATTAAAGAGACCTTTGGAGAGAAGAGAACCACGTGTATGAATATCAAGAGCTCAGATGGAAACCCAGTTCTAAGCAAAGAAGGGAAGGCAGAAGGGTGGAAGGAGTATATAGAAGGTTTATACAAGGGTGATGTACTTGAGGACAATATTATGGAAATGGAAGAGGATGTAGATGAAGACGAAATGGGAGATACGATACTGCGTGAAGAGTTTGACAGAGCACTGAAAGACCTGAGTCCAAACAAGGCCCCCGGAGTAGACAACATTCCATTAGAACTACTGACGGCCTTGGGAGAGCCAGTCATGACAAAACTCTATCAGCTGGTGAGCAAGATGTATGAAACAGGCGAAATACCCTCAGACTTCAAGAAGAATATAATAATTTCAATCCCAAAGAAGGCAGGTGCTGACAGATGTGAAAATTACCGAAGTATCAGTTTAATAAGTCACAGCTGCAAAATACTAACGCGAATTCTTTACAGACGAATGGAAAAACTGGTAGATGCAGACCTCGGGGAGGATCAGTTTGGATTTCGTCGAAATGTTGGAACACGTGAGGCGATACTGACCTTACGACTTATCTTAGAAGAAAGATTAAGAAAAGGCAAACCTACGTTTCTAGCATTTGTAGACTTAGAGAAAGCTTTTGACAATGTTGACTGGAATACTCTTTTTCAAATTCTAAAGGTGGCAGGGGTAAAATACAGGGAGCGAAAGGCTATTTACAATTTGTACAGAAACCAGATGGCAGTCATAAGAGTCGAGGGGCATGAAAGGGAACCAGTGGTTGGGAAAGGAGTGAGACAGGGTTGTAGCCTCTCCCCGATGTTATTCAATCTGTATATTGAGCAAGCAGTAAAGGAAACAAAAGAAAAATTTGGAGTAGGTATTAAAATTCATGGAGACGAAGTAAAAACTTTGAGGTTCGCCGATGACATTGTAATTCTGTCAGAGACGGCAAAGGACTTGGAAGAGCAGTTGAACGGAATGGACAGTGTCTTTAAAGGAGGATATAAGATGAAGATCAACAAAAGCAAAACGAGGATAATGGAATGTAGTCAAATTAAATCGGATGATGCTGAGGGAATTAGATTAGGAAATGAGACACTTCAAGTAGAAAAGGAGTTTTGCTATTTAGGAAGAAAATAACTGATGATGGTCGAAGTAGAGAGGATATAAAATGTAGACTGGCAATGGGAAGGAAAGCGTTTCTGAAGAAGAGAAATTTGTTAACATCGAATATAGATTTATGTATCAGGAAGTCATTTCTGAAAGTATTTGTGTGGAGTGTAGCCATGTATGGAAGTGAAACATGGACGATAACTAGTTTGGACAAGAAGAGAATAGAAGCTTTCGAAATGTGGTGCTACAGAAGAATACTGAAGATAAGGTGGATAGATCACGTAGATAATGAGGAGGTATTGAATAGGATTGGGGAGAAGAGAAGTTTGTGGCACAACTTCACTATGAGAAGGGATCGGTTGGTAGGACATATTTTGAGGCATCAAGGGATCACAAATTTAGCGTTGGAGGGCAGCGTGGAGGGTAAAAATCGTAGAGGGAGACCGAGAAATGAGTACACTAAGCAGATTCAGAAGGATGTAGGTTGCAGTAGGTACTGGGAGATGAAGCAGCTTGCACAGGATAGAGTAGCATGGAGAGCTGCATCAAACCAGTCTCAGGACTGAAGACAACAACAACAACAAACAATTCATTCAAGTTCGTAATTGCCACAGACTCATTCAAGGGATTTATTTAATTCTCCTGTAAGTATGTGACACTGACAACTTTCTTATTGCCAATGGATGCATGAGTTTTAACAAAGGAATAGACACGGTGTCTACCTTTTTATACCGATGTCGGATTAGCCCTTCGACAGGCTGACTGCTACCGCCGGCCCCCTGCGGCCCACGTGCACCGCCTCCCACGCCCTCGGGACGGCCCGGGGCCGGCAGCGGCTACAACCAGCAACCAGCGTCGGCCAGTGCGCTCCTCTCTTCAAATCCCACTCGGCTCCCAGCGGCTCAGCCACCCCACTGCGACACTTACGACTCCGGCACCTTTCCTCGCCTCGCTGCCCTTCCCTTCACCATCCCCTCGCCGCCCTCCACCTCCCCCCCCCTGTCAACCTCTGCTGTCCTCGCATCGTTCAGGTCGCCTTCTTCCCTTCTTTTCACGCTCCGCCTCACGGCCTTAGCCCACAAATGTATACACCGACCAGCAGCGAAATAGGAAAGCTTCGCAAACTTCGGTAAGCGAGTCGTAGATACACGTCCGCGTAGCCACATTTCTATCTTATGCACAACTTTTCGTTCTTTTCACGTCGAGCTGCTTGGTTTCTAGATCAGATGGACCGTGAAGCTACTTCTGTTGCGCTTTAACGTGGGAATGGGTGTAAGGATGTCCTCAGCCGATGTTTAGTATTGTGTCTCACTGTTCAGAGGCACAAAACGCGTGACTGTTTTCAGCTCGTTACTAAATGCTGATAAGTAGGAGGCCGAGTTGATAGGAGCTGAAGGAAGCCAGGTTGTAATAATATGCGGCACGGCACACTGTTAGAGAGAAGGATTATTATTCAAGAAACACATAGTACAATGAAATTTTGCAGGACTGCAGCTACGGCTATAATTAACATATTCTCAGGGACTAAGCCTGATGGATCCTCCTCAGCGAATCAATGCAAACAGAACTGGCTGAGGGCTGATTATGAAAGTGTGTCTGCCTAGGTTGAAATCTAGCTAAGAAGTGAAAGAGGCACACTCCAGTTCCGTCAAGCTAAACAACCCACTAGAGTGCGCTGTGCTCGGCAGACCTTGTGTTGGCGCGGCGCTGTAGTAGCATCTGTGGCAATGATACTATAGTTAGTTTGAGAGATCTACATCTACACTCCGCATGCCACATTGCGGCGTGTGCTGGAAGGTACCTCTGGTATCGCTATCCGCTCTCTATCTGTTCACCAATAGTGATTGGGAGGAACGGCTGTCTAAAAGCCTCCGTAGGAGCTCTAATTTCTCAGATTTTCTAGTGGTGGTCATTTCACGAGACATTTTTTGGAGCAAGCAATATATTGCGCACTTCTGTTCCGAACATTCACCTCTTCCGTAATGAGTGGAATTTGTAAGGCATCTACATAACACTCTCAAATCGAATAAATGACCCCACGAAGGAACATGCAACTCTTTGATGAATATTACCTGTCTCTTTTCTTAATCGTACTTGGTAAGGGAACCAGACTAAGGAAAGCTGCTCAAGAATCGGTCGAACAAGTGTTCGTAGATTAATTAAATTTCCTCAAAACTCCGACCATAAATCTCAATATGGAATCTCCTTTTCTTACAGATGACTTTATGTGGCCATTCTACGTAAGTTCGCTCAAAACGGTTTTCCCGAGATATTATGTTGCTTCTGTTTAGAGCAAGTTTTCATCGCTAGTGTCACGGAAGAGCAATGGATCGCTATGTATATTTAGACGTAATATGTTAGGTTTATTTACTTTTAAGTGCAACTATCAGGCCCAGTACAAGTCATGGTTCCCCCGAAGGAATTCATGGAATCCTCTACAGTCATTTAGGGTTTACTTTGTCCTGTAGACACCACTATCGCCTTCAGAAAGCCTTATGCTGCCTCCGACGTCACTTATATACTGCAACACCCTTACCAGCTTTTCTGACTTTTTCTCACCACCCTGTATACCGTAAATGGTAAGGGACCACTACAACCCCCTTGTGGTGCTCCTAGAAGATACGTTTACCATTGTCGATTTTATCTGGTTATGAATAATATATTGCGATCTACCACTTAGAAAGTCCTGAACCCATTCACAAATATAATCTGATCCTCTGCAGGCTCGTAAAACACTACAGAGCCATATACAATGCTTTCTGGAGACCAAAAAACACGGCACCACAAGGAGTGAGGGGGGGCTTTATCTACGGCGCTTTCGATTTCATGGATGCGCTTTGGAGATTGTTGCGTCCTAGCCTCATTCTATGTAGCTTCAGAAGATAAACTTGCGTCATAACGTTGACCGTGAGCTACCATTTATTTCAAACATACAAAATATACCAAAGTGGTGACTTGCGTACTCAGTAGTACAGAAAGCTGTACCGTAGGGGTGTCTATAGAGAGGTCAAATTAATTCATTGATCATGAAGAGGTAGAGCAGCTTTGTCTGTAGCTTCGTGGTCAACAGTATGGATGACTGATCTGGCATTTTAAAAATATCCACCATGGCCTCTTTGTGTAACTGCAGGGAACAGTTGAAAGGAAGAGAAAATTAAAACCGAAACTTATTTTCCTGAGGGCACGTAGGTTTACTGTACGGTTGATTGACGATGGCTTACACTTGTGTAAAATATTCCGGAGGTGAAATAGTCCCCATATGCATCGCCTAGTGGGGATTACTCAGGTTGATGTTGTATTCAGGAAAAACAAATATTGAGTTATACGGGTCAGAGCTTGGAATATTAGATCCCTCAACTGGATAGGTAGGTTACAGAATTTAAGAAGTGATTCCATAAGTTGCTGTTAGGTATAATAGGAATTCATAAGAGTGGCAGCATGACGAACAATAACTCTCATCAGGTAAGTTACAGAATTATCATCACAAGATAAAATATGGGTAATATAGGAGTAGGCCTAGTAATGAATTAGAAAATAAAAGTGTGGTTTAGCTACTATGAAAGCCATAGAAGTGCCTTATCCTAGCTGAGGTAGAGACGAAGCCGATACCCACCATAGTGGTACAGTTTCATACACCAAATAGTTCTGCAAACGACGAGATATGGAAACGAACCTGAAATGAGATAAAGGAGGTTATTGAGGTAGTTCAACACAATTAAAACTAAATAGTGATGTGTGACTGGAATTTGATAACAGGTAAAGGAAGAGATGGAATAATGGTAGGAGAAACATGGACACAGGGAAAAAAAATGAAAGGGACAGCAGCCTGGGAAAGTGCATAAATAGCAATTTGTTCTCATCACAAACATGTGATTTAAGAACCACAAAAGAAGGCTGTATACAAGGATGAGTCCTGCCACTTGCAGTTCCCCGCTTATATGGTTCTAAGACAGATATTTCGAAACCAGACTGTAAAACTTTAAGACTGTAAGACTTTTCCACGGTCCGATGTGGTCTCTGACAATAACTTACCGCGTCAAAACTGCAGATTAAATTTGAAAAAATTGCTTAATGTTAGGAACTTACGAAAACTGGCTGTGGATAAACTGTTAGATCTAGATATCTTTGACAGGTTCCAAAGTGATATTAGGGAACGTTGGACTAAATCGGGGGAAAGGAATACAACTTGAACGGGTGGCTTATAACGATGAAACAGACATCAAACAAGTAATTAGACAAGGCCAAGTAGAAATCCTCGAATATCAAAGGATATATTGAATTTAATTGGTAAAAGAAAAAAAAACATTAAATGAAGCAGGATTTGGCAATATTGGTCTAAAACACTGAATCGATTACAGATGAAAAATGACTAAGCAGGAGTGATAGGAGGGGAAACACAAGGCTGTAGAAATATCCACCAATTACAGAGACCTTTGGGGACAACAGAAGAAGCAATGAATATGATTAACTCAGATGCATGCCGAAATTAAACAAATAAGGAAAAAATGGAAGGAGTGTGTAACGCGTCAATATAAAGAACACGTACTACATTCCATACCTTTATTGAGATTTTTGAGAGAACCAGCATCTTGTCCAAGATATGAGACAGTAAGAACACCATCACACTTGAAGAAGAATGTAATAATTCCAGTTCGAAAGATCACAGATGCTACCAAGTGGGAATACTAACGCACCATCAGTTTAATAAGTCATGGTTTCAAAATACTGACAGGAGTTGTTTGAAGAAGATTGGAGGAGCCTGTGGAAAACGTCTTCGACAACCATACGTTTGGATTCCGGAGAAATCTAGGAAAGCTCTAAGCATAATTTACCTTTAGAAGAAAGGTTAAACAACAGAAGCCTACGTTTGCAGGATTTGTAGGTTTAGAGACATGCTTAAATAGTATTGAGTCAATAAGCTCTTTGAAATTTGGAAGACAACAGGGGTAAAATAAAAGTAGTTAAGGGTTATTTACGACTTGTACAAATGCCAGATGACATTTATGTAAGGGGAGCAGTTATTGTGATGAGAGTGAAGCAGTAAAGGAAACAAAGAGGAATTTTCGAAAAAGGGAATATGGGTTCATGGAGAAGGTATAAAAAGACTGAGGTTTGACGATGACATAGTCGTTCTCTCAGAGAAGCGAAGCACATCGGAAGAGCAGGTGAACGGAATGGATAATGTCTCGGAAGGGGTTATCAGATGAATTGAGATGAATAGTAACGAAAGAAAACAATCGAAACTGAATATACACTCCTGGAAATTGAAATAAGAACACCGTGAATTCATTGTCCCAGGAAGGGGAAACATTATTGACACATTCCTGGGGTCAGATACATCACATTATCACACTGACAGAACCACAGGCACATAGACACAGGCAACAGAGCATGCACAATGTCGGCACTAGTACAGTGTATATCCACCTTTCGCAGCAATGCAGGCTGCTATTCTCCCATGGAGACGATCGTAGAGATGCTGGATGTAGTCCTGTGGAACGACTTGCCATGCCATTTCCACCTGGCGCCTCAGTTGGACCAGCGTTCGTGCTGGACGTGCAGACCGCGTGAGACAACGCTTCATCCAATCCCAAACATGCTCAATGGGGGACAGATCCGGAGATCTTGCTGGCCAGGGTAGTTGACTTACACCTTCTAGAGCACGTAGGGTGGCACGGGATACATGCGGACGTGCATTGTCCTGTTGGAACAGCAAGTTCCCTTGCCGGTCTAGGAATGGTAGAACGATGGGTTCGATGACGGTTTGGATGTACCGTGCACTATTCAGTGTCCCGTCGACGATCACCAGAGGTGTACGGCCAGTGTAGGAGATGGCTCCCCACACCATGATGCCGATTGTTGGCCCTGTGTGCCTCGGACGTATGCAGTCCTGATTGTGGCGCTCACCTGCACGGCGCCAAACACGCATACGACCATCATTGGCACCAAGGCAGAAGCGACTCTCATCGCTGAAGACGACACGTCTCCATTCGTCCCTCCATTCACGCCTGTCGCGACACCACTGGAGGTGGGCTGCACGATGTTGGGGCGTGAGCGGAAGACGGCCTAACGGTGTGTGGGACCGTAGCCCAGCTTCATGGAGACGGTTGCGAATGGTCCTCGCCGATACCCCAGGAGCAACAGTGTCCCTAATTTGCTGGGAAGTGGCGGTGCGGTCCCCTACGGCACTGCGTAGGATCCTACGGTCTTGGCGTGCATCCGTGCGTCGCTGCGGTCCGGTCCCAGGTCGACGGGCACGTGCACCTTCCGCCGACCACTGGCGACAACATCGATGTACTGTGGAGACCTCACGCCCCACGCGTTGAGCAATTCGGCGGTACGTCCACCCGGCGTCCCGCATGCCCACTATACGCCCTCGCTCAAAGTCCGTCAACTGCACATACGGTTCACGTCCACGCTGTCGCGGCATGCTACCAGTGTTAAAGACTGCGATGGAGCTCCGTATGCCACGGCAAACTGGCTGACACTGACGGCGGCGGTGTACAAATGCTGCGCAGCTAGCGCCATTCGACGGCCAACACCGCAGTTCCTGGTGTGTCTGCTGTGCCGTGCGTGTGATCATTGCTTGTACAGCCCTCTCGCAGTGTCCGGAGCAAGTATGGTGGGTCTGACACAACGGTGTCAATGTGTTCTTTTTTCCATTTCCAGGAGTGTATTCTAATTTAATCAGTCCATACTGACGGAATTAGATAAGTAAATGTGAGAGTAAAAGAAGGTGATCAGATTTGCTAATTGGGCAGTAAAATAACAGATAATGCCCGAAATACAGCTTATAAAATGTAGAATCAAAAAAAAATGTAAATGGTGAACGCAGTGATATTCAATATAAAAGGCACTTTTTTGGAAGTATTCGTAGTGTATTTTTTAAATGTGGGTGATGAGCATGTTCAACAATTATCTTCAGTGCTATTGGTCCTGTTCTTGCAGGATCTTTTTCCGGCCGCAGTCATGTCGGAGATTTGATTTTTTATCGGATTCCTGGTGTTCACGGTACACTGGTGAAATGGTCGTACGGAAAAATCCCCACTGCCTCAGAGATACTGTGTCCCATCGTTTTTGCGCCGACTATAACACCACTTCCTAACTCATTTAAATCTTGATCAGCTCCAACTGTAGCAGCAGTGACCGATCCAAAAACTGCACCTAGAATTTGTCGTCTTATATACGCGTTGCCGTCCGCAGCGTACTTGAATACGCAAACCTATGCTAGTTTCTTTGGCGCTTCAACGTATCTCTCCATACAGTTCGTCCTATGCCACCCTCTTTATCTCTGAATAACAACTGATGTATTCATCAACCTGAACATGCTCATCACGCACATTTACAAAGACACTTTCGATCACATACTATACTTCATGTGATTTGATTTAGAGAAAACCTACAAATACGCTCATTTATTGCCAATCTTAGTCATACGATCCTAACGAAATACGGGATTGTTGAAATGTTGTATTGTCATGCTAAAGTCGTGTGTCACCAACAACAGTGCTACTAGCTAACGTTGATTGGACTCTATGTTTCTGTAACGTTTACTGTGACGGAAGAAGCAACCCTGCGAAAGACACCATTGCACCCTCCTACAGATTCCACAAACGAGAATCCTGTGAACAACCACCGTGCGGTGACCGCGATGAGTCGCCTCAAGTAGCTTCCAACGTGCCTTACACTGCTGTAGGACGACCCAATGCGTAAAGCGGCATTTCAGTCTGTGGCAATTTTATCCATCTTATGAGCTCCTCATCCAGGTGTTTCCCCACCCATGTTTATCTCTGAGAAATGTGTGTCGGCACAGTCATACATACAGTGGCGAGCCTAAACATTGTGACCATATTCTTAGTAGTTTATTTGCCTGTCTTTGGAGCTATATACATCACTGATTCTGCGTATCAGTCATCCGACTGTTTTTTTGTTATGTTCGTGGAGATACGTAGCATTATATGTCTACGCACATGTCACAGAATTCGCGTTAATAGCGGGCCGCTGATTCAACTTCACGGTGATGGCACCCGGTAGCTACTCAGATGAGTTCCATACGACTTACATCAGGCGAATTTGGTCGTCCAGACATCAACGTGAGTTCACTACAATATTACTCAGATCACTGTAGCACGTTTCTGGCTTCGAGTCACGAATAATTATACTGCAGAAAGATAACCTCGCATCCGTGGAAGACATCAAGCTTGCAATGACGCAGGTGGTTCGCGGACGACACCATGTCTTCGATTACTGCCCTAGGTCCCATCAAGCTCAGGAGAATGTTTCCCATAGCGCAATACTGCTCCCACCAGCCTGTGTGGGTACGCGCTCCACGTTTCGGACTGATGACGGCGTTTGTGAAGAGAACCAGCGAACCAGTGTAGGAAAAGTGTGATTCACCCGAAGAGCAGAGACGTTTCCATTGATCGATGGTCTATTGCCAGTGGTGCTGTGCCCACTGGAATTGTAGCTGACGATGCCGTTGAGTCAACATTGAACACCTAGGGGTGGTTTAATACGCCATTAGAAAGATGGTCTTTGTCGTGTACAGCATGAATCCGCATTAATCATTCATGCATTGTGGTGTGGAAACGTTCTTGTGGCATTCCCTAGTGATTTAGTATGTTTATCCCTGGTGTGATGACATCTTCAAGCAGGATGTGTTTACTGTAGTCTCCTGGCTACAGAACTCCCCGGTTTTAAAGAAGGTGGAGAATCAGTGGAATTACCTCTATCGGGCTGTTTGCGCCACAGATCTTCAAGAGAGAACCGTAACGCACTTGGCCACAGCACTGGACGCTTTATGTCCCGACAAACCTGTCGGTATCTTCCTGAATCTTACGGACTCTGTTCCTGCACGTCTCACAGTGGTTTGCACTGCAAGAGATGGATCTTCAGACAGGTTGTCACAGTAATGTGACTCGACAGTGTATCATGGATAAATGTTTGGGAATTGATGGGTACGATATAAAAACCCAGTTGAAAATTGTCTTCATAATAGAGTAATAATATCTACATGGCTGGTCATTTAATTTACAACTACATGAAATTTAGTTACTATGCATATATATAGCACTAAAGGAAGGAGACACGAGTAAACGTCTGCCGGGTGGCCGAGCGGTTCTAGGCGCTATAGTCTGGAACCGTGCAATCGTTGCGCTCGCAGGTTCAAATCCTGCCTTGGGCATGGATGTGTGTGATGTCCTTAGGTTAGTTAGGTTTAAGTAGTTCTAAGTTCTCAGGGACTGATGACCACAGAAGTTAAGTCCCATAGTGCTCAGAGCCATTTGAACCACGATTAAACCTGAAGGCGAAATTTAGTATGCAGTGGCTCTGACCTGGCTAAGAATCGAGCCGAACTAAATGGACGTAATGTGAAATAAACGAATATAAGAAGAGAAGCTAAACGAGCTTCGAAAGGATAGGATCGCATCCAAAGAAACCATCCTGCCCTTGCTTTACGTGATTTAAGGAGACTGTGCATCTGCATGGATGAGTGAACATTTTAAGCTCAATCTTCACCGATGAAGTCCAGGGTCCAATCACTGCACTGCCTTCCTTGGTGGCTGGTTTTTAATGCGTGATACATTGTGGTCAGTGAATCCAGAAATATAGAAGTTTACATAAATTCAAATTCATATTCATGCAAATTATAAATCTTGATGTACGTATGTATATATGTACGTACGTATGTTCCACATCTCCTCCTATACCAGTGAACGAATTTCAACCAAAGGTAGCACGCATATCATTTGCTGTCTGAACAAAATCACTGTTGTATCAAAAACCACCCACTTATGAAAGATGTGGGGTTGGTATTGAAAAACTGTGTAGTCCACGAAGCGATAATCCTCATACTTTAGTTAGCTAGAGATTTTCAATAATCTTCACACATAATGTTAGTCCTTTACGAAACATTTTATCGCTGTAAACCCCCAGAAAATGATGAAAGGAAAAAATATTTTCGTGAATTATCTTCCTTTAAATAGTCAAACGTACGTCAAAATGACGACTGTTATGATAAGTAACCACAATATAGAAAAGCAACTGATATTGCTCTAGGGAAGGAAAGTCACAAGCCCTGACGAGATACCAGTGTGATTAGACATACAGTATGCGAAAGAACTTGCCCCTCTTCTAGCAGAAGTGTACCGTAAATCTTCTGAAAGGCGAAATGCTTCGGATAATGGTAAAAAGCACAGGTCATTCCAGTTTTCAAGAAGTGTCGTCGAACAGAGGCACATAGGTCTATATTTTTGGAGTCGCCAGTTTCTGAATTTTGTACATGTTTTATCGTGTCGCAGAAACACATTTCTGGTGGCAGAAGATCTGCTGCGTAGGAATAGACATGGGTTCCTAAGACACCGACTGTGTGTAACCCAGCTCACTCTTTTCGTCCAAGACATCCAGAAGTTGCTATATACCGGGGGCCAGATAGTTGATGTGCTCCTTGCCTTCTGTAAGGCATTAGATACAGTTCCGGCTAGTGAACACAATACCAGGATACATAATATCAGATCAACTATCAAAAAGAACAAAACATGTAATTCCCATTGAGGTGAACTCTTTAGACGTAAAGGTGATTTCAGGCGAACCATAAGCGAGTGCGTCGGTCTTTGGCTTTTCACAGTGTATATAGGTGACATGGTAGACAACATCAGTAGATCCACGAGGCTCTTCGCTGATGATGCGAAATATACACGGACGTAGCAAAGCTCGGAAAATGAAGTGGAGGACGGACTGAAAAGTTGAGGAGAGCGGGAACTGACCCTCGACATCAATAAATCAAACGTATGGCGTATGCATAGATATAAAGACCAATTTTTCGATGATAACACGATCGCTGAAAAACCATTGGAAGCAATTATATTCATAAAATTTATAGGAGAATGAGTGCGCGATGTTATTAGGAAGGCAAAGGTTATGTGGTATGCAAACAGAATAGCTAAATCACCGGATAAAGTTAAAACCATATGGTAGATTGAGAAGGAAGCGTCCGTTCAGTAGCGCAAGGTCTAATATATAAAGTCAGTTCGTAGTAAAAATATTTCCTTTACCGATAAATCAGATATATGTACAGTATTTTACAATCATTTTCTGAGCGTTGCTGGTGAATTATATAAAAATTTTGTTTCTACAGGGACTCATATAACTTTCTTGGTAATGCCTTTCTGAGATTGGTGTCTGAAATACTCCTTTGTGGTACAGACAGGGAAAAGACTCAGTCAATAATTAAATCACTGAAGAATAAGGACTTTCATGATTATAATGGAGTGCCTAGGAGAATATTAAAGTACTGTGCTGCACATCTTATCCCTGTATTTAGCCATATTTGTAGATTTTTCCTGTAGGAATGGTCAGTTTACTGAACGACTAAAGTACCCAGTAGAAAAGCTGCTTTATGAAAAAGGAGAAAGGGATAATGTAGATAATTTTAGACCTGTTTCTATGCCATCGATGTTTTGGAAAGGCTGCAAGTGTAAGGATAACTATCATTTAAAACACACGATTTGCTATGAGTTATACAGTTCCGCTTTAGAATGCTTTTAACAACTGAAATTGCTATATTCTCTTTACTCTGTGGGATACTGGCTGACTCAAACAAAAGGTTTAGGACGCAAGGCATATTTTTTGATGAAACTAAGGTGTTTTATTGTATTGATCACAAAATATTGCTCGAGAAGTTGGACCATTACAGAATACGGGGAGTAGCTCACTGGCCCCCCTCTTACTTTAGCATCAGCGATCAAAAGGTCATTATCCACAATGTTGATGTGAGGACTGAGTGGGGTACGGTCAAGTGGAGTGTGCCCCAGGGATAAGTGTTGGAGCCACCTCTGTTCCTTATTTATATAAATGAAATGCCCTCTAGTATTACGGTTAACCATGAAATATTTCTGATTGCTGATGACACTAGCTTGGTAGTAAAGGATGTTGTGTGCAACATTGAGCCGGCCAGAGTGGCCGAGCGGTTCTAGGCGCTACAGTCTGGAACCGCGCGACCGCTACGGTCGCAGGTTCGAGTCCTGCCTCGGGCATGGATGTGTGTGAAGTCCTTTGGTTGGTTAGGTTTAAGTAGTACTATGTTCTAGGGGACTGATGTCCTCAGAAGTTAAGTCCCATAGTGCTCACAGCCACTTGCACTTGCAACACTGACTCGGTTTCCAACAGTGCAGTTTAATACCTACGTTCATGGCTTGCAGGAAATAGACTAACACTAAATCACAGGAAGACTCCGTTTTTACAGATTCTAACACACAATTCAACGAAACCTGACCTTTTAATTTCACAGAATATACATATGATTAGAGAAATGAGCAGTTGAAATTTCTAGGTGTTACGATAGATAGTTACCTGTCCTGGACAGCCCACGTTCAGGATCTTGTTCAAAGAATTAGCACTACCATTTTTACTATTCGAACGGTATCTGAAGTGAGTGATCATTCGACACGAAAATTAGTCTACTTTGTTTATTTTAAATCGCTTATGTCGTATAGTATTATATTTTGGGGTAACTCTTCCCATTTTAAACGGATATTGTTGGCTCAGAAACTGGCAGTTCGGGTAGTAAGTGTTGTAAGTTTACGAACCTCTTGTCGACCTTTGTTCACGAGTCTGGGTATTTTGACATTCATCTCTCAATATATATATTCCTTGCTGACTTTTTTGTTGATAATGTTAGCTTATTCCCAAGGATAAGCAGCTTTCACTCAGTTAATATTCGGCAGATATCAAACCTGCATTTACATCGGACTTCCTTAACTCTTGTGTAGAAAGGTGTGCAGTATACTACTGCACCTATTTTCGATAAGCTACCACTCGAATTCAAAAATCTTAGCAGTAATTCGAGTGCTTTCAAATCGAAAGTGAAACCTTTCCTCATGGGTCACTCCTTCTATTCTGTCGAGGAGTTCCTTGAAAAATTGAGCTGATTCTTGTTGTATTGTTGATTGCGTTTACTTGAACTTATTGACTGACTTTCTTTGGATTCATAAACATTTATTTTTGTCTGTCAGTACTGGAACGACCAGATAAAACTAATCACAAGTGAGGCTGATGCTAGACTGAGACTCAGTGGAAGAAACCTCATGAAATGTAGTCCACCAAGTAAAACTGTAGCTTACAAAAACCTCGTTCGACTCTTATTGCTCATAAGTATGGGATATGTGCCAAGTAGCATTGATAGAGGAAATAGAAATATCCAAAGAACAGAAGCGCGTTTAGTTCAGATTCATTTAGTAAGTCTGAAAGCGTTTCAGAGACGATCAAGCCATACTAGCGATATTTGCTGCATACATCTCGCGAAAAGACCAAGAAGATAAAAGTGAACAGATTCGAACCCACATTGCGGTTTACTGTCAGTTGTTCTTAACGCGAACTGTTAGCGACTGGAACACGAAAGCGATAAAGCGCTTGCCGATGGGATGGGGAGGGGGGGGGGGGGAGTGGAGCTGTACCTACAAACTTCAAGCAAGCTTGTTATGCCTGATGGGAGTACCTTGTGTATCAGTGTTTCTCCCCTCCCCCCCCCCCCCCCCCCTTACACACACACACACACACAGCAAGACTGCTTGTAGAGTGTGGATGTAGATGTAGTGTATTTGACATATGGAGGGCAGATGCTTTGGTACTTGAATAAACTCTGTTGTTGTTTATGTACCGAACAAACTTTGTTTATTTCTAAAGACCGTGTTAGTGGCTTTGAGACCTGTTGAAAAGAACAGCATAGTGCCTCGACAGTTGTTATGGTTTTCGGTAAAATTTTCCGAAAAACGAAGAGCTTGAACTGGAATAAACACAATTCTCAGCGCGGGTAGGCGGGTAAAACCTAAGGTGTGTCAGCAGTACTCAGAATCACGTTTTGTACATATTACCCCTCTACAATTTCGGGAAAAGCTTCACTAGAAATATTAACCAATTTGATTTCACCTTACTTATCATTTCCAGTAATACCAAGTGCTGTTAAAAATTGGCTGTGTCGTACAATTAACAGTAGGGTGGTTAGGTAGTTATGAGTGTTGATTACATTGAATAACGTTGAATAGAAAACTGCTTAAACCACAATAAATTCATTTTTTGTATAAAATGCATTTTAACCATCGGCTGTTTATTTGTCCTATTAGTCATTTACCGGTTTCCGTTATAATCTATCATCCAGGATGTAAGATACAACAGATTTGTTAACAGCATCCCATATTCAATGAAACTGAACAAACAATTTGTCTTAGAATACTGACAGTCATACCTCATGTCAAACAGACAGATGTCACAGAGAAAGCAAGTCTGGTTTCTCCTGTGCGTCTCTCTGTTTGACGTAAGATATGACCTTCTGTACTCTAAGGCAAATTATTTTCAACAATTTTATTGGATAATTACCATGTTGTTTATCTTGCAAGGAATATGGGATGCATTTAACTAATATGTTGTACCTTGCATCCTGGATGACGGTTAATAACCAACACCGTTAGATGACTACGGCTGTTGAAACTCACCTTATGGAAACATCACAATAAATTCTGTATGAAGGCGACTTGCGTAGGGCTTCACAAGGATGAAGTGAATTGCAAAAGCCGCAAAATTGAAACCGGACTCCGAAGATACTACAAGTTGCGAAGGGTGCCAGTGCAACCTTTATCCAATTCAAACTCTGGTAAAAACGAGAGAAAAACCTTCCTAGTTCAAAACATGAAAAAATGTACAGTGAACACCGAGGTCAATTTAAAACCAAATCCATTGGGAAAAACTGTTTTTAAAGTATAAGTAGCAAAATGTAGACATGCATTATGCACCTACATTTACGGAACTAAGTTCTTAAAAGCATCCACGCTTAAGGGGGGCACCACGTGCAACAACCTGGAGCAGGAGAGGACTTTTTAATTTCCACTGTCTATACTTCTACAAAAAATTTGTAGAACTTTATGAAGAAAAGTGTACCTATAGCAACAAATGCAGCCAATAGTAAGTGAAAAAATGGTGAAACTTCAAATGTAAAAAAAAATATTTTGTTATATTTCTCAATTTCCTCTGCTATGAGTGTGAATCCACAATCGTTCCTGAACATCCTGACAAAGTTTCATGAATGTATTTGTAAAAGTATCGAAAGTTGAAATAAAGATGTCCTGTGGTGTCTCTACTGCTCCAAGTTCGCCTGTTTCACGTCATACCCCCTTTCCCCTTAAAACAATTAATAATGGACGTTTACTATTAGCAGATCCCTTTTTCTGCAGGAGATGTTATATGCGGGAAGTTAAAGAGTCAGATGCTGAGGCGGTAAAACAGACATATCTTCAATATGGGCAAGGATCACGTGCACATAGTTTCGCGATTACTCTGATGTGATTCGTTTTGTTATACGTCAAAACTGTGAATTCTTGTTTAATTTTAATTTCCAATTGGTCTCACAGTGCCAGTATTTCTGCAAGCATATACATACACAGAGTTTTGGGCATATAACGACAATATGCAGAAGCTCAACTTGGTACACCTAAAACTCCAAGATCTTGCTCACCAGCAAGGGGTCATCTGTGTAAGTCCTGAGAAGCAACACTTCGTCCACAACTTACTCGCTGCTTCACCTAAATTTCTTAAATCAGACGTGGCGCACTGTTCCATGTATCCGGAAATGTGTGGTGATGACGGCAACTGATGTTTATAAAACTACATTGGCCCAGTCTAAGGTTCATAAACATGGCGGACATTAGTCGCCAGTCTGCAGACCTATAATGTAATACTGTGGTAATTGGAAGATGGGTATTTTCTACTGCAAACAAGTCGTGCAGCTTTTAATTCATTCATCTGGGACTTTTATTTATATTGTACATTAAGACAGTCATAGAATTCATACACATTCACTTTCCATAAAAATTGTTACATCTAATTCAAAACATTCTTCGATCAAACTGGAAAAAATTTGTTTATTTTTCCCAGGTCACTGTTCTTCCGTATCTTGATGATTGACGGTCTACTCTGTTAATACTGTGAATGTTATTGGAAACACGAAACACCTTTTTGCACGCGTACTGAACGACTTCTAAGTATTCTGCCATGTACCATTGATTAATCGTATTGCCTTGCCAACCAAGTATACATTCACACAAGGAACGCCGAGTGCACAGTAACGACATTAGACTATGCACAGAGGAGCCTCCCCAGGCTCATTAAGCAGTAATGAATCACTTTGTAATTCCAGCTCCCAGTACCGCAGTACAGATAACACAATATTTTGCTGCTGGTGATCCTGAATATTCAGCAGCTAATGCCATTATGGCCAACTGCTGGGATGCTCCTTCCCTCGGATGGGCCCCAGAAGAACCATCCGCTCCAAGCGTTAAGGCGTGAGCAGACTATAAGTGCAGAATTTAATCCTCAGACACTCCGAGTAAGTTTAAAAGTTTTATGTTACGCTGAGTCCATTAAGGTTAACGCTAGCAAGAAATGCGATGCCTCTGCGAAGACTAGATTAATAAAATATTGCAGCACCGTGGATGGAATGCACAATGTGATCGCTCGTTTGCAACCATCGCTCGGTACGAGTATGAAGAGAAGAGTTCAAGATGCACATGGTTTCTCATTAAAGTAATTTACGCACTGTGCGTTAGGAGCTGACGTCATAGAGCTCATGTCGAAAATCATAAACGTTACAGAAAAAAGTGTGTCGATGAATGGGAAACAAGCATGCTTTCTCAAACACCTTCTTGTAACAGAAATAATAACTGTACAGCAATTAAATCAATAATGCTCAATAAAAACTTTAGTGAAGCACCTGACTTGAAATACACATGTTACGTCGGCACAGGATTAAAGGGTGAATTATTACGGTTATGAGTTTGCCACTAGTAAATGTAGATAAATTCTCTGATTCTTACGTAACTGTTAAGCAGAACTGGAACTGAAGCAGACAGATGAGGTGTTACATCACCTTTGCCGTCATACATGTTCTCACAGTGTCAATGAGACACCCATCAATCTTATTATCAGATCTATTGCTTTGCTTCTCAAAGCTATTCTCAGATGCCTTATGTAAGCCACCATGGAGTTGATTAATTTTTTGGCTAATCATTCCTTGAAAATACATTAAATTTGCTGATGGTCGTCACTTTTCGCTTTATGGGAACACGTAAATTCGTGATTCGCATTCATTAGATGATGTTTCCTTGATTGTTAATGTGACCGTTAATCTTGTGTGGAATTCGTGCTTTACGTTTCTTCCCTTGATGTAAATGTCTTCTACCTACAGAATCTGTCAAGAATAGTGTTACCCTACAAAATACTGCGCCTCTATATTTAGTTTTTCTACGCTTAAAAGCTTATTCGAGTAAATCATCTTGCCATTAAATACTACATTTAATTTCTTTTAACATATTTCTTCAAATAGTGGCTTTTAATCTCGATGCAACTGTAGGCTAACTCATGTATATCTAAACGTGAATTCTATCAGAAAATTAGTAGCATGGGCCTACAACGCGTGCAACGAAAAGTATGATCAAACTTTTAAGAACATTCTTCACATCTAGAGAAATATATCTGTGATGTGGACATGAGCCCACAAACGTCCTATTTCCACAACTATTGAACATATAAATCATCTACTTTGAAACCAAGCCTCATCTGCGAAATGCACCTCTGTACTAATGTGAAGGTTTAAATACTGTCGAATGAACCATTCGCAAAAGTGTATCCAGGCAGGAGAATCAGCTGCTGACGGCGCATACATCTGCTGTACGTCGTACAGATACAAAAGTTCCTCATGTAGCACATTCCAGACACTTACATGTTCAACATTACCTGCTGCAGTTAATTGTCTTATGCTGACACTGGTGTTGTCGTGAACTGCCGAAAGAAGTTCCCCTTCCAGATGAGTTGACGCCATCCTCTCAGACCACCCCCACTCGCGAGTCGTAGTGTTAAACGACCCTAACTCTCTGAAACGACTATCACTTGACTCATACGTCCACCTGCAAGGGCACTAGAAATATCTGCCGATACAAACCATGAACCCTATCACGGCTTGCTAATCAGTACAGCAAATGGACATCTGCCATGTCCTACTTTAAGTAGACTTACGTTGCTCCGTACCTAAAACCATGTCCGTGATGAGAACTAACGATTTGAAGCTGCGTGCTTGATGCTAGTAGATAGTCTTAAATAAACACAAGGAATGAAGTGAGTCACGTGTCACTATTACCCTCGTACAATTGGAACAACCAACACTGGCTGACGACCTATGAATTACTACCTACTGTACATTCTGACAAAATCCAACTAAGAAGGTATTTTACATTTGTCATGTAAGAAAAGGTTTCATGTAAAGCTAGTACGCTCTTTTCCTGCGTGTTTCTCGTGGTTAAGGTGATTATGAAGGAAAGCAGAAAGTGAACTAACATGAAAATAAAGCGTTTCCAGATTCATTTTCCTACAACACATTCCATTCCTACAGGAAAATAAAGCATTCCCAGAGCCATTTCATACAACATACTCTTGCAATCGGGAGGACCGCTGTTCAAAATCGCGTCCGGCTATCCCGATTTAGGTTTCCCACGATTTCCATAAATTGCTTCAGGAAAATGTCGGGATGATTACTTTGAAAGGGCATGGCCGACCTCCCTCCCTAATCCGATGCCACCAATGACTTTGCTGTTTGGCGACCTCGAACCAAATCAACCAACCAACCAACCAATCCATACAACACATTATATTCTTCAGTGTGTGAAGGAAGTCCGATCTAAATGCAGGTTTGATATCTGCCAAGTATTAACTGATTGAAAGGATTACGCATAAAGTTTCATTACTCCCTGTGTTAAATGATGTGACTAATGTCGATTGGCAGTAATTACATTGCAGCCTGCAAGTTTTTTTGAATGTTGAAGTAGTCCATATAAGTCCATATTATGGTCTTCACATCTCAAATATTGTATAATTTTTTACTGACACCGCGACATTCCGAATTCAGTTATAAGGCTTCTTTGTCCCTTGCATTTATCTAGTAATTCGTAGAATATCAGTGATTCCCAACAGTGCTACGTATTTCCCTCCTGTCGTTTTAATTTTGAACAAAAACGACGTTTGTATTAAAGTACGACAATACTATACCCTATGTTTCTATAATGTGCTTCTGCTTTCTTTGACATTTGTAATAGCGAAGTATTGCACAGGTTGGATTGAATTTAGTCGATGAATAGATATGTATTTTGTTAAGTGAAGAATGTTCACTCACACGATACCGATGCGCAGTGCAAGGGTCCACTAACTGATTGATGTAACTTACTGACGAAGTCCTGTTTCATAATCAGCAGAGAAGGATCCAACTAATTTTCTGGCCCTACAATCCTTGTTAAAATTCTTAATGATTCTAGCATTATTTTACGCGAAAAGTTTTAACTAGTTTTCAAGTTCGCTGTAAAAATTGTTCTCTTATTCTCTAGAGAACATAATAAAAAAAATAATACCTCAGTTTCATCAAATACACATAGTTTTAGAAGCAGAAGAAGCCAAACTTAATTTTTATTTCAATTACTTGATTATTCTATGATTGGTGTCATGGTGGAAAGTCCATTCTCAAGAGTTCAGTTATGCGTACAATAAAAAATTGTTGAACTGAACCTGACATCGTCATTGGTCAGAGACTAACAAGACTTTGAAAATAAAGGAGAAGATCGTGAGCCACGCAGAACTTCTAATAGAAGTTGTGAAATCGATATGAACATCTGATATTGTTCTGGGATTTCTCTGTACAATTTCTGAAATAATGCAGAATAATGGATACTTCTTTCATTCGAAAAACTGCAATCTGTTTTCAATTATTCTATTAATTGTTGAAGAATAACCGAAGATTTACAGGAAAGAAATTGGTTGTCGACATAGCAAATAGGTAATGTTTTTACAAAGCTAATTACACCAGAGTTTATTTCAATAATAACACGTCATGATCTGCTAAACTGTGTGGGCGGTAATGAGGGACCAATTTAAATACTGAGGGTTATTTGCATGGATAGCGCTGTTCGCCACATTAACAGCGGACGAGCTGATGAGAAAGGAGAGGAAAGTGCCGTTTCACCCATGCTAACAATAACGGGGTTGTATTGCAGCACAGCGGCCACGTTAGCGTGTCGGTGTAGGTATCAATTCTGCTGATGTTGCAAAATTTTACTGCAACACGTTTTTTCTGCTCTCGAGCGTAGGGGCTGCGAATGAAGCCGAGCGAGAGCTCCGAGATTGCGGTCGGCTTGCGAAAAACAGTGGGGCTGCCCGCGGGAAATTTATTCGGAAACAGTGTCCTGCAGCAGCCCTTTTTTGTCCTTCCCTTTTTTTCCACAGAAAAAGGGAAAAAAAGAGCCCGCTTGGCAAACAAGAGGCGGACAAACAGGGCGGTGATATCCACGGTGTGGACCACGCTGCAGCACAGCGCAGCGCTGTGCGGGAAGTCGGCCGCGCTGGCGCGTACAGCCAGGGCGGCGCAAATGACCCGTAAAATTTTAACTCTCCATCGCGGCACCGGGGGCGCGAATTCCATTTTCCAGCTTCGCGGCCATGATTTATTACCGCCGGGAAAAATAATAATAACGGTGGACGCCGAAGTGCTGGCCGGTGACTGGCCGCCCGGCCGCGGCTTGGCCACGTGTCGGCCGCCAGTTGGCACACAGCGCGCTAGGCAGAGGCAGGCGCCCGCTGGCAACCAGCGCAACACGCCACCGCCAGCAAACAGGGCAGACAGGCAAACCCGCCACACTCGCCGGCTGCAGTCTCATCGGTCCACCAGTTTCACGCTACTAATTATCGGTAATGCCTGCACGTTTGAACTTACAAGGTTGGTTAAATAACTGGGTGCTTCAGACCGAACAATAGACCAAATATTTACACCGATCCATCACATTGGACAATACGGTAGTCAGCACCTGTAGACATTAAGCTACTAAGGTATAACAGTGCCTCTATCCCTGTTCCTCCGTTCAGTCAGGACGAGAATGTGCCACTTCATCAGGTATTTACATATACAGCTCATGCCACTCATTTGTGATGAAATGACATGGAACTACTAATTTGCAGCAAGTGGCCTACTTTATTTCACCCACTGGCTGGCTCTGAGCACTATGCGACCTAGCATCTCTGGTCATCAGTCGCCTAGAACTTAGAACTAATTAAACCTAACTAACCTAAGGACATCACACACATCCATGTCCGAGGCAGGATTCGAACCTGCGACTGTAGCAATCGCGCGGTTCCGGACTGAGCGCCTAGAACCGCGAGACCATCGCGGCCGGCTCACCCACTGGTCCAAGTGCCTCCAGACAAGTGCTTTGGGATAATGAGAGAGAGAGATTTAGTGATTCAGTCGACTTTCGATAAGGTGACTGTTGAAACTAGGAACATGTCATCTTGCATCATGGTAGCGTCCTCAGCGTACTCGTGCTGAAAATGGAAGGTCAATATTTTATTACTGAGATTGCTGAAATAAGTATCCCTACTTCATACTCGCTCCAGTCTGAATGGCTGGTCAATAGCCATGTTACGAATTCCCCCATCTCTGTATCTTTCTCCAAGACTAGAACCACCTCCGGCCTGAATGAAAGACCTCACACACCATAGATTAATAGGTCATTGTATCGCTACTGCACTCGAGGCCTTTCATCGTTTATAAAGAGGATGAACAGTGACTCGTTACACTACACTACACGCGTCCAGTCACCCGCGGCACTGTATGGCCCGTTAAAGTCTTGAAGCTGCACAGGGGGTGGATAACAATATGGAACAGCACAAACACAATAGTTTACCATTTCTAATAAGGTGTAGGGAAATCGCTGGCATTCTAAACAGCTGCTAGTCGCACGTGCCATATTTGTGTACTGGATGCCGTCTTACAAGAGCAGCCAGATGTAGCAATGCCGACATGTGCATGTATCTTCTTAAACATTCAGGGAACATGTAAAAAATTAGAGATCAACTAGATGGTAACTTAATCGGAAACTTAACCATTCAAATGCATGTGTACTAACCAAGTTTCAAATTGGAGACAGTTGTAGCGTGTAACTATGCATTCGTAACTATACGGCAAACGGTTTGTTACCAGATGGAAACTTTTATAACGTATTTGCAAACAAATTTTTGGACGTCCTTTTATGTCATTTCGTCGACATAGCTCTCTGTGATGCTCAATTCACTTTCAGCGTTATTTGACACTGGAGTCATATTAACGTATCTGTCATACTCTCTCGCTATATTTTAAACCGCTCTTGTTTGCTTTGGATCTTCTCCATCAATCCAGCCTGTTAAAACGTATAACGGAAAGATAAAAGCAACAGAGCTATCAATTGTGAGCAGCATCACCATTGTTGAATTGTATCTCTTTACCATTCTGCACCTACATCTGTATCACAGTATGTAGTCGAATGTAGCTCGGGTTCCACTGCCATTTCCCTTTTTCTGTTTTGTTTGCGAATGATGAGCAGGGCCTGTGACTGTCGCTAAGTATTCGTATGTCACAGTCATGTTCATTTTGCGATACGAATACGGGAAGGGGTAATACGACAGCTGAGTCAGTTTCTCCACTCTCGGAGTTTTAACACCAAACTTCCCCATGATGTTTAACATCTTTCTTGCAGCGTCTGCCACTGGAGTTACATGAACACCTACACCGCATTCTGACGCTTCTCTATATTAGCTACCACCTGGTGAGTGCTCAAGAGAGATGAGTGCTACTGAAGAAATGGCATAATTAGAGGTTGCATGTTACCACATTCTTGGGTGTATCGTACAGGGGAATGTTGAAAAGTAATCCTTCAAAATCTGTTATTCTGTTATAAATACCGGCTGTGATATTACATTTCATGTATATCACTCGTTAGACTTCACCGCTTCTGGTATTCGAGAGTTCCGAACTGTAGTGTGTAGAATGGCGGTGTGTAATGTAGCTATGTCACTGCATGAAAAACAGCCTACTGTAATCGAGTTTCGAAGAGCGGAAAATTTGCCTTCAATTGAAATCCATAGCAGAATGGAAGCTCTGTACGGTTATGATTGTATCGACACCAGTAATGAGCGACGTTGTGTTGTTCGTGTTTGAAATGAAGAAAACTGTGGTGCTAACCTCAACGTGTGTAACAGAGCGCGAAGTAGACGACCGCGTATGACAACTAACAAGACTCATAAGAATCAGGTTGATGACGTCATCAGAGAAATATCGTCGAATAACAGACACATTGAGCGTGGCATATCACGAGATCGTGTACATGCGATCACTGCAGAATTATATGCACAGTAGTGCTTCTAATTCTCACTTCTGACATGAAACAGAGGAGAAAAAATGTCTCCCAATAGTTTCTCTTGTATTTGAAGAGCAAGAGCGATGGGTTCCTAGACAACATTGAGTCGAATGATGAAAGATGGGGTCACAATTTTCGCCCGCGAAAACAAGAGAGCATCGGTGGAGTTGTGCCACAAAGGATAACCGACGCCGAAAAAGCTCATGATCATGCCATCACCAGGCAAACTCATGCTCACAGTGTTCTGGGATGTTCAAAGTGTGGCGCATCTGGAATTCATTCCTGAAGGTATAACCATAAGCTCTGTAAGGTACTGTGAGACCATAGGAGAAGGAAGGTACTAATTGGCCCATAAATGAAGCACACTCTCCTTCACCATGACAACACCAGATGGCACACGAGTGCTGCGATGTCTCGAGCTACTCGATGCCTCGTGTTTGCTGTCATCAGTAATTCTTTATTCCCCCCCATCCAATTTTCATCTGTTTCGAACACATAAAAAACACCTTCGAGGCTCGAACTCGGGACCTTTGCCTTTCGAGGTACTGGCGGAATTAGAGCTATGAGGACGCGTCGTGAGACGTGCTTGCGTACCGCAGTTGATAGCAATTTGTAGAACACTTGCCCGCGAAAGGCAAAGGTCCCAAGTTCGAGTCTCGGTCTAGCACACAGTTTTAATCTGCCAGAAAGTTTCATATCAGTACACACTCCGCTGCAGAGTGAAAATCTCATTCTGGGAACACCTTTGAGGTCTTCACTTTGATTGTAACGAAATGGAGCAATCAGAGGTGACGCTGTAACTCTATCTGCAACAGTCTACAGTGGCGGTATTAAGCAACTGATCTCTTGGTATGAGAAGTACGCTCGTCGGTGGGTTACTATGTTGAGAAGTAAATATGTAGGCATAAAGGAGACGGATGTAGAGTGTGAATATTGATTGACTTATATAAAAAGCTTTAAGAGTTTTCACATAAAGAAGTCTCAGCCACTACTTTTCAGCAAGCCCTTGTATTTTCATAGTGCTCTTGCTATGAAGCTCTATCTGTCAGTACTGGAGCGTCATCGTTTCTTGTTTGCTCGTTTCTGTTTCCACTGACAAATTTCCAGTCCTATAGTCCAACGGTATCAGTCTCAACTCTATTGTAGCAAAGTACGGCAAGGGCACAACAGGGGTCAGAAGCCTAAGTAAATTCTTACGTGCAGTGAAAGTCGTTGGCCTGTTACTGCAGATAACAATGTTGCTCCCTGGACTTGTGCACAAAGCGGCGCCTGGGACCGGGAATCAGACCGGCTGTGAGCGCCACCGTTTCACAATTCCGTGCTAAAAGTAATCCAGTTTACAACCATGTACTTTCATTCTCAACTACTTTTACTTTGCAGTGAGTGTAGACATGGTTTTGGGCAGTGGAAGGAGCGAGGTAGTCCAGAACTACAGTGCATTTTTCCACTGCATACAAGGCTTTTGCACTTATGTTTAGGTGAACTGCTGGTATCTTCATTAAGCAACAATTAGCTGTGGGTTATCTGGCATTACATTACATTCCTCCGATTTTGTACTTTCCCATAGATGAAAGAGAATCAATCACGAACGACCTCGTGGGGATTCATTCATCCAGTCATTCAATTATACTGGAACAGAAATGTCTCTGCAAGCTGTCAAAGTCTTTTCCTTATTTTTCACTTCCTGTCAGTTAAGAATGAGGTCATGAAATATAGGTGCTTCAAAACTCTAATTACAAAGCTGCAAAAACTTCCTCACTCTAGCATCTCGTTCTTTAAATGGCAGTGAAGAACAAAGTTGAGGATTTATTAGGTGATTAGCTTGGTATTAGGAAAGGTAAAGTCATCAGACTCAGTTACGACGCTGCCCTTGATATATGAAACAAGGCTTAACATAAGTATATATACTTTTATAGGAACTGTCAACCTAGAAAAAGCGTTCTACTATATAAATTGTGCAAGAAGTTTCAAATTTTAAGGAAGGCGTAAGCTATAGAAAAAGAAGAATATTATTTAATAATTTTAAAGAAAATGGTACAATAAGAGTGGAAAACCAAGACCGAAGTGCTCGGATAAGAAACAGTGTACGAATTGAAATTCAGTCTTTCTTCCTTACTGTTCAATCTGTACAGATAAGAAACAACGCTGGGAATAAAAGATAGATTCAGGAGTGGAGGTAAAATTCTGGGTCAAAGGATATCAATGAAAAGATTCTGTGGTAATATAGCTACCCTCAGTAAAAGTGAGAAAGAGTTATGGAACGTGTTGAAAATAACTCACAATCCAATGATAACAGACTGTGGTTTGGGTGCAAACTGATGAAAGACGAGGCTAACGAGTAGTAGCTAAGATGAGATTAGTGATAAACTTAACATCGAAATGAGGGTGAAGCAGATGAATTGAAGAGATTCTGCTACATATAAGGCAAAATGGCGCATGATGAACGAAACAAGGGTAGAACAAATGTCATATTACCAAAAGCCAAGCCATGTGAGCATTGCTGACCGAAAGGATATGTAGGGTGTCCAAAATACATGTTGAATACATTGAGTGTTGGTGGTACTCATTGAAACAAGAAAAATAAGTCCACTAAACATGGGTCCCGAAATGCATACTTTCTGAGACAAGTCCAATAAATATGGGTCCTGAAATGCATACTTTCAGCGATAATCCTGTGTTTACAGATGTTCAGCATGGCGTCCATTCACGACAGTGCACCCCTCTGACCTCCGGCGTAACAAATGACGCACTCTTTGAAATGTACGCGGTTGTTATTGTACCTGCTGGTGCGCACTGGAGACTCGACCCTGTGTCTCCGCATATCGTTGATTGGCGTGACGCGGTCCAGTTCCTTCAAGTGTCCCCATAACCAAAAGTCAGAGAACTGAGATCTGGTGGGGAATGAGCAGGCCAAGGTATGCGATCCCCCCCCCACCTGACAATTCCTTCAGTCCTGAAATGTGTGCATCAGATGTCCGCGCACATTGACTCGAATGTCTGCTGGTGCGCCATCATGCATGAACCAGAATTGTATTCGATGCTGCTATGGCACAACCTCCAGCAACGAAGCAGTACATTGATGAGAAAGTATAGATAATGCAGTCCAGTGAACCTTTTTGGAAGCGTGTAAGGCCCTATTAGTCTATCGCAAAGTACTCCTGCCCATACATTGACCGAGAATCGGTGTTGATTCCCTCTTCCCTGAATTGCTTGAGGATTTACGTGTGCCCATAGAGTCTGTTCATGGAAATTCTCTTGTGAAACCTGCCTTATCGGTAAATAAAATCTTGGGTGTGAACATTGGATATGCGGCAGACTTCTGCAATAGCCACTGGCAGAACTGCCACCTGTCACAGCGAACCTGCGGCCGTAAGGCCTGAACGCGATGTAGATAGAAGATATGGGTACAGCAATTGTTCGAGTAATACCCCCCCCCCCTCCCCCGGCTCCCCGCCCAGATTAGAGAGTGAGACACGCCTTCTGCTGCTACACACCAGTTCCAGGTTATTTTTACACCGAACGTATCACATGCTCCTCCATATCAGGCATGCTGACTGTTCGGGGCGTTCCGCCGTCAGTCTTTCGAGGTTAGAAGGTATCTGTGTCCTTCAGACACTGGAAAAGTCTGCAGAACAGCTTATCAGAGGTCACTGTGCGCTGTGGATATCTTCCAGCGTAGAAGGCAAGGGGTCCTGTCGCCGGCTACGTATAATTGTTAAACTATAGCAGAATGCCATATCTGCCACTTCAGTTGTCGATTAGTAGGCTTCCATTGCTAACAATTAGTGGAAAGGAGACAATGTAAATGTACCATATGATCTGTACTTGCGAATAGGAAAATAACAGTAAACACATAAGGGAATATGCGTTTGGAAGAAGGTAAAACGCCATGGTTCGTATCCAGGGTTGACAGTACTGTACAACAAGACTCTCTAACACGTCATAAATTAACGTTACCTACAACAGGACTCGAATTACACAACTGACAGCGGACCACCTAATGATTGGTAGAGTACTGCGAGACATTTTAAAAGTATCTACACCAACAGTAGCAAAATATCTGGCGTAGCACACACTAAATAACAACGCAAGTGCGTACGAGTGCACTGTTATGTGGATTTTGACCGGTCACGTGACAGCTGATCATCACCGTTCGGTTCAACGTGATGACCGGCAGCAGGAAAAAAACGCTTCCGTCTGGTTTGGAACGATTGCTGAACGAGTGCTACCATTTCACCGTAGAGTCTGAGTAGGCAGCAGTAATAAGTCGTTGTACATCATAGGATGTGGTTGGTATGCCCCATAACTGGGATCTTTTGGCATTCCCCACAAAAAACGTTTATGGGCGTTAAATTCGGGGGAAGGGGCAGTCAAGGTACATGTTTCCTGAGTCCAATCAAACGATTGGAAAACACTTCATGAAGACATGCTGAGGTACTCCGTAAGAATGTGAGCATGGCAGCTATCATGCTGGTACCACAGGTTCATCCGAGGATGCAGAGGAACGTCCCCTAGAATCCATGAACGATGATCTGCTAGGAGGCTGTGATACTTGTTCGCGTTCAGTGTTCCATACACTAAAACAACGCCTATAAGTTGATGGTTAGCTGACAACACACGTGTACATTCCATGGACGCTGAAGTTTCATCTGGTGAAGGCACTGGGATAGTCAGCAGACCAATAGTGCATGTTTCGGCGGCTTACCTGGCCATGACTGGTAAATGTGGCTTGATCACTAAACAAGATACGTGATGCATCTGAAGTATCCTGTGCTAATGCCCACCTACAGAAGGTAACACGACTCTCAAAATAGTTGACATGTAGCTCATAATTGAGAGAGATGCCACAAGGATGGAATGTATGTGGATGAAAAATGTGTAGGACAGTTGCCTCAGTCATGCCATTGCTAGTGCCGTGCGCGGGAGCGAAAGCGCGAATAATCTGCAAAAGCAGCAAGAATATTACTTTCCTCATCGTCTATCCTACTTCTTTCTGTTAATGAGGTCTGTGTGTTAAACTACCGCTTTCACGTAGCTGGTTGAAGAGGTTGATAAATAATTGACGTCTACTGAGATATCTTGCCGCATACATCGTACAAGAATGATCTGTATTCTTCCTACACTCTCCGTACACCATAAGCATGTCGGCGTTTTCTGCACTGGCAAATCCCACCGTCCACTGACGGAGGAGTTTACGGGCACACAGCGCCGAGTTTCTCAGTGCTTTCTTACATTCACGACTGACTGCTTGTACCGTCGAACACTAACTGACCGGTCTAAGACGCTGCAATCATGGACTGTGAGGCTGGTCCCGGCGGAGGTTCGAGTCCTCCCTCGGGCATAGGTGTGTGTGTTTGTCCTTAGCATAATTTAGGTTAAGTAGTGTGTAAGCTTAGGACTGATGACCGTAGCAGTTAAGTCCCATAAGATTTCACACACATTTGAATATTTTTTGACATTAACTGACCAGCAAGTTGCAATGCAGTCAAGGAACACACAATCACACTGTAAGGAAAGATAACTACATCGTATTTAGCAACTACACAGGATGAAGGGCACAGACAAGTGTTGGTGTAGAAACGTTTCAAAGCACGATATCCCCTCTGACGGGGGGAGCCATGCGGAACGTGACAAGACGTCTTAGACAGAGAAGAAGAGAATGGGAGTGTTGGAGATATGGTGATAGTAAAGTATGTGGAAAATTAGGTGGCCTGATAAAATAAGAAATGCGGAGATTTCCCTCAGTCTCGGTGAGGCAAGAAGTACGTGAGAAACACCAACAAGAAAAAGCGATGGAACCTTTGGTTCGACATCACTGAATACTAGTCGGGGGTGTGAGGGTGAAAACTCTATTAAAAGACATATTTATTTATTAAATGCAACAAATAATTAAGGAAGTTTTGTGTGTATGCCACTGTGAGATGATGAGCTCGACACAAGCGTGTCAGGCGAAATAAAAGCTCTCAGAAGGCTGATGGGTCAAAGAAACGGGAAAGTGCTTGTAGTAGTCGAGCTCTGAGGGTTCCGTGCAAACTCAGTAAGTCATATAGGTATTTAATCAGCATGTTCTTGTGTGTGAGGTAGCGATTCTCAAGAAACGTGGTAAAATGGCCGTATCTTTTGATTGCAGTGACTTAGAAACTGAAGTTTCCTACAACGCCAAGGGACCATAGACCATGGTATTTGACATAAATGAGAATTGTTTGCTTCAAACGGTGTAAATGCCAAATAATACTTTCTTCAGGAAATAAGAAAAAAATCTAAGATATTAAGTAATGTTTGTACGGTATTAATAATGGTTTTACTAGTGTCTGTTTCATTCAATTGCATCACTGACAAATGTTTCTGGAAAACACACGGTATTTCTTAACCTTTGTAAGAAAGCAGAGACAGAAGATCTATATTTTTCTGGGCACTTTTTGATGTGGTGGATGTAACTGAGGAATATCCTCCATAAGTGTCACATTTTGCACCATATGTCCTTTCATGAGGACTGAATAAACTTTCCATTCCTCAGTTTCTCTGAAGGTTTTCTTGGCCAGAATTTTGTTCGAATTACTCACTTTAATTGAAGAGAGATGGATCAGCTCGAGTTTGGATCTAACGATGTATCGATCTGCTAGTGCACACACACACACACACACACACACACACACTAAATGTCTAGAAGTAACTCATGTTTCAAATTATTCGAGAGCTCCTTACATTTGTACTTTCATTTGCATGCTATCTGGAATAAAATAATATATATAAGAAAATATTCATGTACATTTTTCACTATTAGAAGATTTGCAAGCTTAATTTATAACAAAAGCACGGAGAAATATGGTTCTCTAAACATAAGTTTAGATTATAAAGACGGTACATAACTGTCGTACTGACAATTTTACTGGTTCAGTTATCCCTGCATATAGAGCAAAACCTTTCCATGAACTCTCAAATCTTTACTAGCAGCCGCTTTCTTCCTGACAGTATTACATTCTGTCCATCTTAATAGAATAAGGTAATGAGTAACGAAACGAAAGCACGTAAATATCTATGTTCTTGGGTAAAGCACACAGAACAGAATGAGTAGAAGGCGGCTACAGTAACTATCGGTGTAGATGGCAGTTATATGAGTCTCCATGGGAAATGTAATGGAGTACTCCAAGTAACATCTTTGGACAAGCCTTTGATCTACATGAGAAATGCCTGGCACTTGTACTGTTTACTGTAGTACTACTAGTAGTACATACAACGATTCCATTGCAAAATCTCAGTAAAAGTTATTTTGGTACTTACACCGTTTTACACAAACATCTATGAGGAAACCGCGTATCAGTTGCTCAATCCACTATCTCCTGTTGTGCGCCCGACCGTTTTAGGAACACTGAAAGTTCCATAACTGTTTGTGTTCCCGGCCGCGCAGCACAGGGGAGCTGTTTGCTACGGAATTTATGTCCCATTTATCGTTTTGATACTGTACCTTTGGTTCCATGGCAACGATGCGTTGGGGGTGACATCGGATGGTTAAGTGATTTTATTTTTTACGTCAGATGATCTAACTTTACGTGGTCCGAAACCAGCTGTGTACACAAGAAAATAGTGTGGATTAAGCGATTGTTAGGTGGTTTCTTCATTTCACAAATCAGACTTATAAAGTTGCGGCTGACCCAAAAGGAGAAGTCTTTGATGTGAAATCGGTTTACGTGAGAATGTGTTAAGTGACGGAACTTCGCTTGCTCCTGTGATTCGTGTGCCGGATACTGATATCTGCCTACAGTAAATGAAGGTAAGATTAAAATTATTTAAATACACAACACATAACGGTACACATTCGCATACAGTAATATTTCAGAACAGGGACGACAACCGTTCGGTACACAGTCTCACTAACAGACCTGGAAAAATTCCTTTGGTACTTCTTCTGAATCTGCAATTAATTATTAACCTATAAGTAAGAGTTTGGCACTTGATGAAAGTTGAATTTTGCTGAAAGGCCTTGTATGAATGAATTTTGAAAATAGACTTCACTGTACCTGAAAAAAATTGTTTTAAATGTTTCGTAGTGCAGTCACAGGTATCAACGAAATCCATACATAATTGACAATTTTAAGTGTACGAGGATTTTTTGGAGGCGTCTGAATTTAGCCGTAACACTGAAACTAATTTTACGGAACCTACTATTGACAATGGCAGTGAACTACTACCATTACAACAGTTCATAGACCTGACGGAAGTATTGAACGATTTGTAATCATTTGTAAGTACGGCTACTCAAACTGTCAAGGTTATGAGACATTGGTTGCCTCTGCTGCGTCCCCAGAGCTGATTCATTACTGGTGCTGCGCGCTGCTTAAAGCAGATGCGAGAACAGCTGACTGCTGTTGGCGACGACCCGATCGCGCACGCGACAACGGCCGAATGATGCCGACGGTGCCGGCTCGGGCGCCGGCCTGTATTTTATTGGCCTAATATTCCCAACGGGCGCTTCACATTTCTCGCCGTTAGCCCAGCAGCGGCGCGGCTTAATGGAACCGGCGCAACATTAAACTCGCTCACATACTCGGCGTAACTCGGCATTAAAGTGGCCCAGACGCCGCTCTCGCTTCCAAAGCGAACCCCCACCGCAGCGCCGCGCGCCCTTCTGATTACTGGCCACTATGACGTCAGCTAATGCGGGCCACGTCTTCCACTCCGCAACCTTTCTGTTTCATATCTTTCCTCGCTCTCTGTTTTCTTTCCTTTTCCCGCCGCACAGGGCCACAGAGCTAAATAGAACACGTAACTTTGTTTCTGGTTATGAAATTCCTTTTCTGGGTGCTTCACAAGCCCAGTATTTCTGTGCACCCAACCCATGCATCTACAGAGTGACTCAATTTTCTCTTTTCGGTGTTTCATTTCTTTCGTGAAGCAAGCATAGCACCTAATAACAAAAATGACGATGGCAGCGTCGGGCATCTTTCATCTCAAAACGTCTTGAATATTAGGGCAACCTTTAATAAATTGTACTGCTATATAGTGAGTGTACATAGTATCTATATGACGTACGAGAGGGTCGCCGGCCGCGGTGATCTCGCGGTTCTAGGCGCGCAGTTCGGAACCGTGCGACTGCTACGGTCGCAGGTTCGAATCCTGCCTCGGGCATGGATGTGTGTGATGTCCTTAGGTTAGTTAGGTTTAAGTAGTTCTAAGTTCTAGGGGACTAATGACCACAGCAGTTGAGTCCCATAGTGCTCAGAGCCATTTGAAAGTACGAGAGGCAAAATATCATTATTATTTGAAACTAACATACGTTTCTATCTGTATATAAAAGAATATTTGAATTTTTAGTAATCTTTAGTAAACTGAAGTATTTTGTTTTAACTTTCGGTAGCCGGCCGCGGTGGTCTCGCGGTTCTAGGCGCGCAGTCCGGAACCGTGCGACTACTACGGTCGCAGGTTCGAAACCTGCCTCGGGCATGGATGTGTGTGATGTCCTTAGGTTAGTTAGGTTTAAGTAGTTCTAAGTTCTAGGGGACTAATGACCACAGCAGTTGAGTCCCATAGTGCTCAGAGCCATTTGAACCATAGCCAACTTTCGGTGACGGCCTCTTAGTGAACAGAAGATACCCTCTACATGTGTTTACCGTTACCTAGAATGTAGGTTCTCTTAGTAATTGCGTGAGAAGCCAGAATCCTCAAAACGAAACGCTACATTAAACATTTATGAGATTTTCCACGTATATCTAATGATACTGGCATTATTTATACTATCACATAATAATCTATGTTTAAGTAAAATAAAGATGTTTTATGTTTTTTCACGAGTTGTACATTATGATCTGCTTGTGTAGACGGCAAAAATCGATATGTCAGGCTAGTTATTGTGGGAAGAGTGGTGTACAAAAACAGCCACAAGGGTTATAGGCAGTTCTTGAAAGCGGAATTGTGTCAACGAAAATATCTGCAAAGTAAACTGTAATTCAGCAGGATTGTACAAGTTTACAGATTAGTACTTCCGAAGTTTAAGAGGACGACTGCGCGAAAGACACAGGACATAGGGAAAATAGACTCATATCAGTGGCCAGAGATATTCTCTGTATTTAACACAAAATAAAGGTGCTCAATGTGGGCAACATTCGTGATGTAAATATCAATACGTCCGTGGAATTCATGATACTTCCTGACACGAATTTCCCAAGGAGGCGTGACAGCAACCCACTTGGGGCTTCTTGCCATTTGTTTGTCTATCAACAAGTGTGAACTAATTCATTGCCGTAATTCGGAATCGGTGGATTTTGTACACGCCCTGACACGCCCATTCCGCAGTGAAACTACGTCATGGCGTCCATTACGAATCTAAACTTGGAAATATGCTGTATCCCCCTGAAAGGTGTCATTTTCTTATGACTCGTCTTCTGAAAGCTCCGAGCCATTTACGACTAATTCTTGTACTCTTGTTCATTTTAAAGTACAAAAAGAAATCTGAAATTATTATTTAATTGGTTACCTACATGTACCGCAGGCACGTGAATGATTCTTTTATCGAAAGGTTGTAGGATTAATCATTTTACAGCGTTTGTATGCATGATTATTGTTAAAAATTAATGAACACCTTGCCTTTTGACCTTACTGATGCAACTACACTGAAGAAAAAGGCTTCTTTTACAGGCTACGGCCTATTATATGTACATTCGTGCATGAAATACAAATATTAGTCTACTTATTTTAGGTTAGATCTAAAATTTTCTTTGCTACTTGTCATACATTTTATGTTACTGGTCAAATCATCAAAGATTTGTCATGTTGCGTATGAAGCCATTTCTGAGGGTCTGATAGTTTTAATAATTGATAATAAAGGTCATTTTGCCCCTAATGCTTTATGTCTGGACATTGCTTAGCTTTTTATATTATGATGGATTTATATGAATAATTTCATTAAGGAACATAATTATTGCGATGGGACAGTTAAAATTACTAGCTCGTTGAAGACGGAGCTACGAGATGTCCATGGGTGAAAACTACATATTATTTTTACAGCTCGCTTATCTGTAATCAGCACTTTCTTGCTAATTGGTGAGTTACCACAGAAAACTATCACGTAAGATGTTATTGAGTGGAAATAGCCACATAGTCAGGAGGTTAATACGCTTATTTCCAAGAATAGAAATTGTACGGAGAGCAAAAGTAGTTGAATTTTGTTGTTAGAGAAGCTTAGGAATAAATGCCAAAACTTCCCGACAGATTAAAACTGTATTCCGGACCGAGTCTCGAACTAGCGCCTCTCTGGGAAATTCGTGTCACGAAGTTCCATGAATTGCACTGACTCGGGTCCAGAGGTCAAGCCTCGGTCCCACACATAGTTTTAATCTGCCAGGAAATTTCATAACAGCCCACACTCCGGTGAACAGTGAAAATTTTATTCCACGACTTTCTTCCAGTTCAATTTTTCATTATTATATGTACCCAAATATTTTGAGTATTCTACCGTGCTTCTTAACTCCTGCTCATGTGCTATATCAGTTGTTCGTATGGCTCTGTATGCTGTACTGAACTTAATATCGTGTGTTTTATTCAAAATTCATCCAGAGTCAATTTCCTGAGAACCACTTAAGAATCCCTTGGAAAATACAATTTGACATCACCGTCGTTGCTTTCTCCATAGTAGGATTTATTATAAAATCAGTCTTTTTTGCAAAAAGTAAAAATTTTCGTTGTTATATGTTAAGTCAAAGATTATCTACATGTACAAAGAATAGGAGCAAATGCTAATCTGATCTCTGTGGCAGTCCCTTTGTGATTTTTCTCGGTCACAAAACTTTTCTTACATTCCAAAGTTGTTTGAAAATGTACGTCTGGTTTCTGCTCTGTTACCACACTGTTGTTTGCTACAGTGGCTGTAAATATCAAATTTCTAAGGAAAAATCCACCAAGCCGCAGTCGGACGTCGCAATTAATCGTACGTGAAAGTTAAAGATTTTTGCCGAACTGGGGCTCGAATCCGGATCTCTCACATAGCGCGAGAGTTTGTCTCAATTGCCCCGGCCAGGGGACACGCTTTCAAAGCAACACAAATTCTCAACTTGTCACACGCTACTAGCGTTTACTATCCCTTCACCTACTTGCTCGCAGCAATTCCTTTATCACCATATAACACTCAGACCCTGACGTCCATCCGCACTGAAGTTACCAAGGCAGTCATGCACAACAGGGTCCCAGCCCTTGCGGAAATACTGGATTCCCTAAGAGCAAGCAGGTGACTGGAATATTGACTACTAGCGTCTGACAAGCCTACTTTGAATTTTATATATATTTATTTGTTGCCAGTTACCACGATACATATCTTCCATACGCTAGTGTACTTTGTGCGGTGTTCTAGGTACTTTGCGTTGCCCACTGGGCGTTCTTGAGCGAAGCTTTTAGTTTTACTTAGCAATGCGCGCGCTATTGCTCCCAGGCCAGAAGTTGATAATGAACTCGGCTCGCTACTGGCCAGCTGGCAGCTGTTTAAGTGACGTTTCTGATGAGACGGCATCAGTCGTCGAGCAGCCGCACGTGCAAAAGCAACGACACAGTTTGTTATGCCGCGTTATTTTAGGAGAAGGTGTATAAAGCTATTGATGATATTGGTATTACTACGAAGAGTGGAGTAGGTGCGCAAGTTATTCTGAATGGTCCTTCAGTGTTTTGTGGATGCGCACTGAATTTTACACTTACTAATGCTGATGCTAGTGCACATGGTAATGGCTGGCTTACTGTGGCTCTAGTACGTGGTGGTCAAGTGGAGAGTGTATCAGGGCTGGAGACTTTCATGTAGAAAAGGTCGTGGTACATCACACTATATGTCTACAGTGCCGCTGGTTCTTAGGACAAAGGAATCGTTGTGAAGTAAGTGAATCAGAGTCCATGTCCGTATGGGTTAAAGGTGCGCTGAATTGTGCAAAGATTAAAGTTGTTGGCGATGTCACGCATTATTAAAGAAACTGAAATAAAGCACCTGTCCTTCCCTTCTTTGGCCTTGAGAAAATAAAAAAAAATTAAAAATATAACACGACAGCAACAAAGAAACCTATTGGGTCAAAGGTGTGCTGAAGGTCAAATAAGGAAAGGACAGGTGCTTTATTTCATTTTCTGTAGTAATGCGTGACATCACCAACAACTTTAAACTTTGCACGATTCAGATCACCTTTAACCCATACGGACACAGACAATGATTCAGTGAGTTTACGACGATTCCTTGTCCTAAGAACCAGCGGCATTGTAGACATATAATAAGATGTATCAAGATCTCTGTTATACACCTCACATATCTGAAATGTACGATAAGCAATAACTTCAAGGCGGTCCGGATGGCACAGTATGTAATGGCGAGCTCTCGTCTTCAGTGGGAGATCTGGACTTTTAGTCCGGGTGTAAGAAAAATTTTAAACTTTCATCAACAAATTATTTCGATGTCTGACTACGGCGGCATCGTTCTCTCCTTCAAGAATTGCTTGAATTATTCAGCACAACAATTTACATTCTGCTTGTTACGTATGATTCAAACCAGGTCTGCCTAAGGCCAGCATTTGCATAAAATCTGAGTTTTATAAGAGAGTGGCATGTTTCTAAGGGCCTTGGGGAGGTGATAAGAACCACAGCTGAGGAATTTTATTATTGTTGTCTGTTTGATGACTACATGTAAAAATAGGATTCACGATCGAACAACCCTTCTGTAATTCAAACTGTGATATGACAAGTAAACTATTCTTACTTCATTGTAACAATAACCTCGAGTACAAATTTTTGCCGAATATTTTGGAAAAAGATAACACTAATAAAATTGCTGACAATCATTTAAGTATTTAAATTAAAGATAGAGGAGACAGAAAGGAAAGGAAAGGAAAGGAAAGGAAAGGAAAGGAAAGGAAAGGAAAGGAAAGGAAAGGAAAGGAAAGGAAAGGAAAGGGAAGGAGCTATTGACGTCTGCAGCATCAGGCCTTAATGGGGAACAAGCTACAATGAATGAAAATATGGGCCGGACCGGCGAAGAATCGGGAATTTCCCGCTTCAGGGGCAGTTAATCGTTCGCTAACCACTGCGCCATCCAGTAGTGGTGTATATCGCAATTGTGTGGTTAATCTCTATATGCTCCTTGGAAAACCCACCTCTTCCTGATACAGCTGACATCAGTAGTTCCTTCCGTTTCCTTTCCTTTCTGCCCCTCCAACTTAAAAAGTTGTGTCACATCGGTGCATTTCGTGTGGGTCTGTTCTTCCGGACGTGTCCGACAAAAAGAGACTTCACGCATTGATACAATTATTTGGGTCTTTCTTTCCACTCTCCTTATGAAGAGGCTTAACAAATGCTTACATTAACCTGTATGGCAGAATTTCCTTTGCCAGTGATGCATTACATTGTTACTGAGGACATAACTTATGAAGTTGGAACAGCTTTTGAGTAGGGTGTAGGAAATTCTGTCAATACCAAATACACTTTTTTTATAATTTTTTAAATCTGTTAATTTCAACGAAGGATTTTGGTGCTACTTCCTGCTGCTTAAGGTTTGTGAAATAACATTTTTTGTATTTTCTCTTGCTTCTTCAAAAGAATCATTCAGTCCTATTTTTGCTGCTCCACGTAAAAAGTAAGAGTTAAATCTACTCACAAGTTGAGAATTATTACTCTAAACGTAGTTATTTAGTTCAATTGTAACGGCGTCTTATATAATGACTAGCTCTCCACTCTCAAGTTTGACAATATCACATAGAGTTTTAATCTTATTCACGGCAGTACTAATTTCTGTCAGAACGTACACACGTCTTGACCTTTTAATGACGCTCCTTAAAATGTAGCAAAATCGCTCATAACCACATGGCTACAATGCTGAAAGAAGGTATCTGTAATAAGGTGACCACAGCTTCAGTACTGATTTTTTCGTGACCTTGATTGAGTGACAAATTGATTTTTCTGAAATATATATTTTTTTGTTCTTGGAAAACACAGATGATTTTAAGCAATCCTGCAAATCCGTTACCATTATAACGAGAGGTTCTATTGGAAAAGTCATCAAGAATTACTGTTTCATCGATGATCGGCTGTTTGTACCCTTGTTTATACCTTTAGAGTAATGCTTTTTACTTCCCACATTATGCTTATTCGTGGCATAGCTGTCGTAGAGATCACATCAAAAAGATGATGAGAGTCTACTGGAACGTACTCAGTCATATTACTTTAGGTACGGCTGGATAAGTAAACCCAAGGTACAGCCAAAATGCACTGCATACAAGCCACAGGGCAAAGAGTAATGTGGTCATTACTGTTCGACAGCAAGTACCATGAGTGAATAGAATAAGTTCGTTTGCGAACAAGACAAACAGAGTGTACTGTGAGCATCTCTGGCATTGTTCTTGTTCGTTCAGAAAGGAAGACATAAACAGGACAGCGAAAAATGAAGTAGTATGCAAATAAGTTGAAAGTACTTAGCATTCATAAAATTTAATGTGTTACTGGAAACTCTCCAAGGTACTGTGAGACATTAAATGCAAACATTTTAGGATAGGTGTTACTGTGACTGTTACTGACATTGAATGAAAGAACAAGTTTACTGTTACCAGACACTGTTTATTTAACTCCACGACGAGTTTTAAATGTTTAAACCTCCATAGTCAGTTTGTTAGTATGACGTGTGTGTTTGTATTGTGTTACGCTTTTTTGGGGAAACTTGTGGTACTCTTTACCGGTAGGAAAAGACCCTATTTCACAGCGTGGTTTTTGATTTCATTTGACAAAAAACTAAACGTATATCTAACGGTAAAACTAAAAATAGAGTATCTCCAGTGGTTACAGGTTCCTTTCAGTGCTGTAACACATCATATATGAACTGTCATATTTTCTAAACAAATATGGCGTCGGGAAACTATTAGGTGCAAAGATCATATAACAGAACAGAAACGTTATCACAAAGTACAAAGAATATACATCGTAACAACATTATTACAGACTAAATTTTAAAAGATTTTGGAGATCTTTGTTTTGAGGTGTTGAGTACATAAATTGGAATAAATATTTCAGGTGGTACATAAATCAGATTTTTTCAAGTTGATATAGCTTAAACTTGGTACCCGTATTATACTGGGTGAGTCACCAACGATTGCCTTCAAGAATAACTCCAAAAGTATGACAGGAATTGAAACGTGTGTGGGACAAAAGTTGCATGGGACAAGGGGGGCCCTCATATGATGGTTTTTTGTTGCTAGGTGTGGTCGCTTCAGAAATATGAAGGTCAGGTTTGTTTCTTTTAAATGGAATGCTATGTTTTGGTACCTATTTTCTGATGGCGGCAATCGAGACGAATCCAGTGATATACAACAGTAAGGTCTTTGTAGGTCAATGAAGGTCACAAAGGTGGCATGAACGTCCATTGACAGAAGATGTTCGTAGTGATGACCATTGGTATCAATGCAGTGGTGCAAGGTTCTTATCATGTGTTGAGTGATAATCCTTATCACATCGGCACCTGGCGAAGCACATGCTCTGACAGTTCTCTCTCGCATATCTTCAGGTGCAAGGAGGAGGAGGAGGAGGGGGAGATTAGTGTTTAATGTCCCGTCGACAACGAGGTCATTAGAGACGGAGCGCCAGCTCGGGTGAGGGAAGGATGGGGAAGGAAATCGGCTGTGCCCTTTCAAAGGAAACATCCCGGCATTTGCTTGAAGCGATTTAGGGAAATCACGGGAAACCTAAATCGGCATTCAACAGTCGTCCTCTCGAATGCGAGGCCAGTGTGCTAACCACTGCATCACCTCGCTCGGTCTCTTCAGGTGTAGTTGGAACGTCTTTATAAATAATGTCTTGCACAAATCCCCACAAGAAAAAGTCCAGAGGCGTGAAGAGCCGGCCAGGACAGAGCTCCTCCGAGCTCAATCCTAAAATTTGGGAATTGTCTCTGCAACTAATTTCTAGCCATCAGCGAAAAATATTTCGGTCACCCGTCGTATTAATACCACACTCTGTTCATTGTCCCTAGAGGTATTTCTTCCACTAACAGACCTAATGTTTCTTGCAGGATTGTGGTGTACCCTACCATTAGGATTTCCTTTGATGAAATAGGGGCCTATAATTCTGTCCTCCAGAATCCCACACCATATATTCACCGACCACAGTTTTTGGGGTTTCACTTTCTGCAGCCAGCATGAATTTTCAGTTGCCCAATAATGCATGTGACACAAAGTAAAATTTCCATGGTTAGTGAATGTAGCTTCATCAGAATATAAAATCATATTAATAAATGTGTCGTCTTCTGAATCTGAAGTTTAGCCCATTGGCAGAATTCAGAGCTAACCATACAATCCATATCAGTTAATTCTTGTTGGAGACAGATACGGTAAGGATGATATTTATGTCGATGCAAAACACGAACAACACTACTGTGGCTCATGTCAGATTCCCTTGTGATATGACGTGAAGATACATGAGGATCTCAAACCACAGTGGCAGGAGTATCAATTTCTCTCTCCTCGTTAGTAACTTTCCTTTACCACATATGTTTCAGATGCGTTGAAGATCGAGTTGTTCTCAATTTATCATACACATATTTAAATTTAAATTCCATAATATGAATTTGACCCTCACTACCCTAGCAGAAGTAAAGCCCATTATAAAATCTTTAAAATGAAATTACATCTAGTTGGTGTGATGAAATATCAACAAAGTTAATTAAATAATGTGATTCTGAGCTGAGTAACATATTGATCTGTCTGTGTAAACAGTCGTTTATCAGTGGAATATTTCCTAAATAGTTGAAATGTGCTGAAGTTAATCCACTGTTTAAGAAGGGAGATAAAGAAATAGCGTCAAATTTCCGTCCAATTTCACTTTTGTCTGAATTCTCGAAGATTTTAGAGAAGGGAATGTACGATCAGCTTTATAACCATGTTATCAAAAATAACATACTGTCAAAGCCGCAGTTCGGATTTCTAAAGGGGTCTGATATTGGGAACGCTATCTACACTTATTTATTTACTAAATTCATCAGACAAAAAAACTGCAGGCAACTGGTACATTCTGTGATCTGTCAGAGGCATTTCACTGAGTAAGTCACAATATCCTTCCAAGCACATTAGAGTATTATGGTATAACAGGAAATGCTGCAAAATGGTTCAAATCTTATATCTCTGGCAGGAAAAAAAACGGTATTATTAGGAAAGAGACATGTATTAAGATATCAGGCATTATTCAACTAGGAGCTAATTACTTGAAGGTTCCCACAAGGTTCCATCATAGGGCCCTTACTTTTTCTTGCGCATATGAGTGACCTTTTATCAATATCATTACCAGATGCCAAGTTTGTTTTGTTTGCCAATGATGCAAACATTGCAATAAATAGTATATCAAGAGTAGTCTTAGGAAGATTTCCTGGTAAAATATTTGTGGTGCAGGCTTTCATATAAAATAAAATGGTGCGGTGGGGTGGTCCTCAACTACGTACGACCTGACTCAGTGATGGTATATTAAAAGTTTTGGCTGGTTTCATTGACAAGGGCATGGGATACATAGTTGCCGCATTACAAGCCAAATACTGCTGAGTCTACATGACTCGAACTGTCGAAGGTTCCTATCATTTGGCTATTGTGAGTTATGGATATAAGATCTAAATTTATAAATGTAAGACTGCAATTAAATAAAATCTACAGGTGCTATTTTAACGACTGTAAATGAGGTGTATGATAGTAGAAACACTTTTGAGAAAGCTGTATATTTCTGCAAAACACTTAATGGTGTTGATGGTCCAGTAATTAAATAAAATATAAGTTGAATAGAACGGAAACAACTGATTCCTACTGCACGTAGTTAGTTATGAACAACAACATAACTCGTGAGATATTCACTTCTAAATGCACACTACGGTCACTGTAGAAGCCATGGAAATATCCCAAGTCAGCACTCTGAAGTATTTCTATCTGCTGCGACCATGCACAAACCGCTCCACAATCTCAAAGTCTCTGCCACGACCGTGCGTTCCAGACACTCAGTTCTGTGCAAACGTCTATTACTGGCCATTCACCAGTGGCCTCTTCAGAACTCCTCCTCCATTCACTTCGGTAGTCGCCTCCCTCAGTAACGAGCGCTGTGACTGGCGATAGCGCTTCCGTCATGTCTCCAAGCCAATGAACACTCGCAAACATTTTGAAACACATACAAAATACTGGATTTACATTTAAATAACTTGAAATTAAATAAATATTCCTATGGGTGGAAAATAAGCACACTCTAACAGTCAATATTAAATACATAAACAAATTAAATAAACATAAATCAAAGGTATAGAACTGTAGGTATGCCAGTAGCCTAATGTCTCTGTGCTTTCTACAACACAGTAAATATTTAACGAATTTCTTCATAAATAGTATATATATTATATAAACAAAGTCATAGATGAATAAATATATTTATAAGCATGCTGCTAACGTTTTTTCATGTAACTGTGGAGTATTTATGGCCCAACCAGATCGATAGTAATCGGCCATTTTGACCTCCAATAATTCACGTAATTTCAAAGCTACATGCCTGTAATTTATACCAATTTAGGTTTACACTAATAGCTTTCTAAGGACACGCCGATCGACTAAATCGGATGAACCGTTTAGATTTTGGAAGTTCGTTGCTGGGTGTTACTTGTATAATTTATCGTCAGACATTAAACTTTGAACGAATAAAGATATTGAAAATCTGCTTACACCATCAGATTTGTCGTTCAAATAGTGGTAATGTGCATTATTATTTTTGAGATATAATGATTCATCTGGTTACTATTAATTTCTGTATCTACTGTGAAATGTCTGCCATTAAGGTTTCACAATGTCCGCCATCTTTGGCACTCCATGCATGTCTCCTTCATCGACACAGCATCATCACGGAATTCCCACCCAAGTGGCTGATGAATCCCGGCTAATGTTCGGCACCACGTGGCCGCTGACGAGCCGCTGCTGGCCTTCCGAGAGGCCCCAGCGCGGCCACACCAACACCGAACATAGAATTTTTCCAGTGCGCCACAACTCTCCCATTAGCTCACAGTGCACATTAATCAATGGTTCCTAGCCAATTCTTTATGACTAAACATTGAAAAAACACACTACATGCAGTTCAGAACTTTTAAGTGGCATCCCAATAGTATACAGGGTGGTCCATAGATCGTGACCAGTCCAAAAATCTCACAAAATAAGCGTCAAATGAAAAAACTACAAAGAACGAAACTTGAAGGGGGAAACCAGATCGCGCTATGGTTGACCCACTAGATGGCGCTGCCATAGGTGAAGCGGATACCACCTGCTTTTCTTTTAAATAGAATCCCCCATTTTTGTTACATATTCGTGTAGTACATAAAGAAATATGAATGTTTTTGTAGGACCACTTTTTTAGCTTTGTGATAGATGGCGCTGTAATAGTCACAAACATATGGCTCACAATTTTAGACGAACAGTTGGTAACAGGTACGTTGTTTTAAATTAAAATACAGAATGCAGGTATGCCTGAACATTTTATTTCGGGTATTCCAATGTAATACATGTACCTTTGTGAACTTATCATTTCTGAGAACTCATGCAGTGACAATGTGATTACCTGTAAATACCACATTAATGCAATAAATACTCAGAATGATGTCTGTCAATCTTAATAAATTTTGTAATATATGTAACGACATTCCTCTCAACAGCGAGTAATTTGCTTTCCGTAATGTTCGCAAATGCATTGACAATACGCTGACACACGTTGTCAGGCGTTGTCGGTGGATCACGATAGCAAATATCCCTCAACGTTCCCCACAGAAGGATATCTGGGGACGTCATATCCGGTGAAAGTGCTGCCCATGGTCTGGTGCTTCGACGACCAATCCACCTGTCATGAAATATGCTATTCAATACCAATCAACCACACGCGAGCTATGTCGCGGACATCCATCATATAAGAAGTACATCGCCATTCTGTCACGCAGTCAGACATCTTGTAGTAACATCGGTAGAATATACATTGCACCATTTAGATTGCCATCGATAAAATGGGGGCCAATTATCCTTCCTCCCATAATGGCGAACCATTCATTGACCCGCCAAGGTCAATGATAATCCACTTGTCGCAGCCATCGTAGATTTTCCGTTGCCCAATAGTGCATATGATGCCGATTTACGTTACCGCTGATGGTGAATGACATTTCGTCCCTGAATAGGACACATGCATAAAATCTGTCATCACCCTGTAATTTCACTTGTGCCCAGTGGCAGAACTGTTCACGACGTTCAAAGTCGTCGCCATGCAAGTCCTGGTGCACAGAAATGTGATACGGGTGCAATAGATGTTGATGTAGCATTATCAACACCGACGATTTTGAGATTCCCGATTCTCGCGCAGTTTGTCTGCTACTGATGTGCAGATCTGTAGCGACTGCAGCTAAAACACCTCCTTGGGAATCATCATTTGTTGTAGGTCGTGGTTGTCGTTTCACAAATGGCTGAAGACTTCCGGTTTCCTTAAATAATGTAACTATCCGGCGAACAGTCCGAACACTTGGATGATGTGGCCCAAGATACCGGGCAGCATACATAGCACAGGCCATTGGGAATTTTGATCACAATAGCCATACATCAACATGATATCGACATTTTCCGCAATTGGTAAACAGTTCATTTTAACACAGGTAATGTATCACGAAACAATTACCGTCATCACTGGCGGAATGTTACGTGATACACGTACTTATACGTTTGTGACTATTACAGCGCCATCTATCACAAAGTGAAAAAAGTGGTCCAACTAAAACATTCATATTTCTTTACGTACTGCAGAAATGTGTAATAAGAAATGTGGGTTCTTATTTAAAAAAGTGCAGTTGATATCCGTTCGACCTATGGCAGCGCCAACTAGCGGGCCAACCATAGCGCAATCTGGTCTCCCCCTTCATGCTAGACGAGTTTCGTTCTTTGTATTTTTTTCCTACTGTGCTTACTTTCACTCTGTAATATACTAAGGGATTATTTTTTGGGGTAATTTATCAAGCCAAGCTTACGTTTACTGGGCCAAAAACGTGCAATAAGAATTTTATGTTGTTTTTTAGGGAACTAGTGATACTAACTAGTGTTTCCCAATATATTTATTCCTTAATGAAAATTGTTAATTAAAAATATATCACCATTTCAAACTAACAGCTCAGTTCTTGCAATTAACTCTATAAATAAGAACAATCTTCACAAGGATTTAAAGTCACTTACTCTCGTACAAAAAGGTTTGCATTATTCAGGAACACACATTTTCAATAACTTGCCAGCAGCCATAAGAAACTTCACGACCAGTGAAATTCAGTTTAAGAGAAGCCTAATGGATTTATTGGTGGCTAGCTCCTTCTACTCCACTGAGAAATTTCTCAGTAGAACTAACGAATTTTGTGTATGTATATAAAATACACTCTAACTGCTGCACCATCCCAGTGCAGGAATGTGTTCATTGTAAGTAAGTCTTGTAGTAGTTTCATCATATGTTTATTACCTTTTAACTAAATAATTTTTTTTTAATATCCAATTCAGTGTATCAATGTGAGCTTAGTAAATGAGTGTTGTAAAATAATCCTGTCATAGAGCGTTCATTTTTAAAAAATCTGTGGAAGGTAGATTTACTTATTTTCTTTAGTTGTAAATATTTGTCATGTGCTATTGTTTTTCTATCATGTTCTACATCCTGGAGGCCCTCCTCACTATGGATCAATTGGAATGAAAGTAAATCTAATCTAATCTAAAATATACGACGTGTAGGGTAAATACATTAAGGATATCTTTCATACCATCATTTTAATCAATGGCACAAAAGATTACATGAATGAGTTGAATCATTCATTCAAAAATTCCTTTGAAAACATAAAATTCACAGTTGAACACCAAGCAGATGAGGGTATAAATTTTTCAGACCTTATCATTAGAATGAAGAATAACAGGTAACAGTTTCATATCTATTGGAAGCCTACCACAACATAGGGTACAACAATCCACAGCTCCTCTTGTCACCCAATAGCTCTCAAAATGGCAGGGTTCTGGTACTTGATTAATAGAGCTACCCAACTACAACTTTCTGAAGACAAACATGAACAAGGAATTGAAATCACAAAACAAAAAATAATAAAACAAAAAAATTAGATGCTCTCAAACATTGAGTGTAGCAAAGCTGTCATATCACAAAAAACAAAAAGAAACCCTCATCTTCCATACAATACATTTTCTAGGTAACATTTCATATCATAATGCTAATGTCTTCAAACTAAAGGGCATAAACATGTTCTTTACCACAGAAAACAAGATTGGACAGAAGTTACCCCACAACATCAGCGCAAAAAAAATACATTTCATCACATAGGTGTGTGCCGAATTGCAAGTTTGGTGTGTGACTACTTTTACATATGCCAGTAAGGCAGATCATTTGAGATTAGTTTCATAAAACACACGGTAGCATTAAATAAAAAATACCACACATCAGAAGTATCCATCCACCTGCATGAAACAAAACACTATGTGAACAACACAAACACTAGCATCCTGCACATCCAACTTAAATGTAAAAAAACTAGACATCCTCGAAACACTCCAAATATACAAACACCAAACAAAAACAACTTCAGTCCATCTTAAAAGAGAAAAATGACAATATTTACAGTAGTATAAACTCTGCTTTCAGTAAATGCCTATGTTAATAAATTTGCAATGCACACACACACACACACACACACACACACACACACACACACACACACACACACACACACACACACACACACGCGCGCGCGCACACACGCACACAAACACACCTTGATATTTACTATGAATATTTCACTATGTTACCTTGACATTAACCAAATGTACAAGAGATTTACCTCATTTACATATATATCATCACACCAACAGGCTGTACCCCCTGTCAACTTGAAACTATAATTAGATCAACTAATGGCAAAAACTATTCATCCATCTGCATATTTAAAAGCATTAACCAATGTATTACCCTAATCCCTAGGCAGTTATTAATTTTAGCAGATATAATCGTAAGGACCGCTACTTTGGAAACTTTGGTCTCATCCAATCACTCCTTCCACCCTTTCTCTCCCTCTCCCTTTCTCTCACTCTCGCTCTGCATCCATCCTTTCATTTCTATCTGTGAATCCCAACCAAACTTGCTAGTTGTGTATAATTTTACTACCGCAGTCAACTTAATTATTTTAGTTACAGGTGCCAACAACTCACCTTATTATATAATACGAGAAAGAAATTTAAGCGACATTAACTTGACAAAATCGGATTTATATACTACCTGAAATATTTATTCCAACGCATGTACTCAACACCTCAAAATGAAGTTCTTCAAAGTACCTTAAAATTTATTCTGTAATAATGTTGTTGTGATGCATATTCATTGTACTTTGTGACAATGCTTCTGTTCTGCTATATGAACTTTGCACCTAATAGTTTTCCGACGCCATATTTGTTTACAAAATATGACAGTACACATGTGATGTGTTGCGACAGTGAAATGAACACACATGTCATACTAACAAATGTAACTCCAACTGATGACTGAGGTTCAAACCTTTGAAACACTTCTTTGAGGTAAATAAGCAGTGACTGGTAAAAGTAAACTTGTTGTTTCATTGAATATTTTGAGACAGACGACAAAGGAAGCGCTAGAAATCCCCTGCAGAGGAGAAATATTTAATAATAAATGAATGAAGATAAATATGAGCACATGATAGCCCACAATTTACTGAAATATGTACAGGAGTATCGCTAAAAAGAAAAAAGAAAAGACAACCTGTTAAATCCAGACATCGTGATTAAGGTGCATTTACACGTGGACAAGTGCTTGGCATCCTTCCCCACCACTCCCTCTCCTTTCGATGTGTCATTAATACCATTCACAACTCTCTTCCTCTGACGGTCCTTTTACATTAGTTATTTCTGCCTTGTCTATAAACTCTTTTTAAGGTTTCCCTCTCGGGTAATTTTTCTAATCAATAGACAATAAAATGTAAGATAATGTTGCCGGCCGAGCGGCTCTATCGGTGCAGTCTGGAACCGCACGACCGCTACGTTTACATCTACATCTACCTCTATCGTTTCTCCCTTATATTCCAGTCTCGTATTGTTCGTGGAAAGAAGGATTGTCGGTATGTTACTGTTTGGGCTCTAATCTCTCTGATTTTATCCTCATGGTCTCTTCGCAAGATATACGTAGGAGGGAGCAATATACTGCTTGACTCTTCGGTGAAGATATGTTCTCGAATCTTTAACAAAAGCCCGTACCGAGCTACTGAGCGTCTCTCCTGCAGAGTCTTCCACTGGAGTTTATCTATCATCTCCGTAACGCTTTCGCGATTACTAAATGATCCTGTAACGAAGCGTGCTGCTCTCTGTTTGATCTTATCTATCTCTTTTATCAACCCTATCCGGTACGGATCCCACACTGCTGAGCAGTATTCAAGCAGTGGGCGAACAAGCGTACTGTAACCTATTGCCTTTGTTTTCGGATTGCGTTTCCTTAGGATTCTTCCAATGAATCTCAGTCTGGCATCTGCTTAACTGACGATCAACTTTATATGAGCATTCCATTTTAAATCACAGGTTCGAATCCTGCCTCGGACATGGATGTGTGTGTTGTCCTGAGGTTAGTTAGGTTTAAGTAGTTCTAAGTTCTTGGGGACTGATAACCTCAGAAGTTAAGTCACATAGTGCTCAGAGCCATTTCAACCAAACCTAATTTTGGAGATAAAGCAACTAAATACGCATTGCAGGAACAGTTTAGCTGTTTAGTTAATTTTGTCCTATTTCACAATGTTTGCGTTCATGTTAGCGTATAACTATTACTTTTCGCTTCATTAAACGAAAGTGCTTACAGAATTGCTTGTTTTTGGATGGTCGTGGCATGTCAGACACCACACGTTCTCCATGTCTGACAATAGCTGTTTTTCTTTATATACTACAGACACACTAAATAGTCCCTGGCGATTAATAACTTCTTTCGAACAAATGGTACATTCGTATGTAAATAGTCACTCGCTGTCCTATGACCTTCCGCTTTACACAGCATAACGACGACGATAAGGTCGACAGTGTCGTAGTCAGCTGCTCGGGTTGCTACAGGTCTCGTTACGCACGCTCCCTCTGCTCAGGGGACGAGAAAAAGTGAATAGATTTTAGTTATATACGCTGCGAATGACATAATTTTGGTCGCATCGTTAGTCATTTTGCAGTTGGAACTCAAAACATGTTATATTTCAAGCGTTGCATTTCTGTTTCACTGACTGTTGACTCACATCTGGCTTTAGTCTTAAAGAAGTATTACGACAGAAATGCGTATGAGTTAGCGTGATACGTGAAAATAAAAGTCATCGACTAATGAAGGTATATCAGAAAATGAGGTGTTGGTGGAGGGGGGAGCAGCGCACCAGGGTGGGGAGGGGGGGGGAGAGGGGAGGAAAACACCTGCAGCCGTCCCTGAATGTATATCACAAATCCTGGTCACATTATTCGCTATTAAACGATTGGTAATGTAAACTTAATTAACGTCGAGCAGTTACTGCAGTCCTACAAAAATATTGTAATGAATTTATCTTACTTCACTGCAGTTATTGTTTGCTTTATGCCATTGGATAATTTCTTCTGGTATACCATTTTCGAGCATTAGTTGGCGTGCATGAGCTGAAACCCCAAAGCTGTTGAGTCAGTATCATTTAACGGGAAAACAAAACCGTACGACCTGGAGACATGTGGGAAGTTTGTGTAGCTACTGTCCTAAAGTACAAACTGATACAAGGACAGAGTAGCAGTCGTGGAACCCAGCAGCCAGCGGCAAGTATCGCATTTAAAATTTCGTCAAATTTGATGGCAGCTGATAGTTGACTTCTGTTTACTATTTTCAATATCGTTTTATTTGTGATATGTCGGTCTTCGAGCAGCAGAGTCTCCTTTGTGATTCTCAGTTCCTTACAGAGAGATGGCCTTCCACTTCGTTTCTCGTCATTCCGAGTCGATTAGTCACATAAAAAGTGTCTGTGGTATCCTAACCATTGTGCCGTATGGTAGTGCATTCTTGTCTCACGCAAAAACCAACTCACTGTTCTCTTTCACATGCAGGAAATGAACTACCACACTATTATCCGCTTTATCTACTATATCGCATTGTTTTTTATTCTATTTCTTTTTTTATTTTTTTTCCTCTCTTCATTCAGTATGCTGTGGTACTGTGACGCCGGAAGCCGCGAACGGACAAATGAGATCTCCTTATGTTAGCGGGCGCAAGGCGTACTTTGTACTCAATACCAATCTATCACGTATCTATCCATTCAGTGCAGCCGTATTTAAGCATACCTCATTTATAACTTCTATATTATTGTTCCAATTCACTTAACTGACCATTTTCGCTACAAATGGTATGGTTCTAGTACAATTATGTGTAGATTTCTAAAATCTACAAGGTATAAGTTTGCTACCTCTACTAGGTGAAACATTTTTGTTCTGTTGTTTAAATTAAATAGTTACTTCCGGTAAGATTCATAATTTCTAAATTTATTACAATAAGCGAAATTTTTCTGATTCGTTTTGCTTTTATTGGCATTGCAAATTTTCTTCCATTTGCTCTGTTGGTCTCTTTCTGTGAAACGCATCTCATTTTCAAGCACATTATTATCTTCGCTGTAATCATCTTCAGGATCGTATTCCTGCTTAACTTGTGGATCATGCTCTCAGTAGTACCTTCACCTTCTTAATCGAAATTGTCATAATCCCCATTTGATTACGATATTCCAGATCGGCATCGGAATTGGTACTGAGTAGCTGACAAAGTTTGTCAGTTGTCAAATTTGTATGCGCCATGAACAACAGAAACATTTTTTAATCTACACAAAAAATTAACGATATTAATGAAAGCAGCAATATCAAACAGAAGAAATCCACTTACGCGACAAGGAGAGCGGTGTATTTTGTATGTCAAACGTGACACACGCAGCCGATCAGCATGGTACCTGAAGCAAAAATGAAGGAATTGCTCTTTGCCTCGATCCAGCAAGTCATCTAAACTCGCTAGAATTAAACTTAGTTTGCATTTGTCATACGTCAGCTCCAGGGTTAGGCATCTTAGAAACTACTTGTGCTGCATTTTAAAAATTTAATAGCCATTTTAAACGCAGCTCATGGTGTTTACAAGACTTCAAAAAAGCTGTAGGGAGAGAGAGAGAGAGAGAGAGAGAGAAAGAGAGAGAGAGAGAGAGAGAGAGGGAGGGCAAGAGGAGGATGAGGAGGAGGAGAGAATTTCTGAATTTTATATTTTTGAAGTGATCATTAGCACTATATGATTAAGCCTCATGTATAAAAGTAGACTAACTACGAGGAAAGTCAAAGAAAATGAATCAAGTAACATAATCGAAATAGCCGAAAGTTGTTAAATGACACAACGTGTCTTCCCACATCGAAAACACGGGACATGAAGGCGAGGACGGCATATTGGTGTAGTTTCTTTACAATATTGTTATTCATTGTACTAAAATCTCAGTGCTAAATTCCTCTTTATGTCCTGTAGCTTATTGACTCATGGAAGTTACAATTTTACTGAAACATGTTCGTTTAAAAGATGAAGGGGATTAGTGAGTTACCAAAGACAGACAAAAATAAAAGTGCTCGCTTGTAAATACAACGCTGTCGCGCGGTGTTGGCCCCGGTAAAATGCAGTAGAATCTAAAAAGCAAGTTTAATTACGAGTGCCACTCAGACAGGATGAGTACGAAACTCGGAACAAAATTGCAGCAAGCAATCAGCGAGCGACGGAGAGCGCCCATATGGCTGCGTTGGGCCGCTGCTGGAATACAGACCGGCAGACTCGGTCCGCCAGTGGAACAGCTGTTACAGCTCACGAGTCGGTGTCAGCGACAGGCGGACCTGGTGCAAATGGGAGACAAATGTAATCACGGCCATTCTGTTTAATGTAACCAAGTTTTAATCCAATATTTGACGACGGACACTGCACATTATATCTGTGAAACATTGTCCTCAGTTTCAGAACATTTATCTTTCGGTAGAGCAAGCGAGGATTATATCGACAGCGTGTCGATAATTTCTGCCACTCTCGCGGTATTCTGTAAACATGTTCCAACTGATAAGACACGTGCTCAGTAGTAGTGACCCATGAATTTATAATATTGCTCTCGTCATTAACACGCAAGTATGGTAGCCAAAGCTCTCATCAATATCTGTATCAACAGCTTTGAAGCGCATAACAGAGGAACTTCCGCAATGCATCGATAACAACAGCTCTCTCCTGTTCAGTTTACGTATGGAGTACCAAACGAACGAGCACTTAAATGCTTCTGTACGTGCTGTAATTAGTGTTATGATGTCTTTGCGATCCTTATTGGAGTGATGTGAGGGACTTGAAGTACATTTCTAGATTTCTCAATGCTGAATCTGGAAATTCTATAATTAATCTTCCGTGTAATGGTTAGCATCTATCTTCAGACGTTTGTCAGTTCAGGTTTGCTCGCATCTTTGTGATACACTTACAACGATCAAACAAATCTTGACCATACATGCTGATCATCTTCGCTTTGGTTCAAAACCCCTTTCGAATCATGTTTATTATGAGTCGCGTACAGTTGAGCAATTGGACGGGTCGCACCAGCGAATCGAAGCTTACCACGTAATTTACTTGCCACAAAACCTATGGGATCATTTCATTTCATATCCCTACAAATTGTTACTGGCCGGTATTTACATGAGCCAAACGATTACAACTGCAACTCGTTGTTACTGTATTCATAGGATACAAATTTTGTTGTTTCATGTAATGTCGAACTTCACAGTCTTGACCATTATGTACCGAACGAGGTCTTTGTAAACACGAACCTGTAGCATTGGGCGAAACTGTGCAGGCATAGGGCATAAACATCGTCATGGTGCCGGAGTGGACTGACGGATAGAGCAGATTTCGATACGGCGTGATTGTTGACATCTATACCTCGGAGGTTTCGGTGGTGATAGATGTGCACAAGTTCATTGCCAGCATTATTATTCCGAAGCTGCAAACGTCAGACGGCGTAAGATCAACCATCGCTCCTGGAAGCGTATGAGGTCCATAGCTAGAGACCACTGTAATGGGTTATTCAGCTGTCAGGCCATCTTGTCTACGAATTGTGGAATAGTTTCAATCATACACACAATAATACAAGAAGAATCAAAATTTATTTATTTATTTTCGGTATTTGGTCTCAGAATACTGTCTCTCATTTAAAGTAGAAATAGTTATAAATAAAATAGGCCATTCAGCTCATGGTTGGATGATATGTAGCGATCTAAAAGTGGCATGCATGCTCGTCGGTCAGCAAGGTAGCTTTACTAAATTTCCATGTTTCTCTTGTGAATGGGACAGAAGGGCTAGGGATCAACACTGGTGCAGAAAGAACTGGCCTATGAGGGAGTCTTTAAATCTAGTGAGAACAGCATTCTAAGCAAAAGCCTTGTAGATCCAGAAAACGTACTCCTACCACCTCTACATATAATGTTAGGCCCAATGAAACAGTTTTCAAATGCTATGACTAAAGATGGACCCTGTTTTAAGTATCTCTGCCAAACGTTTGCACACCTTTTAGAAGCTAAGCTAAAAGAACGCGTCTTTGTGGACCTGGCATTAGAAAATTGATGTTTGATGTTAACTTTTAATCCACAATCACCTTAAATGAGAAAGAATCATTTGTATCATTCATTCAAGCAAGTCGATACAAGATTCTTAGGATACGAAAAACACCCAGAATATGTTTCTGTTATAGCTACAATATTAAATAAGATTAAAAGTTCAGGATGTTTAATCAGCCTGAAAGTTCATTTTTCGAACAGTCACCTTGATTACTTCACGGGCAATATGGGAGATGTTAGTGAGGAGCAAGGAGAGCGTTTTCTTCAGGACATTAAAGTGATGGAAAAAAGCTACCAAGACTGTTGGAATACCAATATGATGGAGGACTACTGTTGGTCACTTCGTCGAGAAGTACAACAAGCGACTCATCGTAGAAAAAGCTACAAAAGATGCTTCAATGAGAAAAGAGGCAGAAAATACATACCAATTCCAGCTGACAAGTGAAACCTCTATTAACAGATATCATTGATTTAAGTAGCTTCCTGTAAATACATTCCATGCTTATGTTGTAACAAAGCGTTTCTTTAATTTCCCCGTTTACTGTAGAGCATAGGATTTTTATACCATATAATAAAAGGCATATTGCTCGAAAACTATGAGTAATACAAAAACATTACTAGATTTGGATTCAGCTCATGAAAATCTATAACTATCTGCTATCTAGGTAAAAAAGGTTTTATAAAAAAAATTTTTTTCGTTGGCCTGTGTAATCAGCAACCTCAAATCTACGTAGAACCTCGGCACTCTCCAGTTTCCCTTGCATACACTACATGGAGTTGCTTGACTCAACACAGTAACTTTTTTAAAATTAATTCCGTATGTCTGTATTCAGATCAGAAGTAGGTCATTGACTGAAATCGGTAATATGTCACCATCTTGGAAATCTCATCACTATGGATTTATGGAATAAAAAATTACTTCTAATCTGTTCTAATCAAGTTTGTGTAGATATCAAAGTAGGTTATGTTTCTTCATTCACTAACACAAAAGAGTCCGTATCACAATACTTGTTAATGACTTCGACAGTGCTCAATCCCATTACATGGCCTATCATTTTATGCGTCTTTCAACGGTGGTACCGCTTAATTGAAGAAATATAATAGGTTGCACGATGACGTAAATTGAAAATTAAACCTTCAACTCGCTGTAAATGACAGGGAAAGTCAGCTGACTTTTGTATCATAATAGTTCAGAAACAAGTCTTCAGATCGGAAACATATTTTTTTCTTATTTCAACTGCGAATCATAGACTTAAGATGTTAGTAACACTCTCGAAGAATTCGAAGCATTTTGAGTAGAATAGTAATCAAATACCCCTGCAGCACTTTTTCCTCGTGTAATTCACGCAGCATCTATACATACATACGAAGCCAACCACTTCAGCAACGAAGGAGGGCACCGAATACATTAGACAGACATAGTAGACAAGTACTGAAGAAAATGAGCAATCGGCCAATGATCCATAATTAATGCTGTCAGCATTTCATGTTAACTATCAGAACCTCAGGTTTTCGTTATTATTGGAACTGGAGTTGGAATTTGCAAATGATGTATGTTTCATTGGAAAGTTGGATCTCTAAGAAAGAAAAATCTTCAAGGTTTCCGCGTAATTTCCCAGTTCGAACGCTGAGTTTCCATAGGCCATTGTCTGTTAGAGAAGTATATTCTTATCTATGATGCGTCTGAAAGAAAACTTTGTGCAGGGAGGCCACTGTGTCACTGAAGGCGTTTCAATCTCGTCATCAATTTTCTCCTGGTAATACCTTACATGGATATAAAATGTAGAGTGACAATGGCAAGGAAAGCGTTTCTGAAAAGAGAAATTTGTTAATATCGTGTATAGATTTAAGTGTCAGAAAGTTGTTTCTGAAAGTATTTGTATGGGGTGTAGCCATTTATGGAAGCGAAACATGGACGATAACTACTTTAGACACGAAGAGAATAGAAGCTTTCAAAATGTGGTGCTACGGAAGAATGCTGAAGATTAAATGGATAGATCACGAAACTAATGAAGAGGTATTAAACAGACTCGGGGAGAAGAGGGATTTGTGGCACAAGTTGAAGAAGGGATCGATTGATACGGGATGTTCTGAAGCATCAAAGGGTCACAAACTATGTACTGGAGGGCAACGTGGAGGGTAAGAGACTCTTAGAGGGAGACTAATATAGGAATACACTAAGCAGAATCAGAAGGATGTAGGTTGCAGTAGTTACTAGGAGATGAAGTACTTTGCACAGGATAGAGTGTCATGGAGGGCTGCATCAAATCAGCCTCTGGACTGAAGACCACAACAACAACAACAACAACAACAACAGCAACAGATATACCTCGCATAACATTTGACTTAAGTCAGTTTCAAAGTTGTTTTTGGTTTAATTAACAGTCTCTCTCTATTTGTAGTCTTGGTTGTAGCTTGTTGAAATTTCTCGTCATAAACTTTGTACAATACGTTCTGAGACATAAATTCACAGTTCATTATAACACTAATCCTTTATACCAATAGGTAAGTCTATGCAGGAGAAAAAATACACAGAGTACAGTTATAAGTCAACTGAACTAAAGCAGCACAGAGGTTTAGATTCCAAATCCAGATTACGCTGTTGTCTACGTATGTGACTACATTAATTCTGTAGCTGACCAGCAAAGATTACGAAATCAATCTGACACACATTCTACCATTCGCTGCAAGTTCAAAAACTTCAAGATCGGTTTCTCTAATTGTAGTTAGTTAAGCATACCACTGCAATGAAATACTGTCTTTACAGTAGGCCCTCTTTAAGAACGCATTGTACATCGAAAATAGGACCCATTAATGATCCTACCTTCAATGGCAATGTTATCATGTGGAGTTGAATGATATTCTGATTACCACTCAGATTTTCGTGTAACAAAGGCACTTTATGCGCGTAAGCTGTAGTGAATGGGTATGCAGATACGGTGGCATGGTAAAACCCTTCACATTGCAACCACTGGTACACAGATTAGCCCTAGGAGACGTAAACAACACAGTACACGGTACTGCAATGATTCCTCTTACCTTACTTTGTACAAATTCGTGGTAGGACATTGTAGAAGTGGGATTGAGATGATGTCTGCAGATACATGAAAGGTAATTGTGCATGTAAGGCCGTTATAGTTTTTTTCCATATTCAAAACACATACATCAGCCTCTGGCTGTCTTCACAGAACACAGTACCCGCTACACGATAATATCAGTCTGTCAACTTGTCAGGTGATCTCCAAACATGCAGCTACCAAAGCATACACAGTGTTCCCCATATTACTGGAATAAAACAGCTACTATTCTCTGCATCTGGTAGTGTACAGGCCACTCAGTTCCTCACCACACTACGTTCCAGCTGAACTTCTGATTTGATACCCACCAGCCGACTGGTAGCAGCTCTAGCTGCTGCCCGCGGCGACCCCTTGGTCTTGAGACGCCACAACTAAGGCAACTCCGGACAGTGCCACATACCAGGACGGGCGCCACCTCATCACTCGTCCGCTGCTAGCAACTGCGGCTTCTGGCTGAGGAAGTTCTCGTCGGATGCCCCCGTCACAGTGACTGACCTTTACAGTCCCAGCCCATTTCTGACAACAACCTCGCCCGCCGCCGAAGACCTTATTAGTAATTACTGGCCACTCCACCACGATCCAAGTGTTGGCTCCTAGGACATTCTGACAGTTTTTAACGGTATATCTAACTTCTATCCCTCTTTGACACATTCAGCTCCATCCCACCGAATCTCTGCCACCATGCTAATCATCAGTCACTGTAGCGTGCCACTGGCTTGTTTGCCGTGTCCACCGTGGTGATGGTACTGGCCCCAGATGTTGTTGATATGACTAGGCGCACCAGACTAATTTCTTCCATACTGTGCTGCCCCAGGTAGAATCAGAACGTCGTGACTGTAGTAAGAAACTGTCAAACGCGATCTCTTGCCGAACTACGATTGCCAAAGCAATTCTGCCACAGATGGCTGGCCGTGCAGGATGGACGATATGCTGCTAACTTCAAACTGAAGGCACAAAGAAATTTCATGAGGCCAAAGACTGTTTGCTTTTTACTGTATTTTTCTATTTAAGTTTCTTCAATTATTTTACTTTATTATATTCTAGTTATTCCGTAAGTTTTTAGCATATTTATATAGGAGCCTTGTCTCTATTCGCCTACTGTATTAACAGTTTCTGCAATCTGCCTTTTTGATCCCACTGTACTACATTTCCACAGTATTATTGTCAGCTTCCTGAAGACATTCAAACGGGCACTGACAATTTGTGTTTCTCATTAAGCGGCAGCACACGTATTCTTACGCTGTTGCATCCTCTGTTGCTGCATTTCTTAATTAGTGCGGCGGGTGTATTCAAACACTCTGTGGCACTATTTTAAGATATTGAGCTTTTATCTTGAAGGTGACGTAAGTCCATTCTTTTAAAATAAGGAGGTATTACATAAAATAATGATGCACTAAATTAAACATAACTTATGCATTACTTCATTTGGTTTGGAAGCTCTCTCCTTGAAAGGTTGCACAAAATTACAATCACAGTGGTTCCTTGGGCCTGGCTAATAGGTAACAAATATAGTAGTGTGCTATCGGTACCATAATTGATAGAGACGACCGTGAGCCACCAGCGTGAACTTAACTATGCTTCACTGCTCAACAAATGTACCATTAGTCATTGACCCCAAGTTAATTTATGCTTACATTTGGCTTACATCTACTGGCAGCATCCTATTGTTATAGTATTCACTTCTTTCTTAATCATATAATGTTCTGTTTAAGTCTGTCCCTGTAAAAATTCCCAACTGTTGCTTAAAACAGGTCGAATAAGTCTTTATCAGTCTGCAGTCTCCACCTGAGTGAATACATGCCTTTCAGTCCTTTGCGCAGCAGACAGCAGTCTCCTGTCGACCACAGTGGGCTGTATTTGCCAGCTGCTTGTCACTCACGCTAAGGTTGGGGAGATAGTGGCTCACTGTAATGAGGTCTGTGGAAAAAAGTAAAACGCCTACAGCTGTCCTCATGATTTAATTTATTTTCTTGTAACCAGTTTTGGAGCTCAATTCGCCATCTACAGACATGTTTGCTTAAAACAGTAACGATAGCATTATCAGCTAATCAGCCAACTAACATAAAAATACACTCATGGAAATTGAAATAAGAACACCGTGAATTCATTGTCCCAGGAAGGGGAAACTTTATTGACACATTCCTGGGGTCAGATACATCACATGATCACACTGACAGAACCACAGGCACATAGACACAAGCAACAGAGCATGCACAATGTCGGCACTAGTACAGTGTATATCCACCTTTCGCAGCAATGCAGGCTGCTATTCTCCCATGGAGACGATCGTGGAGATGGTGGATGTAGTCCTGTGGAACGGCTTGCCATGCCATTTTCACCTGGCGTCTCAGTTGGACCAGCGTTCGTGCTGGACGTGCAGACCGCGTGAGACGACGCTTCATCCAGTCCCAAACATGCTCAATGGGGGACAGATCCGGAGATCTTGCTGGCCAGGGTAGTTGACTTACACCTTCTAGAGCACGTTGGGTGCCACGGGATAACTGCGGACGTGCATTGTCCTGTTGGAACAGCAATTTCCCTTGCCGGTCTAGGAATGGTAGAACGATGGGTTCGATGACGGTTTGTATGTACCGTGCACTATTCAGTGTCCCCTCGACGATCACCAGAGGTGTATGGCCAGTGTAGGAGATCGCTCCCCACACCATGATGCCAGGTGTTGGCCCTGTGTGCCTCGGTCGTATGCAGTCCTGATTGTGGCGCTCACCTGCACGACGCCAAACACACATACGACCATCATTGGCACCAAGGCAGAAGCGACTCTCATCGCTGAAGACGACACGTCTCCATTCGTCCCTCCATTCACGCCTGTCGCGACATCACTGGAGGCGCGCTGCACGATGTTGGGGCGTGAGCGGAAGACGGCCTAACGGTGTGTGGGACCGTAGCCCAGCTTCATGGAGACGGTTGCGAATGGTCCTCGCCGATACCCCAGGAGCAACAATGTCCCTAATTTGCTGGGAAGTGGCGGTGCGGTCCCCTACGGCACTGCGTAGGATCCTACGGTCTTGGCGTGCATCCGTGCGTCGCTGCGGTCCGGTCCCAGGTCGACGGGGACGTTCACCTTCTGCCGACCACTGGCGACAACATCGATGTACTGTGGAGACCTCACGCCCCACGTGTTGAGCAATTCGGCGGTACGTCCACCCGGCCTCCCGCATGCCCACTGTACGCCCTCGCTCAAAGTCCGTCAACTGCACATACGGTTCACGTCCACGCCGTCGCGGCATGCTACCAGTGTTAAAGACTGCGATGGAGCTCCGTATGCCACGGCAAACTGGCTGACACTGACGGTGGCGGTGCAAAAATGCTGCGCAGTTAGCGCCATTCGACGGCCAACACCGCGGATCCTGGTGTGTCCGCTGTGCCGTGCGTGTGATCATTGCTTGTACAGCCCTCTCGCAGTGTCCGGAGCAAGTATGGTGGGTCTGACACACGGGTGTCAAGGTGTTCTTTTTTCCATTTCCAGGAGTGTATATTAAAAACAGAATGAGAAACGAGGACCAGACTCTACAAATGAATTTGATAGGACGAACTGATTTGTCCATTGTCACATATCTAAAATATACTGTAACGTATTTCCACTCAATACATTGTATATTATTTATTAAAACTTCTTTAAATAACTATTAATGGTGTTTTTTTCACAAACCCTGAAATAACCCATTAAAAGATAGAATAACTGTAGAAGGTGATAAATGTATGAGGGAGACAATACCTCACGAACAAGTAAAGAGGAGTAATATGAGCTATTTGTCGTGTTAGTGTATAAAATACTAAGTTGTACACAGTTTGGGGACAGACATTATATCATATACATATAATCATATATCATATACATATAATGAATGTCCAAGACGTGTCAGAAGACCGAATATAAGACCCACCTCAGATCATAAAATATGTAGAAAATATGAAAGACGCCCACAAGAACCTTTTCATGATGAAAAACATTCATCTGCGAATGCATCTATATATCATGTACCGCCATGAAACAATCACACACAGGGACACTAAGTAGCCCGCAAGGATGCAGTGTGTCGCGGAGGATGACCATATGTAGTATATCAGAAAAGCTTTCTCATAGGCACATCGCTCAAAAAGTACTCATATACGTTAAACATAATTGATCACCATGAAATAAATGAGATCTAAAATAATAAATAGTTATGAATAAATATACTGTAACCAGTACACACCTTGGTCTTTGAAGCACATCGCAACTGAAAACCATCATATCCATGCAATCGAGTTTCAAAAGAGCCATACTGGCCATACATATCGTCTCACAGACAAACCAATTTATCAGTTGACAGCTAGGAGACCACACAACATGCGAATAATTGAATCGTAAGTAAATCCAATACTTATGTTCGATGAAAGGCTATGACCATGTCATAGCAGTGTACGAATTGACAATACATCCACTATCAAAACAACACTGGCAATACCACAGTCATGCCCAGCAGAATCTGAGTGGTGGTAAACGCATACTTACGTAAACTTGAAAACTGGTGCATAACCACTGAATGTGTCACATACGTCTAAGATAACAGCATGTGAAAGAAACGGTTACATTTAAAGATATCTATGAAAAAGTTTATTTATATAACCGCTACCAGTCACAAAATTTGTTACTAATGTATTATTTATTGAGCAACATGTTTCGGGGAATACCCCATCTTCAGGCTCAAAGGCCTTACAAAAACATATTTTAACATTAAAGTCATATTAAAGCCTTTTATAAGAGCTGTTGGTGTCCTGTGGAGGAAGAGAAATCTCAGTAAGGGCGTTGTCACTTTGGAAGTTGCACTGATGTTTGTATGAAAATGTTTTGTAATGGTCACTCACTTTGTTCTTCAGGCGTCGCAGTCTCGTTGTGCTGGGATGAGGCGTTTCCATTCCCGTGGTTCTCTTGGGAATGGAAACCACGGGAATGGAAACGCCTCATCCCAGCACAACGAGACTGCGACGCCTGAAGAACAAAGTGAGTGACCATTACAAAACATTTTCATACAAACATCAGTGCAACTTCCAAAGTGACAACGCCCTTACTGAGATTTCTCTTCCTCCACAGGACACCAACAGCTCTTATAAAAGGCTTTAATATGACTTTAATGTTAAAATATGTTTTTGTAAGGCCTTTGAGCCTGAAGATGGGGTATTCCCCGAAACATGTTGCTCAATAAATAATACAGTAGTAACAAATTTTGTGACTAGTAGCGGTTATTTAAATAAACTTTTTCATAATTTTTGATACAGTCACGGTCGAAATATAGTCATAATGGCTTTAAATTGTAAAGATATCTAGTTGTAATTCTAGGGCTAACACATACAGGTCTACCATCAAACGTCAGTTCAACCAACAAACATCTAAATGGAAGCCAATGACAGTCTTCACAGACCATTACTCGAAAAATCCACTAAAGTACGCTACAAACTACTTATCACATACGAACCAAAGCGTGAACAGACAACCCAGACTATGTCTAGTGACAAACACATCATGGAACAACAAACTAACAATGAGAGTGGGTAAGAAACAAGCACTTAGTCAATACTAAAACCGTCATGATAGAACGGGGACGTGACACAAAACATGTGATGAGTGTAAGCATGGGTGAAGAAGGGAGAAAAAGAGTTATCGTAACTGTACAGGGACAGGACAGATTGTAACAGACACCCACCAGGCTACAGTTACAAATCGCGTACCACTAATGTGAGAATAGCCAGAGACCTGAACAATCATGACGCTTATCAAGCAGTTATACGTCAGTATCGAGAAGCCCTCTCTACTTATACACCTAATACAACCAAAACCAACGATAACACTGAAGGGCTCACTGTAATTGAGGCGGAAAGCGTTGATACGGCATCAGTGGCCAACAGAACTGGATACGCAGATCTACAGAACGACATAAAAAGATTGAATACCGGAAGGTATAATTCAAATAACCACCGTAAGTGCATGCCATAAGCACCTGAAAACTTAGGTGCCAGCATTGTAGCCATCAACTGCCTACTGATTACAGAAACTCTCAAAACGCAACATCCGAAGATATGTGTCGGTGAAGGCTCAAAGAAGTCGGTCGACAACAAAACTCACGACTTTCGAGTGTCTCACTATTGACAACAGCAACTGAAAACAGAGCCGCGTTTAAGGAATATCGTAACTGAAATATTTGGATAAAATGCTGGAACCCAATTGCTGGGGCGTAGTCAAACAAATACTGTAGACTAGTAAGTGGCAATTAGTGGTGGTTCACATGAAAAGATGTGGGTCAATACATCGAGTTTTCAGTCTGTCTATACGTTTTTAATAACGATCTATACTGCTTACAATATCAAGGTAATTCTACCATACATGGCACAAACTATGGTTTAAGTGCATAAAAATTACCAATACTGTTAAATAATAGATTGTTCTTCTACTCAGTGTGTTCTTTCAGTAAAAAAATTAGGTACTTTGTGAGAACTGATATGAATTTCGAGATCTTTTATTGTGTCTATTGTACCTCCTTTCTCTATGAAGTGCAAAATTTTTAGATTCTTTCAATGTCGAATGCTTACCAGTATTCAGGGAAGTATTTTCTTTATATTTCCTCTAAAAGTTCTAGATTGGCCTACGTACATGGATTCACAATCAGCACAGGTTACTCTGTACACGCCACATTTCTGTAACTGATAGATCTGATCCACTGAACATCTCAGCAACTTTGGCTACTTGTTGTTATTTTTTAGCCCTACATTAACATTAACTTTCCGAAAAATATCTTCCACATCCTTTGACAGTGAGTGAGTTTCATTCATACAGGTAAAAACGTTTTGTCTCTTCCTATATCACTCTAAAGAAATCTCGTTTATTAAATCAGAACTTTTTTGACGATTTTTGAATATGTTTGGTCGATTAATTCACGTCGAAAACCCATTATTTCTCTCTATATCCTTTAAAATATGTTTTCGTGTTCTCTTTCATCAACTTCTAACGGAATCTTCATCTATCTGCTGGCTGAAATGTAAAAGAAAGATGTTTTATACCTACAATAATGAGAAGAATGACGTGGTATAATCGCATCTCTAGTTGTTGTTTTCCTATAATGGCTTTCATTGCTATTCATCAATGTAATATCCAGGGAATTAATTTTCTTGTTTGAGATTTAGAGTGTTGAAGGTCTCAGAAATTCTCTTTAATCCCTTATTTTATCTATTAAATTATAATGGTACATCATCGACATATCGATAATAGTAGGTTAATAAGTCACTTAAATCTTGCTGCTGTATAAAAAAAATTGCTTCCCAATGATTGACGAAAGTACTTGCTTGTGTTCCCAATAGATAACACCCCATTGCTAATCCATCATGCTGCTTGAAAAACTCTCCTCTAAATGAGAAGTAATTATATATGAAAGTACTAGCTGTAACAGCTTAAAAAAAGTCATTAATCTCAGCTATGGGCATACGTCTGTACTAAATAAAATTCAGTCTTAGAGAGAAATGACTTCATTTACAGGAACACTTGTGTACAAATTTATAATGTCTAACAACATCCATATGTAATTATCAGGTAGCTGAATATCCATAACTTTCCCAACAAGCACATATATATTCTTAACTGAGAATTGGGCTCAAACACATAGTTAGTTACCAAAATCTCATTTGAGTTACTACACAGTCTATAAGGTGGACTGCCTACATAATTAACGATGGGTGTCATTGGGGCATTCAGTTTATAAATCTTTAAATGCGCCTATAGACAGGGGACATGATGCTTCATTACTTTGAGGGACCTGCAGGTTTTCTCATCAAATAAGAAAGAAGTCTTCTAACAGCATTATTGACTTGTTCAACTAACTATTTAGTGGGTTCATGGTCTGGTTGTGAAATCCTATTTTCTTCAACAAACTCTTTACCCTTATCACTATGTTCAGCGAAGCTTAATATCACCAAGATATTTCCCTTATCAGCTTCGTTGTAGAATGGTTGATGCTCTTTCAGTTTAGAATTAATGCTGCAAACTATTTTTACATTAGTATTTGTCAGACCCTTATCCATCCAATTATTCATAGTAACAAGTTAGTTAATTGTCTCTGCAACTCTGCTGGTAACAGTTATGCTGTACCTTATCAATCTTACAAAAATTGTGGGCTTTAATCATTCTTAACATTAATTTAGTGTCTTTATTCTGCACCTCTCTGTTCACAGCGCGTTTCTTACCATTTTGTAGTAATCTTAATTCATCATTACTGAAAACAATGTCAGTCTTGTTAACTACAATGTAATAGAATACATGTCCAATATATGTATACTCTGTCCTGTTTACCACACGTCGCCTACATTTTAATTTATAGATCTTCTTTTCATAATTGCTAGCAACAGTTTGAATCTTAATACCTACTACATTACTGCTAAAGAAACCTGTCCTGAAAGGCGATCATGTCTCTGATATAAGTTTCTAAGTTCAAGTTTTATCAATACCGTTTCACTAGTTTGCTTAACTTTCTGTTCTACACTGTTATCTCCTCTTATTCTTACTTAAGAGTAGTTGAGACACCTTCAGAGACACATTTCATGCTGAAGGTGATGGGTGCTGCTATCTTCATTGGCTTGACCCTGTTACTAATAAATCTGGGAGTATCCCATTACCTGGCCAGGTACATAAAGTTTTTCTATGTCCATCCTTTTAATAGAAGATCTTTGGAACGACGGCCGTTTACTATTGTGAGGAAGTAAAACGCTTACTGCCATGATTGTGACTTTACTAATATTGCTGCACCAAGCTTCGGCGCTTCATTGCGCTATTTTCAGGCATGTTTGTGGCTTGCCTTTGTATGACTGGTGTTTTCATTAGAAAATTTTAATTGAATGGATGTAAGGGCTTTTGATTTTAATGTCATCGAAAGTCCTAATTGTGTACTGGTTGCAGTACATTTATTCATAACTATATTTTGTTTTAGATATCAGTTATATCTTCGTGATCACTTGTGGTTAACACATATGAGTACTTTTTGAGTGATGTGCTAGTCACAAAGCCTTTCAGATATCTCATCTATACATATTTGTTGAATCATCCAACGTGATGCACTGCATCCTTGCGGGCTACTGAGTGTTCCTATGTCTGACTGTTTCATGCCAGTACATGATATATACACTCCTGGAAATTGAAATAAGAACACCATGAATTCATTGTCCCAGGAAGGGAAACTTTATTGACACATTCCTGGGGTCAGATACATCACATGATCACACTGACAGAACCACAGGCACATAGACACAGGCAACAGAGCATGCACAATGCCGGCACTAGTACAGTGTATATCCACCTTTCGCAGCAATGCAGGCTGCTATTCTCCCATGGAGACGATTGTAGAGATGCTGGATGTAGTCCTGTGGCACGGCTTGCCATGCCATTTCCACCTGGCGTCTGAGTTGGACCAGCGTTCGTGCTGGACGCGCAGACCGCGTGAGACGACGATTCATCCAGTCCCAAACATGCTCAATGGGGGACAGATACGGAGATCTTGCTGGCCAGGGTAGTTGATTTACACCTTCTAGAGCACGTTGGGTGGCACAGGATACATGCGGACGTGCATTGTCCTGTTGGAACAGCAAGTTCCCTTGCCGGTCTAGGAATGGTAGAACGATGGGTTCGATGACGGTTTGGGTATACCGTTCACTATTCAGTGTCCCCTCGACGAGCACCAGAGGTGTACGGCCAGTGTAGGAGATCGCTCCACACACCATGATCCCGGCTGTTGGCCCTGTGTGCCTCGGTCGTATGCAGTTCTGATTGTGGCGCTCACCTGCACGGCGCCAAACATGCATACGACCATCATTGGCACCAAGGCAGAAGCGACTCTCATCGCTGAAGACGACATGTCTCCATTCGTCCCTTCATTCACGCCTGTCGCAACACCACTGGAGGCGGGCTGCACGATGTTGGGGCGTGAGCGGAAGACGGCCTAAAGGTGTGCGGGACCGTAGCCCAGCTTCATGGAGACGGTTGCTAATGGTCCTCGCCGATACCCCAGGAGCAACAGTGTCCCTAATTTGCTGGGAAGTGGCGGTGCGGTCCCCTACGGCACTGCGTATGATCCTACGGTCTTGGCGTGCATCTGTGCGTCGCTGCGGTCCGGTCCCAGGTCGACGGGCACGTGCACCTTCCGCCGACCACTGGCGACAACATCGATGTACTGTGGAGACCTCACGCCCCACGTGTTGAGCAATTCGGCGGTACGTCCACCCGGCCTCCCGCATGCCCACCATACGCCTTCGATCAAAGTCCGTCAACTGCACATACGGTTCACGTCCACGCTGTCGCGGCATGCTACCAGTGTTAAAGACTGCGATGGAGCTCTGTATGCACCGGCAAACTTGCTGACACTGACGGCGGCGGTGCACAAATGCTGCGCAGCTAGCGCCATTCGACGGTTCCTGGTGTGTCCGCTGTGCCGTGCGTGTGATCATTGCTTGTACAGCCCTCTCGCAGTGTCCGGAGCAAGTATGGTGGGTCTGACACACCGGTCTCAATGTGTTCTTTTTTCCATTTCCAGGAGTGTAGATGCATTCGCACATGAATCTTTCTCATCATGAGCACTTTCTGATTTGAGTTTTCCATACGTTCTACATATATTGTGATTTGAGGTGGTTCTCTTAATCGATCTTCTAACACGTCTTTGACATTTACTTAGCATTTTATACTTTGACACGACCCAGAGATCATTTTCCTTCTCTTTACTTCTTTGTGAAATGTTGTCTCATTTACACATCAATCACCTTCTACAGTTATTTTATGTTTCAGTAGGTTATTTAGAGTTGTGCAGATAATGTATGACCGACTGGCCAATAAAAATTATTAATAGTTATTTAAAGAAGTGTTTAATTAATAATATCATTGTAAAATATATAGAGGGGAAATTCGTTATGGTATATTTTACGTATGTGACAATGGATGCATCTAATAGTTCTCTCAAATGTTGGCTTTAAATTCACTTGTAGAGTCTTGTCCTTGTTTCTCACTCTGTTTTTAACCTGTTTTTATGTTGCTTGATTAATAAATTGGTAATGATATCGTTACTGTTTTAAGCATACAGATGTAGGACTGAAGCTTCGAAACTGGTTGCAACAAAATAAATAAAATAAAAAAATACAACTCTAGGCGTTTTATATTCTCACAATAGTAGACGGCTATCGTCCCAATGACCTCCTGCCAAAATGATGAACATACAAAAATTTAATGAGTTTTTATCTGTTCGTCTCTCTGAGACATGGCTCAAATCAAATATCTCGTTCAAACTCGTCAATGTCGCATGCGTTATACGCTGCTAAGGTTTGATCGTATGGGAGCTCCGAATGGAAATGTTCGCTCTCATCTAAGAACGCAGATACTAAGTACATCGGATGCAAATAGAGAAAAAGAAGAAGAATTCTTGTTTAACATGATAAATATAACGAATCAGAACTTTTTAATGAGAGTAACCCATCACCCAAGCATCGCCAACCTCCAAATCACCCTGGTCCTCGCTAGTGTCACAGTACAAACATATAATCTTTATCAGAGGCACAAAGATAAAAGTCTCAACTAATAACGTACAGAAGCTTAAAACAAGTAGACCATGATGCCCTACACAATGAGTATTTGGATTGTTCATAGCATGTTATAAGCAAAGAGCCGACATTACACAATGTATTTGGGGGATAAAATCTCATAATCATGATTCTAAAACTTTTGTCAAAGTAAAGAGACTACTACTCCATAGCTGAATACAGGATTTCGCAGATAACAAGTAAATGTGATTATGTACACAGAAAATTCAAGCGATTTCCATTCTCCTAACTATGAGAACACGTAAACTATTTTTCAAATGGTATGATATTTACATAAAATATCTACGAGGGTAGGGTCTTTCCGAATCGAATGTTTCCCATTTATTCTAATGGAAGATACAACACATATGAAGTCAGTAACTCAAGTAGAGCATGGTTTTAGCTACGTAGTGTCATTGTTCTTCTTATTCACTACATATTCGCTACCATTCGATATGCACGTTTTCAACGATGAACAAGAGCCTGAATACCGAGCTCATGAAAATCTGAGGTCAGCCGCTGTCTTATAGCTGTGACAAGACGATCTGAACGTGAAAAACTTTACCCATGTCGTTCATCTTTCAAAGAGCTGTTTTCGTGGGTGTAGTTCCATAGTACAACCCAATTTGGCAATTTCCATAACATTAGTCTGATTGTTCAGTGTAAAACACGTGATTATTAGGATCCAAATGAAATTCCCCAATTAAAAGACAGTCACATATATTTATTTCCACTTCGTTTCCCTCATGAGTTTAATTCACTACAGTATAATTTTTCTAGATTTCAGTATTGAGTAACCATGAGCCTTCACACTAATTCTTGCATGCGAGTATCCAAGGACCCGCTTTTATGCCTTCAGCTTACTTATTACTTTGACGATAATTATTTTTCACGTTTTAAAAGTAACATGGTTCAGGAAATATTTCTTTTAATTATTTCAGGTTAGAGAGTTAAATTAGGTTCAGAGTCAACAGCTGTTTTGTCGTCTCGTTATTGTGTTCTGCCATCAAGTTGCATTATCAGGTCACAATAATAAATAGTAGACAATTTCAGATAGCAAAGGAATTTCCGTTGCTTTATATGCGTTTCTGTGACAGATTATCTGTATCTACATACGTACTCTGCAAGCCACATTAATGCGTGTCGGAGGGTGTCCTGTACCGGTATTAGTAACTTTTTTCCCCGTTCCATTCGCAGACTGAGCGAGGGAAAAACGATTGTCTATATGCCTCCGTATAAGTCGTAACTTCTCGTTTCTTATCTTGGCGGTCTTTAAGCGAAATGTATCTGCTTGGCAGTAGAATCGTTCTGCAGTCAGCTTCAAATGTGGGTTCTCTAAATCATCTCAAGAATGTTCTTCGAAAAGAACATCATCTCTCCAGGGATACCCATTAGATATCCCGAAGAACCTCTGTTGTACATGCATGTTGTTCTAACCTACCGGTAACAGACCTAGCAGCCCGTCTCAGCCCATCTTTGAATTGCTTCGATGTCTTCCTTTACTCCGACGTGGTGCGTTTCTGAAACACTCGGACAGTACGCAACAGTACGTCGTACTACTGCCCTGCATATGATCTCTTTAACAGTTGAAGCATACTTTCGTAAAATTCTACCAATAAACCAAAGTACCCATTCGCCTTCACTAGCACTTTGACACCTCCTGTATACCACAGCATCACCAGTAAACAACCGCATATTGCTGCCCACCTTGTACGCTGTATCATTTACGTGTAAAATAATAGATGGTCTATCACACTTCTCTGGTACACTATTGATGATACCCTTGTCTCTGATGTGCACTCGCCGACGACAAGAATATACTGGGTTATATTACTTAAAAAAGCCTTATTACTTAAACATTCACAAAGCTGGGGTTCTATTACATACGCTCGTATCTTCGTTAACAGTCTGCAGTATGGCAAATGCTTTTCGGGAATCTACAACAAATGAATCGGCCTGTTGGCCTTCAACCACAGTTCATACGAGAAAAGGGCAAGCTGAGATTCGCACAAGCGATTCTCTGTAAAAGCATGCTGATTCGGGGATATAAACATTTAGATGTCTATGAAATTTATAATATTTCATTCTAGAATATGTTCAAGAATTCTGAAACAATCCCATGATAAGGAAATTAGACTGTAATTTCTCAGTCCTGAGGACAGTCAGATACAGTTATAATGTTATCTCCTTTGCGCTTCAAATTCAAAAAGGGCATCGTTAATCAGGTCAGTTTAAAGTGGAAATTTAATAACCATTGCTATTAACGTAGTCGCATCGAATTTTACGGATACGGCACAAGCTGCATACGCATTTCATTGTTTGCAATCTGTCGATCATCGGTGTAGAGTTGGTGTAGACACGGTTCACTACGAGGTTTTGCTACTGAGCTGTGTCGTCTGCGCCGTACCTTCTCTTGTACATAATTTTGCCAATGCTGAACCGTATTTCTCAAGGTCTCACTTCTACTGAGTCGCCTACACACTTCTGCTATAAGCATCGGTGGACCACAGCTGGTACTATTTGTTAGACAGCGAGGAATTTAATAAATCATCCCTTCTCCATAAGCACGTCTGTCAGACGCGATTTTTGGAAGGTTTGTCTGTTCCTGCTGTCTTACGCGGAAAAACAAACCCACGGAAGGTTAGCAGGAAGATTAAAAATTTAGTAACACACCAATATAATCTGTATTGAAGACTCAAAGCAAACACAAAGAAGGAATTAATTTCTAAACGAACCCCAAATGTACGTAAATTTAACCAGAATTAAGTATTTCACCACAGCATTGCTTGTTGTTCAGATATGTACTGCTGTGGCGTCTCTTAGTACGGGTGAGTCTTGAACCTAGAGGATAGCGTAACGAGAAACACATGATTGTTTCCTCGTCATTGTTTCACTCTAGTGTTTGATTTTAGAATTATTTGAAGGAAATCGCACGAGAAACCGCCATAATCAGTTTCCGGCAATTTTTACTGTTTTCTTATCGTGAGACATGAGGCTGCTTTTTGTACAGAGTTTTTTTAATATTACGAGGTATACATGTTTCAGTCCTGTATAGGGCATTAAACCTATTTGGAGCATATCGTTAGTTCTTCAGTTACTGAGTTTTATGATAGGTGAAACTGTGAATGTTAAATAAGCTAGGTTTTTGATGTGTGGATGGTTAAGCCATGTTTCATACGTCGCGCACCATCTTTTCCCTTGAAAGAGAAGATGATATTTTATAACGGAACATGTTATATTTGGAAATTAATAGAGTTTCTCTAAAGTGTTCATAATTTTCCCTGTCTTGAAAATCATGATTTGTTAGTGTCTAACAGCTATTTTATTTAAAAATGTTTTTAACTTGTCACTGACGTTTGACAGTACTTCTTTTCAATTTGATTTCATTAGGACACCATTGCTGTGTAGTAAATATTGTAGCTATTAAACACAATATTGACAAGATTTTCGCGATTGCAAACACTTCTATATTTCAATAGAACTGATAGGTGATTGCAGAGCTCGTGGCTGCGATAGTAGAACGACCAGACTCACTTAAGTATACAATATAACAACAGCCCTTTAATTCATGTATTCACCACAGCATGACAGCATGGCACACAGGTATGAGCATAGATATTCAGACTACAATAACTGGTCCTGAGTGGGTAAACTTTGTTTATATAAAATGTAACAATAGAGTGAAAAATTAAACTGATTTATTGGATTCATAGGTCGGAGCCACTGGCGATCAGCCCTTAAAATACAATACACAGTAATTAAAACCATAAATTCTCAATAAAAATGGAATATTTATGCATGAATGCCTCAACGTAAAACAAAATCACTCTTGTAACGTGAAGAAATAGGCATTGCTAGTGAAATTATACCTCAAATGAATTTAAACTTCGGCTCCAAAAAATCGCAATGCCATAAAAATGTAAATCATTTCAAGGATACAGCCAATCCCTTGTCAAGGGGACTTGAAGCATGACCCAGTTACTCAGCATTTAAACCAATCTATCTTAGTGCAGAATAAAAAAAAATACCTAATCCTTCAAACAGCAGTTCTGATTCTACTGTGATCATTAGCTTATAGAATAGAAAGGCAGCAATTTTAGGCTGTCTATTTTTCAGTCTAAAGGGCTATCCTCTTCTTCTTTTTACTAAAAATACCATAGTTAAAAAAGAAAAAAACAATTTTTTCTCAAGGAAGGCGCTATTTCATCAACATTGTGTTTTGGCACTACGGCCCCTTGAGGGGGCATACACCCCACTGACAGCGTCGAACGGCAGCAGCACGCGAGGCAGCCTCGGACACGACAAACAAGTTGTGCTCGGTAACATATGAAAAAACCAATAAATTCATAGCCAAGCGTTGTGACTCTCGTGAAGCCGTTAACCTTTTTACTCAGTACTAGGAGAGAAAATAATTAATTAACCGATCGGAGGGACCAATTGGTTGGGTAAATACCATCCAGCTCATACTGTGGCTAATGTAGATAAACTTTCAGACGAGGAGATGGAATTTAAGTATGACTTGTTAGATTCTATCTTCCCTTACCACACAGCAAATGGACAACATATTAGTATTTAATTACATAACTCAGGTTATAGAAGCACTGTGCTATCATGAGGCTTAACTGAAATAAGTAACGGACAGCAAATATATTCGAAATTTACACTTTTTGTAACGACACCTCCCAGACTGAATATGATTTAAGAATCATCAACAGAATTACAGATGCTCACAGTTTTCCACTGGCTTCACATTAAAACATTTGAAATGGTACGTGCCTAGTACAAGCATAGAAACTCATTTTTAAGGGACGGCCGATAACACAGGACACATGAAAAATTACAGCAAACTGATTTAAATGAGCGCAGCAGCATGAAAGGGGCAGAACTCGGGTACCGCTGAGAAAAAAAGAAAGTCACAAGGTGATACGGTTTCCAACAGAAAAATAATTTCCAACAACTTGGTATTTCGGAGCGCAGAACCTGAAACGGCTCCAACGCTAGGACGTCGCCTGTAACGGGACTGGTGTCACAGGACAATACACAGCCACACCCAGGCCCAGCTATCCACGGGCAGCAACGGCTTCCACTAAGGACGCCGGCTACCCCAGTTCCGTTACGCCAATGTGGCCTCGCCGTGCCGACCCTCTGAGCGGTGTCGCTCCCTTGCGTCTCGCCAAACCAACAGCGGTCTCTCACAGCCCCATGGCTGATTGCTTGCTGCGAGCACCGTGGCTGTACCAGGCTTGGTACACGACAGTGCTGTTCTCTCCCTCCAACACTATTGGAAACCGACCTCTCAGTTCGTTTTAGCCGCTCCCTTTTAAGCTCCACACAGCCATTTACGCTACGGCAAAGCAAGCTAAGGCGAAGAGCCGCGACATATGGTTGGCGCCAGAGATAAAGAGAAGATACCACGGGTCAAGAATATTTGTTCCTTATCTTGGAACAACTTTTACATTTGGAAAAAAAAACTTACACTGCTAGTGTAGAAATGTAATGTCAAAACACACTGCAGAAGATAAAGTGAATGTTATCATTTCGAAACGGAATAAGACAATACGGTTTACCAAACTTCTGTTACAGGGTTGGCTAGAGCAGAAACTCGAAAACATGTTCAAACACTCTCCCCCTACTGGAGATTTTGGATATTTGTCACGCCCATTTACTGGGCCGGAAACCACTGCTTGTCGAAGTAATTTCAGTGAAGCTTATCAGAGAACTAATTAGAGAGTGCGAAACGACGAATCTCTGTTTAGTAGTCCGCTAGGGACATATAGTTTCCAGAGGCAGCGGCATGTGCATCACGTTTTTCATGTGGAGACATCAAATTGACAGATGACTTTATATGGTTAGTTAGTTATTAGATGTTCGATATATCGTTAGAGCTATATTTAGCGACATGATGTGAAATGAGTCAGTTTACAGGTTATATGTACATGTTTATTATTAACATTGTTTTTTAACCGCATTCATCGGCCTGTGCACGGTACCATTATGTTAGAAAAAAAAAACAGTGCGCCAGAAAGCAATTATTCAGAAGGTCATGTAGCTGGCTCTGTTGATTTGCAGAGATAAGAGAACAAGTGTTCGCCTAGCGACCATTTGTGTACCGACCGGAAGAACGGGCATACAATAGCTATCGTGCAGCACATGCTCAAATTTAAGAATCACACATTTCCCCCAGTTAAGCTATTTATTGCGTTCTTTTGTATAATATGTCGTCTTTGGTGGGCCATAGACAGCTTGTAAAACCACAATTTGTTCGAGGGCGGGTCCGAGAAAATTCCAAGAACACAATGACTTTTGGGTTCCAAAAGTACCAGCTGTGGCGATGGTCTATTGTATTGTTTCTATTCATTGCAAACCATCCAAATTTTAGCACATGTTCTGAAGGTGGTGCTGTAGGGACAGTTTTAAATTATTTTTTATGCCATTATTTGTTACCGGGATTCAGAGGTTCAAAATTATCGAACTTACGCACGTAAAATATACAATTTATATCCGGTCTGAGGCGCAAAATTTAGCTTTGACCGAGATTGTGAAAATATCACAATTCTTCTGAGAATATCAGCCTGTGTTTTTGTTCGCCTTGTTTCTCCAAAAGAGCTTTATAATGCGCTGTCTCTACACAAGGAGCGTTACTCGCCTACACAGACTGACTTGACTCGGAAATTGTTCCATGCTGCCATCTTACGGTGTAAAAACCTTACAGAAATGATTTTGTCATACGAATTTCTTCGGACTTGACAATCAAACACCGTATTTTTTGTATACTGTAGGTGTAACCAGAAAGTGTTGCACATTTTCATGTTAGTCAGTGTCAAGTGAACTTATGCTAAATTGTAGAGGATTTTGTGTTAATCTTATATTATGCATGTGACGAACTATTCAAATAAACTGTCAAAACTTCACTATTTTACAGAATTCGTTTTAAATATGCAGCACATCTTCCTGTAACAGGGGAAGAAAGGGAATCAGCTGAGAAATGCTGCTGTCAGATCATAAAAGAAAGTGCACACGCTCCTCCTTAGAAAACTCTTGTAGAAAAGTGGCGAACAAGCTACCCCAATCCTAATTTCGTCCGACTCGACAAAAGGATTGGCATGCGAATGTATTCACGTTTAATGTTCTGGTAGAATAATACGAGGGTTGGAACATAAATAGTGGCAACTATGTACGCTACTGGCCTTTAAAATTGCTACACCAAGAAGAAATACAGATGATAAACGGGTATTCATTGGAAAAATATATTATACTAGAACTGACATGTGATTACATTTTCATGCAATTTGGGTGCATAGATCCTGAGACATCAGTACCCAGAACAACCACCTCTGGCCATAATAACGGCCATGATACGCTTGGGCATTGTGTCAAATAGAGCTTGGATGGCGTGTACAGGTACAGCTGCCCATGCAGCCTCAACACGATACCAAGGTTCATCAAGGGTAATGAGTAGCGTGTTGTGACGAGCCAGTTGTTCGGGCACCATTGCCCAGACGTTTTCAGTTGGTAAGACATTTGGAGAATGTGCTGGCCAGGGCAGCAGTCAAACATTTTCAGTATCCAGAAAGGCCCGTACAGGACCTGCAACATGCGGTCATGCATTATCCTGCTGAAATGTAGGATTTCGCAGGGATCGAATGGAGGGTAGAGCCACGGGTCGTAACACATCTGAAATGTAACGTCCACTCTTCAAAATGCCGTCAATGCGAACAAGAGGTGACCAAGACGTGTAACCAATGACACCCCATACCATCACGCTGGGTGATACGCCAGTATGGTGATGACGAATACACGCTTCCAATGAGCGTTCACCGCGATGTCTCCAAACACAGATGCGACCATCATGATGCTGTAAACAGAACCTGGATTCATCCGAAAAAAATTACGTTTTGCCATTCGTGCACCCAGGTTCATCGTTGAGCACACCATCGTAGGCGCTATTGTCTGTGATGCAACGTCAAGGGTAACTGCAGCCATGGTCTCCGAGCTGATAGTCTATGCTACTGCAAATGTCGTCAAGCTGTTCGCGAAGATGGTTGTTGTCTTGCTAACGTCCCCATCTGTTGACTCAGGGATCGAGACGTGGCTGCACGATCTGTTACAGCCATGCGGATAAGATGCCTGTCATCTCGACTGCTAGTGATACGAGGCCGTTGGGATCCAGCACGTCGTTCCGTATTACCCTCCTGAAGCTACCGATTCCATATTCTGCTAACAGTCATTGGATCTCGACTAATGCGAGCAGCAATGTCGCGATACGATAAACCGCAATTGCGATAGGCTACAATCCGATCTATATCAAACTCGATAACTTAATGGTACGCATTTCTCCTCCTTACACGAGGCATCACAAGAACGTTTCACCAGGCAACGCCTGTCATCTGCTGTTTGTACATGAGAAATCGGTTGGAAACTTTCCTCATGTCAGCACGTTGTAGGTGTCGCCACCGGCGCCAGCCTTGAGTAAGTACTCTGAAAAGCTTATCATTTGCATATCACAGCATCTTCTTCCTGTCGGTTTAATTTTGCGTCTGTAGCACGCCATAGTCGTGGTGTAGCATCTTTAATGGCCTGTAGTGTATTCGCAACCGATAAAAAAGAGTTACATGTTTTCAGCTGTTACTGTCCTTCAAAGTAGTCACCAGCGTTGAGTAGAACTCGTTCCCAGCTATGTGGAAGGCGTAGTATACTGTTAGCAGAGCCTGTTCAGTCGATGGAGTGAATGGAGCGGTCTACTGCCTGTCGAATATCTGGAAAAGTTCTGAAGCGAATGCCACGAAGTGGTTCCTTCATCTTCGGAGTCAAACCAATGTCACAGGAACTTTAGCCCGGGGAGTATGGCGGATGGTACAGTACTTACAATTCCATCGTCCGAACAGTGCGGCCACGGCTTGCGCTGTATACGCCTGTGCACTCTCGTGCAAAATCATGGGTGTGTTGCGCAGAAAATATCACCGCTTCTTTCCCAAAGTTGGTCGCAGGTGACGCTCCGAAAGCGAACAGTAATACAGTGAAATGACGATCTGCTGTAGAGGAACGTAATGCGTCGGTATAACACCATCACAGTCGTACACGAGAATCACCGTAAATTTAGACCACTCCATTAGCACCATCAACAGAACAGGCTCTGGAAGCGGCTTACTAAGCCTTCCACATCGCTTTCAACGGGTTTTACACAACGCTGGTGACTACTTTGTAGGACAGTAACAGGTGCAAACATGTAACGCTTTTGTTTCGGTTGTGAGTAAATTGTTGCACTATTTTAAGTTCCAACACTCGTAGAAAGGCAGTTATTGTGGAAGAGGAAACAGTGTCTGTTGGGGAAATACAGAAGAAACAGTGATGGTAGGACAGAGAAAAATGGGAGTGAAAGAGAAAGAGATGGATGAGGAACATCGCAGTGATAGCCAAAGAGTAAGAATATAGTGATGGTTAGTGAGAGACAATGGAAATGTAAGAGAAAGAGAGAGAGATGGAGGTACTAGCAGTGGAAGTGAAAGAGAGAGGAGACACTGGAAATGAGAAAGAGCGATGAGGCTTGCGGGTTCGCGAATTTTAATACGTAATACCCTCACTTTTCCCCATCCCCTTAACTCGCTATTCGATGCGACAGAGGTGTATGAGGAGAGATAAGTGGGTTGTCAGGCAGAAAATAGAAACAATTTGATGTGAACGTAATCTGAGTAACACTGAAGTTTACTTAATTTTAATGCAGCAAGTCCAGTTGTATTCCAGAAATGCTTTATTCAGGGTCTAGTCATCATAGACAATCACAGCACACAGACAGTATGAATAGGGTTGTTAATGCGCTCCAGGTTCTCCACTATCAAACCAGGCGAGATCGATGCTGCGTCGTGCTTAAGGCATCTCCGTGATGGTACTTCTCGCACTTACAGTAGGTGTGGCTTCAAGGAGGCCGCGGATGGGCGAGACCGTAGCGCTGTTTGAAGCTTCCCGGTCTAGAAGCCTGAACTACAAAAAAAAAAAAAAAAATCCTGAACGACCTATGTGAAGAGGAGACAGTTGTGGTTGACAGTAGACCTTAAGCTACATATGGAGAGACTGGCAATGAAGGTGAAACAGTGTAGGACAAAAACAGTGTGACAGAGAGGCAGTGAATGTGGCAGAGAAGGAAATAGTGGAATGGCAGAGCGAGAGAAAGGAGTGAAGCTTATGACTGTGGGTAACACACGGAAGAACATGCCAATCGGAGAAAAAGGGGACTGTGGGAGAGATATATGTAGGCCGTGGCAGTGAGAGGCAGATGAAGGCTTCATTACAAAGAGAGACTGGATAAAAGGATTGAGAATATTCTGCTTTAAACGAGTGCGAATACTCTCGTACGCATGCAAAAATTTTGGTGGGAGAGATGGAATGAGAATTTGGGCAGCTGGTTCGCGACATTTTTATCGGAGTCTCTTAAAGAGGAGCATATTCGTCTTTTTTGTGCTCCGAAAGGAGTCGCACTCAACTGGTGCAAATATAATTTAGAAAATGATGTTTCAGTTTCTTTCTTTTTTTCAGACTACCAGTTTGTAAATAAAAATATGTACGTGGAATAGGCGCTGTCCAGAAGAAATGAATTTTGATTCGATCTAAAACCTGCTTTAGTGCCTGATATATTTTCTTATGTTACTGGACAAATGATAAAACATTTTTGTTGCTGCTTGTTGAACTTCCGTCCCGAGCTCTGAAAGCTTAAATAATGGGTAGAAAAGTCCATTGTTTCTCTTGTGTTGTAGGTATCAACATCATTGTATGTTTCAAATTATTCTGGATTGCCGATGACAAATTTCGTTAGCGAAGATATGCATTGCGTCGAAGCAGTTGAAGAGGTACCTACCGGATGGTTAACGGACTTGCCGCAGTGGTAACACCGGTTCTCGTCACATAACCGAAGTCAAGCGCTGTCGGACTGGGCTGGAACTTGGATGGGTGACTATCCGGTCTGCCGAGCGCTATTGGCAAGCGGGGTTCTCTCAGCCCTTGTGAGGCAAACTGAGGAGCTACTTGATTGAGAAGAAGCGACTCCGATCTCGGAAACTGACACAAGGCCGGGATATCGGTGTCCTGACCACATGCCCCTCCATATCCGCATCCAGTGACGCTTGTAGGCTGAGGATGACACGGTGGCCAGTCGGTACCTTTGGGCCTTCATGGCCTATGCGCCAGGAGTTTAGTTTAGTTTTTACGTACCAGATGACCACGGGTGAACACCACAGATTATTCTTAGTGCTCGCTTATGTGCAATCAATAAATTTTTTCTAAGTGATGATTTGCCTTAATAAATTATTCAATAAGATATCATTGAGTGGTGATGTGGAAACGACATCGGGAGGTTAATTCACTCGTTTCCTAGTCTAATAAGTGAAACTAGCTGAACTTAGTGGTTTGAGAAGTCCAATTCAACTTTTCATCTGTATGCGCACCCAAAAATTCGCACCATTCCACAATATTTATAACAAAGTAATGATTTTCTGGTCAGTAGAGCCAAGTCCGCTTACCGTGTAATACAGCAGTTCGGGAAGAGATGGACGGTGCAACGTGTGCGGAGCTGTCTAACAGCCAGACAGAGAGACGGACGTCGTTCTCGCGCGCGCGTCAGGTCCCCTTTAATAGCCGCGGGGCCGACTCTGTCCCTCACACTCCGGTTACCGGTTCACAGGCGTAGCGGCGTCCTCTTCCGCCGGAAAGAGAGCGCGTGGCAGCGAGTCTCCATTCAGCCCACAGAGGCTCGCACGACAGCTGCGGGTAGGCTGCCCCGCCTTTCTTTTGTTCACTACCGCTTGTTAGTCAACGAAGCTGCGAGGATGCCGCATCGGTATCCATTATTGGAATGAAGACTAATGTGACGTTCGCTGTCCCTTTTCAATAAAAGACCAACAACGTCCTCCTTTCGCACTTTTTAAAGGAACTTAGGTTCACGGATACCAAGAAACATACAAAACCTACACTCGAAACGACAATAGCACATTTTACACAAAATTATGAGTCTGGATCTTAGTTTACTCCCCCGCATAGTTTATGAGTTTCCCAAAAATTAAATATATTTTTAACAACTTTGTATACTGGTTTTAATTTATTTTATATGTATTTTATGCCTTCTCTTTGCTTCCCTTATTACACTTTGAAGCGCCATAGAAATTGGTATAGGCCTGAGTATTCGTTATACAAATGTATGTAAATAGGCAGAATACGACGCTGCCGTCTAAACGCTTGTATAAGACTGTAAGTGTCTGGCACAGATTTTAGATCGGTTACTGCTGCTACAATGACAGGTTATCAAGATTTAAGTGCTATAGTCGGCGCAGGAGCGATGGGACACAGCATCTCGGAGGTAACGATGAAGTGAAGACTTACCAGTATGACAATTTCGCGAGTGTCCAGTGAATATCAGGAATACGGTAAAACACCAAATCTCCGATCGGTGAGGCCAGAAAAACACCCTGCAAGAACAGAACCAACGACGACTGAAGAGAATCGTACAGTGCGACAGAAGTCCATCCCTTACGCATATTGCTGCAGATTTCAATGACGGGCCAACAACAAGTGACAGCGTGCGAACCATTCAACGAAACATAATCGATTTGGGTTTTCAGAGCCGACTGCAAGACACAAAGTACTATAAAAATATGGCGTTTCAGTCTTTGATCGCTATTTCTTATTTTCAGTGACCGGTTTCAGGTGAGCTGCCCTTCTTCAGATCATATATTGCAGTTACAGAGTAACTTGTTAGTACAGAACTATCGGTTCGCTGTCATAACAGCATGAACACGAACCGATAGTTCTGTACTGACAAGTTACTGACATCTGACCCCGTCAGTGGGTCGGGTTTCCAACAGAAAGCTCCCCACTTCTGGATCAAGAATAAATTTATAACAAAAACGAAGAAATACACTAGTAATAACATGTTGGGAATATTGCTATAAAAGCCTCTGATTTCATGTCTGCACTCTCCGGCTTTTAAATGCCCTTATGGCAATCTGTAATGGCTAGCTTTGTATACAGGGTGGTCCACTGATTGTTACCGGGCCAAATATCTCACGAAATAAGCATCCAAGGAAAAAACTACAAAGAACGAAACTTGTCTAGCTTGAAGGGGGAAACCAGATGGCGCTATGGTTGCCCCGCTAGATGGCGCTGCCATAGTTCAATCGGGTATCAACTGCGTTTTTTTTAAATAGGAACCCCCATTTTTTATTACATATTAGTGTAGTACGTAAAGAAATATGAATGTTTTCGTTGGATCAATTTTTTCACTTTGTGGTAGATGGCGCTGGAATAGTCAAAACGCATAAGTACATCGTTTCACGTAACATTCCGCCAGTGCGGACGGTATTTGCTTCGTAATACATTACCTGTGTTTAAAATGGACCGTTTACCAATTGCGGAAAAGATCGATATCATGTTGATGTATGGCTGTTGTGATCAAAATGCCCAACGGGCGATTGCTATGAATGCTGCTCGGTATTCTGGACGAAATCATCTAAGTGTCTGGACCGTTCACCGTATAGTTATGTTATTTTGGGAAATAGGAAGTGATCAGCCACCTGTGAAACGTCAACCACAACCTGCGACAAATTATGATGCCCAAGTAGGTGTTTTTTTTTTTTTACGTCGGTGTTGAGAATGCTACATCAACATCGACTGCACCCGTACCATATTTCTATCCATCAGGAATTGCATGGCGACGACTTTGAACGTCGTATACAGTTCCGACACTGAGCACAGGAGAAATTACGGGACAATGACTGATTTTTTGCACCCTTTCTATTTAGCGACGAAACGTCATTCACCAAAAGCGGTAACGTAAACCGGTATAATATGCACTATTGGGCAACGGAAAATCCACGATGGCTGCGACAAGTGGAACATCGGCGATCTTGGCGCGTTAATATATGGTGCGGCATTTTGGGAGGTAGGACAAATAGCTGTCATTTTATCGATGGGAATCTAAATGGTGCAATGTATGCTGACTTCCTAGGTAATCTTCTGCCGAGGTTACTACAAGATATTTTACTGCCTCACAGAATGGCGAGTCACTTCCTACATGATGGAAGTCCGGCACACAACTCGCGTGCGATTGAAGCGGTATTGAATAGCATATTATATGACAGGTGGATTGAACGTCGAAGCATCATACCATGGCTCGCACGTTCACCGGATCTGACGTCTCCGGATTTCTTTCTTTGGGGAAGGTTGAAGGATATTTGCTATCGTGATCCATCGACAACGTGTGACATCATGCGTCAGCACATTGTCAATGCATGTGCGAATATTACGGAAAGCGAACTACTCGCTGTTGAGAGGAATGTCGTTACACGTATTGCCAAATGCATTGAGGTTGACGGACATCATTTTGAGCTTTTATTGCATGAATGTGGTATTTACAGGTAATCATGTTGTAACAGCATGCGTTCACAGAAATGATAAGTTCAGAAAGGTACATATATCACACTGTAACAACCGAAACAAAACGTTCAAACGTACCTACGTTATGTATTTTAATTTTAAAAAAACTACCCGTTTGCAACTGTTCGTCTAAAATTCTGAGCCATATGTTTGTGACTATTACATCGCCATCTATCATAAAGCAAAATAAGTGGTCCAACTAAAACATTCATATTTCTTTACGTACTACATAAACATGTAATAAAAATGTGGGTTCCTATTTTAAAAAAACGCAGTTGATATCCGTTTGACCTATGGTAGCGCCATCTAGATGGCAAACCATAGCGCCATCTGGTTTCACCCTTCACGCTAGACAAGTTTCGTTCTTTGTAGATTTTTCGTTTGACGCTTATTTCGAGAGATATTTGGCCCGGTCACAATCAATGGACCACCCTGTACAGAAAATGGATCAACGCCTGAAGTGTCGAGGCTTGTTCAATTTTCTCTAACATACGCATCAGTGTGTGTGATAGCAACTATGTTCTGAATACGTGAAATTTTCTTTGCGACTACAGTTACACGAAGATCAGATGTAGATGTAAGATGTACAGTGTGAAGCTAAAGACTGCGTACGTTACGCAAGAGTTCTCTCAGCAGCGACTTGCATCCAGAGGAAGTTCTATCATGCATCTGTTATTAACGGCATGTCACAGTAGACGGACAAGCAACTAGCTTCTTCTCCTTTTGTCACTTGCATTACCAGACAGGTTGGCAGAAATACCTCTTTGTATTAGTTCTTTGAATTGTACAAAAAAAAAAAAAAAATAAAAAGCTAGCTGCTCTGTCTAACTGCTATTTTTCACTGTTGCTGCGTTCTCATATTCTGTCTCATTGCTTGTTTCGTCTTGCGTTATTTGCGCCAAAACCTTTCTTAGCAGATTTCACACTACTAAGCGGGCCAGCATAATGCCTGTGAAGACTCACTGACAGAGCCGGAATAGTGCTGAGGCAACGTCGTGTGAGACACCAGCCAGTCGCAGTGGCGAACGTGGTTACACCTTGCCGCGTTCTGCTGTTGCTTTACCAAGGCCTCTGCTTTCTGATGTTGTGTCTCCAAGGCCTCTACGTGTCTAGAGGATTGTCCCGCGCATTACAAGCTGTTCATATTTCACATAAACTCTTGGCGTCAGAACGTAGCGGTATCTGTGTTCAATTGCAAAAAATGGCGCTGAGCACTACGGGACTTAACATCTGAGGTCATCAGTCCCCTAGAACTTAGAACTACTTAAACCTAACTAACCTAAGGACATCACACACATCCACGCCCGAGGCCGGATTTGAAGCTGCGACCGTAGCGGTCACGCGGTTAGAGACTGAAGCGCCTAGAACGTCTCGGCCACAGAGGCCGGCGTTCAACTGCAGCCTGAGAATTACTCCACAGCAGCCATCCACCCAGTGTGCGTCATCCACCCTCGCCTACTTTCAACGGCCACCTCCGCTGGCTGTTGGTTTAAGTGCCGGTGGGAGCTGGTCTTACCCGCGTCTGAACGCTCACGGTCCGCCTGTGATCTCCACCAGAGCGTAATCAGGAGACTCCTCGGCGTCTACAAGGGGCCCTGGGGATCGGTGCGCGCTTGCCCAGGCCTCGCACCTGACCTTGTGGCTCTAGCCGTCTGGGGCACATACGCCTTGCTGCCAGAGGAACGCCTAACGCAGCACCGTAGTGCAGGGCTGCAGACGCTGGGACTCTGCCGCGACCGCTTAGCTGCCCGGCGTTCTCGCTGCGACCGCAGAAAAGCAAGCTGTCTTCGTTTTCCCTGAGGTGAGCTTCGCTATTTGGGGCAATGACAGGTCACCGAGAAGCCGCCTTCGACTGCTGTATTAGTCCGTTCAAAATAAAAAAATGTCGATATCGAGCAGTTCTGTTTATGAGGTCGTTGCGGCGCTGGTTCTTAGCACACAAAGCCTTACCCACCACCCTCAGTCTCCTTATTGGCATTCAAGTGTGTCCATGGCCAATGGACGATTCTGATAGCTTAATATGAAAAACTCATTGTCATGTGCAAGGTTGTTGTATTCAGCCACTTCAGTCACTTACATTTGTAGTACAGGCTACTTCATGTAACTTTTGTGCTTCACCTGAGACAGGCTCGACATTTTTGCCACGGCTCTCCCACATGGAGTAATAAAACATGAACGAGAATTTATATGTTATATTTCGTTTGAACATTAAACGTAGATCTGTAGACCATTCCTTTCCCTCTATATCCATTATTTTTCGTCTAAATTACTGCCATGTATTATTTTAACCCTCCGTTTCCTTGAATTAGTTTCATTTTATTAGTAACTCTTGGTTATCATTAACTCATGTCATTAGTCTTCCTTTTATAGGCGAAAATAGTTTTTATAAAGTTGTAAAATATTCGACCCGCTTTTAAAATACTAAGCAGCAAGGTTTTAAATGTCAAATAAATTAAGTGAAATGAAATGAACTACAGTGCTGTCGGATTGATCCTTTGGTAAATCTGGATTTGTCGGACTGACTGCAGCAGTTGAACACTGTGACAGGTCACGAATATGAACATTGCAGAAATGTGATCAGAGTCTGGTAGTTTCAAAGAATTTCCCATTACATAAACTTAACGAGTGCATTAGTTTTCTGAAACGTATTTTTGTGTCTTCTTTCCTTCAAGTATTCAGGTGGTTCACTATGAGGTATAAATTGTATCTGTGACGTTGGCAACTTTATTTATGATCAACGAGGATTTACCACTCGTTCCCCATAGGTGTTTCATAGGTCAGTAGATTTTCAGTTACGTACTTGACAAAAAGTGATAGTGATACATAGAGTTAATGAAATTATTCTAATACGACCTCGTCCCATCGTAAGATGCTTGAGCGTTCAACAGACGATTTCTGAAATTATATCGAGCTTAAGCTGAAGGTTTAAAATCCTCGAACCTTGTCACAGACTACGTAAACGGTTTCAGAGACAGTAAACCATGTTTTGGAATTTATTCTGCCCTGATACACTGAATTGTCATTGTTCTACTTCTTTATATCTTCCTATTTTTACCATTATTGGGGCAGCAAGTCCGTAGTACAGGAGACATTAAGTTGCAAACAACCCCAAGAAATAGACACAGGGGAACAAAACAACCGTATGTATGTACTGTTAGCAATACGTGTCGCTTGAATTACGCTAAGAAATATTTTTATACATATGGGCTGGTTGCGTCTTTGCACATACTTTCATTTTTTGTCAAAGAGGGTGTGTATGATGTGGACTGAAATCTGTGCATAATGAAGGAGGTATTTATATTTTGAGGTCTTCAGTCATTCACATTACATCTTCATGATATGGACGTAGTCCTACCGACTGCTTGGCAAAGGAACATGGAAAGATCCTGTCGCAGATGAAGCTCGCATATGGTTCATGTGACTGCTCTAGGGTTTTAAACCGATGAACACCTACGACGGCGTACTGAGATGTAGCGTCTCCGAAACTTTTATGCAAAAACTCTTAACGCCCTGTTGATGACTAAGTTATTAACATAGTACACCTTCATTCTTCTTGTCTACATATTTGCAGCTCCCTGCCACACGAGAGCTCCGAATTGTAGCACGTAACAGGTTGGTATGTAGCTTAACTACGTCGCTGCGTTAGAGACAGAGAGCATTTCTAAGAGTTCTTCCGCACATATATCACCCTCTACTTCAGCACAATACCTGATCACATACGAGCGCTGCGACACCTGCAACAATTTATCGAATTGTGTTCACTGTCACTGATCACCCTCCATACAGTTCCGACTTGGCCTCATTTTATTTTCTAAAGTTTCCTGAATTTAAATAACACCTTCGAGAAAATCACTGCGATAGTAATGAAGCGGTGCAAGCAGAGGTGAAATTGTGTCTCTGTCAACGAAATCCCACACTCTACAGTGAAAATATCGACTAACTGGTCTCTTTGCGAGATATGCATTCGTAGCCATGTTGATTACGTTTGGAACTAAATTTGTCGACATGAAGAATGAAGGAGCAGAATGTTAACACTGTTTCTTTCTGTTAAAAAGTTTTAACATTTTTCACATGAAAAATTTGGAAGTATTGCGTTTCAACACACCCTCGCAACAGCCCCAGAAATTGTGCATGATTTTCTGTTAGTTTGTGTCAACTATTTTGCTTTGTTGTGCTAAAATGCTGGGCACAATGTTCCCCTTATTTTCGAGGTATTTCCATCGTTATGTGGAATGGTGCTACGTAAGCAGGAATATTATTGAGGGAAATATCTGAAATATCTAATCTGTTTATGTGGAGTTTTCCGCCACAAACGAGATATCCTGTCTGGGGAACATTTTACCTTTTTGTTCACAAGCGACATTTACCTTCATGTTTCCTTCATCTTCTCGTACTTAAATAGTTGTTGCAATAAAGCTGTGTATTTTGCAGATATATTCATAACGCCATATCATGCTGTATTGTAAGTCTTCGTTACTTCATGCTACAGTGCCACATGGGGAACAAGCGGTTGAATTCGCGGTACCACTAGGGATTTTTTCTTGGCGGGAGAACTGGTATGCGATGCACTCAGCCTCCGGAGGCCAACTGAAGAGCTACTCGACCAACTAGCAGCGGTTTCAAGGTCAATAAAACCGACAACTATCGGGAAAGCGGTGTACTATCCTATACCCCTCCGTACCTCATTCGGCTACAACACTGACGGAGGAAGGCACAGCGGTGGTTCGGGCGCGATTGGCCCATCTAGGTCTCGAAAGCGGAACTACAGATTATTTTTCGGGCCCGGAAAGTTTTTTTTCTGTTTTTCCTGAAATGTGGTTCAGTATTTCTGTGCATCTTCCAGAACTGAATTAGTCAAAATAGAAAGCTAATATTTCTAAGGGAAGCTACTATTTACTCTTCTGTTTCACATAGTTTCTGGAAAGGCCTAAAGTCGAATGCGGGCGCAGTTCATAGTAACGAGCACCGTTACGTGGATGGTGATGAAAAGTGGCTATGTGTGTGTGAAGATGCTCGGAGATTTGCAGTTTCAAAGAACGTTGGTGGCGGAGTAACAAACGCAGATAAACTTCCTTCACAGAACGTTTTTACAATAACACCTCACTGCACAGTTTATGACTTTGTCCACCAATTATTTACACATTTGGGTTTATGTAAAGACAGACTAATGTAACGCGTACATTTGTAAATAATCTCAATAAAGTTCAGTATGTCAGAATAAGGTCTTTGTAATGTGGTGTAAACGACAGCTATGGTCTTTAAATTCAATACACTTCCTGACTCATTCAGCTAAACAATACACTGTAATTGTTATCAACCTTTAAAGAAAAATATGTCTTTTGTCAGACAACATTGAATTCCATTAAAAACTAGGATTTTGTCAATTATGCAGCAAGACAAAATTTTCAAAGCTAACTTTGTTCGTAGAAGCTTTCACGAAAGAATATCAGTTTTCACATTTCTGTAATTTGTGTTTCTTGGATTAATGGACTGACGCTGTTACGTTACGGTGTAATTCCGCCTTTTGCATGCCTCTGTAGACGCCTTGTTTCCACTGCATGTTTATCATATACCATCAAATTATATGTCGTTACTTTCGTTAAAATTGAGTGGACACAAAGATTTTCAAATTCTCCTGTGGGAATAACTTTACCACTTTCTGTGCTAGATACGATTCCCTACTGTCTATATAATTGGTCTTTTGAATGTTGAAAATTAGGCTGACAATGAATAGCGCATTGTATTTACAGTCACTGGACGCTCTCAGTCTACTACGCAGTAATTCACAACCAGCTGTCTGCGATATTCACTCACCCTTCCAGATTTGTTGACAGTAACATTTCCAGTATTGGTTTATCAGGATAGCCACAGACTGAAAATACATCTGATACAGTTACTATTTTGCTTTTCTAGCAATGTCCATAAGTGTACAGTAGTTATCAACCATCTTATGAAGGTGAGTTGTGGTCTGGCTTTGCAGATAATTTGTCTGGCGAAGACAGCAGCACAGTGCTTCGAGGGGAAACAGGAAGAACAGTAACTGCACGTAGAGCAAATGAAAATTACAGCTCCTATTATAATATTTTACAATGCATGAGAGTGCCCGCTGCTGAGAATAAATTTAAAGAATATAAAAGAAAGCCATTCTTAGAGCATACTTCCAAAAAACAGTGCGTATTGACAAAATTCTCTTCGTTTAATTCACAGTATGAGTGATATGTGAAGGACAGTTGCTATGTGGCTGGTAGCCAACTAGAATAAACATATGTTAATGTGCAATATTCTATGGAATTCAGTAATACTTTCTTTACTAAATGAATATGACGCGTAACTTTTCAAAATGCGATACCTATAGAAATAAAAATTTTACGGGAAAGGATGCAGAACATTTAATTTTTTGACTTATTGAGTTTTGAAAAGCTACTAATCGTACTCATATAAAACTAATATCGGGTAAAGTTTAATCACAACTGATACTTTGAATGTGGGAAACTGTTAATGATCCTTAATGTAAAAAATGGGATAAGTAGAAAAAATCTCACTCGTTATTTACAAGCTGAGCTGCTTGACCAATTTTTAGATTCTGTGCTCTTACTTTATTTTTGATCAATCCACAGACGTTTAATGTTTTGAACCATATTTACATGAGACTAAAACAGCGGTTTCAGCAGAAATAAATGGCAGAAAGAAACAAGAAGATATGTCCAACTGCAGTGTAACAAATACAGCAGAAATCAATGAGTTTGGTTTAGTGGTAAAATATTGTTAGTAGGAGAAAGTTCTGATTTTTCTCCACTGGTTCAATATTGTAATTAGACAGAACTTCTCTAAACAATTCTTAAAGGGAAGAACAAAAACTGTAGTTAAACTTGTTATTCTACGTATACATTTTCAGAAAAAAGCTTTTTACCACTCTTCCAGGAATGTAGTATCCAGGTTCCTCTTCCAAGCAATCAGGCTCTTCATCCTCAAATTTTTCTTCAACGTTCGTTGCCAAGTCATGTGTCCCACGTACTTGAATATACAACTGCAGTCTTCCATATTCACTTCAACTGACACTAAAGTATTGTTTCAGGGAGTTGGATAAGTCCATTTTTTCAGGTTTTCTGTAGTGTGTCAAACTTAGAACATTTGGATCAGGTACGTGATCCTGGTACATCCGTTTTTAGCGAGTTGGTATAACTTTTCCATGTATCACCAAGGCGTATGAAGTCCCTATTTTAACAATAATTTAATTTAGTTTCCACTTCAGTTTCTATTTCATTGTTGTTCATATCATGTCCTTTATTGCCACTGGCCCATCTGGTAATGGCAGAAGTCCTTACAGTTTAACAAATTCCAGCCCCTAACGTCAACCTATTTCCTGACAAAAATGGTGTTACTTGTGAGGAGGTAATATTTCACCCTGTTTACGAAGACTCTTGTACACTGTACCAAAAAGGCGACCCATAGGCAAGTGCGAATGACCTAGCACTGGAAACATTAGGCATATTTACCTCGCTAAGGCTGGAGATTTTTGAGAATCCATCAGTAGGGAAAATGAGCTAATGGGCATTTCTATTTTGTTCCTGGCAGTTATCGGAAAATAATCTTATACTTTTAGTGTGTTTTCGTATCTATGCGAGCTCATTTGATCCACTACCAGAAGCAAAAATCTGGAGACTTATTTTCAATATCCATAATGCAGAGATGATAATATTGCTTACAGCATCCCAAAACCTGTTGTAAGGATCAGATGAATAATTCAGATGTAGTAACTGGTGCGTTTAATATTCAAGAAAGAAAATCCACTGCGTAGTCAAATTCATAAAAAAAATTTCCTTCACATCTACTTACCTTTCCACCTGCTTCACTTTTCTTCTCACTACGCTCTTCTGCCGCTTCCTAGGAGCAGAAGAGTAGTCCCCTACACGTACACTTCAATCCATTTCCGTCAATTTCTAATGAAGTGCAGTACAAGACAACAGAATGTTTTATCCCACAATGCATTTAACAATAAGCAGTATACAACGTAAACATTGTGGCGAGATTTCTCAATGCTTTCAGTCATGGCGTCAAAGATTTTATTAGATTTTAGGTACTATTCAAATTAGTAGTTGGGGGGGGGGATTGGCTTATCGCGATTTGAACCAAATTTCCTGCTGGACATAGTGGGTTTTGAACCAAAGGCCAAACTTTGCACTTGAATTAAACGGTTAAAAATAACTAAATACCAGAAACATAAAAGAAAAGTCCTTTCGGTTCTTTAAGCTTTCAAGTCCATTTTCTTCAAGATTTGAAAATTACTATGATATTCAATCGAAAGAATTTTTAAACAGTCACTACAAACGTGTGTCATATATTCGTCTGAATTATTTTGAACAACTGAGAGTGGATTACAACAACAACCTGCATTGATATAATTACTAGAAACGACATAAATTGGTAATATAGAATGATGAGTGGAAGTTAGTTATTTAGTTATGTGGTCTATAGGTCATTCGACCGATTATTATACCGAAATGATGTAGAACGAGTCAGTTTACAACACACGTATACATAATTATTAGTGTTAACATTAATGAGCACATTACTTCTTCAGTGGTACACAAGCGAGTAAACTTGAAATCAATTATACACACACAATATATATATATATATATATATATATATGTGTGTGTGTGTGTGTGTGTGTGTGTGTGTGTGTGTGTCTGTGTGTGTGTTTTACGACACAAATTCGTCTATGAAGCAAAAGGACTTATCCCAAAAGGAGCTTTGCTACCTGTCACATACTTTATGTTTTCGCATAAATGATCCGAAATTATTTCTCCTTCATACTCAGCTCCTTTCTGACCCACTGAAGCTTTAATTATGAGTAATACACGTCATTTCCCCTAATGTTCTTGACATGGAAATCACTTTTCCTCTCAAATTGTGATAGATTGCTTATGACGTCTTTCAGTAGCGAACATATATATTGTGATGGGGCGGTTAAAACTCCTACCTTTCTTCAGAAGATGGGGCGGTTATTATCCTTACTGCTCGCTTTCATACAGTCAATGTATTGTTTCTAAGTAATGAGCTTCCCCAGACAATAGAACGATTTGGATAATAACAACGTTTAATAGTTTATGCAAAGTCTTCTTCATCCTCAAGCAAATGGCATAGACTGCTGGATAGCCGCGTTTTCCATAGATTATAATCCTCAGACACACGTATTCATGTTATTCCTGCATGCTTTCTGATGTTATCTACCCAACTAGTATAAGATAATATGTTAGGTTTTTTCATGTTACCTCAGGAAATAAATTTATTTCTGGTACCTGCCAGGCTCTCTTGCATTTAATTTTCAAGAAAGTCTATTCCCTGTGTTATATATTGGTTTCCATTTCGCTTACAGAACGTCCCAGCATGCAGTTTTCTATTGCTCGCTGAACTGGCCTCAGATATTACACTATTTTCGCCTTCCGTAAGTCAGAACTGGCAACACACACATTTAGTAAGCTTTCAGTTTAACATAGAACAGAATCACCATATCGAAAACTTTACTTAATTTCTCAGATGCGCTTTCAACCATTTTTAGTACTTCCATTATTCATTTTAACTTCGGCATGGTGGATCTACAAATTGGTCAGTCATGTCTAATTACGTAGACATTACATGGAAGCATGTATTATAATATTCACTCCCTAAGTTCAGCGAAAATATTAGTATGTAATTTTTTTGTCATGCACGATGCATTTAACTAATTCATCACTTGCAAACTCTAAAAGATAACTGTAAACTATGGTACATTCAAATACTACTGTAAAAAAAGTTACTCTACATAAAACGGAATTTGTTGCCAAACTTGGGACAGTGTAACAGAATTCATTTCTACTTCGTAATTCTCCCTAGATAAACGCCACTGTTTGTTTCTTAATGATAAGTTCACTTACGTAATGGTTCTTGACTACCAGTTAATGAAATGTCGACTATACGGATAAAAGTGTTTTCTTCCACTTGCCTACAGCTGACGAAATTGTGGAGGTTAAGAATTATAAACGCACAGTAAGTTAATAAAATTCTTCTGGGTTTTAAGAAGCATTGTCAGCTGTAATTTTATCATAAAACCCAGAAGAATTTTATTGACTGCGACAACGGCCTCGGAAGCCTATGTTTACATTTAACGCGTAGTAAGTTGTTACTATAACATAGGCACTTTCAAGTAAAGCGTAATGTTTGTTCTGTGGAGGAAATGCTAATAACAATAGTATTACATTCTAAGCTGTCGTTCGAACTGATAATAGTTAATCGTGGAAGGAATTTGAATTCTTACAGCAAAATCTGAAAGAGAATATTTAAAGTAATAACCCTAACATACTAGATTTGATAGAGGTTTCATCAGAAAAAATCTTCCATTTCACTACACACAAAACCTTACCAAATTAGATGAGTAAATATACGATAAATTCGCATTGCAATCCAGCTGTATTTGCAATTAGCAGCAATGATTTTAGAAACAGTGGGACAAAGCTGGAGCAATGCAGAATCAGTGCTATGAAATACACAATTCAGGGCGCAGAGTGATTACGTAAAATGCATAATTTACCCTATAAACAAAAATTTGTCATAGAAATTCTGTGTCAGTCTTGTTATTAGCTGTCATATATGTACGAACTCAATGGCAATCTGCAACTTGCCGAAATGAATAACTAAAATATTCGATAATCAGTGGTTACCAAAATAGACACCTTTTTTAGCTATAACATAATTAATGAAACCCAAGACGTGGTGATATCTGCTAATGGTGTGCATTTAATAACACACTGTCTTCACAGCTCTCACGTAACCTGACAACAAACTATATAAATGTAATTTATTTAAATAAAAAGTTTACCACTTAGTTGTCTTCTTTTATGTCCACTGTATGATGGTCATCTTGTGATTTACACGCACTACACTGTGTCTTAGCAAGAGAAAACTCACCACTCATCGTACACATGACAACTCTCAAATGATTCACTCAAGGTTTTGTTTCACTCAAGGTTTTGTTGTAGTGTCTTAGCAAGAGAAAACTCACCACTCATCGTAGACATGACAACTCTCATATGATTCACTCAAGGTTTTGTTGTAGTATCGTCAGACAAAAGACATACCGACACCAAAACCCATGCACAGCCCAAAGGCGAGGGTCCAACCGCAGATTCTGAGTGCTTTGCTGCGACAGCTCTCCGTGTCAGACTCTTTGTCTCCGTCACACTCAACGTCTACCCACACAGATTCGTCATCACTCCTAACTGATATATGCGCTGCGTCTGCTGCAGGTGACTCGCTGGCGGTGATGCAACTTGCAGCATCACAGGCTGCTGCTGGTACGTCGTTGTCTTCTGAGAGCGGTTTGCCGGAATCTAGACTGCGGGTATCCTCATCGCCTTCCGAAACCACCGCTATGCTAGTCTCTGTTGGCGGTGAAGTAACCTGATTCTGATCGCAGAACCCTTCGTCTTCAGAAGCGTCAGAGAACTTAACGGTCCGTCTCCTGTTAGGGGACATGAAGACTGCTAGCTTCTAACGTACTTCTTATCACGTCTGGAAGGATGTTCTTGTATTTGCTGCACTAACGTAATGCTTTATTCTTTGTTAAAGCTCTTCTGTATTAACATCTACTATCAATTTAGACTGTTCAGCTTGTGGTCAACGGTCCCGTACACAAGAGCTGCAGGTTTCGTACTGAGCCCCTGTAATTGCTGCTGGATGTTTTTGTACACTGTCGATGGATTCGGTTACTGTGTGTTTCATCGGAGGCTGCCTCACTACTCGCGAACCTGCGTCACTGTGGTCACGCACGCACAGCCACATCCGTCCACTGACCACATCCGCAGATAACGGCGAATGCAATGTCGCGCTACCGCGTAATGCAAGCGTGTTTATGTACACGGCTGTGGTGCCTAGTCACCGTCACGAGCGATGATTTCACAAGCAAAGATGGAAGCACGCCACAGAATCGCTGCAAGATCTTTCTGCTGCTCATGGCACTTCGAGGTAAACACTTATCGATACAGGGTAACTGCAACTTTCAATTTTTGTTACACGAGTTTTATATACGCCTAGAAAGTTTTAAACTTTCTTGTTTAATAAGCACTGATACTAGACAAAGCATAAGGTTACGAGTAGATACAATCGTACCGGCAAAGTGTCGAGTACTAACAGGGGAGCGAAAGCATGAAAAAACTAGGGATTTATATCTGTGCAAGTCTGCAGTCGAATAAGAACGGCTTGCCGCTGTGGCCGAGTAGTTCTAGGTGCTTCAGTCTATAATCGCGCTGCTGCTACGGTCGCAGGTTCGAAGCCTGCCTCTGGCATGGCTGTATGTGAGGTTCTTAGGATACTTGGGTCTAAGAAGTTCTAAGTCAAGGGGAACTGTGACTTCAGATGTTAAGTCCCATAGTGCTTAGAGCCATTAGAAACATTTTGAATAAGAATGTTCAGTATCTCACAGATCATGCCAGTTCAAACAACTGGACATAGCTCTCATGTAGTATCATTGAGGGCTGTCTACGATGGACGCCATTAAGAAAGGTATACACCGCATCCGCCTTAGCACCCACACTAAGCAACCTAGGAAGAAAACTTAATGATTCCTCCTCCGAAACACATCTGCTGTATGGCTGCGAACCACCTACCAGAGTACGATGTGCAACAAATTCTTTGTGTTGAGTGGAAGCTCAGGATGATATAACTATAGCTGTTGTTGTTGTGGTCTTCAGTCCTGAAACTGGTTTGATGCAGCTCTCCATGCTACTCTATCCTGTGCAAGCTTCTTCATCTCCCAGTACCTACTGCAACCTACATCCTTTTGAATCTGCTTAGTGTAGTCATCTCTTGGTCTCCCTCTACGATTTTTACGCTCCACGCTGCCCTCCAATACCAAATTGCTGATCCCTTGATGCCTCAGATAATGTCCTACCAACCGATCCCTTATTCTGGTCAAGTTGTGCCACAAACTTCTCTTCCCCCCAATCCGATTCAATACTTCCTCATTAGTTATGTGATCTACCCATCTAATCTTCAGTATTCTTCTGTAGCACCACATTTCGAAAGCTTCTATTCTCTTCTTGTTCAAACTATTTATCGTCCATGGTTCACTTCCATACATGGCTACACTCCATACAAATACTTTCAGAAATGACTTCCTGACACTTAAATCTATACTCGATGTTAACAAACTTCTCTTCTTCAGAAACGATTTTCTTGCCATTGCCAGTCTACACTTTATATCCTCTCTACTTCGACCATCATAAGTTATTTTGCTCCCCAAATAGCAAAATTTCTTTACTACTTTAAGTGTCTCACTTCCTAATCTCATTCCCTCAGCATCACCCGACTTAATTCGACTACATTCCATTATCTTCGTTTTGCTTTTGTTGATGGTCATCTTATATCCTTCTGTCAAGACACTATCCATTCCGTTCAACTGCTCTTCCAAGTCCTTTTCTGTCTCGGACAGAATTACGATGTAATTGGCGAACCTCAAAGTTTTTTTTTCTTCTCCATGGACATTAATACCTACTCCGAATTTTTCTTTTGTTTCCTTCACTGCTTGCTCAATATACAGATTGAATAACATCGGGGATAGACTACAGCCCTGTCTCACTCCCTTCCCCACCACTGCTTCCCTTTCATGTCCCTCGACTCTTATAACTGCCATCTGGTTTCAGTACAAATTGTAAATAGCCTTTCACTCCCTGTATTTTACCCCTACCACCTTCAGAATTTGAAAGAGAGTATTCCAGTCAACATTGTCCAAAGATTTCTCTAAGTCTACAAATGCTAGAAATGTAGGTTTGCCCTTCCTTAACCTAGGTTCGAAGATAAGTCGTAGGGTCAGTATTGCCTGACGTGTTCCAACATTTCTACGGAATCCAAACTGATCTTCCCCGAGGTCGGCTTCTACTAGTTTTTCCATTCGTCTGTAAAGAATTCGCGTTAGTATTTTGCAGCTGTGACTTATTAAACTGATAGTTCGGTAATTTTCACATCTGTCAACACATGCTTTCTTTGGGATTGGAATTATTATATTCTTCTTGAAGTCTGAGGGTATTTCGCCTGTCTCATACATCTTGCTCACCGGATGGCAGAGTTTTGTCAGGACAGGCTCTCCTAAGGCCGTCAGTAGTTCCAATGGAATGTTGTCTACTCCAGGGGCCTTGTTTCGACTCAGGTCTTTCAGTGCTCTGTCAAACTCTTCAAGCAGTATCGTATCTCCCATTTCATCTTCATCTACATCCTCCTCCATTTCCATAATATTGTCCTTAAGTACATCACCCTTGTATAGACCCTCTATATACTCCTTCCACCTTTCTGCTTTCCCTTCTTTGGTTAGAACTGGGTTTCCATCTGAGCTCTTAATATTCATACAAGTGGTCCTCTTTTCTCCAAAGGTCTCTTTAATTTTCCTGTAGGCAGTATCTATCTTACCCCTAGTGAGATAAGCCTCTACATCCTTACATTTGTCCTCTAGCCATCCCTGCTTAGCCATTTTGCACTTCCAGTCGATGTCATTTTTGAGACGTCTGTATTCCTCTTTGCCTGCTTCATTTACTGCATTTTTATATTTTCTCCTTTCATCAATTAAATTCAATATTTCTTCTGTTACCCAAGGATTTCTGCTAGCCCTCGTCTTTTTACCTACTTGACCCTCTGCTGTCTTCACTACTTCATCCCTAAAAGCTACCCACTCTTCTTCTATTGCATTTATTTCCCCATTCCTGTCAGTTGCTCCCATATGCTATCCTTGAAACTCCGTACAACCTCTGGTTCTTTTAGTTTATCCAGGCCCCATCTCCTTAAATTCCCACCTTTTTGCAGTTTCTTCAGTTTTAATCTGCAGGTCATAACCAACAGATTGTGGTCAGAGTCCACATCTGCCCCTGGAAATGTCTTACAATTTAAAACCTGGTTCCTAAATCTCTGTCTTACCTTTATATAATCTATCTGAAACCTGTCAGTATCTCCAGGCTTCTTCCTTGTATACAGCCTTCTTTTATGATTCTTGAACCAAGTGTTACCTATGATTAAGTTGTGCTCTGTGTAAAATTCTACCAGGCGGCTTCCTCTTTCATTTCTTTGCCCCAGTCCATATTCACCTACTACGTTTCCTTCTCTCCCTTTTCCTACTACCGAATTCCAGTCACCCATGACTATTAAATTTTCGTCACCCTTCACTATCTGAATAATTTCTTTTATTTGATCATACATTTCTTCAATTTCTTCGTCATCTGCAGAGCTAGTTGGCATATAAACTTGTACTACTGTAGTAGGTGTGGGCTTCGTACCTATCTTGGCCACAATAATGCGTTCACTATGCTGTTTGTAGTAGCTTACCCGCATTCCTATTTCCCTATTCATTATTAAACCTACTCCTGCATTACCCCTATTTGATTTTGTATTTATAACCCTGTAGTCACCTGACCAGAAGTCTTGTTCCTCCTGCCACCGAACTTCACTAATTCCCACTATATCTAACTTTAACCTATCCATTTCCCTTCTTAAATTTTCTAACCTACCTGCCCGATTGAGGGATCTGACAATCCACGCTCCGACCCGTACAACGCCAGTTTTCTTTCTCCTGATAACGACATCCTCTTGAGTAGTCCCCGGCAGGAGATCCGAATGGGGGACTATTTTACCTCCGGAATATCTTACCCAAGAGGATGCCATCATCATTTAATCATACAGTAAAGCTGCATGCCCTCGGGAAAAATTACGGCTGTAGTTTCCCCTTGCTTTCAGCCGTTCGCAGTACCAGCACAGCAAGGCTGTTTTGGTTATTGTTACAAGGCCAGATCAGTCAATCATCCAGACTGTTGCCCCTGCAACTACTGAAAAGGCTGCTGCCCCTCTTCAGGAACCACACGTTTGTCTGGCCTCTCAACAGATACCCCTCCGTTGTGGTTGCACGTACGGTACGGCTATATGTATCGCTGAGGCACGCAAGCTTCCCTACCAGCGGCAAGGTCCATGGTTCATGGAACTATAGCTAGCATGTTGAAAATTTTGACGCCTAATTGCACCCATAACTAAGAGACAAGGTTGATGTTACTAATGCCGAATAGACAGGAGTGGTTGCTTCTAGAGCTGAAAGATCCAGATGGAATTCTAGAAGCGAATCATGTGTCAATGAGGAGAGATCAAACAAGGATATATCACACGAACTGTCTGTTATATCCGGCGACGTGCCCAATTGCTTGCAACGTCCAACGCCATTGATGTAGACAACTTAAGGTCTAAAATAAAATAATTCGTAATTTATTTCTGCTGACGTCTGTTTCCGATGGAATATGTTTCGTTTTTGTACTTTCCATAATGTGTACTTATAGTTTCGTTTTAATTTATGTATATTTCTCGTTCTTTTATTACTTGAACGATGATTCTGACACGTTAATAAGCAAAACATAAATTTTCGCTTCATATTCCAGCTTACAATACCTACTATAATCAATTTTCGTAGACAACTTCTTAGCTAATGCCTCATACCGTCTTTTATATTCAGTTCTGAACATCATAGCAGAGTGCCACATTTTTTTATCAGTGTTTTGAATTCCTCATTACGGAATGTAACGTTAATATAATGTCTTCATTAACATCTCGGTTTTCATTTGGCATTTGTTTGCAGAAAAATAGATAGGGTGTCCCTAGTCTGAGTTGTGAAAAACTGGTCTGAAAACAGCTTTAAGAGAATTTCATGAAGTTCACTGTAGTATATTCACTGCCATTCATAGTAAGGGACAATGAGTGTCTAGCGGAATTCAAAATAACCTCTCAGCTCAAGATCAGCGTGAGTATGAGACAGTAAACCTGTTCAGGCAGACTGATTAACTTCGCAAATATTGTCGTTTGCAATTCTGCCTGCATTCATCATCCTGTGCTGCAAAAAAAGGCGAAGTAAACGAAGGCTTTTTCCATTCAGACTAGTTCAAATCCTAAACTATTACTGTTGAAATAATAGGACAATGATGGTAGTATCCATTCCGTACTTCCAAAGGGGTTATCTGTGCTGGAGAACCAGTACATTAATTTAACAAGATGTCTGAAATATGAGGTGTTTCCCAACTGAATTGCGAGGAAAATGTAGTGGATGTACACAGATTTAGCGATTCTTTTCACTATTAAAATTTAAATAAGAGTAAAAACATGCTACTCATAGTAATTTATTGCAACTGTAACACAAATTTTTTTATGGCCACTGCATCACTTAAACCACCAGTTGCTATGTCTTTCAGTATTCAGCAGTCCCATCAGTCTTTAGTGCAAATATTTCTCCAAGAAATAAAAATTCTTACATCGGTAAGCCGTCATTTATCTCCGAAATAATTATTTTCTTTCCCTCAAATATTTAAACAGATTATGAATCCGATATTTTGCATCATGATAATTACCATTAATTCCTTTGTAGCGTTTGTGTGAGACCGTCAAATTCATTATAGCTTATGTAAGATTTTGTGAGCTTGTCAAGATGTGTCAAAATACTTTCCGTTTGAAACGCGCTCTGTGATTTCGTATTAGAATGCTTGGAAGCGACATGATGACAATATGACGGAGTGGAATCCGACTACCATTTACCCTACTTAGTCGTGAAGTCCCTGCAAAACCAACCGGCCACGGTATCGCCCTCTTCCAGTGGACACACTTGAATGCGGTTTGGAGTGCCACTGGGTCAGCACACAGCTATCTCTGCTGCCCTCAGATTACGATTTCTTGGAGCCTCTGATTCTCGTTCAAGTCCCCCTCAGTTGTCATAACGAGGCTGAGAGCATTCAGATCCAGCCATCCTAACAAAAAAAGATTACGAACAGAACCATAAATTTGGCCTGGGTCTTCAAAATATGAGTTAGACACGTTTGTAAATATTATATATCGTAAAATGCAGTAGCAGTGCCTCACTCTCTCCCATAATAGACGTTTAATATCAAAGCAGTATGGTTTTTCTATTAATAACTTGGACAGTGGACCAAAACTTGGTTCTACAGGTTGTCCATCAGCATAATGTTAGTGAAAATTAACTTCAAGTTGACCTCTACCATTTCGTCAGTTTGATCCATCTCTGTTTATGAGGACTGACATTTATGAGCGATTTAAGCATTAAAAGTTTTTATATTAATTCCTTTCATAGTCTAGATCGCTAATTATTAGTTGCGGCTAATGCAAAGTAAAATTTTGACTGTCGCGGAACAAAACTATGAAGACTTTAACTGACACAAAATATGGAAGACCGCCCATGATCCTCTATTAATCAGCAATGTAATTACGTAAAGGAAACAACGTATGGTTGTCCATAAGAAAAGAAAAGAAAGAAAGACATCATCGAAAGGCATCGCCCTGCACGATACCACAGACAAGCCTTCTATATCCAGCTGAAGAACCCTACCCGTAAATGAAGAAAAACGCCATCAGCTGGTTAAAGGAGCAAAATGGAACGAACTAAGCAGATTTCTGATTGTTCACAAGCACACAGCACTACAAAGCACAATAAAATAACCATTATTATCAGAAATATGCTTTCTGACTCAAAAAAATGTATAACGCGAATTCTACAAAAGTGTCACCTAAGAAAGTACTCAATGGACAGTTTCTTACAGACCCGGGGGGCCGAGTGGACGTACGGCCGAATTGCTCAACACGTGGGGCGTGAGATCTCCACAGTACATCGATGTTGTCGCCAGTGGTCGGCGGAAGGTGCACGTGCCCGTCGACCTGGGACCGGACCACAGCGACGCACGGATGCACGCCAAGACCGTAGGATCCTACGCAGTGCCGTAGGGGACCGCAAAGCCACTTCCCAGCAAATTAGGGACACTGTTGCTCCTGATGTATCGGCGAGGACCATTCGCAACCGTCTCCATGAAGCTGGGCTACGGTCCCGCACACCGTTAGGCCATCTTCCGCTCACGCCCCAACATCGTGCAGCCCGCCTCCAGTGGTGTCGCGACAGGTGTGAATGGAGGGACGAATGGAGACGTGTCGTCTTCAGCGATGAGAGTCGCCTCTGTATTGGTGCCAATGATGGTCGTATGCGTGTTTGGCGCCGTGCAGGTGAGCGCCACAATCAGGACTGCATACGACCGAGGCACACAGGGCCAACACCCGGCATCATGGTCTGGGGAGCGATCACCTACACTGGCCGTACACCTCTGGTGATCGTCGAGGGGACACTGAATAGTGCACGGTACATCCAAACCGTCATCAAACCCATCGTTCTACCATTCCTAGACCAGCAAGGGAATTTGCTATTCCAACAGGACAATGCACGTCCGCATGTATCCCGTGCCACCCAACGTGCTCTAGAAGGTGTAAGTCAACTACCCTGGCCAGCAAGATCTCCGGATCTGTCCCCCATTGAGCATGTTTGGGACTGGATGAAGCGTTGTCTCACGCGGTCTGCACGTCCAGCACGAATGCTGGTCCAACTGAGGCGCCAGGTGGAAATGGCATGGCAAGCCGTTCCACAGGACTACATCGAGCATCTCTACGATCGTCTCCATGGGAGAATAGCAGCCTGCATTGCTGCGAAAGGTGGATATACACTGTAGTAGTGCCGACATTGTGCATGCTCTGTTGCCTGTGTCTATGTGCCTGTGGTCCAGTCAGTGTGATCATGTGATGTATCTGACCCCAGAAATGTGTCAATAAAGTTTCCCCTTCCTGGGACAATGAATTCGCGGTGTTCTTATTTCAATTTCCAGGAGTGTATTAAAAACGAGAAAGAAAAAAGGGAAAAAATGAAAAGTAAAAGCATTCCCCTCGGCAGCTTTAGGTAGACAACCCGAAACATGGAGAACGTTATGAGATTAGCTTTCGAAGACTAGGATTCCGGAGCGGCAACTGATCAAGAAACGTTGAGGAACATTGGCTATTTAGACATGTTCAAAGGCCATACAGCTGACTGCATTTGCGTTATTACGCGTTGTGTCTACTGCGTAATCTGGAGCTAGAATAACAATGTGCACAAGGTTCAAACAAACAACTGACTCATCAGAAACGCCAGGGAGATGATGATGCGCATATACCTCACCGGGATACAGGATTATTTCCGCAGCGGTAACTGGCGTCATTACGAAGAGGCAGTCCACCGAATTATAAGCAACTGGCAACTATCTGCGACGTAGTGTTATATGGTATTTTTATTCACATGTGTGCTTTCATCGAAACTGCTGAAAAGGTTGGAGCAACGTAACATTGCTGCGGAAGATTTTCGTCAAGTCACGATTATTCACATACGAACACTATGGTTTCTCTCCTTTCTTATTGGATTCACTCAATGATTCATGGGAAAAACGATTGTTGGTAAGCCCCCAAATACGCTCAAAATTCTCTGTATTGATTATTTCGCAAAGCGTATGTATGTGGTAGTATGGTTTGTTTCGACTCTCCTTGGGTGATGCTAACGTGGAGTACCGAGATAAAACCTACCTGCGATCCACTTCACCTTCCTTGCACGGACGTCACCCTCTGGAGTAAATGAGCATCTCCGTGACGAAATGCGCTTTTCTTCTTTTGTTCAATTGCTTTACTAATCCTACCTGCTGAAAATTCAAGTCTGAGGAGTATAATTTAGAAGAATAAATGAAAGGCGAGTTTTGTAAGACACCTCTTCCCTTAGTCTCTATACCGGTAATGTCTAGCTGTAATCTGCTGCACCATTACTATTATAGGTCGTTCCAGTTTAATTTTCTTTGGACGTCCACGCCAAGATATGTGACTAATGTCTTAGTGGTTAGCGATTTATTGACAAACTCCAGTCAGACAATAAAATGTGTCTCCACCTATTTATGTTTCATAGTTTGCATTTAGTTACAACCAGGGTCAACTGATAGTCCGAACTGCAAACGTAGATTATCTGCATTTTGCTACGGTTGTTTGGCCTTGTAAATTACCTATGTTCAAGAGAAACAACCCCAGTACAGGCGCATGATACAATTTTGTGTTAGTCCCGAAATTACACTTACATCTGACGATTTTTCTCCTTGAAGAAAAGCTTTCCGGTTGATATTTACAGTCTTGTATAACCAAAGTAGTCAAATTACAGTTTAGTAGCACTATACCCCTATGTATATGTAGACGTAACTTCCTAATGGATAGCTCTCTTAATAATTTAAGGGTTCTCTCCACAGAACGTTTTTAGTGTTATTACGCAGCTACATCCGTTACTCCCTTGTCCTGATGTTTTTGTTCCGTTCTCGGATTCTGTTTCCTACGGTTTAAAGTTTTCTCAGACTGTTAACTTTATGTTACATGGAAACCTAATTATTATGAATAATTATGGTATTTGTGAAACATACTTTATTGGCCAACTGAGTATATGATTGGAGGAGTCGTTGTGGACATATGTGTGAGTGGGTGCACATATTGTGGATTCAGAGGATAAGAGGTTACCATAGATACTCAAATGTTTGTCTGATAAAGTGAGAGCCCACGGAGTATCAGACCAGCTGTGTGGCTGGATTGAAGAATTTTTAGCAAACAGAACACAGCATGTTGTTCTCAAAGGAGAGACGTGTACAAACGTTAAAGTAACCTCTAGCGTGCCACAGGGGAGTGTTATTGGACCATTGCTTTTCACAATATATATAAATGAGCTAGTACATAGCGTCGGAAGTTCCATGCGGCTTTTCGAGGATGATGCTGTATTATACAGAGAAGTTGCAGCATTAGAAAATTGGAGCGAAATAGCAGGAAGATCTGCAGCGGAAAGGCACTTGGTGCAGGGAGTGGCAACTGACCCTTAACATGGACAAATGTATTGCGAATATATAGAAAGAAGGACCCTTTATTGTATAATTACATGATAGCGGAACCAACACTGGTAGCAGTTACTTCTGTAAAATATCTGGGAGTTTTGCCACAGGGTTATTTGGTAAGCATGATAGCGTTACGGAGATGTTTAGCGAAGTCAAGTGGCAGACTCAGCAACAGAGGTGCTGTCCAGGTTTCGAGAGAGTGCGTTTCTGGATGAGGTATCGAATATATGGCTTCCCCCTACTTATACCTCCCGAGGAGATCACGAATGTAAAATTAGAGGGATTCGAGCGCGCACGGAGGCTTTCCGGCAGTCGTTCTTCCCGCGGACCATACGCGACTGGAACAGGGAGGTAATGCAGTGGCACGTAAAGTGACCTCCGCCACACACCGTTAGGTGGCTTGCGGAGTGTAAATGTAGATGTAGATGTAATGCTCCGTCACTCTTCTCTGTTTTGGTTACCACAGTCATTGATTGTCATCGGTAACACACTGCATTTCTGCCACTGTCATTCCCGATGGCAACGCTAACTGGTAGCCATCGTCTCGCTCAAAATTGGCATCTGACATGTTCACCACTCCAGGCAACCACGTCTTCAACTACTGCTGTTGTCAAGTATGTGAACGTCAAGTAAGTCGATAACGTATCCGCTTTCCTTGCGGTGTTTTTAATGATTGACGTCTCTCGTACAGCCGCCAATGAATACTACCCAGTTAATTACAATACTATTTACCTCTTTAGGAACATTGTGAAGGCAGGAGAGCGATAATCTGGGAATGGACAATGCCAGTAACAAAAAATGTTTACCAAAAGAAACCTAAATTAATTTGAGGCCAGTGCTGCACAAAACAATAAAATCCACACAAGTTTGTCCCCCCGAGGCTTGACAATAAATGCATAACATCTAAAACCACTTGCTACACTACTCTTACACGAATTTAAACAGCGTCCATTATTGCAACCAGTTTATACTTCTAATTGACTCCAAGACTGAATCCGCAACTGCGGGTGAGGTGGAGCAGTGATTTGCACACTGGACTCGCATTCGGGAGGACGACGGTTCAATCCCGTCTCCAGCCATTCTGATTTAGATTGTCCGTGATTTTCCCAAATCGTTTCAGGCAAATGCCGGCATGGTTCCTTTGAAATGGCACGGCCGATTTCCTTCCCAATCCTTCCCTAACCCGAGCTGGCCCTCCGTCTTTAATAACCTACTTGTCGACGGGACGTTAAACACTATCCGCCACCACCACCACCACCACCGCAACTGCCTGCTCAAATTAGGACCAAACATGGTAAATAAAACATTTGAAAAATTCTTATATTACATGGAATCAGATAAAACAAACACACACGTGGAAACAAGCTGTAATCTCAGTGAAGCCTGACATGGTCATGAGAGGAGAGAAGACGACCTTAAAGTCGTTTATCAAATAAAAAATTTAAAAGTAAAAACTTTTTACTGCCTAGACAGCAATTTCATTATCACATTAAACTTCGGTCAGCATGTTCGGTTGCTATCTACAACCATCTTCAGATCAATAAGACATGTACCCTAACAAAATTACGTACTTTCAAGTAGAATACAAAACATTGTAGAAGACGCGAGTAAAAAATAATGGGTAGTTAATTCTAGATGTAACAGTGAATATTAGACAAAGTCATTTAACAGTGTAGTATAAATATGTTAATGCTTATCTGTTAACCTACCGTTCAACATATTAAAAGGCGGTGAATGAGCAGTGAGAAGCATCGTTAGGTGAAGTCATACAGCAACATACATTCGTAGGTACCAAAACAATTAACAATATGTAGTGAGTTAGCCAGGTGGTAGACCTGTCGGAAGAACTGTAGACTAGAAATCTCAAAAAACTTACTCGACATATAAATGGATTTTAAATACAAATATAATAATGGCGTAACGTTAAGATTACAAGCCAGAAATCTGTATTTCGTTTGGAACTGGCCACATGCAGTTCGTAGGAAGCAGATCCTATGTAACTGGTATTAATTCATGAATAAAATCCAAGAAGCTTGTGTCTAAGACCAACTAATTTTAAAACGGTAAAAGTAACAAGTGGATGAAGTTAAAACTACAAGACGCGGAAGCTGCCTTATGTAGATAACTGGCAACGTGCCACTTTATCCCCGCGAGGCTTGACAATAAATGCATAACAACTATAATCACTTGCTACACTACTCTTACACGAAATTAAACAACTTACATTATTGCAACCAGTTTATACTTCTTACTGACTCCAAGACTAACATAGACAAATGTAATGTACTGCGACTATATAGAAAGAAGGCTCCTTTATTGTATGATTATATGATAGCGGAACCAACATTCTCTCCATTCGTATGTGGGAGTCAGTTCATAAAAACATCAAAGTATAGAGTAGCACTGACAGATGTAAATAACAGAATAAAACACAGATCACACGTGAGAGTCAATGATAAAAAAATCAAAGTACAGCGTAGCACTAAAAATGTGAATAACATACAGTAATATCGTGGGTTACCGTCACATAGAAAAGTGTCCAGTTGCATGAGGGGAATTTGGATCGAAGTTCATGATTTGCAGCTGTATAACACGTGTTATTGTGCGAGCATATATGCAACTATTTCAGAAACTGTCAACTGTTCCGTAGCTTTAAACATACAAAGCCATGAAGATCGTAGTAATTTTGTAATAAAGCTAAGTGATTAACAGTCATAAAATCAGAAGGAAGTACGATAGCTTGGTTTACACAAGAATGATTCTGCATGGCGTATAATGTAGTCATCTTTATAAAATCATTCTGTACGTACTTTAAAAGCTTTACTTTTATAAAGCTTTGCGCTTCATTAGGTTGCCGAAATAGGATGGTTCAGCGTCCTCTCCCACCTCCACGTTGAATTTTATGCTAGGGAGCACCAAGCCTATATGTCTGGGAAACTGCTGAAACCCTTAACATCTGTGTGGCGCACCACAATTTGTCATCAATATATGTTAAAAAGTACGAGGTCTTCAGTCAAACTTCCTTGAGAACTTTTGACTGAAATCCTGCTTGAACAAGTCTGTCACAATTAGTGACAGAGGCCCTCCATGGCGAAGCGAGTTATTTTCTCCTAATAGCTACCGCTGAAGAGGAAGAACGTAGAAGTCAGAACAATTTCTACGAGATTAGTCAATGTAGAGTTGAATTTCTCCTTGATCAGCTTTAAGGAATCAGGAGGCGACATTCTCGTGAAGAGGGGGACCACAACGAAACCCCGTAAAGAAACAGTGTTCCTCATGTAATGCTAACATTTACTTAACACCGTTAGATGTTCACTCGGCATGTTTGTAGGTAAACCTATGTTGCTAACAATAGGCCTTAGAGGAATGCCTTGTTTGTTAATTTTTGATGCGCCATAGTATGCTGACAGTGCAGGAACCAGTGGTCGAAGCTCTTTGATGGTGTCCTTCAGCAAGGAAGGGTGTAGAAACTTGATGGTCTTCCTTTTTACTCAGTTGGTCTCTTCTCTTTTCAGTTTCCTGTACAGTGGATCCTTGTAAGTTGTGCAGTTTGCATTTGTACTCCAATAGCGAAGATAATACAATAGTATTTCTTTGTCCGCAGGCAGAGCGACTATTTCAGGATCATTTTGTAGTACTTGGATGGTTAGCTCCTTCCGTTTTCAGTGATATCGTCTTTGGTGGGACGACTTTGGTGACCGTGCAGTTAGGGTAAAACTATAAACTTATGATTCTAAATAATGATCATTGTTTACATTTAGGAGACTTCGGTCCAATTTTTTAACAAAATCGTTGGCAATACTTCTTCAGTTGTAGTTGAATATCTAACGAAAAGCTGATAGGTAACATCACTTTCTAGTTCAATGAGAATATTAAATTTTCTTATCATTACTAAGCAACTATTTGATTGAAAGTTCCACTGTCGCTAAAACAGGGCTGTGAGGCTATTTGAAAATCCAGAGTGTGGTTCTGTTTACAGAGCTCCATTGTGTATCTCACGAACACCAATATTCCTTTGTAACGATTCATTTTGAATGTTACTCAACTTAAGTTTCTTCTGTCTGGTCCATTGGTGAATGAATGCGAAATTTTCATGATTCACAAAATTTATTCGCATTAATTGACATCCGAACTGCACACTCGTCATGTAAACAAAACACGGACAGACTTCACCGATCTGTTTGACTTCCAAAAGTACCCTCAAAACTGACTCGTCGCTGCATCGCTTTACATAGAATTTTAACAATAATTTCTACAATAAAGCATTATTAATTTTGTACAATTTTCATGTTACAATTAAAACTTAGGAATCGTAAAGAAGCTGATGTTAGAGAAGAATAAGGTATAAAAAACAGTAATCAATGACAATCTTTTATAGCAATATCTTTAGTTTTCCATAAGAAAATCATTCTAAACTTTAATTACAATAATGTCTCTTGTATTATTTTAGTTACATAATTAATTACAGTTTTGATTTGGTTACCAATATTCATCGATAGTACCGAGCTCATGCTTTATCCAATTACATGCATAAAATGCGAAAATAAGGCCTCAAATTTTGGAAATTGGAAAACTCTGAGATGTAAACAATTGGAGAGTTAATTAGAAATGTAATAACAAAGAATACAAATTACAGAGGAAGACATAAAAATAATTAACAAATGAAAATACATCGTTTGGTAACAACATTTAAGCTGTTTCTCAAAACAGTTAGCTCTTCTGTTACTGGATTTTTAGATTACCATTTTTTATGGTGTCAGGCAAATCCAGCAACTTCCATGAAAACCCTGACAGTGATAAGCAAATCCAGTAGTATGTCACATAGCTCCGAATAAATCGTGACATTAAATTAACGAAAGTAGTACGAGTAACAAGTGAGCAAATGGAATACCAAAGACTAACACAAGAATGCCTAAATGCGTGTCGTACCTTCCCACCGCGAGACCGACACAGTTCCGAGGGGAGAAACGAGAACAGAAGCCGAGAGCAGAACCGTGTTAAGCTAGAAGGCCCTGCAATAAGGGACGGACTGGACACCCACGTCGCCAGCTAACCACTAGGGCCACTACCACCCGCACGTTTTAGCGTGAGCCTTTTTCGCGTCTCTGTTACGTCAAGGACCACCCCCCGCCCATGTTAAAAGCTAGAGCCCTCCAGAAAAACAGTATAGATCTTACTATAATACAAAAAGGGCCACTACCACCCACAAGTTTTAGCGTCAGACTTTTTTGCGTGTCTGTTACATTAGGACCATCCCCCAGCCCGTGTTAAAAGATAGAGCCCTCCAGAAGAACAGTATAGATCTTACGATAATGCTAAAAGGACCACACCAGCTGCAGATTTTAGCGTGAGACTTTTTCGCGTCTGTGTTACGTTGCAAACTTTAAAAACATTGCCCCACCACGAAAAGTATAACGTTTCTCATTGGATAGACAGAATTTTTGTAGGCGGAGCTTTAGGTTAACATTGAGAACCTGATTGGTCAGATGGAAACACAGCCAGATAGTTTTTTTTAAACCAACTTCGGTAAATTGTAGTAAGGAGAAGTTAGAGGAGAGTTAGTTCCGAGACGGCGAGCTGGATGGCTGGTGCGCCGGCCGCTGTCGCCCTGACGCTGCCTAAACACCGACAAGGTAATGAACGCACGCGATGCCGCATTTTTGAGCGCATAAGGCTTCACTCAGAACTACAGAAGTCTCATCTGTTAAACCCCTTTTTTGCGTAAGACTAGTGTCGATCGTTAATTAAAACTCATGGTGTTCACATTTGCCACTTGAAGAACAGATCTGAAACGCGATGATTTTTCTTTTATATAGTTATTGCGAAGCCACATCAGCCACTGTAATTTGCGACAAGTTAGATAAGTAATTAAAGATAATTGAGGGTCACTGTAGACCATTTGGATAGTTTTCTCATTTGTGAAACTTAAATTAAACCTAGATTATAGATGTGATATGGCATAGGTCATCCTTCGAGCGATTCTAGAACTTGGAAACCCATTCAGGGAATATTCGTTCACATTTTTGTTGAACGCATTTGGTTTTTAGCATCCTGTATAAAAACATCCCCTTTTATCAATAGTGCAATTTATAAACAATATTTTGTGAGTAGAATAAAATTTCCAATGGTAAACTTAACTGCTTTTTCGACGTTATTTTACCAGCTAACTAAAAATAGGAAAGCCTTGAACCCCTTCCACTAAATTTAGTTAGTATTAAGATTCTTTTACAGGGAGTGCAGTGGAGCTGACGCTGAGATCATTAAGTATTTGGTTATATCATCGCTAGTCTCACTGAACTCTTCTGAATTCTACATGTCCTGTGTGGTCTGGCATCTCCTTACCAGCAACAGGTCCCAGGTTCCCTAAAAAACACGCTCAGAGCGTCGTTGCGCGAAAGTGGTAGGGAGACACGATATAGAACAGACACCACCATGAATGTTAAGAATTTTGTTAATTAGAAGCATTGATTTTCCATGCTAAAATATTTGTAGTCTGTAGTTACTTATTGCTACTTCAATTTTTTGATTAGTTACTTAATTTAGTGTATATACATAATTTTAAAGCGACAACAATTCTCCGATAATTATGGCAGCGCAGTTCTTCCACAACATTCGACACGCCTTCGAAATGAATATCAACTTTTTTTATCAAATAGGACAGAATTATATACGTAAAGACACACATATAAAGCCTTAGGAAGCACTGAAGATTCCGATACCTATCCGGATAGATACAAAAATGGTGGTAACAGACATTGATATGAATTTTGTGGGAGACTGTATCGTTATAACTTCCAGGTCTGATCTCTTACGTTTTACCATATGTAACTTTCGACGTCCAAACAAACAGTTAAAATAAACAAAGGTGAACGTTAGTAACTTATATATCTATCTTTTGTGTTGTTACAGCGGAGGCACGTCGCGACCACTGCAACAAGACGGTGGACATCTATGAGGATGTGTCGAGCCCGGAAGTGACGTCAGAGACGGCGGGCCGGCCGATGACGTGCTGGTACCGCTTCCGGTCGTTCCGCGGCACCCCACGAGACTGGGTGCTGCGCATCCGCTTCAAAAAGTTCAAGGTGGGCGTGCTCGCCAACAGCACCCACTGCCTCGGCGGATATGTCCAGGTCAGTGACAGTTGCGTCGAGTTCTTCTGATCACGCCATACCTGTCTTTGATCACGCGGAATGTATCCACCTTCAACTCGAATGCTTTTGCCAGTGACTTCTCGTTTCAGACAGTTCACTCTTGTACTCTCTCTTGTCCCGAAGACATACGATTGCAGCTCATCGTACATTCAATACAAATTTACTGTTTCCGCTTATTAAATAATTATCAACGGTCTGAGATAAAGCGACTGAGATGACGCTGAAACGCCTCCTTGCACTTCGTCACTTCCATGGTTACGTAAGGTGCTGGTTTCTCACTGCACTACATTCTAATTGTTGTTCTCTTCGTAATATATTATGCACTCAGTCTCATGCGGTACTGGAGTTATTCATGCAATCTTGACTGTATACGGAGAGGTCCATAGAAATTGGGCACACTCTGATAGTTACTATCTTTGGAACAAAACGGCTTACCATTGCAGTTTTGCACGGTAGTGTAGTGCATTGTTTTCCCACCAGATCTCGGCGCTCGTATTCCAGCAGATAGCAGTTAAGCAATAAATGACATAAGATTGGCGTCTGAGCAACGCAAGGTCGTATTGAAGTGGTACTAGTAGTAATAGAACATGATGGAGGTACAACGGCAACGGCGTAACGTGTGAGGAAATCAGTCACCAACACGTACAACAGTTTAACGTGTCCAGGATGAATGTGAAACCGACGGTACTGTTCAGGATGTGCATAATGGAAGATCTGGCCCACCAAAAATATTAATAAGTCGAGCATCTACCGCTGCTGTGTTTCAACATATTACAAGGTCACCTAATTAATCTGTGAAGCAGGAGGAATTCAACCTGAACGGTGCTGTAAACCACCACAGTTGCATATACTGGGCTCCTGAAAATCCTCATACTCACGAGGACAAACATGTTAATCAACCAGGTGTTAATGTGTGGTGCGATCTGTCATCGCCTGGTTTTTTTGGTTGATTCTTCTCTGAAGGTACGGTAACTGGTGAGATGAATCCTCATATGGTGCAAATATCGATTTTGCCTCTCATCCGAGAGGTGTTTGGTTATGTAAGGCTTTAATTACAACAAGAGGGCGCTCCGCCTCACTACCAGGCAGATGACAGAGACTTCCTGGAAGACAATCTACCTGGACTATTAATAGGTCGAAGAGGAGTTGTTGAGTGCCCACCATGGTATCCAGTTCTTTTACCTCTTGACTTTCACCTGTGGGGGAACTTTAAAAACGAAGTTTATTAATAGAAGCCAGTTACAGACGTCCTGTGCGGCTGTCACATCTACACTGACAGGAGTTCAGCGGCATCGAAGTTAGTTGGGTGCTAATAGGGGTTACTTTGAACACATAAAATAATCCTCCACCCGAGCAAGAGTTGTGACGGTATGCCATTTTGTACCATTAATGTTGACTGTCAAAGAATGCCCACTTCTTCCTTGACCCCTCTGCATCTGAAAAATATTTGAGCTTCTGATAAAATTCATTTCTAAAATACAAAGCTGAAATCTCACTGTATTATATTAAGGCAGAGATACAGTCAGTTATACAAGAAAGTGTACGCCATAATGTTAAATGTAACGTCCGCAACGACATCTCTGGTACTGGTCTCAAATCTGAACTCAATGCGCTTTCGCACAGTGTATGGATAAACAGTGTGAGGGTTGAATGTTACGTTTTGTCGTGTGCAGCTTTTATTATATGTACTTACTTAAAGCTAGTTTAAACGCTGATAAAATGTGGAGTATTCATCAAAAATGCCTTCTGAGGTCCCTTCAGAAACTTTGGTTCGAACGAGGCAAACTGGGTGCTTCAAGAGGATAGTGATCTGAAACATCACAGTTGTCTCTGTACAGAGTGGAAACAAGACAATGTGGTGTCCACCATCTACTGGCCTGCAATATCTTCGGATGCAAAAAAGATCGCAGTGTTTGTTAGTATATTAAGACGAAGCTTAAAGGAAATCCAGTATGTATTTTGAAATAGCTATAATATAAAATCAGGATGATATGAAGGTCGGTACCGAGAAAATATACAGAAAATCTCGCAAAAGGCATGTCAAAAAGGTTCCATGCTATAATCGATAATAGCGAGGTTTGGATTAACTATTAGGTGATTGTGCAATTAGTAATAACATGTAATTTCATGTAAACATATATATTAATAGTGTCTTTTATTTCATACAGATAACGGAGTGCACTTTCTTGTTGAACTGATTGTAAATTTTACACTTAATTTCTTTTAGTGTCTCACTTCCTAGAATACTGTTTTTAGACCTTCTCTTAAAATTCTGGTTAAAGTAAGAAGTAACGCTCTCTTGACTATTATCCAGTCATGCAGTTATGAAACAATATTAGCTGTAAAACGATTAATTTTTATATACCTGTTGTTAACCCGCTTCAAGTGGAATATCAAAGTCTTGCGAGATTTTCAAAAAACTTTCTTTAGCTGCTGGACGCTCGCATCCCTTGAATTGAATTGCTGCAATTGTCATAGTTCTGTTTCATTTCTTGATTGTGAAGAGTATAACTACGTATATTGTTATCAGATACTTGAGTAAATTCCACGTTGCAGTTTCTTTATAGTCCTGTGATGCGGCAAAATTTAAAATATTACTAATTCTAAGAATATAAGGAACTGAACACTCATATAGCACAATCTATAAAAAGAGTAGAAAATCGGATGCACATAATTATCAGCCAATTTCACTGACATCGATTTGTTGTAGAATCATGGAACACATTCTGTGTCGCGACATAATGACATTTCTAGACTCTGAGAAGCTCATCTGCACAATCCAGGATGGCTTTAGGAAACAGCGGTCATGCGAGGCACAGCTGACACTCTTTGTGCATGATATACAGCAAACGGCCTATCCGATGACGTATGCGGTTGGATAGAAAGTTTTCTAACAGACAGAGAGCAGTATGTCGTCCTGAATGGGGAGACTTTAACAGAAACAAGCGTCACATGAGGTGTGCTTTTTACGATTTACATAAACGGTCTGGTTGATGGTATTGACATATACAAAGTAGTAGCACACGAAAGTTGTGAACGAATCAATGAGGATTTGCAAAAACAAAAATGGGTGGTGTAATTACTGGCAGTTATCTCTCAATATCAGTAAGTGTAACCTACTGCGTATAACAAGGCGAAAATTCCCATTAATATACTAGTACAAAATGAATGCCCATTGTTTGGAAGCGGTAACATCCGTCAATTATCTGGGCGTGACTATTCGAAATGATCTCAAATGGGATGATCAGATTACACAAGTAACCGGTAAGGCGAAATCTAGATTGCGGTTTATTGATAGAATTATGAAGCGGTGCAGTCCTTCACCAAAGGAAATTGCTTACAATACTTTAGTTCGTCCAGTCTTAGAGTATTGTTCGTCTGTATGAGACCCTTACCAGTTGGGACTGATTCAAAAGATTGAAAAGTTCCATGAAGTGCGGCAAGATTCTGACTGGTCCATTTAGCCATCGCGAGAGCGTTACAAATGTCCTAGTAAGTTTGAAGTGGGACACACTTGCCGATAGACGATGCGCTGAACCGAAAGGGCTGCTCACTAAATTCCAAAATCCGATCTTCGCCGAGGGTGTAGAGCATATATTACTACCACCAACTTTCATATCGCGCAATAATTACCATTCAAATGAAAGGGAAATTAGTGCTCATACTGAGGCGTTCAGACAGTCGTCGCGACCCACGAGTGGAAAAGAGAGGGGGATCGGGGGGGGGGGGGGGGAGGAGGAATATGACTTTGGCGCAAATAGTGCTGTCCGCCACACGCGAGGTGTATGTATGTAGATGTAGATATGCTTCCTAAGAAGTCACATACGTCGCTTTCAAAGTCCCCTATACGTAGAAGTCAAGATGTGTAAGGTCTGGAGGCCGTGGTAGGTACTCAACAGCTCCTCTTCGACCTGTCCACTGTGCAGGTAGATCTTCATCCAAAAAGTCTCTGACATCTCTGTGGTAGTGAGACGGAGCACCATCTTGTATATAAAATCTTTGATTTCCAAACACCTCTCGGATGGCAGGTAAAATCGATGGCAACATAAAACGACACTATCCAAGCTGCCGTTGTGGCCTCTTAAATTTGAATCACTTCCGTGCTAGGGCCTAGCAAAGCGTTTGTTTGTGATTCTTGTCTTTCCTCACTCCTCCTTAACTCTGCTTTCATCATCGCGGCCAGTAGCCTTATCCTTCCTGTGTTTACGTAAGACTACTTATTGATTGATTACTAAGATTAAAAGTAACAGTCCTGACGCGTTTAGTCATTGAGTGTGGGGGGGGGGGGGGGGGGATCAACGACTAGTAATAGTTATTGAGCACTTGGCATATTACAATTCAAATTCTACGTCCTGATAAATTATCACCCTAACAACAAGTCGATGACTTCCGTTGTTTATAGATTCAGTTTGAAACCCGTCTGAATTCTGCATGAGAAACATATTTCAGCTGTCATCTAAAACAGCTGTCGGCGATGGTAGCTCACTTTAATCCTGATTGTGGTGAGCAAAAGAAGAGTGACAGATTCCATTGATATTTCAATTTGGACGCAAGACTTTAAAACTGGGACAAGGAAGGATTAAGAGCGACAGTTACTCTGTTCCGTCCTGTTACTAAGTTCAGATTCAGGATAGAAAATAATTGAACTTGTCAAGAAGGAATTTTGAACTCTAATCTCTTTTGAATACATTTACTGAATTACATGTCTTTTATACACATCTTTTAATCCACAGACCGTCTAGAAACATTTCTGAACATAAGATGACGTTGGCAAGCTATGACTACATTAAAATAAATAGTTTGAAGTTCCTTCAATGACAAGATCATTGAAGATAGAGCAGAAGCTCGAAATGAGAAATAAATGGAAATAAAATCGGTCGCGTCTGTTTTGAAGAAATTATTCCCGTTGCTAACGATGAAGTTATGGATCTTCCTATTTGGAAGCAATTTGATATTTGTCGTACAGGGCAAGGAGGACAAATAAAGTAGTCTAGCACAGGAAAATAGGGCATTCCTGACAAAGAACAGTCTACTGGTATCAAACGTAGGCAATAAATTGAGGAGGAAATTCCTGACAATATGTGTCTGGCGTGCACTGAATCATGGACAGTTGGAAAACCGGAACACAAGAAAATCGAAGCTTTTGAGATTTGGTGCTATAGAAAAATGTTGAAAATGAAGTGGATTGATATGGTATGAGGAGGCTCTCCCTGGAATAGGCAATGGAAAGAACATACGGAAAACACTGACTAGAATTCAGGTTAGGATGATAGGACATATGTCAATACATCAGGGAACAACTTCCATGGTCAATTATTCAAAATGATAGTTACAATATCATTATTTATTTTGTCCCTAACCGGTTTCAGCCCGTGCACAGGCAGGGCGACGACTCTAGCGAGCCACCAATTTGCCCTAGAGATGACCCCACAGCGGGTTGAAACCGGCTGGCGTTAAAATAAATAATGCGATTGTGACTGTCATTTTGAATAATTGATTATAAGTAAACAAATCGCTATTATATCCTCGCAACTATTTTGTCTACAAGCCTCCATGGTACTGTTGGGGGAGGGGGTTGCGAAAGGTTATATTGTAGTCATGTAGTTAATCCGCATGAGAGAGAAACAGAGGGAGAGGGGGAGAGAGAGAGAGAAAGAGAGAGAGAGAGAGAGAGAGAGAGAGAGAGAGAGAGAGAGAGAGTGAGAGAGAGAGAGACTGAAACAGATGTGTCAGCTGTTGTGGAGGCCTGATTTCGGAATGCTGTTGTTGTAACTAGGAATTTATTGAAGAAGGTGAAATGCAACAGCGTATATTAATAACGGCAAACCAGCATTATTTCTTTCAGAAATGTGACAGCAGGGCATTGCTCAACTATGCATCTTTGCATAGGTAGCCAATGTGATTATTAGCCCCAGAATTGAATATTACACAGATATGAAAAGTAAAACGTAAAACTAAAAACATTAAGTGATTATCTGCTACCAAATTTCTTTATACGGCCCTATATGTAGCACTCTTCCCGTTATTTTTCAGCTTTATTTAAGTTCTTTTTACTTTTTAAAGTAATTTGCTAGTTCAGAACTAGTGGGACACGACTGCTTCAAAACGAACATGACATATTTCCTTTACACTTCTTTTACGTTGCGAGATCCTTAAAATAAAAAAAAATTGAGAGCATTCCTAGAACACATGACGTTCAGTAAAGCTTCTTGTTTCTCTTTAAATGAAACTGTGGGATTAAAACGCGATGTTTTACTTTAAGAAAGACAAATGAGAAAATTATTATTTATTGGACGCCATCTGCAGTCGTTCCCAAACGATGGAATTTTTACGAATGACATTTCGTCATGAAACCGGAGTACAATTGTTCGCGATTGTTTTGAAGAACATACTGGACTGTTTGAACGAATGATTCGACCACCTAGGTCGCCCAACGTAAATTCCATGGAGCATTTAAGGGGCGTATTCGAGAGGTGAGTTAAGTGCACAAACTCTGGCACTGGCATGGCTCAGTATTTCTGCAGGGGACATCCAGTGACTTCTTGAATCCATGCCACGCCGAACCAAAGGAGGTCACACACGATATAAGGAGATACCCCATGATTTTTGTTGACCGATGACCTCGTTGTTTGGTCTCCTCCACCAAAATCAACCACCCAACCATGATATTTGTCACTTCAGTCTACCCCCTGCCATGCACTGGCGGTTGTTTGACGGTGTGGGCATAGGAAGAATTCAAGAATATCGACTCTTAGTGAGAGGATTGTCAGATTTCTTAAACGAATATAATGTATTATAGTTAAATAAAGTTGGAGAAGTGTGATAATTTTACTACTCGATACCGAACAATCATTAAATATTAGAATAATGCGTCCTATTTAAAGTAGAAAGCAAACATAAGACTAAACCTAGGAAAGGCAGAAACGAGACTTAAATTGATTGGGTGACTCCTGAGGCTGGTAACGGCCGAATGCCTCATTGGACTCATGCTTCAGCAAAGTTTTTCACTCTGTGACCGTTAACAATTAGGTTTATAAAAGAAAGAGAGAGTATCCAAAGAACATAAGTGAGTTTCTTCATTCGTCCGTTTACGAAGTACGAAAGCATCATGCAGATGATTACCCTTCTCGAGTGGCAGACGCCATGAGAGGCATCATGGCGTGGCTTTCGATTAAAATTTTGAAACCGTACGTTTCCAGATGAGTCAACAAAAAATTTACTTCCTCCTACATACACTAAGTTGACAAAATTCACGAGATGCCTCCTAATATCGATCCGGACCTCTTTTCGCCCGGCGCAGTGCAGCAACTCAACGTGGTAATGACCCAACAGGCCCTTGGAAATATTGAACCATGCTGCCTCTATAGCGGTCCATAATTGTGAAAGAGTTGCCGGTGCAGGATTTTGTACACGAACTGTCCTCTCGATTGAATCCCATAAATGTTCCATGTGATTCATGTCGGGTGTTCTGGGTGGCTAAATTATCCACTCGAGCTGTCCAGAATATTCTTCAAAGTAATGGCGACCATCTATGAAGCAGAGACATGTCGCATAGTCTTCTAATAAAATTCCATCGTTGTTTGGGAACAGGAAATCAATGAATGGCTGCAAATGATCTTCTAGGACCCAAAGATTATTATTTCCAGTCAATGACAGTGTCCATTCATTGTAAACACAGCCGATGTCATTGTGAAGCCATCTCCAGCTTCCACAGCGGACACTTGGCTCTATGGCTTAGCGAGATCTGTCCTACACTCGAACCTTACCATCAGTTCTTACCAAACTGAAATTATGATTCATCTCACCAGGCCACGGTTTTGCTAGCCGTCTAGGACCCAGCCAGTAGTATCACGACCTCAGGAGAGGCGGTGCAGGTGATGTGATGTCAGCAAAGGTATTCGTCTTGGTCGTCTGCTGCCATAGCCCATTAACGCCAATTTTCGCCACACTATCCTAAAGATTACGTTCGTCGGACGTCCCAGATTGTTTTCTGCAATTATTTCACTCTGTGTTTCTTGTGGGTTATCACTGACAATTCTACTTAAACACTGCTGCTGTCGGTGATTAAGTGAAGGTTGTCGGTCGCTGCGTTTTCCATTGTGAGAGGTAATGGCTGAAATCTAGTTTCCTTGCCACGCTCTTGACACTGTGGATCTCGTAATACAGAACTCGCTACCGATTTCCTAAATGGAATATCCCATGCATCTAGCTCCAACTACCGTTCCCCGTGTAGAGTATGTTTGTTCCCGTAGTACGGGCATAATCACGTTGGAAATGTTAACACATGAATCACCTGAATACAAATGACCACTCCGACAGTAGTGCACTGTTGTACCTTGTGTACTTGATACTACCACCATTTGGGTATATGCGTATGGCTATACCATTATCTCAGTGTTTATCCTACGAAAAGATCGTGAAGTCAAGACCGGTTCGAACTGTTACGAAGACTTACAATCATACGTTTCTTTCAGCGCATCATACGTGATTTGTACACAAAGGGGGAAGTTATTTGTGGCACACGAAGCCCTCAAAGCCACACATGGTAAATACAATCTGTGGAGTATAAACGCCGATGTAAGAGAATTAACTGGTTAATTGTAACTGCAAATAGCTGTGCAAATTGAGTTACTATGTCTAGCCCACAATATGAATTTGTTGGGAATAAAACACCGCCTATTAATTTATGTCACGGAGTAGTCTACATTTCGTGGCAATACACTGAACAGGAAACATAAACGCTTGACTATGTACTAACTGAAAATGGTACGATACGTGGTTTTGTACATATAGATTGTCTACAACCCGCCAGGTTAGCCGAGAGCGCTATTGCGCTGCTTCCTGGACTCTGGTAGACGCGCCGGTCTCGGATCAAAGGCCGGCCGGGGTGGCCGAGTGGCTCTAGGGGCTACAGTCCGGAACCGTACGACTGCTACGGTCACAGGTTCAAATCCTGCCTCGGGCATGGATGTGTGTGATGTCCTTAGGTTAGTTAGGTTTAAGTAGTTCTAAGTTCTAGGGGACTAATGACCTTAGAAGTTAAATCCCATAGTGATCAGGGCCATTTGAACCCGGATCGAATCCGCCCGGCGGATTAACGACGAGGGACGGTGTGCTGGCGAGCCTGGATGTGGTTCGTAGGCGATTTTACACATCCCTCTAGGTGAATACCAGGCTAGTCCCCACTTCCCGCCTCAGTTAAACAACTTACAGACATTTGAAAACGATCGCACTATTTCATGGCTTACACTAGACACAGACAGCTGGGATACCCTAATTCCGTCCCGGGGGGTACGGGGTGGCAACAGGAAGGGCAGCAGGCCACCCTTTGACACCAATATCGCCACATCCATAGTAACAAGGCAGAAGTGGGACAAAGGCCCAAAGAAAATGATGATGGCATATAGATAGTCTATAAATGCCTCAGGATTCATTTCATTGACTGTGTCAGATAATGTAACTGTTATATGAAAACAGAATTTTTGGCAATATGGCATAGTGCATAAATATGAGAACCCATACCTGAATATTATTTTTATCGTTTGATCTTGCTTCTCAACAGAACAGCTTTCGGATAAATTTGATGACGTCCTTCTAGAAGAGCGGAAACCAGTCGTGTCCGGTGTTAATAAAGCCCCAATTAAGCATCTGGAGCGACTTTTCATAATACTCTAGCTTCGGAAAGTACTGGTCAGAGGAAACAGTAAAACATTTTATATTTGGTATCGGGTAATCTAAAACTTTATGATATACATTGGTGTCCGAAATTAAAGCAGGGGCTATCCACAACCACTGTGTACACAGTCAGAGACGGTGCACTGTGGCACAGAGAAGACGCCTAGAGATTCTCTGCTGTGCAGGGCCATAGGAAGAATGGAAGCAGGAGAGTCGCAACCTGTTGTGGCCCGATGGCATATTGGGGATGGTTCTGCTGATTCTCGGATGAGGCGACAGTGTATAGAGACCAAAACTGTATCCATGAGACGAGGACAGAGCCGACCAGGTGTCATATCAGAAAGAATGGACTGTTATCTGGCTGTAAGGGCATGACGGTACCGCCTTAGTTCTGCACTGCAATTCGCATCTGACCTCGCGACATTTCCTAAGCGTGTTGTAGTGAGGGAAACGGTGTACAGAAGGCCTCAACGAAGTGGCTTTTATTGTTGGAGATCTGCTCTCTGTTTACTTGTGTCGTGTCATCACGGAAGGGAACGTCCAGAGTGGAGACATCAACATGCCACATGGACGGTCGAACGGTGGGCCAATGTTTCTTTTTTCCCAGAAGAGTTTCGATTTGATATGTAGAGTGATTCTCTACGGATATGCATCAGAAGGTCACATGGAATACGATTTCGGGACCCAAAAATTGTGCAAAGAGACCGATTTCGACGAGTATCCCTAACTTGTGGGCAGCGATTATGTTGACCTCTCGAAAACATCTTCATGTGCGGGTGAATCAGTAAGATGTAACTGCTGTCACGTACCGTGGGAGATCTTGGGATCTCTCGCGCTGTTGTTGCGAGGTGGCCGAGCGGCTCTAGGCGCTACAGTCTGATTCCGCGCGACCGCTACGGTCACAGGTTTGAATCCTGCCTCGGGCATGGATGTTTGTGATGTCCTTAGGTTAGTTAAGTTTAAGTAGTTCTAAGTCCTAGGGGATTGATGACCTCAGAAGTTAAGTCCCATAGTGCTCAGAGGCATCTGAACCATTTTCTTGTTGCTCATATTTCGTATTGAGGGAAGATTATGCTTGACCTTGTACAGCACAGGTGGTTGAAGTTTTTATCGCAATAAAAGATATTACACGCATGGCGTGGCTTTCTTGCTCTCCCAATTTGAATCCCATAGATTGTGTCTGGGACGCACTAGAGACGCGGGCTGCATCACGTCAGCTTCCACCAACCACTCTCCAAGATTTGTGAGCAGCTCTGCGGCAACGATGGGCTCTGTTGCATCAACACGAGATTGATGACATCATTCCTGTCCTGTCGTTTCTAGCCCTGTATTCTTTACATTTTTCCTACTTTACTATCGCCTGTTTATACTGCTTTGTGACAAAATAAACGCCGCCTTGCAAAATTCTCATTTGCTGCCTTAATTTTGGACACCATTGTATTATATGAACACCTGTGACAACGTTAATGTTTTGTAAACACTGAGTCAACAAGAGGTTTTTCTGCTGAATGTTTTTGAAGAAGATCGATGAGCTAAACAAAACAGAAAATATAACTGTTTCTTCCACGACCATTTTAAGGCTAAGTACTAATCTGAGTGTAGTATAAATATCAAATTCCTGACCTCGTGCAATTTAAAAATCTATTAAAATTATTTCTTAGTACTGACGTTCCATCGAGCTAATAATATGGATAAATCAGCAAGAAAGCGCATGGTGCAGTCATGGTCGGTGAGTTCTCAGCACTATCCTGCCTGCTCCGTAGTCCCGCTAGACTCGTAGGAGAGCCATCCTGTCTCGTTGCGTTCGGCTCAGCTCTCATCAAGGACGTCGCCGCTGCGTGCTTTTCAGATGACATGTTTTGCTTCGTCTTTACATCCAGATGGCACCCATCCGGCTATTCATACTTCTGAGCACTGCTCGCGACTGCCGCTCTGCAGAAATTACCCGACCGAAACTCTCGTGGAAATTAATCCCTCTCTTGCAAAGAAGTCCTCTTTAGCTACACCGCAAAGGGCGCATGCTGTAATTTCTACTACTTAATCAAGTTTTCAGAGGGCATAAAATACTACATGCAGCTTCTAATTTACAAACGTAATGTTGTACTTGCGTAGAGAACTTTAACATTTTCTGTTCCTCGTACAAATTGCTTATTACTTGAACAGTAGTTTCATTAATAATACTGTAAAGTCTGAGATAATTATGGAATTATTTTCTTGTTTGATTTAAAAAATCCACTGTACCGCGAATTATCTGACTGTTAATGAAAGTCAGGAACAAGAACAGTATTTTGCATCGTGCTTCATTTGCATAATGTAGAAATATCGTTGCTGGCGTCAGCATAGCGCTCTACACATGTTGTCAACATGGTGCTGGTTTTCTCACGTATTCTGGGGACGACGTTGTCTTGTAAAGACCATTTCACATCGGCAGTCACGTCACGTCAGTGCACGTCATGCTATACCAAAATATTCCGCCAAAAGGCGGCATTCACACACATCGTCGACGGACCGTCACGTCTCTTCACGGTATGGCAAGTCAATGTTTCACGGGTAGAGTGTTTTGATGCTATCCTAAGTTCACCTGATTTCACCGCGCTCACTCTTGTAATAGTAGTAGTACTAGTAGTAGTAGCAGTAGTAGTAGTAGATTTCGTGCATTTTTATCTTCTTAATCTTTATTTAATTAATACCCTCTTTTCGTGGCAAATCGCAAATGTTGCACGACGTCTTGGATATTTTTCCGTTGAGTGTCACACAAGCGAGGTCCGATATCTCAATGCGAAAAATTATTCGGCCATCATAATAATAGAACAGAGCTGACACCCAAATTTCATATACTCGAAGAATAAGAACATAAATTGACGCAGCTATTTCGATTGCATAACATTTTTTTTATTTGATGTGTCTGTATGTATGTATTATAGACAGCATTAAACGTCGATGTCTTGAAATGTTGTGTCACTCTTTAACACAGCACCAAAAACAACTGATCAAGGTCATCCGAAGACCAGTATCAGTTGCAAAGCGATTTAGAAAAGATTTCTGTATGGTGTCGCAGGTGGCAGTTTACGCTAAATAACGAAAAGTGTGTGGTGATCCACATGAGTTCCAAAAGAAATCCGTTGGAATTCGATTACTCGATAAATAGTACAATCCTCAAGGCTGTCAATTCAACTAAGTACCTGGGTGTTAAAATTACGAACAACTTCAGTTGGAAAGACCACATAGATAATATTGTGGGGAAGGCGAGCCAAAGGTTGCGTTTCATTGGCAGGACACTTAGAAGATGCAACAAGTCCACTAAAGAGACATCTTACACTATAGTCGTTCGTCCTCTGTTAGAATATTGATGCGCGGTGTGGGATCCTTACCAGGTGGGATTGACGGAGGACATCGAAAGGGTGCAAAAAATGGCAGCTCGTTTTGTATTATCACGTAATAGGGGAGAGAGTGTGGCAGATATGATACGCGAATTGGGATGGAAGTCATTACAGCAAAGACGTTTTTCGTCGCGGCGAGATCCTTTTACGAAATTTCAGTCACAAACTTTCTCTTCCGAATGCGAAAATATTTTGTTGAACCCAACCTACATAGGTAGGAATGATGATCAAAATAAAATACGAGAAATCAGAGCTCGAACAGAAAGGGAGGGAGTGGAATGGTAGAAAGATAGTATGATTGTGGTTTGATGAACCCTCTGCCAAGCACATAAATGTGAATTGCAGAGTAGTCATGTAGATGTAGAACATACATTATGAAGTTTGCTTTCGCCATTTATAAACTTTTCGTTGTTAGTTCCTCAATTCCAGTGCTATACTCTAATCTTTTGTATAACGGATGGTGACTCTTAACCTTAGTTTCGCCGTTCGGTGCTGGACTAAGCGAGCTGAGGTGACACGAAGCGACGGACAGTGGGAATGCACCTGACGTGACGGTGCCGTTACGTGGTGCCCATTCATTTCACTCTTCAGACCTAAGAGCTTCCAGATACCAAAAGCAGATTCCCGTCATGTCTACAAAACGCCCGCAGTACGATGCATACTCCTGTCCTGTACTAATGATTAAACCAACAGTGTACTTTTCAGACTGTTAAATTGTATGGAACTGGTCTGTTAGGTGACGCAGCGATCGTGCGTCTTAAGCACCCTATCGTTCATACGTTTATACATTTATAAGTCAAACCCGCAGTCTATGTCTTTATAGACATCATTACTATTATTATGAAAGTAGTAATTTTATTGCATTAAAGCTTAATATTATTAAGGTTTCCTGTCACCAACTCCCCCGGTTACTAACGATGACTTCGTGCGGTGAAATTACGAGGCGGCGACGAAAGCCATTCGGAAGGTACAACACACCATTTCTGAACCCTATACCTTTGTTTCCATTATTGTCTTTCTGTCGTCTTTGCGATTTGCCTTCCTCCGTTAAAGTATTACATTTTACATTAAAATTAACTTAAAGGCACCCTGGAATGCCCCACGTCGCACCTTATATGTTGTTTGAATCGAGTACACTGACGACGTGATTTCAGTTTGGCGAAGAGTGCTGAACAGCCGACGAAACAATGGCCATCTTTACTCGTACATTATTAACCACTTATATCAGTACATCATGTTATTTGATTCTAAACTGTTTCATCTCCATAAGACCGTGTAAAAAATCGGAAATAGTTTTTAGTTATCTACATCCATTCCGAAATACGCTGAACAGTTTTCTGTACTTAATATCTCCTGTTACTTTGAAGCTGATAGATATAGCTTCAAAAAAAGAGAGTCAAAGGAAGGAGGGGCACGTTTATAATTGCTCCAAATGTAAATCTAACAAAAAGAGGCTCACAGATTTGGCCTACATAAAACGTAAAATTTTGATCAGCTTCTTAAGTCCAGAACCAATCCATATGATCGAATACAGACAAACTCAAGAAAATCTGGGAAAAGATTTACCCCAACTATCAAAGAAATTGAAGAATTTATAAAAACCTTAGAAAGCTAGTGGAGAAGTTATACTACACCAGAACTTTTGAAATAATCTGTAACAAACGTGCTGAAGTTAATCTTTGAGAAAAAGTGCAAAATAGAAGGCCCCCAGGAAAACAGAAGTTCGCCTTGCCCCACCCACCACACAATAAGGAAGGCAATAAGCAAGATATTAACAACTGCAGAGAAATTTCTCTGCAATCAGTAGGATATATTTACCAAGACTATACTAAGTAGACTGCACACAGCACTTGACAGTAAATGCTGGTGGTTGTCAAGGTGGTTTTAGGAAGATGAGATAATATTATGAACACATATTTCATTATAAGTCAATCGTTTGCCATAGATAACTGAATTCAAGAAATGTTTATTGATTTTCAAAAGGCCATTGATTTGGTTAGCGGGAACTATAGATAAAACAATACTATGTGAGTCTGATTTCAAGCAGGCTAATGCCCCTCCCAAGTTCCTAGATTATTTCGCCTGAGTGGGCCGTAGGAAAACGGGAAATGCTTTGCAAAGTTTTACGCCTAGAGTGGCAAGGAGTTTTGAGGAACTCTTCTCGTGCAAGTGCCACGGCCGACTGTTTTAAGGGACATACTGCGAATCTGTGGACTCGTGTTGTAGCCCCACTGTTACCGAATTCTACATTTTATTCCTCGCAATGTTAAACTATTAAGTATAAGACTTGAATATGCACTTACGGAGAAAATATCGGAACGCGAAGAAGGATCTGTGCGACATAAACAACAGTTGGAGGCGTGTTTCGGCAGCTATTCATATTTCACGCCAGGCACTTTAGAACGGAGCCTGTAGCGCCTCTATGGGGATTCAAATCAGATTTGCTTTAAATTCACGCTGTAACGATCGTGTTACCTTTGAGACTGGAAGGGGGAGTTGATGTTAGGAAAGGATGCCTTTAAGGCGACGTAGACACCATTATCAACATGTCACTACGTTTGAGCAAAGTCGTTTAATGGTGGTACGAGAGGCGGGATGTTCATTCTGCGATATTGCAGAGCGACTTGGTAAGAATGTAGCCATCGTACACGATAGATGGCAGCGGTGGTTACGAGAATGTATGGTCCTGTGAAGACCGGGCTCCGGATGCCCACGTGGCACTACCGAGAGGGAAGACCATCGTGTTCGGCGTATGGCTCTTGCCGAATCGTACTGCATTTAGCAGTTTGTACCACAATGACACAACGAACTGTTACAAATCGGTTACTTCAAAGACACTCCGAGCCAGAAGCCCTGCAGCGTGCTTTCCATTGCCCCCCAAACCACCGCAATTTGCGAGTTCAGTGATGTCAAGCTGGAGCTCATTAGAGGGCACGGTGGAAGTCCATTGTGTATTCTCATGGAAGCTGGTTCTGCTTCGGTGCCAGTGAGGGTCGTGTTTTGGTTCGAATGAGGCCAGTTGAAGGCCTGCAACCAACCTGCCCCCATGATAGACACACTGGAACGACACCTGGAGTAATGTTTTAGGTTGCGATTTCGTGTGACAGACGGATCACTCTCGTGGCTATCACACGCACCCTGACTCCAAATTTGTACGTCAATATGATGATTAGACATGTAATACTGAAATTCATGAACAGCATTCCAAGGGGCGTTTTTGTGACTGCACATCACTCGCCCGCGTACCGCTGTTGTAACCCGACATGCCCTACAGAGTGTCCATATGTTAACATGGTATGCTCGATCACAAGATCTGTCTCTAATCGAATACGTATAGCACATCATCGGACGAAAATTCCAGCGCCATCAACGACCAGCATTAACCGCTCATCCACTTAGAGATTTCTCTCAGTAAGTAAAATTAATATATCTATTTAGTTGCGATTGCCTTCGCTGTAAGTGAATTAGGCTACAGGCCACCACATTGTATAACATCTGTAACATTTTGTACGAGTCACACGATTCCTCGTGTTGCTGTAGGCCTGGCGCTCTGTCATAGGATGGACAAGGTGCTCTGTGTTAGCGTATATTATCTCGGCAGGGTGGTGGTTTGCACAGTGTCACATGCAGTACCTTCACAATGAATGTTCTTAAGAGGGTGCAGGAAACAGAGGAAGTTACCCACCGACTACCAGCACAATGGCTGCCGAGAAGTGAGGGGCAGTGAGACGGGAACAAGACGCATGTACCTAATGCAGTGCTGGCAATACACTTGCACTCACGTTTCATGCTGAGAGTGGCGGTAATAGCGCCATCTCTTGTCCACTGTACCAACTGTTAACTGCTACGTGTTGCGCTATAACGGAAGTAAAAAATTAGAAAGGGTCGTAAAAAGATCATTCACAATTAGAAGTTAAAATGAATCAGTACTAAAGATTTCATTGTGGCAATAAAAACACTGGTTAAAATTTTGAATATTCACTCGCAAACGTAAAGTCGAATTAATAGTACATATAAATCACACCGTGTAAGTCTCGTTACATTCCTCATCTGAACATTCAGCAGTATTGATGATGAGTTCATCTATTCAACAACACTTTCTCGCCTACAGTAATCTTCTTCCAACTGTTGGACATCCGGCAGTACACTTCCCAGTCGTTGTCGGTTTCTAACTGAAGGGGTTAACTGAAAAATTTACACAGATTGTCACTGGACATAGCCCTCGAAATGCTGCGCTCCCCAAACCAGTCCCATACCAGTTCTCCCGATCTAAAATCACAATTATAGGGCTTCAAGCAGACTATCGTGTAGCCTTTCTCTTTAGCCATGTCATCGATCACGTAAGTTTCTTAGCAGAACCCAAAATATGGAGCTTACATCCTTATCTTCACGTTACAGGCAATCAGCTCGGTTGCATTCATTCAACATTCTTGGTTTGGTATTATGTCATGTGGCTGTCTTTTCTGCCTGTCAGCTATGAAACGGAGCGTTGTCCATCAAATGACAACTTTCGAGGAAGATTTAGGAGAACCACATTCGCAAACAACACGTCTGCAGTGTCCATCTGGCCATGGTAGTTACCTTCTGTGGATTTTGCCCAGAATTAGAATTGGCAAACAAATAACAATAACAGTAACCAGCTGTGAGATTAACATCATATAAGTTTCTGTTCAGTTCTATTTATGGTCACAGGTATGATATTGTAGAGCAACTATAAACTGAACGAAAATAATGACTGTCAAAAAACTCGTAAATATTACCTCTGGCATACCAACTGAGCAGCTTTCCGCCACGCTATGGGGGGATGTCGACATTACCAGGTAAGATTGGGACTTCTCATTCGATGAAGGATATACAGTAGCCGAAGACTTATCGGTGTTTAATGGACAAACTGATGTCTGATGGCGTAAAGCACTGCAAAAAAATGTAAATTTTCGTTGAAAGCTAACGATGCAACGCAGTAAATTCATGCATAACTACTATCAAACTTTCGCTAGCCTATCGTCAGGCATTAGATCGCATGTGTCGTCAGGAACGCATGGAGTCCAACTGCATCGTCAGTGAGACTTCACACGTTGTCATGCACGAGACAAAGATACGCATAACCTTGTAGCACCTTGGAGCAGTGGCATAAATGCGCAGATTATTATCCCCAGCAGGAGGAAGCATAAACTGCCAATTGCACTATGAAGAGATCCCAGCAGCCTAAATCCCCCAGATAAACACGGCACATAATGATTATCCGAAGGAAGTGAATATTGGTTGAGAGAAGGTGGCGAATATGGAAAAAATTAGAGACGAAGGAACAAGAAATGGATAAGGAACGATTGAGGTGAGAGAGGGAAGGATATTGAAAGAAAGGAAGAAAGGAGGAGTACAAAGAGTGAGGGACAGAGAAGGAAACGAGAAGATCATGAGACAGGAACAAACATGTCAGCAGAGACGGAAGTGCGTATGAAGTTGACGGAAATTTTCCTAGGAAATACTTGTTTTTCTTTCTTTTCCTTAAGAAAGGCACGGTTAAAAGAGATCTACTCTCCGTAGTCAGAATTTGGCGACGAGCCCTAAAGAAACGCAAATCGCAAAAGCCTTGTAAATACTTTCAATGCGACAACAGGTTGAAATTTGCTCGGTGACAGTTGAGAAAGCGAAATAAACTCACACTCGATCATACGTCTGTGGTAATATGAGATTCTACTGGATGTAAACACAGTTTTCGCAGTTGAACAACTGCCCAATTTAAAGTTCCTACTGATAGCGTGCCTCAGTACATCAGCTCTGCACGTTACACTTAGAAAAGCATTACAAAGTTGAAACTCTCCATACTCAGTTAGCAATAGATTAACAAAAAAGTTGATATGTTTCTTGGCTAGTGATGGAGCGTAGTTGTGTTAAACAATCATAGTCCAAAATTGTGAAGACAACTTATAGATATCGCTATTTAAAGACATAACGCAATTTTGAATCCATAAGAAATTCATTTACAACACACAGAATTAAGATTACTACATGTGTGGCATGTCACTTTTATTAACAAAATCACTAAAAATTATGAGAATTCGATAGTTGTCGATATCTTGTATCTGAATGTTTAACTTTGAATTTGTAAGTTTGCTACAGTTGGTTAAGAAGTGCTTGAACATTAGTGAGGAATGGAAATGGAGTATATTACCGAAGGACTTATGGTAGGAACTCCATGACCTAAGGAGGAAAGGAGGAAACTTTTGAGATGGATTTAACAAATGTAGAGCTAAAGAATATGCAGACAGAAAGGATTACGTCACAAAGGAACAAGAAGAAGAAGACGAAGAACAAAGAAAGTGATTTCGCTTGGTAGAATAGACTAGCTGAACAAAAGCATGTGGTCTCCGATTAGTGAATATTACCGTAATAAGGGCTGTGTCATCACTACCTACAGTCTTCTCGATGGCTTGATGTCTTTTGGAGACACATTCAGTGTCTCATTTGCGTCTGCAGCAAAGTCGACGTTGTAACTCATCTTAAATTCATTCCATTCGTTTCAGGTCTGGATTCTGGGCAGACCAGTCCATTTCAGGAACGTTATTTACCACAAACCACTGGGTCAGAGATGCTTCTCAAACAGGATGACCCGTCATCCTGATACATACTCCGAATTGTTGCTCTCCGCTACCCAGGACATAGTGCTGTAAAATGTGTTCGTACCCTTCAGCGTTTTCGTTTTCTAAAGTGCAATAAGGGCAACATACCCTAATCACTGAAAACACCCCCATGGCATGACCACACTCTCTCCCTCGTTACCTGTTGCGCAACGTATGTTGGCATGTAAGGTTCTCTAAACATTCGTCAAACCCAGACCCTTCCTTTTGCTTGCCACAGGATAACAGTATTTTAACCACTCCTAAGCACTCATTTCCAACCATCCTCTACCCAATGGCATAGCTCTGGACACCACGACAAGCGTAGATTATGATTCACTAGAAGAGTATGTGGCTTATGAGGAACTGGGCGACAAATGTACAACATTCTTATAAACTTCGTACACACAGACTGTGCCAACTGAACTGCTGGTAGCAAAAAAATGGTTCACAGGGCTGTAAGCACTACGGGACTTAACATCTGAGGTCATCAGTCCCTAGACATAGAACTAATTAAACCTAATTAACCTAAGGACATCACACATAACCATGCCCGAGGCAGGATTCGAACCTGAGAACATAGTAGCAGCGATGTTCCGGAGTGAAGCAGTTAAAAGCGCTCGGTCACAGCGGCCATCTGCTGGTAGCACGAGTGATACCTTTCTGTGATTAGATGCGGTTTGTTCCAGCCTTCCTATGCAATGCTCGACATTCCCTTTCTATCAGTACATAAGACCTAAAGTGGTTTTGTTTTCACTGTGGTTGTTCATCACGTTGACGCTACAGATTAACATCAACAACAGTCGACTTGGGAAGCTTTAGGAGGGATTTGTTACTTACGTGACATCCAATGACTAGTCCATGTTCAAAGCGACCAATCTCTCCTAGTCCACCCAGTCTCCTGTTACTGGTTCCCTACACACAATACTTCCTGTCACCTTTCATACTGGCTGGTCGGTCACTGGTGGCATATAGTATATTCAGCATCAAATCAGGGTCCAGATGCTTTCTAAAGGGACAGCGTGTGATGTTTTTAGTACACTGGGGTGCCCAGAGACTTTTTAACCGACAGCGTACGTTGGTTTTATTACAGGCCTTGTCAGACGTCACCCTTGATGATGAGGAATTGTTATCCAGTTACTTACGTAAGCAAAATGGAGCACCTTACCCGAAGTTTGCTTTTTAATGCGTGAGTGGCGTGTGTCACGGGCCGGCAGCGTGCTCGATTCTACCTGTGTGGTGACAGGCGCCGCGCCACGTGTACTGCCGGCAGTTATCGATTCCACCCCCACACCCCTTCGCCGTTCTTGCAGCCCTCTGCGCCCTCGGGCCTCCTCCGACTCGTCACGTGCAGACTCTGCTCCTCTCGCCCCCTCTGTGCCTCCGTTTCTTTATTCCGTCGCGTCGCGGCGGCAGTCGATGCCACTCAGGAATCCGGCGAGTTAAGCAGATTTCAACTGGGTCGCCGCAGGCGGACAGCGAGCCGCCACAATATCCCGCCCCCGCAACCCACTCCTCCCCGCCATCCCAAATCCCACCAATGGCCAGTCAGCGTTCTGCGCCACCTCGAGGCGAGCCGCACTCCGAATGCGCTATCGGCAGCCCTGCCCGTGCCAGCACGCTGCCGTCCCGTGCCGAACGCCGCTCTCCGGCAGACCGGGCCAGGCCACTTGGAAACCCGCTGACCTGGTGAACGCGCAGTGGGCCGCTCGCCGTTTCCCGCGGACCCGTCACACTTCTCACAGAGCACGTGCCGCTCGTTCTTCGACGGCTGGAAGTGTACCAGACCCTTTCCACGTTTCGTAGCCCTTTACCGGTGTTCTAGCTTCCTCCGTAACAGTTTTCTGTTGTAATTTTTCCTCCTATCTATGTAATTATGTAGTTATGTAGTTAGTTCTCAATTCGTTCGCGCAATCAATCGTTCATAATACGAAACACAGTCATAACTCAGCCACTCAAAATGATTCAGAAATTTTACTTGTTAGAATGAAATCAGGCGATGATTCTTCTTCTCTGCGGGCTCGTGCTTTCCAGCAGTCTGCTAATCAGTACAAATAAAATGCCTCGTATTTTTGGGAGCGTTGCATAATCAGTCGGGAAACCTCAGATCCAGCGGATATTTGGCTTTGATGAAATTTAACCTTCGGAAGAAGTAATGGAGCTCTTGGATTATTAAATGCAGGTTGGTATCCAGTCTTTCGAAAGTTCCCTTCTGATTAACAACTACGCAATATATCGACGAATTTCATTAATTCTCAAATTTCAATTAATGTAAATTGTTAAACACCTTTTGTATGAAGGAGCCATATATATATATATATATATATATATATATATATTCCCTTTTATTCGTACAATTACGTATCAGTTATCTTTTGTCATTAACCTCATATTCACATTACAATTCTTCAAACAATGCTTAGGCTAACCGGCACGAAGACAATCTCGGAAGCTTTTTTCTAACAACCACCACAGAGAGTACTACAAAGAATAATTATGCGTTCATGGCATAGTTATTGTATGAAACTACTTAGCGCATGCATTCTGCGAATATGAAGATAGAAAATTAGTAAACGTCATTCAAGGGCAGAATTGTATCAGAATAATTCATCGAATATAAAGAGATATTACTCTGTTAACGAGAGCCAATGAGCGGTACCAAGACTACATACCACACACTTACATTTTTAACACTTGTTTATTAATTTACCCACGCTGGACGTGTTCTGCACAATACACTACAAAGCAAAGACTTCATAGATATGAAACAACTTTTAAATACTCATTAAGAAGAAGAAGTGGCACTTGTGAACTAATTTAGTGCACTGCATTGTAAAGTTTTCGAAACTAAGTAATGCCAGTAGCCACAAAAGTACCTCCAAATAAAATTCAGTAATGTAAGAACACAAGAGACATTGCTGGCCCTATGACTTTTCTTAGAAGACAGATTCAGGAAAAGGAAACTTTCGTTTATAGGTTTCATAGATCTGGATAAAAGGTTTGACAATGTCGACTGGAATACACTCTTAGAAATTCTGAAGGTAGCAGGAGTAGAATACACGGCACGATAGGCTACTGTACAGTTTATGAAGGAACCAGACGGCAGTTATAAGAGTCGAGGGGCATGAAAGGGAAGCAGTGGTTTAGCAGGGAGTGAGACGAGTTTGTTACTTATCCCCGATGTTAATCTATTTGTACACTGAGCGAGAAGCAATGGAAACAGAAGAAAAATGTGGAGAAGTAACTAAATATCAAGTAAAGGATATACAAATTTGGAGGTCTGCCGATGACATCTTAATTCTGTTGGAGACAAAGGAGGACTTGGAAGAGCCGTTGAACGAAATGGTAAGTGTCTTGAAAGCAGAATATAAAATGAATATCAAAGAACAAAATAAGTGTAATGGAATGTAATGGAATTAAATCTGGCGATGCTGAAGGATCAGATTAGGAAACGAGGCATTAAAAGTACTAGATCTGTCTTTCTATTTGAGGAATAACTGTTGATGACTGTAGTAGTTTGTTATAACTGTAGACTGGCAATGGCAAGAAAACGTTGCGGACGAAGAGAAATTTTATGACAACAATCGTTTCTGAGTAAGAGAAATTTGTTGACAACGAACGTAGGTTTCAGTGTTAGGAAGACTTTTATGAAGTTGCTTGTTTCGAATGTAGCCTCCTATAGCAGTGAAACGTGGACGCGAAACAGTTCAGACAAGAGTGAAATACAAGCTTTGGAAATATAGTGCTACAGAACAATGCCGTAGATTAGATTTGTAAATCATGCAACCAGGGCGGAGATACAGAAAAGATCTGGAGAGAAAACAAATTTATGGCATAACTTCACTAAAAGAAGGAATCGGTTGATAGTACACATTCTGAGAAATGAAATGATCACCATTTTAGTATTTGCGGGAAGAGCGTGTGTGTGTGGGATGGGAGTGGGGGGAGGTAAAATTGTACAGGGAGCTAAGAGAAGCATGAAGCAAGACGGTTGAAAAGTATGTAGGTTGCAGTAGTTATTTGGAGATGAAGATGCTTGCACAGTACTGAGTAGGATAGAGTAACGTGCAGACTGCATCAAAGTAGTATTCTGACCGAAGATCACAACAACAATTGTTCATAGTTTGTATCAAATATATTTTAACTTTCCATCGTAGTGGATGTTGACAACACACCAGTGTGATGATCTGCAGTCGTAAATAAATTATCTTCTGCCTGCAAGACCGTTTCTTCTTTCAATTTAGTGGTTGTATAATCTATTTCGGTACAGCCATCCCCATCTTCAGATGCATCGTTAAATATGTTACGTATTACTTTTACCGGGATCACAGCAGGTTGTCATCATCGAGCAGCAAACATGTAGGACAAATGTCGTTAAATTTGTTTGAAGAGGGATGTTATGCTGTAAGAGTACTAGCACAAGTGTTTGATAGCCATTGCCTTTGTGTCACATACTATTCATGTCATGAGTCCACAACACCACACAAAATGAAAACTCAGCGTTCCGTAGGAAGGTGCCACGTCTGCTGCGACATCCTAAGTTTACTTCGTGTGGTGTTCTGGACTTATAGCTTGAACAGTATGTGACCAAAAGGCAGTAGCTATTAAACACAATTGCTAGAACTCTTACACTGTAACATTCCTGTTCAAATAAAATTCATGGCATTTGTGTAAGTTGTCTTCCATGTAGCTTTATTGGTTTATTTACCAATTGTAAATGTCATTAGCTTTTTCTGCAAAGGACTCTACTATTTTATACTTTACAACAATTTTTCTTTCATCGGACATCAGAACGTTCCCATACTGACTTACACAGTTGTGAAAGTCAATAAAATAGCACAGAACCACTACTGATAGTAACATGCTAACCCGAGGAACTTCTGTGTTAATATAGGTTGGTACTAATAAGTGTTTCACTGAATGTCAATCGTTATCTGATGACTGTGTTATCTTTACAGTATACAATATTCTGTTAGGTACAATCAGAATCAGACTTTAGATACAACCTCTAGTTCTAATGAAAGCTGTTTATTTAACAGAAATTAATAGTAAACATTACAAAAGCTCTAGTCTGATTTAAAAATAAGTTTATGACACATTCATTATTGACAACAGCATCAGATGTCACTTTTGTACATACTGCTGCAACTGTTTCTATACACCTACCACTTCGAAGCTAAGTTAACCAAACAGTGATCGACTCAGAAATTTTTGTGTATTGAAGATATATATTTTCCCGTCTTTCAAAATACTGATGACATTATTTTGACAATGATGAAAATACAGAAATTGGCCTCTAGTTTTTCTGCGTTACCTTTATTTAACAGAAGCATATCTCTTGTCTGTTTTGGGTTGGAAAGATACTTGATAATAACAACTAGTTATAAGTGTTTAACGGCTTGTATGTATCTTTGCAGCAAAGAGACTTACTTTTCATTTTAGGTTTACTGGTTTTTATACAGTTTTTGTAATTGGTATTATCATCGTTGCACTTACTGCATAGTTATATACCTGTGTAATATCTGCCTTTGGATGTTTTTGATGTACAGTCTGCGCAAATTTTCAAATATTAAATTTATTTGAGAGCTATTCTGGATCATTATTTTACCCTCAGTCTCCTAACTGTACCTAATTATACTTCTGTTTGTGTCCTGTATCTTGTTTCATGACATCCCAGAGTGTTTAGCTCTTATTTGCATTAACTAGTGTTAGTTCATATGAAGACTTTATTGCAGCTGACAATGCCCTACTGTAAATGTTTGTCTACTAGTGATAAAAATTTAAGTACTCTAGGTACTTTTAGAAATGTCGTTTTTAAATTCAGTTTATGCCTAGTTTGAATGTAAAGAATTAAGATTTACTTAAGTTCCTTGTGTGAACGTGATCCCCACTTGTAGTGTGCTAGTCTCATTGAGAGAATCTTTTGATGAAACTTTGTAAACTAGAGTTTAGGGATTTACTCAAGATCTGATTACACTATTATTGTTAAGCAAAAATTATCCTACAGAGCTGAATCACGTTTTTCTTTCACTGCATTTGCGGCCTTGTAGTCAATTAGCGATGCCGAGCTTTTAGATACCGTCGTTTGCACTGTTGAATCACGGATCTAAATGGTATAACATTTTAATCGAAGTGCTACCCGATCCATTTGTTATAAATGCGTTTATGTTTATGTAAACACAGAAATTTGTATAATTTTTGCGGCTAAGTATTTATCTAAATCTTCTACCAATTTATTATAAAGAATATCAACACAACCAGAAAGTGATCTATGTGTCTACATCTACATGGATACTCTGCAAATCACATTTAAGTGCCTGGCAGACGGTATCCCTAATTTCATTTCTGTTATCAGAATATTTTCCGCTGGCAGTCACAATTTTGTTTATTTATTTATTTTTTCAAAAACAGTAGCTCACATTTCTGAGTCTCATGTCTTCACAAAAATTTCGTAATAGGTAAAATAAAATTTTTCAGTGCGATGAAGGTCTAGGAATAAATAAAGTTTGTTGTATTTACCAAAGAAAAATCCCTGTGAGCACAGTTCATTGTGTCCAGCCCTTTTTCGTGGCACTGATCAGTGCTGGACACACGTACACGAAAGCATTTATCACAAAATAACGGTTTTTCAGAAGAAATAGCAACGACATCCTATGAATTTGTCCTACTGTATAACTTCTTCTCTGCTTATGTAATTTAAATTTCTTTGCTTAGGGAAAAGAAAAACTGAGATGCCCAGCTACTGCCACTACGACACGTGATTTGTTATTTGCCGTTTATCGAATACTTTGTTTATTTACGCGATACGAATTTGAATAATTCAAGTACTGTCTCATGGCTGGAAATTTTAATCTCTCAAGATTTAAAGAGATGTCATATTCAGAATTTGCGTAAAATATTTAATTGCAGGGCCAGTGTCACAAAATTACACGATTTAGCTTTGAAACATTCTTCAACAGGCATTACTCGTATGTCAAGAAGGCCACTGTACAACAACCAGGACAGTGCGTTACGATTAGTTATTTGTTCGTGATTCAGTGGATTTACTGACTGTATTGTGGACGATAGATCTTTGGCGTCATTAGAAAGGACTTCACTATATGTTACTCAGTAACAACGTCACCGCCTTGCTACATGAATGGCAAATACTAGGAAACACTGTGGAGTTTTGGTTCCTCACACCGAATCAAGGGAAAGTAATGTATTGGAGCCCATCTCGAAATGCTTTGTTTGATTAATGAAAAGAGCATTGTACGTTGATTCATCACACTACACATGCGGTTACGTACTATATCAGTGGTATGAAGCGAAACCGAGTATCCATTCTGTTTCTTACAGTTAATATCTCTCATGTAGACGGTGAGCTATCAGTGATATGTTTTCACTTAGTCGTAAAGTCGCAATTGCTCATAAAATACCATCCTACATGTTTTCCCAATTTTACTGCCAAACAGATATACAATTTACTTTACTTACAGTTCTAGGCGCTACAGTCTGGAACCGCGCCACCTCTACGGCCGCAGGTTCGAATTCTGCCTCGGGCATGGATGTATGTATGTGATGTCCTTAGGTTACTTAGGTTTAAGTAGTTGTAAGTTCTAGGGGACTGATGACCTCAGACGTTAAGTCCCATAGTGCTCAGAGCCATTTGAACCATTTTAATTTATTTTTCAAATAACACAATCCTTTCTGAATCAATAATATCGTTTAGAGATGGGCCACAAATAGGCCTAATACTAGATTATTACAGTGTGAATTTTCAGTTTAGATGGCTATAAAAGTTGTTTTCTGTGTTACGATTGTTGTTTTATGTAGCGAAATGGCGGTGATAATATAACAGCCGCGCCATGGATTTTTCCAGAAGGGGAAGTCGTAGAATATTTCGGCAAACTTGAACTACATAATCGTAGTGATATATGGAAACGAAAATCATATCAAAACGAGCACTGCGAGAGTTGTGGTCTTAAGGTCTCATATTACCTCTACTACCTAACGACATTTTGCAATATTCCCAAAAGGTAGTGAAGCTCCAACTAAAACAGCAGCTATGAAGTCTGATTCAAGCATAGCGGAAGACAAATAGAAGTACGTTAAACGTCGGAAGGCACGTGCATGTCAAGGTCTTCTGAGGATGCATTCTTCTCCACTAGCCTTTATCAGCAGCGTATCCTATCTAAAGGAAGATAAATCTATACGAACACGTCGAGCATCTTACCCAGTACTACAAAACTTGGCCTAGTACGAAATAAGGAGTTATAGATATCACTTCGTAGTTCTTGTATGTACACACATAAGACATCTAGACACCGTCGTCCAGCTTCACTTTCGTACCGATGATCTCAACGTCACGCCGCAGAGTGGTCGAGACAAGGAGAGCATAAGAAAGCCATCACCGCTTCATACTGCACAGACTACCAGAGTCAGTCAGTTGATCATCATGATGTAGCAATAGAGAGACCACAAGAAATATATACGATATGTTGTGAACAGGTTCAAGAAAACTGTCATTACACAATGCGACATACTGAAAAATTATTTACATCATAATGTAAAGTAATTTTATTTAATATGCTAATGGCAAAGTAATGTAAGTGAGCATATTCGTAAACATCCAGTGTTACCTGACGCCAAAAGTTGAGAGTATGAGTTGAGTCTGTTCACAGAGAGAAGAACGCGGTCTGCCTAGTTTTGAATCGGCAGAGGTTGGTGGAGGTCGGTCGATTTCTAGCCTCAAGTGTTTTGCCCCCGGCTGGTATCAACCTCAGTGATGTAATTCAGAATCTTGCGCTAGCAGCCATTTCAAAGTGATGGTGGCGTCGTGTTGTGTTAGGTCGCACGAAAAACAATTAATAATCTCGCTGAATGTTAAGAGCAGGGGACCAAAAATAAAGCGTTCTCTCTAATCAGATTACACAAGAAATGAAGTACCTAGCAGCAAGCTCCAACTCTGTGAGAAGAATTCGGAAATTTTGCGTCCTTTGAAAATGCTTTGTCCTTTGCCTGCTTTACTTTAATGTGACAATTACGTGTGTGTGTGTACTGGTTGTGGGGATGGTTGGTGCGGTTTCCCTTACAGTACTGCTTTTTGAAACAACATATCATCATATATTAATATGCTCCTTAGGGTCCCAAGTGTTACCTCATGCTGCATCTATTTACAGTTACGAGCCCTCGTTTACGAATAATCAACAGAAAATGATTTCCTTTCACGCACTAAACGACTAAAGCCTCAAATAACAAGGTTGAGTATTGACAGCCTTCTCAAACATAGTGAATAAGTTGTTTAGCTGGTATACGGATGGTAGTGGGTACTGTAGCAGCACAAGTATGTAGGCGAGCTTATCGGTCGCTTAATATTTGTACAATTTGTGGTGAATTGGCCTGCAAAGCTGTGCGGCCCCACGGCCGAAAGCACAAAGCGGCGAGGCAGGCCGCCACCGCGGCTCCAGGTGGGCAACGTGCGTTAGCGAAGGACCGGATGTGGGGAAAACACCATGTGGTGTGAATTTCGACGATACGTCGATAGCATAACAGGGCCGCCTATGCGACCAGTAATGACGGGCTTTGAGACAACTGAAAGACGACTTCTAAAAGCTCTCTGGGTGACTATTATAATTCACAAACAAATGTTAATGCAGAAAATTTTTTTCAAATCTGTATTGGCCAATGCCCAAAACAATTTGTAAATTTTTTTGTGGGGAGTATGGGGGCTATGTAAGTAGGCTGTTTAGGTTTTTTTATTGGTAACGCCACCGCCACGTAGCGCTCTGTATGAAATAACTGGCTGTGCCATGTGGCTGGTTGGCATTGTTGTAATACTCGCCATTGTAGTGTTGGGCAGCGGCAGCTGGATGCTAACAGCACGTAGCGTTGCGCAGTTGGAGGTGAGCCGCCAGCAGTGGTGGACGTGGGGAGACAGATGGCAGAGTTTTGTAATTTGTAAGACTGGATGTCATGAACTGATATATATATTATGACTATAAAGGTAAATACATTGTTTGTTCTCTATTAAAATCTTTCATTTGCTAAGTGTGCCTATCAGTAGTTAGCGCCTTCAGTAGTTTGAATCTTTTATTTAGCTGGCAGTAGTGGCACTCGCTGTATTGCAGTAGTTTGAGTAACGAAGATTTTTGTGAGGTAAGTGATTTGTGAAACGTGTAGGTTTATGTTAGTCAACGCCATTCTTTCATAGGGATTTTTGGAAGTCAGATTGCGTTGCGCTAAAAATATTGTGTGTCAGTTTAAGCACAGTCGTGTATAATTTTTCTAAGGGGACGTTTCAAACTGAAAGACGGCTTCTAAAAACTCTCTGGGTGACTATAATAATTCACAATCAAATGTTAATGCAGATCTAAATACATTGACGATCCCAGAAAAATTAGGTGCATTCAATGTCACCACAGTAATCTCAATATCTTTAAAACTACAGAAACTAATATCTCACATTGAATATTCATTTAAACAATGATACCCCGAATTAACAACTTTCAATCGCTTCATGCGATTTCAACAAACGTTATCTCCTATCACAGCACTGGACAACAGTCGTCATCTCTAAAAGCTACGTTTCTATATCTATTTTATATCTTGAATTATGACGTTTTTATATGCTTTTTATCGCCCAACTATTTGTCAGTGAATCGTATTATTCACATTTACACAGCAAATGAACACAGTATCAGTTCCTTATATTTTCTCATATTTGTGTTTGCATTTAATCAACGGCTCAAAAGATACTGTTATAGGCATGCGTAATAAAATACAGAATTATGTAAACAGGCCGATTACGGCGCTGTGGTTGGCTACGCCTATATAAGACAACAAATGTCTGCCGCTGTTGTTAGATCGGTTACTGCTGCTACAATGGCACGTTATCATGATTTGAGTGAGTCTCAACGTCGTGTTATGGTAGTCGCATGAGCGATGGGACACAGAAGCTCCGAGGTAGCGATGAAGTGAGGGTTTTTCCGTACGACAATTTCACGAGTATAACGTGAATATCAAGAATATCGTGAAAAATCAAATCTCCGACATCGCTAAGGCCAACAAAAGATCCTGCAAGATCTGGGCCAACGGCAACCACGACTGCACGACACAAAGTTAGCGTCAACACCGATATTGGACTCGTGATGATTGGAAACATGTTGTCCGGTCGGTGGGGTCTCCTTTCAAATTGTATAGAGGGCATGGACGTATACGGATATGGAGACAATCTCATGAATCCATGGACTCTGCATGTCAGCAGGGGACTCTTCAAGATATTTGGGCCTTGTGATGGTGTGGGACGTGTGCACTTAGAGTGATACGGGACGCATGATACGTCTACATACGACTCTGACACGTGACATGTACATAAACATCCTGTATAATCACATACCTCCATTTATGTCCATTGTGCACTTCGTCGGACTTGGCCAATTCCAGCAGGACAATGCGACATCCCAGACGTCTATAATTGCTACAGGAACACACTTCTGAGTTTAAACACTTGCGCTGGCCACCAAACATCCCATACGTGAACATTATTGAGTTTATCTGGAAAGCCTTGCAACGCGCTGTTCAGAAGAGTTCCCCACCCTTTTGTACTCTTACGGACCTATGGATAGTCCTGCAGGATAATATTTAATAACAATTCATTGTCATTTAATGAGGGTGCACGTATGAAAGAATGCTGGTATATCTATGTATGGGCAAATCGTTATTTATAATCATTCTAAATGTGTGACAGAATGATTGTACCACTTAGTTATTTAAATATTGATCTAAAGTATTACTTTAGTCCTGAAAGAGGTCAAGATGAGTCAGATCACGCCCACAATTATGTATTTTGGGTGGTGATGTCCTTCAGCCAATTGGAAACAGACGGTAGCAGAACACTAAGGGGTCAGGTGGAGACTGCGACTTTTCGAGTGAAAAGCGCCAGATAGCGTTTCAGAACAGCTTATCTCAAGTTCTTGGGGAATGAGGACCTGCCTGTGGTAGTGTGGATGATTCTATCGTGAAGGTGTTTGATCCTGTCAGTGAATCGCCTGTATCATACTTCTGAAGGCATTTTATATTTCGAGAGTTCTGCACGTGTTCCAGGGTAGTATTCTAACTTCTTCCGTACATGTCACGGAACTGATGATAGACAGTGTATGAGTTAGTATTCCTTGTCTGCACTTTAACTGAATATCATAAGACCACTCTCTGTTTATTTGAGATGTCATTTTCCGAATAAACAGAATTCAGTATAGTTTTCTGTCATTCAGAGAGTCAGGCGGCAGAAAAGATTCTTCGCATTAAATTATTCATTTCTCTTTTATTCTGTATTTCTGGTTTTTTATTAATTCGCCATTCTACACAATGCAAAGACTGTTTAACTGCAGGATCACACCTGTAGGCTATTATTCGCAGCGAATTATCTGGGAGGCATGGAATCAGACGTGTGCAGATCAAACCTACGACAACATCGAACTATTCTTTTTTTAAACAGAGGCGTGCATAGCCGAAGTACCTAGAGTGCGCGTAACCACAGCTGAAGACGCAACTGGTTTGCTGGTATGGTATGCAGTTTGAGAGAGCAAATCAGCAGCAGCTACCTTTAGTGCAGCCGCCGTATGAATCCTGTCATTTCTTTTATCGTACAGAAATTACAGCTATCATTATGTTATACTACCGTCAGATTACCTCTGAAAAATGTGACTGGTGGTTTGCGAAAATGTTTTTCCCTGATCTTACCCCAAAGTTAATCATGGCGGATGGCTAGCTCCATAACATAACAAACAAGCGGGAAAAACGCCCAAACGGTATGATATCAAAATGAGAATGTTGGATTGGCCGCAAAAGTATTATATAGCCGGCACACTTTGTTCTCTTTCATTCAGGAATATACACCTGCTAACGAAACGTACGTGATAGGCGAAATGGCGGAAGAGAAAGGCTACACGATTGTCTGCTTGACATCCAATAATTGTGATTTAAGTGCAGTAGATAAGGCATGGGCAAAAGCGAAAGGAACTGTTTAGGAAACGCAATATTTCAGGAAAAATCTCCAGCGGCAATGTGTTTAAGGCTGCCAGTGGATCCCTTAGTCAGTAACTGTTGAAGACTGGGAAAGTAGTGCAGGAAGGTCTAACAACTGTTTGAAACTTACTGAAGGCGAAATGGTTTCGTAAAATCGTAGTAGACAAATTCAGCATTAACACAGCTGAATCGGACATAGCGACGGTAATAATGAACCATTTACAGATGAGGAATATGAGACTGGTTCTGAGTGACTTACGTGTACTTACAATTTGGCGTTAGTAAAGGTTCAAAAATTTAATCATTCTCTTATTGCAACAATGTAAATTTTACCACTAGCTGCATTTAAGTTCGGTCTGTCTGTGCGAACTGATACGGACTTAGTAGCAAAACGACTCGTATTCGACATGAAACTATTAATTTAGATTTCATGAATCCTGTAAGCTTTCATAATCCCCTGTTTCAGCTTTTACCTTCATACAAGCGAAATACGTAGAGGCTGACAGATTCTATGGCACTGTCAACGCCGATCGAAGCTTAAATTGATATGTGAGCACAGGCATAGCGCTAGTAACGCGTGACGTAAGCCCGGCTTGTTCCTCTCTCAGCGCCCTCCACCCGCGGCATCCCTGTGCTGAGAGTCGGTGGTGGAACTTTGTTGCTCCGCTACCCGCACTACTCTCTGATTTCGTGAACAAATAAAGTGAATCAGCCAGAAGGAGAGGGAGAAAATGAAATTTGAATTCCACAGATTTTAAGGTACTTGATGTGTATTCAGTGATTACAAAATCAAGTCAAAGACACAAATAACTTGGCGGTTTGTATCGTCACCATTATTGTCGTTGAAATGTTGTGTAACTCGCTTCTATAGTTTTAAATAGTTTTTTGTTTTCATTGATATGACGCTAGCAAACTTTGGAAGATGGGTATACTCCATACGGGGCCAGCAGCGATTATCCTGTAGCTCGCAGGAAGCTCTGATGACTGGTTACGTGAGCAGCTGCGCGGGTAGTGGCCAGTTACCTGTAATGACAATCCGCTGTAATGACCCCAGTCGAATCATATGACGAGCATATCCGTAGCTGCCCATCATAACGTTACGAGCCTACTGCACAATGATACAGTTACGTAAGTACAATTACGACCAATAGATATCGCGGTTTACTATTTGTCCTTTTTACATTACGTTTCTGAAGTAAACTGGAGAGTGTGAATTATGGAAAATATACAGAGCTAGTATTAAAACATTTTAAACTTGTAAAGGAAGTGCAAGTGCCAATACAGACAAGGAAAACAAATGATTTTCGGTGCTAGATTACAAATGAACGTGTAATGAGGCTAGATTGGAATGGAGGATAGTGGACGGAAGCGAGGAAAAGATACCAACGAACTGGTCAGATTGTTAAGCAAAGAGAATGGTGCCAAGACCAAGGTACGTTCGGCTTACACTGCGGGACATACAGACAGCAGGTCTAATCTAAGTTTCCAACATCCCACTCTCTTTTTTGAGTCGTCTGTCATCAGACAGGTTTTATGATGCGGTCCACAACGAATTTCTCCCCTGCGCCAATCTCTTGGTCTCTGAGTAGCACCTGCAATCTACGTTTTCAATTATTGGTTGTATGTATTCCAATCTCTGTCTTTCTCTACAGTTTTTACCCTCTACTGTTTTCTATAGTAACGTGGAAGTTATTCACTGATGTCTCAGCAAATGGTCTATTGTCTTGTCCCTCCTCCTTGCCAGTGTTTTGCATATGATCGTTTCTTCGCTGATACTGTGGAAAACCTCCTCATTCCTTATCTTACTAGCCCACCTAATTTTCAACTCTCTTCCGTAGAATTCTCAAAAGGTTTGATTCTAATCTGTTCCGGTTTTTCCACTGTCCGTTATTCAGTACCATAAAGTGCTGTGCTCCAAATGTACATTCTCAGAAATCGCTTCCTCAAATTCTGGCTCATGCTCTATAGCTGACCTCCATCTGAAACAGGTCTCGAAAGACTCGACGGTACCGACCGACCGTCGTCACACCCTCAGCCGATAGGCGTCGCTTGTTGTGGATATGGAGTGGCGCGTGATCAGCGCACCGCTCTCCCGGCCGTTGTCAGCTCCCGTGATCGGAGCCGGTGCCTCTCAGTCAGGTAGCTTCTCAATTGGCCTCATAATGACTGAGTCTACCTAGTTTACCATCAGCGCTCGGCAGAGACGGACGGTCAGCCATCCAGAGACTAGCAATCTGACAACGGTTACCTCCGTCACTTAGACGGGAACCGCTGTTACCACTGCAGCAAGGCCGTTGGCGGCTTGTTTTTGAACTTTGTAGAAAAAAGTACGCGTAAATGACGACAGACAAAAATTAGTAGAAACTCGTGCGTTTGTAAAAAGATCCCTGAGTGGAGCATACAACAACTACCAAATTACCTCTTAGCTAAAGATCTTGCCCGAACTCGAAAACATTCTGCTCCTACGCAATGTCGGCTATCCCGTCGAAGATTCCTACCTAATCTTTCAGTGACCAACTTGATTTTACAATAAAAGATAGGTAAAGGAGAGTTTATATTTTTGAATTTCGGATTTAAGAAACGATACACGCAGGAGGATAGTACAAACATACCGTCGTTTGACATCGGCACATACCCCCGCTTGGAAAACACAGTAGTAGGCGTCCTTGATAGGAAAGCAACTCAAAGAGATCAAAACAAGTAAGTGCCCACGCGCGAATGGAATCCTAGCTCGATTTACAGAGGATACCTTATGGCTTTGGCTCTTTACTTAGATTGCATTTATCACGGATCTCTCGGCCAGGGAAAAATCCCAAGCGAATGGAAAACAGATCTGATGCCACCTGCGTACAAAAAGGGTAAAAGAATGGATGCGCAAAATTAGAGATCAATTTTGTGAACAACTTCTTGTTGCAGAATACTTGAACATATCCTCAGCAGGAATGTAATACATTTTCTTGAAACGGAAAAGGATATATCCATAAATTGTCAAGGATTTAGAAACCATCGCTCGAGCAAGATTTAGGTTGCCCTTGCCTCACATGATATCCTTCGAACCTTGAATGAAGGGCAACTTGCAGATTCCGTATTCGAAGATTTCCGAAAAGCGTTTGATACGGTGCCCACTGCAGACGGACTTGCTTCCCAGATTTGTGACTCAGAGACATCGGAAGTAATGGAATACAGAACATTGTATTCGACTGCGAGTGTTCGTCACAGATAAGGGCATCATCAGGAGTGCCCAAAGGGAAGTGTGGCAGGACCGTCCATAGTCTTTGTATAGTTAAATTACCGGACGGTAAGAGAGAGCAACAACCTGCGGCTGTTTGTTGATGATATTATGGTGCATGTGAAGACGTCGTTGTTTAGCTACTGCAGGAGGGTACAAGATGACTTGGACAAAATTTGTAGCTGGTGTAATGTAGAAGAATATAAGTTAATGTAGATGAGTAGCTATCGCAAAATTTTAGAATGCAGCAATAGCAGTATGCTGCTTGACACAGCCACCTAAATTAAAAATCGAGGTGTAACGTTCTAGAGCATATGAAACGGAACGAGCACGTAATAACGGTAGTAAATGAGGCGAATGTACGACAAAGGTTTATTAGGCCAACTTTAGGTGAATGTCGTTCATTTGTAAAGGAAACTGCTTATAGACCACTTGTGCTACCCGTTTGTACATGGAGTGCGACTGTTCGGCGGGCATGGATGTGTGTGATGTCCTTACGTTAATTAGGTTTAAATAGTTCTAAGTTCTAGGGGACTGATGACCTCAGATGTTAGGTCCCATAGCGCTCCGAGCCATTCGAACCATTTGTTCGGCATACTCACCAAGTCGGATATGGGAAGACTTCGAAGCAATTCGGAAGCGTGCTGCTAGATTCATGACCGATCATCCGGCGAGTGTGACAGACATGCTTTGTGAACTCAAATGGGAAGACGGCGTTCTCTTCGCGGAACACTATTGAGAAAATTTGGAGAAACGGTGGTTGAAGCTGACTACAGATGGAATCTGCTACCACCAACGTACATTCCGTGTAAATGCCACAGAGATAAGAGGAATTTGGGCTTGTACAGACTCGTTTTCCTATCGTTGTAATTACGACTTAAAAAGGAAAGAAAAGATTGATAAAGGTCAAACGCACCCTCTGTAACCACACTTTTATTTCGGCGGAAAACTATAAATTGTTTTTGAATAATTAGGATATAGTGTGAGATAACTTTTAATTATTCTTCATTAAGTTATTATTGAAATAAGAAGAGATTAAGAATGACAGAGTTTAAAGAGCATGAAACTGTTAGTAGCTTATTGTATTAGTAGGTATACTGACGCAAGATAGTGATTCAGCCTTTCTTGATTCTTGTCCTTTATCTCTAGTGTCTTGCGTCTTGTGTTTTGTGTCTGGTGTCTCGTCTGTGTTTCAGAAAGAATACTACACTTTTGAAATCAAGTGTCTTTCTTCAATTTGTTTGCGGAACATTTATCGTAAGGCGTGAAGGCAAAGATTCAAGATATTAAAAGCTACTTCAACACTGTAATGAACTACACTCCTGGAAATTGAAATAAGAACACCGTGTATTCATTGTTCCAGGAAGGGGAAACTTCATTGAAACATTCCTGGGGTCAGATACATCACATGATCACACTGACAGAACCTCAGGCACATACACACAGGCAACAGATGTCGGCACTACTACAGTGTATATCCACCTTTCGCAGCAATGCAGGCTGCTATTCTCCCATGGAGACGATCGTAGAGATGCTGGACGTAGTCCTGTGGAACGGCTTGCCATTTCCACCTGGCACCTCAGCTGGACCAGCGTTCGTGCTAGACGTGCAGACCGCGTTAGACGACGCTTCATCCAGTCCCAAACATGCTCAATGGGGGACAGATCCGGAGATCTTGCTGGCCAGGGTAGTTGACTTACACCTTCTAGAGCACGTTGGGTGGCACGGGATAAATGCGGACGTGCATTGTCCTGTTGGAACAGCAAGTTCCCTTGCCGGTCTAGGAATGGTAGAACGATGGGTTCGATGACGGTTTGGATGTACCATGCACCATTCAGTGTCCCCTCGACGATCACCAGAGGTGTACGGCCAGTGTAGGAGATCGCTCCCCACACCATGATGCCGGGTGTTGGCCCTGTGTGCCTCGGTCGTATGCAGTCCTGATTGTGGCGCTCACCTGCACGGCGCCAAACACGCATACGACCATCATTGGCACCAAGGCAGAAGCGACTCTCGTCGCTGAAGACGACACGTCTCCATTCGTCCCTCCATTCATGCCTGTCGCGACACCACTGAAGGCGGGCTGCACGATGTTGGGGCGTGAGCGGAAGACGGCCTAACGGTGTGCGGGACCGTAGCCCAGCTTCATGGAGACGGTTGCGAATGGTCCTCGACGATACACCAGGAGCAACAGTGTCCCTAATTTGCTGGGAAGTGGCGGTGCGGTCCCCTACGGCACTGCGTAGGATCCTACGGTCTTGGCGTGCATCCGTGCATCGCTGTGGTCCGGTCCCAGGTCGACGGGCACGTGCACCTTCCGCCAACCACTGGAGACAACATCGATGTACTGTGGAGACCTCACGCCCCACGTGTTGAGCAATTCGGCGGTACGTCCACCCGGCCTCCCGCATGCCCACTATACGCCCTCGCTCAAAGTCCGTCAACAGCACATATGGTTCACGTCCACGCTGTCGCGGCATGCTTCCAGTGTTAAAGACTGCGATGGAGCTCCGTATGCCACGGCAAACTGGCTGACACTGACGGCGGCGGTGCACAAATGCTGCGCAGCTAGCGCCATTCGACGCTCAACACCGCGGTTCCTGGTGTGTCCGCTGTGCCGTGCGTGTGATCATTGCTTGTAAAGCCCTCTCGCAGTGTCCGGAGCAAGTATGGTGGGTCTGAAACACCGGTGTCAATGTGTTCTTTTTTCCATTTCCAGGAGTGTATATGAAAAAGAGAATAGAATTCTTTATTCTAATGGTGGTTGAGACATTCCTAGCTAGATAAACGAAGCACAGTCTTTTAATGGCGCCTCACTGTGAATTTGTTTAATATTGCGGAATGAAAAGTTTTCGAAAGACCTTACAATGCATTTTTTTCAGTAGTCTGATAACATTGTATTTCACGTGTGAGCTAGTCAACAATTGTGAAGACTAAAACTGTAGGTTACGTAGTTTTTATTTAAATGTTGAAAGTCAAGAAATGTCCACTAATACGGAAACAACCACTCTACCCGAAGTATATTTGCTGTTATAGAGAAAACTAAGACGTAGTATTAGACAGTGCTACAGTTTCTGTCAGTAGAACTGTTCTGCTTGTATTACATTGTAAAGTCAGGCAAACTACTGGGCTTTGTCTTCCATGCCTTCTTGTACTGTTCTCCTTTTTACCTAATGGCTTGTGACTGTTCAACATCCTGAAGATAATGTCAAAAAAATCGGCATTAGAGCTTTATGCATACACGAAGAGACGGTGTATTGAGGACTATGTATGCAGATGAAGATGCAGCTACTATTCGACTTCCCTGGGCCAGGTATTCCCTTTCTTCATGTTCTAGTCTGCTTTTTATGTCCTCATTACTTTGTGCATCATACATTTTTCGGCTTCGAAGGCGTCAGAGTTAATTAACTCTTTTAGTGTACTTCGAGATCACTAGTCTTCATTTTGAGTAACTCGCTACTATCATTTCTGCTACTTCTCATTACTTTCATTTTACCTCGGTTTACTCTCAGTCCATATTCTGCACTCACTGGACTGTGCATTCGATTCAGTACAACCTGTATTTTATCCCCATCTTCACAGAGAATAGCAATGCCGTCAGCAAATCTTATCAATTACATTCTTTAGCCCTGAATGTTAGCGCAACTCTTGAACCTTTCTTTGATTTCTGTCATTACTTCTTCACTGTATAAACTGATCAGTAGGAGTGAAAGACTGCATCCATAGTTACACGCTTTTTAATCCGAGCATTTCATCCCTGATCCCCCAGTCTTACTATTCCTTCTTGGTTCTTGCACATTAACCGACTTTTCCTGTAGCTTACTGCTTTTTGACTGAGAATTTCTAAAATCTTGTACCATTTTACACAGTCTAATGCTCTTTCCAGGTCGGCGAATCCGATAAACTTGTCTTGATTTTTCTCCAGGCTAGATTTCAAGTGACTTAGCACTCGTCGCTCTGTTTCCAGTAGAGCTCTTACTTGTATGCACTGACGAGCCAAACCGTTATGACTACCTACTCAAAAGCGTGTTGGTTCATTTTTGGAATGCAATTAAGCAGTGATTTTGCGTATCGTGGATTCGACAAGTACGTGACAGTATTCCAGGGGTTTGTGACACCATATGCTGACGCACAAGTCACACACTTTCCGCAATTTAGGGGCGGTTTGTTTGTGGGCGTGGAGCTGGCGCCCAATAGCCTTCCAGTTAGGTTTCATTGGAATCAGGTAAGCCAAATTTGATGGCGAAGAGCCTAGACATCAACGTTAGTTTACTATCATACTTCTCAAACTATTGCAACACGGTTCTGGAAGATGCCATCGCTGTTGGGGAAGACATCAAGCGTAAGTTGCTACAGTGGTCCCTGATAATGTTCAAGTAGTCCACAGATGTCATGTTGCCTTCGGCTACTACGACACGTCCCACGGACGCCCAGCTGAATGTCCCCCATAACACAGTACTGCTCCAACCCACCTACTTCAGCGGCGCGTTGTTTGTTTGTTTAGCCTGCAAGATGGTGTATCTGGACAAGACCATCGACGTAATTAAACAATAAGGTGGTTATCCGGCCAGGCGACACGACTCTTCTGATCCGTGGTCCAATCTCGATGGTCCAGTGCCCACTGTAATTGTAATTGACTATTTTGTTGGGTCAACATGGGAATACGTAGGCGGCCTGTGCTATGGAACACCGCGTTAAATACTGTGAGCTGAACTGGTACTCCGAAACATTTGTGCTGTTACAGCGATGTATTTTGTCGTCAGATCAGCCACAGATCACCACCTATCCTGTTTTTCTTTTCTAAGAGCGGTCAAGCATCCGATCTCTACGTTCTGTTGTGAGGTATGGACGTCCAATTTTTTGTCGTCTACTCGTGGTTTTAGCATTCTTCAAACCATTTTGCATGGATGCTCACGATAGTAGCACGCCCATAGTCGACCAGCTTCGCCGTTTCAGAGCTGCTCGCTCCCAGACACTGGGCCACAACAGTCTAACTTTTGTCAAAATCACTTTAGTCGGTGGATTTCGCTATTAGTGTCACTTATCGTCGCTAGAATGATTCTCCATTCATCTCTGCTCCGCTCCTGTACTTCCTATTACCGCGTCACGTGCCCTCAGTGCCGCCAGGCAGCACACAACCTCGCGATGGGCAGTGGTCATTATATTTTGGCTCACTGGTGTAAACAGTAGGTTCACGAGTCTATAAACAGCGCGCTGTGTTTGTTGGGTCAACATGGGAATACGTAGGCGGCCTGTGGTATGGAACACCGCGTTAAATACTGTGAGCTGAACTGGTACTCCGAAACATTTGTGCCTGTTACAGCGATGTACACTCCTGGAAATTGAAATAAGAACACCGTGAATTCATTGTCCCAGGAAGGGGAAACTTTGTTGACACATTCCTGGGGCCAGATACATCACATGATCACACTGACAGAACCACAGGCACATAGACACAGGCAACAGAGCATGCACGATGTCGGCACTAGTACAGTGTATATCCACCTTTCGCAGCAATGCAGGCTGCTATTCTCCCATGGAGACGATCGTAGAGATGCTGGATGTAGTCCTGTGGAACGGCTTGCCATGCCGTTTCCACCTGGCGCCTCAGTTGGACCAGCGTTCGTGCTGGACGTGCAGACCACGTGAGACGACGCTTCATCCAGTCCCAAACATGCTCAATGGGGGACAGATCCGGAGATCTTGCTGGCCAGGGTAGTTGACTTACACCTTCTAGAGCACGTTGGGTGGCACGGGATACATGCGGACGTGCATTGTCCTGTTGGAACAGCAAGTTCCCTTGCCGGTCTAGGAATGGTAGAACGATGGGTTCGATGACGGTTTGGATGTACCGTGCACTATTCAGTGTCCCCTCGACGATCACCAGAGGTGTACGGCCAGTGTAGGAGATCGCTCCCCACACCATGATGCCGGGTGTTGGCCCTGTGTGCCTCGGTCGTATGCAGTCCTGATTGTGGCGCTCACCTGCATGGCGCCAAACACGCATACGACCATCATTGGCACCAAGGCAGAAGCGACTCTCATCGCTGAAGACGACACGTCTCCATTCGTCCCTCCATTCACGCCTGTCGCGACACCACTGGAGGCGGGCTGCACGATGTTGGGGCGTGAGCGGAAGACGGCCTAACGGTGTGCGGGACCGTAGCCCAGCTTCATGGAGACGGTTGCGAATGGTCCTCGCCGATACCCCAGGAGCAACAGTGTCCCTAATTTGCTGGGAAGTGGCGGTGCGGTCCCCTACGGCACTGCGTAGGATCCTACGGTCTTGGCGTTCATCCGTGCGTCGCTGCGGTCCGGTCCCAGGTCGACGGGCACGTGCACCTTCCGCCGACCACTGGCGACAACATCGATGTATTGTGGAGACCTCACGCCCCACGTTTTGAGCAATTCGGCGGTACGTCCACCCGGCCTCCCGCATGCCCACTATACGCCCTCGCTCAGAGTCCGTCAACTGCACATACGGTTCACGTCCACGCTGTCGCGGCATGCTACCAGTGTTAAAGACTGCGATGGAGCTTCGTATGCCACGGAAAACTGGCTGACAGTGACGGCGGCGGTGCACAAATGCTGCTCTGCTAGCGCCATTCGACGGCCAACACCGCGGTTCCTGGTGTGTCCGCTGTGCCGTGCGTGTCATCATTGCTTGTTCAGCCCTCTCGCAGTGTCCAGAGCAAGTATGGTGGGTCTGACACACCGGTGTCAATGTGTTCTGTTTTCCATTTCCAGGAGTGTATTTTGTCGTCAGATCAGCCACAGATCACCGCCTATCCTGTTTTTCTTTTCTAAGAGCGGTCAAGCATCCGATCTCTACTTTCTGTTGTGAGGTATGGACGTCCAATTTTTTGTCGTCTACTCGTGGTTTTAGCATTCTTCAAACCATTTTGCATGGATTCTCACGATAGTAGCACGCCCATAGTCGACCAGCTTCGGCGTTTCAGAGCTGCTCGCTCCCAGACACTGGGCCACAACAGTCTAACTTTTGTAAAAGTCACTTTAGTCGGTGGATTTCGCTATTAGTGTCACTTATCGTCGCTAGAATGATTCTCCATTCATCTCTGCTCCGCTCCTGTACTTCCTATTACCGCGTCACGTGCCCTCAGTGCCGCCAGGCAGCACACAACCTCGCGATGGGCAGTGGTCATTATATTTTGGCTCACTGGTGTAAACAGTAGGTTCACGAGTCTATAAACAGCGCGCTGTGTTTGTTGGGTCAACATGGGAATACGTAGACGGCCTGTGCTATGGAACACCGCGTTAAATACTGTGAGCTGAACTGGTACTCCGAAACATTTGTGCATGTTACAGCGATGTATTTTGTCGTCAGAGCAGCCACAGATCACCGCCTATCCTGTTTTTCTTTTCTAAGAGCGGTCAAGCATCCGATCTCTACGTTCTGTTGTGAGGTATGGACGTCCAATTTTTTGTCGTCTACTCGTGGTTTTAGCATTCTTCAAACCATTTTGCATGGATGCTCACGATAGTAGCACGCCCATAGTCGACCAGCTTCGCCGTTTCAGAGCTGCTCGCTCCCAGACACTGGGCCACAACAGTCTAACTTTTGTCAAAATCACTTTAGTCGGTGGATTTCGCTATTAGTGTCACTTATCGTCGCTAGAATGATTCTCCATTCATCTCTGCTCCGCTCCTGTACTTCCTATTACCGCGTCACGTGCCCTCAGTGCCGCCAGGCAGCACACAACCTCGCGATGGGCAGTGGTCATTGTATTTTGGCTCACTGGTGTAAACAGTAGGTTCACGAGTCTATAAACAGCGCGCTGTGTTTCAGCGCACAGTAGTAATCCGGGCCCTCCAAGAAACGTTCCAGAGAAAGTCTACGGAGCAATACGTCGCTTTCCTCGTGAATCTAACCGCTGATGCGAGTGTAACTTCGCGAGACGCTTCGGAGGCTACTTGAACTGGTCGAGAGCGGACGTTTGTGTTACCTTTAACAGGGAATCTTACAGAAATATAAACAGAAGAACAGTAACAGCTCCATAGGACAAAGCACAGTTTATCTTCGTTTGCGAGGAGTTATGTAATAAAGATAATTCACAGGCGCGCAGAAACAGCCTCAGAGCCATGTGGGCAATGAAAGATATTTGGGACATGGGATGAGACGTACTAGCGAGGGAACTGAGATTGGAGGAAAGAATATTTCCTCTTCTTTGCTTATTCCCAGGCTGAAGATATTTCCATCAGTTTCCCACTGTCTATATTTAGGTCGTCACTCCACTTTTTCCATGGAAGAGATATTTCTTTTACCAGCAGGTGATTTATGTCTTCCGAGTTTCACAGTCTTCCGTTTGTCCATTTCGTCTGTGTATTCCATTTATGCTGTCTTTCATGTACAAACGCATTATCCCACTTTACTTTCTTTTTCAATTCTTTCACTTCTCTCTATCTGTCGGTGTCTTCCCTGTAATCTTCTGTGGGATTTTAATTTCTTCTAGGTCTTGTCTCAGGTATGTAAGTCATAAATGGTTTCATTATTGTTTAGTTTATGGTAAGTGTAACAAGAGGAAAAGTGGGCACGTTTTTCTCTACTAGCTGTTAGCCCCAGCTGTGCTCATTTGCCGGCCGTGGCGGTCTAGCGGTTCTAGGCACTCAGTCCGGAACCGCGAGACTGCTACGGTCGCAGGTTGGAATCCTGCCTCGGGCATGGATGTGTGTGATGTCCTTACGTTAGTTAGGTTCAAGTAGTTCTATGTCCTAGGGGACTGATGACCTAAGATGTTAAATCCCATAGTGCTCAGAGCCATTTGAACCTTTTTTTGTGCTCATTTAGCAGTAGTTTTGTTACGATGAATGATGGAGGCTAAGTAAGGTACGGTACTTGCTTTAACATCAGCCCCCTTCAAGTTTATGCCTGTACTGGTATATGTCGATCTTGGTTGCGCCTCAGTCTCTCCCCTCCCAATCTGTCCCAATGAACGAAGCTTCAGCACGCGCAGTATCGCCGCCGAGCAGTGTGTACAGATGGGTACGGGCAGGAGGGCGCATCTATACATCGTGCTGTTAAAGTAGCTGTACTCTATACAACGTGTACGGTGTGGTACTATGGGTTAAACACATTCAACACTGTCTAAGGATTGTATTCATTACTATGAACCGTATGACACAGCATATATCAAGCAATAAAAGCGGTTTCACAAATATTCACGTAACATTCTTCAACTCAATAAGTAGGTTGTACCACACACTTTCTAAGGCAGCCTATGTTCTTCCTCAGGGTTAGAGTTACCACCATACCAAATTTAATCGAAATAAGTTCAGTGATTTAGACCGGAAAATCTGACGCATAGAGCTACCTTTGCACTTACAATACTTACGAAGTTACTTGTGAAAATACCATGAAAATTCGTCTAACAGTTTTGGAGATTAGCGTGTTCAAGCAGGCAGACAAGACGTTTCTGGTATAACTTTAAATCAAAATATCATTTTATGTGGTACAATTTTATTAAACTGAAGCACATACGGTGTCCAAAGCTACGTCAAAATTACCTGTGAAAGCCACGTCGTCTAACAGTTTTGGAGAAGTGCGTTCAAAGAGACAGACAGGCAGACACGACAATTACAGACTTTTCACTAGCGTTGTTTAGCAGAGAGAAATGGCCAAAGCTCTTTCTTAAATGCAACAGGCTGTTGAACTGTTCGCAACTCTGATACTAGCTAAGTGAGACCTTGTGCTACAATTGTGATGTTACGGTAGAAATTGGATCTGGGATCTGGGTGTACACGGAGAACCCAACTGTTTTAGGCGTAGAGTACGAAACGTAAATTGCTTCAACGACCCTAAGTGGGAATATGGAGTACTCAAATGGCAGAAAATAGGGATCGTGGACATGAAGAAGAATTCAGGTAAGATGAACGGTGTCTAGAGACATAATTCAAGCGAAAAGGATGGCTATTTTTCAAACAACGGAATTGTGTTGGATGGCTTCTAAATAACTGGCTAAAGAACTTCCCTCGGGGACAAATATGAAAGCCTCTTGACTGTATACTACAAGCTACGAATGCAGCACCTGCCTATCAACGAAAACTCCTCTTAGCGGGCGGCGGTCCTCAGGCGCAGAAAGGAGGCGTCGAACGTCTGAGTTTTTCGCTGACGAGTATCGCCGTTGGTGGGGCGCGCGCCAACTTGTCGGGATCCAGAATTCTCCCTGATTGCGGCTGAAGAGGCGTTCGACGCCGGCCTCAAAAGCCATTTCAGCATTTCTCCTACCTTTGAAAGCTACGGCTGTAGTGACGGCTGCGCGACTGGGAGTGAGAATTTAGCGAGGGCGGCAGTTTGGCGGCGGCTGGAGGAGCGCGGCGATTGCCGTTTTGTTGCAGTAATGAGTGCTCCTCGGGCTCCGTGCGGGGCCGCTCATTTGGACGGGAGAGCTCCCGCGCGGCGCACGCCGGCCTTTTGTGTCGTGACGCAGCACGGCGACTGCGTTCCGCGTATAGCCTGACGCCGTCCCCTCGGCGGCGTCGCCTCGCGTCGCGTCACGCCACGTCACGTCACGTCACGGAGGAGTTATCGACGCGACGTGCGGTTTCGCGGTTGCGGCAGGACGCGCCATTCCCACAGCCGCAGTGTCTCCAGGGGCCGTCCTTCCGAACTGCGCAAGACGCTCGCGCAAGTAATTGTTGCTGTTCGACGTGCATGATACAGAGGTTAGACAAAACTGTGTAAACACCACGAGAAATTTGTGACTGAACATAGATGCAGATGGTAGCTAAGCCTACAGGTTTCGCTGTTATACAGGATGAAAAGTATTTAAACCAACAAATTCTGCGAGGTGTTAGGGGACATCAAAACAAATATTTTCCCCCAATGTCATTTCTCCCTAAGAGGATTACTTAAACCGTTGTAGTCCGTATTCCGCTCTTTAGTTGATGAAGGACGTATTACCATCTTGAGTCGTTAGAGGGCGTATTACGCTCTTCAGTTGTAGGCAACTGCTGTCCACCACTGTTGTAGTGCTTTGTTCTGGTTACTAATGGAGCGATACATCTGAAGTGAGTACACTGATATGGTTGGTGCGTACTACATAGCGCACCACAACGGACGAGCTGCACAGCGGGTTTATCAACAATAATATCCTAATCGCCGTAACCCGCATCAAAAGACCTTTGATGCTGTGTACCAACGTGTGTGTGAGACCAGGTCATTTAGCAGATTACCTGGACAGGGGAGCCGTCGCACGGTAAGAACATTACAATTTGAGGAAGCTGCCTTCCAGCATGTGGAGCGGCATCCTTCAATCAGCACTCGTGCAATTGCACGTCACATGGGGACAATCAGACGAATGTAAGAGCAGTCCTTCGAGAGCAATTCTTACGTCCATTTCACTTACAGCGTGTCCATAACCTGGAATCAGTTGATTATCCACCCAGAGCACAGTTTTCTCTGTGGTACCAGGAAAGTGTGAAATGCATCCTACATTTCCATCCTCCGTGTTGTTTACCGATGAAGCAACGTTCGGGCGTGATGGAGTCTTCAACATGCACAGTTCCCATGTTTGGAGTGAGGACAACCCACATGCCACAGTTACTAGCGCATTATCAAGTGCGGTTCTTCGATAGTGTGTGGGTCGGTGTTGTTGCAGGCTGTTTAATTGGGCAGTATCTGCTACCAATTTGTTGTCTCTTGGTCATAAAAAAATGGAAAAGTGTTTGTTGGTTTAGTTAATTTGCCGCCAGAGAAATCGTTTCCTACTGGTTTAATTACTCCTCATAGGAAAAAAATGACATTAGGGAAAAGTATTTGTTTTGAAGTCCCCTACAACCTCCCAGAGTTTGTCGGTTTAAATACTTTTCACCATGTATTTGACAACGAGAAAAACCTGAGCACAGTTCTCAATACGTTTGAAATGTCAGAACAGTGCATTGGGCAGTTGTGCACTATGTCTGATCTAGCGATTCTTAACGTGCGCAAATTTTTGGTGCTCGTAATGGCGAGTGCTTCCGTAAGCGAAGTACCCGAAGTGTTTAGTGTTCCAGGTGACACAGTATCGAAGATACATATCGCACACAGGGAAATCAGGAAACTGTAGTGCACTAAATCATATCGCGGACGAAAGTGTGTGTTATGCCATAATGAATGGCGGTCTCTGAATAGGATTGCGGAGAAAACTAAGAAGACGGACAGCTGTAAAATTCACTGAAGGACTGAATTCGCACTCGCGAACCCTGTCACTACTAAATACTGGAATCTGCGGAGCGAGCTCAAATTCTTAAATCACTCATAAGTGACGGAAAACTCTTAAGAGAAAAACGTGGTGCCGCAGCCATAAAACACAATGTTTCCAGTTTCTAACTGGACTTACTTCCCAAGACTGAAATATGGCGGAGGATCTGTGAAGAATTGGGCAACTGTATCGTGGTATTCCATGGGCCCCACGGTTACTGTCCAAGGTCGGGTTGCTGCCAAGTATTATGTGACGCTTGTGGCTGATCTCGTCCTCTACTTAGTACAGTGTGTTCTCCCTAACGTGTCCCAAGACGACAGGGCTCTTGTTTACACAGCTCAAATCGTCCAGGACTGTTTTCGTGAGCAACAGGACGAAGCGTTTCATCCAATCTCACCATTATAGTGACCGAATCCTATGGGGTTTACTTCGGAGAGAAGGGCATATGATCGCTATCCATCTCCCTCATCATTACATGAAGTGCCCCTTTTTAACAGAAACAAAAATGTAAAACACCCGTGAAAAACGTACTGAACCCCTATCATCCATTCAGAAACGACTGGAATTTGTTTTTAAAAGCCTACGTTTCTCCTACACTGTATTAAGCATGATAATGCGTCGTGTTTTTTGTGCTTCCATATCAGTATCTATCCACTGTACGTCCGGCTTAGGGGCTTTTACGGAGTGTATCATGATTAATAGGGGTAACTGAAACTGGTAAAAGTATTTGTCTTTTTCTTATCTCGGTTGCAGTACTGACTTCACGGTATTCTGAATATAAGGCGAATCGTTAATTTTTACTTATTCTGACATTCTTTAAATTGAACTTTGAACATATAAGGTACATTCAAAACGATACTGGCCGGATTCTGTAAAGCTGAAACAGATGAATGGATCCTAATACCTCTTCCTGCGGAAATAGGTGTGGTTTCTGTAAGAGCACTGAGGCTCCGAACTCGCTGCTAGACGGGCGTAGGCGAACACTCACGTGGCGAAAGAGGGAGTGTGTGCACATGTAGGCAGTCCGCTGTACTGACTCATGCTGCAAACGGTGAAATGGAGGCTACCAAAGAAGAGCAAAGGTTTGAACGCGTCCGGGGGCCGGAAATGTATCAAGGAATGGCGCAACTGTACGAGGAGCTCTGCACGTCCGTTGCAGTGGTCGAGGTATGGAAAAAGCGATGCAAACTATGACGGATGTCGCCCGATGACGCTAGATCTGGAACGCCACACGGAAAAGACAGCAAGGAGAGTGAAAAAGATTTTTCTTCGTCTACATTTCGTGAATTTAACATACATGTCCTTTTCGACTGCATAGTTTTCTCCAATGCGTCTCGGATCGTTCTCGACTACTATCGGAGCCGGCAAGTTATGGGGGCAGCCATTACACCAGAGGTCGGAAACGCGATGGACGTTCAGTGCTCTTCGTACACTTCTGCCATTCTTCAATGAATTTTCGTTCCTCTCACGCATTACACCTCTCTGCCCTCTCGCCAAACCTCCACTCCCGTATCATAATGATGGAAGCAAAAGCACTGCTGAGTACCGTGGACAACTGTCGCAAGTACGTGCTCGCTCTGTCGTCACATGGCTTTGCTCCCTATCCCTCTAGCGACCTGTTTAGGGCCTCAGCGCTCTTCTAAGGACAACAGCTGATTTCCAGGCAGACCACTGTTTATTTCCTGGGGGAGATTTCAGTTGGTAGCATCCATGCTGGAAGGTGAATGTTTGTCACCCGCCGTGAATTTAATCTTGCAGTCTGAGGAGGTTCATTTAGATTTTTGGTTCTGTGGATGAATCTCCCTACTACAGCTCAGTCGGTGGACAGGTTGATGGGAGGTAGGTGATTTACACATCCCAGTCATAGACACAACTTATCTTCGAGTATCTGGCTGAGAGATTCATACCAACATTAAACTTCATAATGCTTCGGAAGTCTCGAGCAAACATCGATGCTCGACCTATTTCATTCACAGAAATGTTAACTCGTTTAAGATGAGAGTATCTGCAACAAACGACAGTATCTGGTTCAAACAAAGTGAGTACGCTCTGAGGCAGAGTAGCACAGAGACAGGACACTAGCTTTCTACGCCTTTGTGTGTGTACTCCAGTTGGTTCCAGTCACTTTACGAATGACATCATTTCTAGCTCTGTCTTTCTGCTTGTTGATAACATAGTACTTTCTCTAAGTGAGGATGCGCCCATTGTTACACTTAAATAAATGACGTAGATGTTGCAGCCCTGTCAAGCTACTCGCAATTTCCTTGAAGCCTGCTTGTCCTTTACATGGACATCACATACCTGTGCTTTTATGGTTTAGGTTTTAAACGGTCTTTTCTGTAGTAATAGGTAACTTCAGACAGGGCTTCTCATAACTTTTCTCCTACAGTCACAAAGTGGGTTTCCTAAGGAACAATAGCTCGATCATCCGCGTATATGAAGCTCCTGTTACTATCTTGGAGGGGTTGCTCAGTCGTGTAAATGCAAGAATGAAAGAAAGCAAGAAGAATCAAAAAGATTCTTCTTCTTCTATACAGCATGGATGAGGCTTTCTTGTCCTTTCCGCATTCACGGTCTCCGGTGTGTCTTCCGTCGTCTTCGACCCCCTCTTCCTTTAGGCATGTAATCTACATGTAATCCAACCGTGCTCTGAGAAGTGTGGTATTTTCTATTCTTTGTAAGTGATCAGTTCACTTCTGCTCTCATTGAATATAATTATGTGCTGATTCTATTTTTAATTAGTTCTCATTATCTTCATTTCGCATCCTATGCTCCCTATTAACAACATTAAACACCTTAAAAACCTCATTTGGGACTATTTCATTTTACCCGGTTGATTTTGAGTCAGCACCAGGCTTCACTGTAATTAGAAATGTTGGTGAATCCTCTAATGTATAAAATTTCATTTTTGTTTCTTTCTTAAATCTGTTGAAAATTTTTTTTGAACGGGACCACATATAGCTTGCGATTTGCTACCTTCTTATTTCATGTTATTCATTGTCCTTGTCATTATAAAAACCAAATGTCATGAAAAAGGTATTTAAAATTCGACACTTCTCCTAAAAAGCTGTTCTCTAGAACTATCTTTGATCTCACTTGATCGTTTCCTCTAAAAGACACAGTTTTATTAACTTACATTTTAAAATCATTCTATTTATATTGATTATTTAAATCGTACATGGATTCCTGTAGCTGTGTCTCATTTCCTTAAACCATTACTCGTATGAAAATAGAAATTTGTTTTCATAGTCACCGTTTTATAAGTTTATTTAAGGACTACTCTTAATTTCATTTCTTTCCAATGCCTTAAATACTTACACTAGAAAGAGTAGGAGATTAGTTGTACCCTTGTCCAAGTCCTGTACTTGCTAAAATCCGTTCACATCTGTTAAGTCTCGTGTTTGTAATAAAATTACTATTAGTATTACCGTAATTAGGTGTGATGTACAGCCCTAATTTGGCATAATTTTATTAGATTTACCCTCTCAAACGCCTTATCAGAATTGGTAAAAGCCAAATTTTTTCCATTTTTTTCCTCCTTTGTTCTGTTATCTGTCCACTGGTGAATACAGTATCCATTCTCAATCTGCCTTTCCCTACATCACTTTGCTTCTAGTAGACACAGTGTTTAATCTGCAGTTTAAGAAGGATAACCGTGTCTTTCGTGACGTCTGTGCTTATACACTGCCTGACAAAAGAAAGCACTCATACGCGATGGGGGTTACAGAATGGAAGTCTCCAGGTTGAGAGGGCTTGTAATGTTATTTCATTGATTAGAAAATGAAGTCAGATTTACAAACGCGTTGTCAGTGTGAGCCCTCTTGTCAGTATGACGCCGGACTCTCTGTGATCTGGATGCACGCACTGATTCGGTTACGATGTGTGTAACAAAGCCCTTGTTTCCTACCCTGGGGGAAGCTCATCAACAACATTTATGACCAATCCTTCATATACTGTACACTGGTACAGGTAAGCAGTTGATGTACGAGCTGGTCCCACTAATGTTCTACCGGGGACAGGTCTTGGGAGTTTCCGGAGACGGGAGTAACTCAAATAAACACACTGTTCATAGAGACAGGTGACGTGTATGGACGAGCATTGTCTTTTACAGAATGGCAGCACTACATTGTCTTATAAGAGATAACACATGGGAACGTAGGATTTACGTTACGTACAACTTTGTCATCAGAACTACCTGTAACTGTCAGCATGATGCAAGGAGTAACATTGCCGTGCTCTCCAGAACATGGTATTTCTACCTAGGCTGCTCTGGTATTTTCCGACGATTATCATCCGTGGAAGTGCAAAACCACGATCCATTGTTGAAACAATGCGAGGCCGCTGATCTGCAGTTAATGTTTCACTATCACGGCACCATTTCAGACGCAGCCGTTTGCCTTGTGTTGCTAACAGAACCTACAACATGTCACATTAATTCCCTGTTGGAGTTGCTGACAGTCTCCGCAGCGATTTGGGGCGACACAGAGTGTTACGTGGAGTCCTTTACTGTTCTCGGATGGCAGGCGCTGAAGTGAAAGTGTTACAAAGCTCTTGTCGCACATTTCGGTGATTCTCCTTTCTGGTGGTCATACGTGGCTGGCCGACGAGTATGCTTCCCTAACGATCCCATACAGTCCTGCATCGGGTCACTGCATCGTTTCAATGCACGACAGGTTTGGTATTTCACGATTCGACCAATCGGCCGAATGGAGACACAGAACTCTGTCGGGTGCTAATAACGATGCCTCATACTAGTACACGGCATCTCCGCGTTCTTCAATACCCGATGCTGATCACGCCCCTTAAGCACCCTACTACGCACGGTAGCAACACTAAGCACTAATAACGCTAAGGCACTCTCTCGGCCGTTTTACCTGTCAAAGTGAACTGCGCCCCTAATCATTTCAGTACGTGCCGATGGTGTGCAAGAGTGCTATATTACTTTGACACCCGACCATCAAATGTGAGTGCTTCACTGTTTTCGACTGGCTGTGTAGCATTTTTAAACTACTTCCAAATGTTTCCGCGTTTCCTAACAGAGCTAGAGTCTTCGCATAACTACGGTTTTCTTCATCATTCTTTCTTTTCTGTAAGCTGTAGGTACATAGCTAGTTCCGTGTTCACGAAAGTCACTTCTTCCTTTGTCTTTCTGTATCTCTTTTTCATTTTGGTCTATAGCCATGACATGTCTGTTCATTCTGTCCCATTTCTTCGACACGCTTCTTCTATTGTACTGTGCGGTACCCTTACTCTATTCTTTCATTCCTGTAAAATATATTTAATATTTCCGTTACTTCAGAAGTCTTTATTTGATCTCTCACCGTATATCGTTATATTTTCTTTGAAAAATTCATTTCAACTGCCTGTATCCATTTCTAGTCTTTCTCGGTTATTGCCGAGGTCTCAGTTCAAAAATGGTTCAAATGGCTCTAAGTCCTATGGGACTTAACATCTGAGGTCATCAGACCCTTAGGCTTAGAACCACTTAAACCTAAATAACCTAAGGACGTCACACACATCCATGACCGAGGCAGGATTCGAACCTGCGACCGTAGTATCAGCTCGGATCCGGATTGAAGCACCTAGAACCGCTCGGTCAGAGCAGCCGACGAGGTCTCAGTTCAATTCCATATATGAGAGTGGGCGTTGTCATTAGTCTGTAGAGCTTTGTCTTTGGGTCTTTTCTGATTTTACCAGCTCACGTTCTTACTGAAAAAAAGGATTTACAGAAGGAAGATCATGCAGTGGCAATATTACAAAATGAAAAGGGAAAACATTGCCTGGAGACTCAAATTCCATTTGTAGATTACGGGAAATTCTTAATACAGTGAATAGGTATGTGCTCTAGAATATAATGGAAAGACGAACTTGCCATAAACATTTAATACAACAAATGAAAAGTTCTTTTATAAATATCGAAATTTTAATTAATGTAATTAACACATGCAGAAAGAGAACAGGGCCAACACCAATTAACAGATGAATACGACAAGGGTACAGTCTCTCACCCGCTTTATTTAACATACGACTGGTGTTTCAAAACGACTTTAGGAGTTTTCAGGCCTTATAACACTTATTTCACTAAACTTAGAACTAAACAAACAAATGAAAGAGAAGGTCAAACAATTTTTCTAGCAAGTGTTCAGTTTGAGCACATTTAGTAAGGATGACCACGAATTACTGAAGTACGTCTACGTCTACTTCTACGTGACTACTCTGCAGTTCACAATTAAGCGCCCAACAGAGCGTTCATTAAACCACCTTCAAGCTATTTCTCGATCGTTCCACTGTCTAACAGCACGCGGTGAAGAAGAACACACAAATTTTTCTGTGCGAGCTCTGATTATTCTTATTTTATTATGATGATCGTTTCTCCATGTGTAGGTGGATGCGAACAAAATATTTTCTCCCTTTCAGGAGAAAGATCGTGACTCCAAATTTCATGAGAAGACCCTGCCGCGATATGAGATTTACACTCTGCAGTGGAGTGTGTGCATATATGAATCTTCCTGGCAGATTAAAAGTGTGTGCCGGACCGAGGCTCGAACCCGGGACGTTTGCCTTCCGTGGGCATGTGTTCTACCAACACTTTTTTTTTTGTTCTCATTTTGTTCCATGTTCTTTGTTGCGGTTGCTCAGTGCGGATGTCCCAGGACATCCGGTGAAGTCCAGTGTTCAACCTTTAAGACAGTTTTACATTACAGACGGCAGCTAACCCTCTGACCGAACACGCTGAGCTACCGTGCTGGCTCCAAGTGAGCCTTGCAACTGTACTTCTGCCAGTACCTAGTCTCCTACCTTCCAAACTTTACAGAAGCTCTCCTGCGAACTTTGCAGAACTAGCACTCCTGAAAGAAAGGATATTGCGGAGTCATGGCTTAGCCACAGCCTGGGGGATGTTTCCAGAATGAGATAGGCAAAGGTCCCGAGTTCGAGTCTCGGTCTGGCACACAGTTTTAATCTGCCAGGAAGTTTCAAAATGGCTTTGTTTTAATTGCCACCCCAACTCACGTATTATAAACGGGTCGTACTCTGCCCTACTTCGCGACACAACAAAACGAGCTACCCTTCTTTGTACTTTTTTGATGTCCTTCGTTGATCCTATCTGATGCAGATCCCACACACTACAGTAATACTCCAGAAGAGAACGTATGAGCGTTGTGTAGGCAGTCTGTGTTATAGATCTGTTGCATTTTCTCAGTGTCCTCCAGTGCTCTTTCGTTTGCACAACCCACAATATTATCTATGTCACTGTTCCTACACAAGTTATTGGTAATACTAATCCCTAATACTTTGTTGAATTTACAGCTTGTGTGGTCTATTATGTAACCGAAATTTAGCGGATTTCATTTCGTACTCATGTGGATGATTCACAGTTTTCATTATTTAGAGTCAATGTAAATGCTGAACATGTAGCCACGAGAATTCAGACTAGTCGTACATTAGCAGTTCCAGTGACGTCTGTATGGAGACTTTAATGGAGACGCTTACGACTACGACCCTATAGTTTGCAGTTGTTACAAGTTCAAAAGCCCGGAGACAACAGTTTACGTGCCAACTTTACAAATGAAATGTTGTTACTATCGATGAAGATTTTCTGGCTCGTGTCTTTGGTGATGAATCGAAATGTCAACTAAGTGGAAATGTAAACACACCTATTGTTCGCATCTGAGGGTCGGAAAATTGTCACGAGATGACAGGCCCTACAGTTGCAAAGAGACTAGACTAAACGGAGTTGTTTTTGTGCCATATCCGTGAGGAATGTAAATGGGTTTTCCTTCGTCGGTGAAGCAAATGTAACTGGTATTTCTTACACTGAAGTGCCAAGGAAACTAGTATAGACATGAGTATGAAGAATCAGAGATATGTAGTGGGAGACGCCTATATAACACAAAAAGTGTTGAAACGTCGCCTTAGAAAAATTATGAATGACTGTGCTCATACTGACACACAATATTTTTAGCGCGACGCAATCTGGCTTTCAAAAATCCCTACGAAAGAATGGCCCTGACTAACAATAACCTATACCTTTCACGAATCACTTACCTCACAAAAATCTTCGTTACTCGAACTACTGCAATACAGCTAGCACCACTACTGCCAGCTAAATAAAAGATTCTAACTACTGAAGGGACTAACTACTGATAGGCATAGTTGGCAAATGTAGGATTTTGAAAAGAACAAACAATGTATTTACCTTAATAGTGTTCAAAAGTCATAATATATATATCAGTTCATGACATCCAGTCTTACAAATATACTGTCTCTGATGGACACACGTCCAGATCATCCGCTCTCAAAACTCCGCCATATCTCACCCCACATCCACCACTGCTGGCGGCTCACCTCCAACTGCGCAACTCTACGCGCTGTTAACAGCCGACTGCCTAAAACTACAATAGCGACTATTCCACAATGCCACCCAGCTACAGACTGCACACAGCACAGCCAGTGATTTTCATACAGAGCACTACGTGGCGTTAGCAATATAAAAACCTAAACGGCCTACTTACAGTGTCTGGCGCAATTATAGACGTGTTGCTGCTGCTACAATAGTAGGTTATCAAGATTTAAGTGTGTCTGAACGGGGTGTTATAGTCGACTCACGAGCGTTTGGGCACAACACCTCCGACGTACGATGAAATGGGTATCTTCCCATACGATTATTTCACGAGTGTACTGTGAACATTAGGAATCCGGTAAAACATCAAATCTCTGACATCTCTGCTGCCGAAAAAAGTTCCTGCAAGAACCGGGCAAACGACGACTGAAGAGGTTCGTTCAGTGTGAGGGAAGTGCAACCCTTCCGCAGATTGCTGCAGATTTAATTGTTGGGTCATCAACAAGTTCAGCGTGCTAACTATTCAACGAAGGCCCACTCATGTACCGTTGATGACTGCACGATACAAAGCTTTACGCCTCGCCTGTGCCCGTTAAACCTGACATTGGGCTGTTGATGACTAGAAACATGTTGACTGGTCGGACGAGTCTCGTTGCAAATTGCATCGAGCGGATGGACGTGTACGGGTATAGAGACAACCTCATCAATCCATGGACTCTGCATGTCAACAGAGGACTGTTGAAGCTGGTGGAGGCCCTGTATTCGTGTGGGGAGTGTGTTGTTGGAGTGATATCCGACCCCTGATACGTCTAAATACGACTGTGACAGGTGAAATGTACGTAGACATTCTACATGATCACCAGCTTCCATTTATGTCCATTCCGACGGACTTGGGCAATTCCAGCAGGACTCTGCTACACCCCACACGTCCATAAGTGTTACAGAGTGAATCTAGGAACACTCTTCTGAGTTGAAACACCTCCGCTGACCACAAAGTCCCCAGGCAAGAAAGTTGTTGAGCATCTCAGGGATGCCTAGCAACGTGCTGTTCAGAAGAGATCTCCTTCCCCTCGTACTCTTTCGGGTGTACGGGCAGCCCTGCAGCATTCATGGTGTCAGTTCCCTCCATCACTACTTCAGGCATTAGTCGAGTCCTTTCCACGTCGTGCTGCGGCACTTCTGCATGCTCGCGAGGGCCTTACACGATGTTAGGAAGATGTACGAGTTTTTTGGCTGTTGATTTGGTAGAGCTATTGTCTGTTAGATGAAGCTGAACCACAGTACTTTCTGAGGCAACAAGATAGTGGGCTGCCTTACTGGCATAATGCAGCACGCGATTGGTTAAACGATGTTGGACTCGTCCACCCGATATGACGCAATGCTATTTTTACATTTGAGGTTTATAAAAATCATATGCCTGTGCCTCCACTTCGACCTGATCTACCGGACTTAAGAAACAGAACTGAAGCCGTTGTTGCAGCAGTTACTCCAGACGCATTGATCAAGTTTGGGAAGAATTCGCCTATCGACTCGATTTATGTCGTGTGACGAATAATTTACACTTTGAAGGAAAACAGTTTGATATATTATATGTAATTGTAAGTTGAATGTAATAAATGTAACAAAGCTTCAAACACGCGGTATACTGACGACAATGTTAGGTAACGAAAACAAGATTTTGTCCCCGAATAAAATTAAGTCCTACAAGGAAACATTTAAATACTATGCTCTTCGCTTATGACCAAATGATTTTACGAAAGTTGGAGGATGGTTTACAATTTGCTCTACAGCACTTAACATTTAACAGACGAAGATAGTAATTTGAAAATACCAGAAAATAAAAGCTAAATTATGATGGTCAAAGGAAAATCCCTAGAACGTTAGAAAACAATGCCCGATTTTTGACTCCAGTGCGCAGGCACAGATGAATCGTTATGTTTTTACAGATGCTGTAGCGATAGAGTCACGTGGTCAACCGCACACGCACTGCCTCTACTTGAGCATAATGAAGTAGCGATTAAAGAAATATTTATGTTTCAACCGACCTCTGCACGTAAGCACGGTTACATGTAAGGATGTGACACAGCGGCAAGAAAGAGCAATCGTGTTTGACCGTACCCGTGACACAACGGTACGTGAAGTTGCTCTCTTTGTTAGTGTTTCGCGGCGTACTGCTCAACGACTCTACTCAGTGGTGTAAAGCACGTAACAACGAAACACGACGTCAGAATTGGGGGTGGGAAAATATCCTGACTGTGAGGGACCGGAGACGCGTTTCAAAGCTTGTGAAATTAAAATGGCTTCTAAATTCGACAGGAAATGCTGTACTTCATCCTGAATGTGTGCAAGGTCATGCTCAACCCGATGGTGAGTCTGTGATGTTTTGGAGGTGATTCTCTTATTGTGAATTGGGCCCGCTTACTGAGGTGACCACCAGCGTGGACCAACATGTTTATTTGAGCACTCTGAATGAACACGTGGCGGCTTCCAGTCAATATCTGCATGATGAATATGCTACTGAGACTCTTATTTTTCAGTACGGTAAGAGCACAGTTCATGGGCTGGAAGAAAATGTGATTTTCTGAATAGTCCCCCATTATATCTCGATTGGCCTCCTAAAGCACCTAACTTCAAACCTTCTCGAAATATCCGTAACGTGGTGGAACAGTGGGTAAAGCGCTGACAGCAGCATCCTCGCAGGTTGATGCAATTACGCGATCAGATATTCAGGAAGCTGTTTAACGTGGGTGCAACGTACCCACACAACGTCGAGGATTCATTTCCTAACGGAATTTAGGTGCCTTTCAAGTCCAGAGACGGAATTACAAGGCAATAATTGATTTCTCTAGGGTTGATTAATTTTTTGTCTGGTGCACTTTTATGATGGCCAGGTGAGATACATCAAAAAGTCGAAGGTACGTAGAGAAAAGATGTGTCATATGCAGTGAGTGGTACACTCCTGGAAATTGAAATAAGAACACCGTGAATTCATTGTCCCAGGAAGGGGAAACTTTATTGACACATTCCTGGGGTCAGATACATCACATGATCACACTGACAGAACCACAGGCACATAGACACAGGCAACAGAGCATGCACAATGTCGGCACTAGTACACTGTATATCCACCTTTCGCAGCAATGCAGGCTGCTATTCTCCGATGGAGACGATCGTAGAGATGCGGGATGTAGTCCTGTGGAACGGCTTGCCATGCCATTTCCACCTGACGCCTCAGTTGGACCAGCGTTCGTGCTGGACGTGCAGACCGCGTGAGACGACGCTTCATCCAGTCCCAAACATGCTCAATGGGGGACAGATCCGGACATCTTGCTGGCCAGGGTAGTTGACGTAAACCTTCTAGAGCACGTTGGGTGGCACGGGATACATGCGGACGTGCATTGTCCTGTAGGAACAGCAAGTTCCCTTGCCGGTCTAGGAATGGTAGAACGATGGGTTCGATGACGGTTTGGATGTACCGTGCACTATTCAGTGTCCCCTCGACTATCACCAGAGGTGTACGGCCAGTGTAGGATATCGCTCCCCACACCATGATGCCGGGTGTTGGCCCTGTGTGCCTCGGTCGTATGCAGTCCTGATTGTGGCGCTCACCTGCACGGCGTCAAACACGCAGACGACCATCATTCGCACAAAGGCAGAAGCGACTCTCATCGCTGAAGACGACACGTCTCCATTCATCCCTCAATTCACGCCTGTCGCGACACCACTGGAGGCGGGCTGCACGATGTTGGGGCGTGAGCGGAAGACGGCCTAACGGTGTGCGGGACCGTAGCCCAGCTTCATGGAGACGGTGGCGAATGGTCCTCGCCGATACCCCAGGAGCAACAGTGTCCCTAATTTGCTGGGAAGTGGCGGTTTGGTCCCCTACGGCACAGCGTAGGATCCTACGATCGTGGCGTGCATCCGTGCGTCGCTGCGGTCCGGTCCCAGGTCGACGGGCACGTGCACCTTCCGCCGACCACTGGCGACAACATCGATGCACCGTGGAGACCTCACGCCCCACGTGTTGAGCAATTCGGCGGTACGTCCATCCGGCCTCCCGCATGCCCACTATACGCCCTCGCTCAAAGTACGTCAACTGCACATACGGTTCACGTCCACGCTATCGCGGCATGCTGCCAGTGTTAAAGACTGCGATGGAGCTCCGTATGCCCCGGCAAACTGGCTGACACTGACGGTGGCGGTGCACAAATGCAGCGCAGCTAGCGCCATTCGACGGCCAACACCGCGGTTCCTGGTGTGTCCGCTGTGCCGTGCGTGTGATCATTGCTTGTACAGCCCTCTCGCAGTGTCCGGAGCAAGTATGGTGGGTCTGACACACCGGTGTCAAAGTGTTCTTTTTTCCATTTCCAGGAGTGTATTTCAGCAGTTAGTATCTGCAAAGATGTGACATGAGGCTCTCTTTCTCTGATACTATGAAGAGCGCAAGCAAATATAAATGATGCGCAAGCACAGTAGTTGATACCGTTAGCCACAGTGTAGTGCACGTTACAGTATGGCTGTGTACAAATATTATTTTATCTCTTCCCGTTCCATTAGCAAATAATGCACTGAAAGAACGGCTCTCCATACATTCAAATTTCTGTGTTTTTCACCGTTATACTCGTTACGTGAGATACGTACACTATCTGATAAATATTTTCCTGGCATCTGTATGCAATGGAAATTCGACCGCTAGCTGTCACTATATGCCGGTCTGCCAATATTAAGGGAGGCGCGAAGTATTGTTTAGACAAGTAATTAAAGCAGAATCGGCCGCTTGGAGAGCTCACTCACTTCGAACGTTGGCTGATAAGTGGGTGTCATGTGAGTAACAAATCCGTCAATCACATTTCAACCCTTGTAAAGCTACCTGTTGGTGACGTCACTGTCAAGTGCTGACATGAAGGAACAGCCACAGCTAAACCAAGACCAGCCAGTCTTCAGGTATATGCAGACAGGGACCATTGGTCATTGCGTAGCGTGCTTGTAAAAATCACGTGACATCAGCAGGAGTAATCAGTCGTGAGTTTCAAAGTCGTAGCAGCATCTAAACATAGGGAGTTAAAAAGAACGGGGCGCCACACATTACTGTTGTCGTTGCTAAGCGACAATTTAGGCAGCATGGAAAGTGTCACTACAGGACAGTGAATGAGTGATCTGAAGAGAAGAGTGACGCTGTACCCTTTGGCAGTCCAATGGATGTGTCTGAGCTTGGAGAATGCCTGTAAAAAGTTACTTGCTGTTACGTGTAATACCAAACTTTATGTACGAAGGTATTAGTGTTTCAGTATAAGGGCGCTTTACGCAGTCAGCGTGGAGTCCTTTTCCTTCCACTTAAGAAAAAGTTAAATGCGGAAGGTTATAAACACAGTTTATAACATGATGTTCTGAATAAGTATAGGAACGAGGAACAGTTCTGGGACAATATTTTTATCAGCATGACGTTTTACATCTACGTGATTACAATGCACAATAAAGTATGAAAGACATCATATTTTCGCCCGTGATTGTAACACATTCTTTGTTTCAAGACTGCAATTTCGGCCTTAGGCCATTATCAAGTGCAGATGTTTGTGGCTTTAAGCCATTTCAACTTAAAATGACCTGACAGAATTATGTGTCGTGTCAGCTAATTTTATGTTCACATGGATTGGAAGTGAATCGAAGAAAGTCGAAAGTAATGAGGTGTATCAGGAATGAAAACAGCTAGAAACTTAACATCAGTGCTGGTGATCACAAAGTAGATGAAGTTAAGGAGCTCTGCTACCTATGCAGAAAAATAACCCAAGACGGACGGAGCACGAAGGACATAAAAAGCAGACTAGGTTTGACAGAAAGGACATTCTGATCAAATGAAGTTTACTAGTGTTAAAAGTACGGCTTAATTTCAGGTAGAAATTTCTGAAAATGTACGTTTCGAGCACAGAATTGTATGTAGTGAAACACGAACTGTTTGCAAACCGTAGAAGAAGAGAATCGAAGCATTTGATATGTGCTGCTACAGATGAATGTTGAGAATTAGATGGACTGATAAGGTAAGGAATGTGGAGGATCACTGGAGAATCGGCGAACTTAGAGGAGGTACAGAATGGTAGGACATCTGTTAAGACATAAGGGAGTAACTTCGTAGAGGGAGCTGTAGAAGGTACAAACTGTACAGGAAGACAGACGTTTGAATACAAAGAACAAATAATTGAGGATGTAGGTTGCAAGTGCTTCTCTAAGATGAAGAGGCTGTCACACTAAAGGAATTCTTGGCGGCCAGTCCGAAAAATGATGGCTCAGGTTCGTTGTTCTATAAAAATGCAGCCCTAAGAGTGCAACTGGAGATATCGTGATTCAGGACCACAGTAGAAAATGGAAGAAATCGTTTTAGATACAAGTAACATCCACAATAACTTGGAATTGAGTTAAGCAATTTTGGTTTTTGATGCACATTTGTCGGGCATTGGACGCCAGCATCATTATACCATCAACGTTAACAGAAGATTCGTTAGAAAAAACTCCTTCATTCATGTTTTCGAATGCTGCTTTGTATATGAACCAGAGTTAATGATTCAGACTAAGCTGCTTTGACTGGAGTCTCTAAGAAATAAACAAACCCAAATGCAATTTTCGTCAACGGTACCACTGTTTTAACCTACAACAACTCCTGATGAAGCCATGCTAGACTATGTATCACATTGCCCCTATAACCCTCCTGAAAATAGGAAAGTCTTTTTGTAACCTGATATTGTATTCATTCATAGAGTTCTCTTAATGACTAGTTTTTAATGTTACCAATTAATCCTCCTTAGTGTCGCACATGATAGAATCATCTAGTTTCTCGCCAAAAGACCTCCCATTCGCCTGAAACGTCATGCAGTCTGCCTTCGCGGTAAGCTACGTGGTTGTGTACGTAATTAATCAGTTTGCTTCGGCTATTTTATCGATCCTTTCCTAATGGTTCCGTCTGTCAAGCAGGGCAAAGACGTGCGTCCTGGGAGTATTTCAAATCAAAAGTAGTCACATACATTATATAGTTGCATGTTACTTGTTAAAAATACATCCTGGGTAAGAAGTAGACTTAAACCATCATAAACAGAGCTTGCTAGTAACACTTGCTAGTAACTAATTTTTTTCTTTTTCCATACCCATTTCTGGCAGTCAAACAGGAATGTCGTTTTCGGTCTCTAGAGGTAAACGAGAAGTTACAATGCGATATTGCAATTTGCACTGATAATCAACAATAATAGTCGTACATTCCAGTTTTATTTCCACCTACGCTTTCCTCCATGTTACGGTGAATTTATATCCGAATATTAAACCTTGTTGCTCCGTGATTCTAAAACGCAGCATGCGAATGTGACATTGGCTGACGTTGTAACAGAATACGCTTTGCGGCCGGACACAGCATACGTAGCGACAGGCTGGAATGTCATTAGCTCAGAATAATACACGTCGTGTTTGCATGGATGTGACTGTAATGATTAAAGCCGACGGCTTGCTCGGTGAAACTCAGAGAGGGACGCTTTCGCTTTTTCTAGAAATTATATGTGAAATAAACATTTACTGTACAGGAAAGTTGAATTAGCGTCATAATTCTTCTGGTTCTGCGCTACCGCATCAGTTACACTACTTGTCCTACTCTAAGAAGCAGACTGATATAGGTATGTAATGTCTCCAGCTTCGCAGGTGCATCGATGTATGTATTCGTAAGTAGACAGGATAAGAATAAAAATTTGTTTTGTGCACAATGGTTCCACTACTTTCATACAAAGCGTACTGCTGAATTTCTTCAGCAGCAGGGAAGTTATGTATGCCAAGTAATTTTCACTGTTCATGTGAAGCGTTACAGCCTTTAGAGATACTTTCTACAAAACAAAACCTGCTTCTCTTTCTGTGCATTTGTTTGACCGTTTCGCACTGAGTTCTTGTTTCTTTGATGAGTGTCATTAGAAAATTGCGCTTCCTGGTAGTGTTTGAGGAAGGCGTGGTGGCTGCAGTATTTAGACTTCCGTCAAGGAAGAGATGTTTGCGGACGGAACGCAATTTCGGATTAGTCAAACTTGTGGAATATAGCGACTATGTCAGTTTCAAAGTAATCTCCCTAGCGTTCATTTAATGCGATCTACGTAAACTATAAAAGTCTTATACACGTACTGGGATTTGAACTGCGTTTCGAATCGATGCCAGTTGCGTGTATTAGTAACTGTCCCACATTACTTGGTTGCAACACATTAATGGACCTACTTGAAGCTACAGTGTAAGTGCTGTCACAAACGGCCTGGAGCAATTTTGCAGATGAAGGTAGTGTAACACTTACATAAAGCTAAATATTTTGTAGTCATGTACGTAACACTGTTCCGATTTGAGGGAGACCTAGATATTTAGAAAACATAACTAAAAAACTTGAAACACTCACACTCTTTTTTGTAGAGCATTTATTGGGATTATGAGTTTCGGAAAAGTATGTTTCCGTCTTCGTATATTATGTAAAAAATTTCAAAGAATTTCCACCAGTGAACAATACATCGCGTCACAGCCTCTTTTTGTGCATATGGATGAGTTCTATTAAATGTAGCTTGTAAGATCCGAAGATTACATTATAGTTTGCCGAAATCGGCAGTCTAAATAAATGCTCTGTGGCTGTTTCAATTTCTTCGCTTTTGTTTTCGTATTCTAGTCAGTCTGTATTCCGCTACTCATAATCAGGGTCTCTGACACTGCTACTTACACATACAACGTCAGTTGTTTAGTAGTGGCATTCTGTCGACTTAAAAGGAAACTCCGCCTACCCACGGTGTAACTCACCAAGCCAAGTAAAAGGCTTCCGGGTAGAAAAATGTGTAATAAGAATTATTTGTGATGTGAACGCAAAGGCAATTAGGGGTATCAACTACTGCTTCCCAATATATTTAATCCTTAATTAAATTTCTCTTCTTGCAACCTACAGCTAATTTCGTTGAATCATTACTAGAAATAAGAATAATCTTGAAAAACATTTAAAGTTACTATTGTCCGAAAAGGTGTCCATTATGCAGGGAAACACATTTTCAATAGTTTGCCAGCAGCAATAGGAAGTTTAACTACCAATAAAGTGCAGTTTAAAAGGAGCCTAAAGGATTTGTTGGTGTGCAACTCAATTTATTTCACTGATGAATTTCTAAGTAGCAACAACTGAAGTTTGTATGTGTGTTTTATTAATAATACAAAATAATGAGAATATTAGATCAATCTGACTTCTGTGCAAATTCAATGGAGGAAATATATCATTGTAAATAAGTGTTGCAAAATAATTCTCCCATTCAGTGTATATCACCTCAATTGAGACAGTGTTAAAAACTGTTAGACTCATTCCACATCCATGACGATCATTGCGTTTCGGACCTGTGGAAGGTACATTAGCATACACGTTTGGCAAGTATTTATTGTGTAATCTTGTTCTTCTGACATGTTATGCATCCTGGAGGATCTCCTTACTATTGATTACTTGGAGCATCTAATGTAATCTGGTCTAATGTGTAGGTGTTGGCCAGAAAGGAGAGGGACATAAGTGGCAGATTGGCAAAGAAAAATAACATTTTGGAGCGAGTAGGGGGAGGCAGGAGCCATTTATGTGAACGTCCTTTCCAGGCAGGAGTTGACCGAACGGAATGAGCACAGATGATAGATAAACTCCAGTGGAAGACTCTGCAGGAGAGACCCTCAGTAGCTCGGTACGGGCTTTTGTTAAAGTTTCTAGAACATACCTTCACCGAAGAGTCAAGCAGTATATTGCTCCCTCCTACGTATATCTCGCGAAGAGACCATGAGGATAAAATCAGAGAGATTAGAGCCCACACACACGCATACCGACAATCCTTCTTTCCACGTACAATACGAGACTGGAATAGAAGGGAGAACCGATAGAGGTACTCAGGGTACCCTCCGCCACACACCGTCAGGTGGCTTGCGGAGTATGGATGTAGATGTAGATGTAGATGAACGGTAATCCGAAAGCCGTGGGATCAAGCTCGCATGCGGAAACTTTTATTTTCAGTTTCACGTTACCTACATTGCAAATAAACCGAATTAATGCCCAATACGCTGTATTTTTTAATATCTTCATAAAAGGTATGAAAAATGAAGAGTAAGAAAAATTGTGGACCGAGGATGCAACAAACGGTGTATGAGTACGCGGAAAATATAGAAATCTCATCATCACTTCATCAAAATCTGAGAAACTTACAAGGGTGTGCTTGAAAATAATGCCTCTCGATTTTCTACGTGAAACTCTTAAAGCTCTTTAAACGAAACAAACATTACCACACGCCACATTTATTTTTTATTTCTACGTTTTTGCAACCCTCTATCGCTAGAGTGTTCCGAATTTTAACATGTAACATTGCGGTATGTAACATAACTACGTTAGTGTGGGACAAACAGCCTGCTGCAATCGAGTTTTAGACAGGATTCGTTGGTCCACACATGGAAAATCCCTGTGTATGAGTATGAAAATGTCAAGCTTTCTGTTCACTGTTATCAATCATCCTCCATACACTCCCGACTTGGTGCCGTCCCATTTTCATCTGTTTCCAAAGCTTAAATAACATGTTCGACGCAAATCTGTGGTTTTGGTTCCGTCAACAAAATCAAACATTCTACAGTGATGGTATCAACAAGCAAGTCTAGTTAAGAGAAATGTGTTTGTTGCCTGAGTAACTAGGTAGAAAAATAAAGATTTAAAATTTTAAAAAACATTTGTTTTACTTAGAAAGCTTTTATAGTATTCACATGAAAAACTCTGACTCATTATTGTTTAGCGAGCCTTAATACGGCACCTTACAAAAAAAAAAAAAAAAAAAAAAAACCTTTTTTGACTGATGTGACTAATCCCTACGTCCGGAAGAACAAATTTATCCTGTTAGTTGATTCATGACGAGGACAAATAAATAAACCCCTATACAACAGGGTATCTCAGGATAAAGGATTGACATCGGGCAATATTAAAGTGATGCCTCCCAAATGCTCTCCGATAGTGGAAACCTGCGATGTCTGTTTTTATCACCAGATAAAGTATTTGATAAAAAGGTTACAAAACAGATGTTGTCTTATTAAGATTAGAAAACAAATCAAAATCCCGGAAGACTGCGTCAAAATACGTTCCAATGATTACCTGACATCTTCTGTGCAAGTGGGGAGCAATATTCTATATTTGAGAGACTAACATCGTTTTACACCCCTTTATTGAAGAGATCACTAAGTTTTTTTACATAGATAACCAGTTTCACCCAATTCCGTTGCCATCTCCAGATCAGCAAATGTTTGCACCATCGTGCTGCATTAAAGCGATTACCACCAAATCTACTCCGCTACTGCAACCCTGCACTGTATATGTTTACAATAAGGAATTCGATCAGACAGTTTGAAAACTACTCTTTTCTCACAGGGAGAGGAAACGAAATTACATCCCAAGAAGAGAGCATCAAAATCTATATTATTGTACATTGCCACTATTCTCGTCAATATTTGGCAAACTCTGCGATAAGAGAGAACTTTACGCCAATGGAAACTACATGTTTTTCTACAGAAATTTTCAAACAACCATGTAATTATAATAATGTGGCTTTTTAATGTGTGCAAGATGCCGAGAACATTATCGCTTCACTTCCTTCTACGACGTATATCCCCCCTGCAATTATAAATCATATACTGTAAAATAATAAAATTACGTAATTTTATCTACGAAGTTCCCTGGTACGGCATACAGACCCTTCCTAGAATACATATGCAATTACAGGTTCTACTCTGCCTTTCCTGTTCATGCATTTTGTGAAAATATTAATAAATACAGTATACTGAGCATTATTTAGGTTTGTTTGCTCTATAGGGCAAAAACTGAAAATAAAAGGATTTCCTCACAGAGACCCGGACTGCCGTTTTATACGCTTCCTGGTGCACCAAGCATAGCCTGGTTTCTGCGGTAACATAAATGTCTCGTGCCTCGCCCGACCAGCGGGAAAGGTATTTTTTCTAAACGCTTGACTATCTGTAGCTCCCACTTACGTCCCTTTCAATTCTGGCCAAGTTCTGCGTGTCCCATAAATTTGGAAGAAGTCGATGGTGCCCATTAGGTGCAGGTATGCAAAAGTGGAGAGTAGTTGAGGTCCATGCCATCTTCAAATCGTCTTTGTAAGTGTTAATATCACTGCCAACAGAAACGACATTGAGTACTGGGTACTGGTGTACTGTATCGCAACCAACACTGCCGTACGACATTTACGTTTGTACTTAAGAATTTCTTCATCGGTTAGCTCAAATTGTTTCTCTCATAAGCAGACAACCTTCAGCCTAATCTAAAACAAACAGAATATTTTTCTGTTGTCAGTAACACTAGTATTGTTATCAATTCAAATGAAAACAACTGAATAAATGGTAAATAGTGTTCATAATAGTATTATTAAGTTTTTTCCTGCTTATGCTCTCAGTTTCAGTAACATTCATGAGATTCAGCAGTAAATATGTATAGGTACTACACCAGGGAGACGAAATAGTAACCAGGGTGGAAATACGAGTAATTACGTATTATTGTTGATAGTAATTTAAACATGAAAAATATGTTTGAATTCTTAAAGCAAGTCTGTTGAGCTACTTATTCATTTTCACTCTGTATAGTTAGAAAATCAGGAAGCAAATCTTTATCCATTAATTTCTTTACTGTAAAATCTTTGTCTGTTAAATAAGCTTTACAAATGGAAAGTTTCATTGCTCAAAAACATACTGTGAGATTCGTATGTGATGATGTTAATGGTGTTTGGTTTGTGGGGCGCTCAAATGCGTGGTCATCAGCGCCCATACAAAATTTTACACAGCCTATTATCTACACTTTCCAATTTAACCACTGTCACGAACGATGATGATGATGATGATGATGATGACTATGATGAAATGGTGAGGACAAAACAAACACTCAAGCCCCAAGATTAATAAGCGGTGATCGTGCATTTCATATTGTAGAATTTACTTCAAGGAGGTATCAGTTTTGATAATTTGTTTTCTTTTTTGTTTTTGTGTTTTTTGAGTCAACAGTCTTCCCACTGTTTTCATGCGGCCGGCCACGAATCAGTGCATCTCAGATATGCAGTAGCAACTTACGTTCTGAATTATTTGCTGGATGTATTCCAATCTCTGTCTTCCTTTGCAATTTTTATACTCTACAGCTTCTTCTAGTACCATGGAAGCTATTCCCTGATGTCTGAACACATGTCCTGCCATGCTGCTAGTTCTTCTTGTTAGTGTTTTCCATACGTTCCTTTCCTCGACGATTCTGCGGAGACTTCCTCATTTATTATTTTATCGGTCGATTTTCTTTTTTCCGATTTTCCCACAGTCTCTGTCTCACTGCCGTGCAATGATGGGCATCAACGCACAGTCTCAGAAATTTCTTTCTCAAATTAAGACCTATGTTTTGATAGTAGCAGACTTCTATTTACCAGGAATGCCTTTTTGCCAGTACTAGTCTGCCTAGTATGTCCTCGTTGCTCCGTCGATTACAGGTAATTTTACTGCGTAGTTAGCAGAATTCCTTAACAAGGTCTACTTCGTGACCCCCATGTTAAATCTCTCGCCGTTCTGATTTCTGCTGCTTCTGATTACTTTCACCATTCCTTGACTTACGCTCAGTCCGTATTCTGTACTCATTAGACTGTTTATTCCATTAAACATAGTATTTGTATTTGCTCATTACTTTTGTTGCAAATAGCCTGCTACAGTTCAACAGAAACAGTGCGGCAAGAAAATGACTATCATTATTTCACGTTACATTTGAAAGTGGTACAACGTTGCTGTTAAAATTTTGTATCTCTTAACTAATATAAAACGTATGACATACAGCTAAGTGAAATTTGTAATTTTTGTAACATGTAAAACGTGTTGTATATGACATACTAATTCACATCTGTATTTAAAAAACTAGCTACTGAAGTACAACTCTTCGAACACCATCAAGTATCTTTTACAGCAACAGTGGATACTATCTGGAAAGAAAAACAGCCTTGGTTGCAGGAGAACTAGTGTTTATACGCTGCAGATTTTCCGATAGTGCCTCAGAAGCGCGAAACCAATACAGTTTTTCTTTCGGTATTAAATAAGGGGCGAACTTGTAGACGTATTCACATATGAATGTAATGTATCTATTGCTACATCGTTAGGAATAAACGTACAAATGATTCATAGTACGCAGAACTAACGGAGTGTGTATATGGCACCTACTAAAATATAGCGGTAGCATTATGACCAACGGAGTTATTGGCTGACTGCAGCACACAGCCAGTGACCAAGCTCTGTGAGTACACGCATTGTTTCTTTTATGTGGACAGAACTTCTCTGCCAATAGAAAGTGTGTGTGTGTGTGTTCGTGTGTGTGTGTGTGTGTGCGGTCACGTGTTGATGTGCCCACATGTGGGAATGCGTTACAAACTGGCAAGTCAGTAAGCGGCTTTGCACCCTCCTCCACCCGCGACGCGGAGAAATCTGCCTGAGACGGCGGTGGTGCCGGCGCTGACCTCTCGAGCAGGTCGTTACGCGCACCTGCGCGGCTCCTCGCCCCGATCAAAGCCGCCTGCCTCAGGATCAAAGAGTCGCCGCCTCCACCCCCGCCGCCCGCTGCTCCTTGACCCGCCCCCCTGATTAGAAGCCAGCCCGCGACACGCCGGGCCCCTAAGGAGCGCTGGGGAGCTGCTTGCTGCAGGCGAGGCCCCAGCGACCACTTTCTCGGCTGCTGAGTCCGCACCAAGAAAACGTTTGCGCGCCACGTCGCTGCCGGAATCGTTTCGCCGTTCTCTTTCTCTGTCGCTCCTTTTACGGCCCTCACATCACTTTGGCCATATAGACACCGACGTATAAAGTGATCGGATTTTGACTCTAGCATCTCTAACACAAGCGGCCGGACTAAATTCCGAAACAATGTCCCTCCGAATTTCACGGTACTCAGTTTACATCTATGAAATTTTCTTTCACAACAGCAAAAAATTACATTTAGTTTTGGTTTTCATTCTTAGGTACCAACTATTTCCTCTGAATGCTTTCATTCACAGTTTTACTCTTCGCATTTGGTAGACAGTTTAAAACGGTTAACACTTAATCCGTCACCAAAATACAAAGTAACATGACAAACAATAGACTAGCGCTCACCGTTGTCACTTAAAAAAATCGTCACTAATGACTATTTGACATGTTACTTTTGTAACAAGCTGACAATGTTAACTCTCATTATGTCCGGGATATGAGGTAATGAGTATTTTTCAATGTAGCTTGTGTGCTCCAATTTGATAATATCAGATTTCATTGGGTTGTTAATATTTCATTGAACTTGTATTGGACTAGATATGTTATGTGTAGTAGAATTCGTCTTAATTTTTCTCCATTTTCAATGTCTGCTGTCCTTTACACAGATGCTTCACTTCGATAACAACGTGCAACTCCACACCTGATTGATATTAATAGGACTCAATACTCAGTAACAAGTACTAGAAATGACATTAGCTAATTAGTTACATAATTACATGTTCCGTTTATCATAATTGCAACATCTCGCTATGCTACAAACAGAGTTAGTTTCCTAGTTATGGTATATTTTACCAACGAAAAATACGGTAACATGCTTACGACTGACATCACTTCTGAAGTTGCATTTTTCCTTCAGTACAATGACTTACATTCATAATAATTAATGTGATCATAAAATTTATTCGAATCATTGCTGTGGTGTCACCGCTAGACACCACATTTGCTAGATGGTAGCCTTTAAATCGGCCGCGGTCCTGTAGTATACGTCGGACCCGCGTGTCGCCACTATCAATGATTTGCAGATCGAGCGCCGCCACACGGCAGGTCTACAGAGACTTCCTAGCACTCGCCCCAGTTGTACAACCGACTTTGCTAGCGATGGTTCACTGTCTTCTACGCTCTCATTTGCCGAGACGATAGTTAGCATAGCCTTCAGCTACGTTATTTGCTACGACCTAGCAAGGCGCCAGTATCCGTACTATTGATATTGTGAATCATGTACCATAAAGAGCGACGTTCTCCATTAATGGGTTAAAGTTAAGTGTTCCACTAGCTACGTCCGTTTCTCTCAGTTCTAATTCCCTTGTCATGTTCCAGACTTCACGCCAGCCTGCGTGAGCTAAAACGCGTGCATTTCGGTCTCCTTTAGTAAAACAGTGTTGGCTCTCCTGCCAACCACAACAACTGCGATGATATTGTTTTCAAGTTATGATTGACTGTTGACAGAATACTGCATAAGAAATTAAATGTACTGTGAGGTTGTTGTCAGTATGTCAAACCATTTAAAGAGCTCACTGTAAGGCGTTCTAGAGTTAACATCACGCAGTATCCATATTACATATTTCTATGATCACTAACAAGGAAACATCGTCAAATTGACTATATACTTTGAGGAGAAAAAAGCACAAGCAAAATAACAGCCCCTGCAATCGATTCCGTGTGATAATGTGTGCCACCATTCAGATACTACATACTTCCGCGCACCTACGCCCTATTGCATCCGCCCTACATGCGAGCAGGAAGTACCATACACGGCATTGAGTACGAGGTTTTTGAAATACTTTTTGACATTGGTAGCTTCATTCGTTCACTTACAAATGCGGCGTTTGTAACTCGTTGTGAGAGAAGCCCAGGAAATTGAAAGTCTACTGTTTTTACGATGAATATTACCACAGCACGTGTAAATCGTCAACTGTAAAATAATGAATGTACCTTTTTTTTGTATGAAGTTCTAGCGTACTCGTTACAATCACTTAATTGAAATTTATTTGCAATTCCGAAGTATCGTTTGCCTTTTCTTTTCATGACTTTTAAGAAAATATTTACACGTACAACACTTGAGCATTATTTGCGATTATTTGCAGTGTGAGTAGCGCTAAAACTCAAAATAAAAAATAGTTTATACATGGCAGTGGAGCCAACAATCATCCCATTAGCGTTCGCTGGTCATGCCTCGCTCAATTCGAGCCCGAAATTCTACTTTTTCCTAAACTATTTGCCATCAGGAACTCCCAGATGTGTCATTTTCACTTCTGGCCGGGTCCTGCATACACAGTAAATGTAAACTAATTCGGTGGTGGCGAGTGGATGCGCAGTCCTCATGTCCGGTGGGGTGTTGTCACCAATGCCGGCTGCCTCGCCGGAGCAGTACCAGAAACTGCATCCCGGTGCCAGTGATGCCAACTTCAGTTGTCGGAACAACGGCACTTCTCCTCCGTCCCATTTCCCCGTATCAACCCCGCTCCCCCCGCACACACAGCTCGTGGGGCGGAGAGCGCCACCTCTGTGTGTTTCAACTTTTATATTTTATTAGGCCCCCCGCTGCCGTTACCCTTAATGGACTCAGTGAAACATGAAACTTTTACCTTCAGTCCAGCCGTCTCAAGATTAACTGTACCACTTCCCAGCCTTCTTCCCTTTCTTCCTTCTTCCCCCTACTTCCTTTTTCGCTTTACCAACCTCGCAGGCTTCGTCGAAGACAATGAGTTGTGAATATTCAGAAACCTTCGCGTTACTGGACGACCGAACATTTTATTAATTTTTCACCACAACTCGTAGAGCTGCAGAAGGAATAAACAGAGAAAGTACACTTCTTTCACCAAACTCATTTAGCCTTGGCGTTTCCGACAAATATTTCAGTAAATGGCAAAACGACAAAGGTAGGATGCCAAGCTATTCCAGTAGCTATACTACACTACCTTCTAGTAAATAAAAACTAATGTGGCTGGTTGCATTTGTGGAGAGCTAATTTCCGAATTCAAACAGTGTTTTATTGCTGTGACACGTCTGATCAACAGCAATTTTTACAGTCTCTGTAGATAACTTACCACAGATGTATTGAATACGAACTGTATAACAGAAGAATCGATACCGACGAAGAAATGAATGTAATTTCCACCAGATACGTTCAGTTAATCACGAACACCATTAAATAACGGTCTATTTAAAGCTGTACTCTTCTGTAGCAGTGCTTTCCTCTGATCGTTACTTACGTCTCTCGCGAAAGATAACATGTCATCCTGACTTACAAAGAAAACTAAAATATCTAATGTACACAATTATAGGCGAAACTCATGACGTAGGTATCAGAGACCATTTTCTGTCTAGAATTTATGACGTTGCTGTAGGATAACCACTCGAACAAAAAATGACCTGTAACCGATGTACCATCATCGGTGCAAATACATGAATATAGAAAATATTTGACTAATAGGGCTTACGAATGAAACGTAAGTAACATCGGGTGAATCCCAAGGACGTATAACGAGACCTCTAACGTTTTCAACTAACATAAATGCTTTGTCAACTGCTCTGTAACATTTTTCACTGGTGAGGCCGTCGAATATCGGAATGTATCGTCATCGGATGACCAACTACAGCAAGACGGTCTGAATATATTCTTGGTAGAACAGTACTGGTTGTGACTGGATTTTTTATTTTATTTATCTTCCAATGACGTGTTTCACATTATACACGACAAATTTAGATTGCCCAAAGACGAAAAAGAAACATATTTCACAGAGATGGCATGATCCAGATGTAACACATCTGTACTAGTAAGAAAAAATAAAACAAATTCGTGACAAAATATAGTGTTCAGCACACAGGATGCTGCGAATACAATTGTCCATGGATACAACCTGAAACGAACATAATGTGGTGTCCTGAAACATAAGAGTAAAATGTATCGAAATATGACCGATAAAATGCTCAGAAGCCTGTAAACAGTCTAATGCACTAAAATCCCAAAATACGCTCAAACTAAATTTAAAAATAAAAACAACGAATTACTGATATAGAAGGTATCAAATACAGCGGAACCGCACCTAAATGACTTGGGAGTCTCAGCGGGAAGTTGCGTATGTCAATTTTTTTAAAGGCCTCGCACAGCGTCCTATAAAACGCATGACCTCAAGATTTGTCAAGAAGTATTCAAAGGCAATTAATCAGCTTAGTGTCGCAAAAACTACGGGCATCTGTACAATAAGCTGGCAGACTCTCTGTCAGATACGCACCGTCGTCCACATACACAAAAAAGTGTTCAAATGAGAGTGAATTCCTAACGGATCAAACAGCTGAGGTCATCGGTCCTTAGACATACACACACTTCAGCTACATTATGCTAAGAACAACATACACATCCACGCCCGAGGGAGGACTCTAACCTCCGGCGTGAGTGGCGACATCCACTAAAACGGAATCAACCCTACACAGACGCATCGCGCAGTAAATACGTAGGTGGCGCAGTTGCTCGTGAATCGTTGCTATTATATGAAATAATGAATTTTTTTCGTAGGCTATCTAAATATGCCTTGTATAAGGCGAAAAGCATTATTGGAATATAAATTAAGTAAAAAAATACACTTAAGAACCAAGGTTGCTTCTTCTTTCGTATTGTTCTCACTGGTTGCTACACTACACCGTCATGGGTTGGAAAAAGTTAAATTTACGCTTCGTGTTATGAACAGCAGCTCTGGTTCTATGTAAGATAATGCCTTTAAAAAAGAGAAAGTATCAGACTATAAGATTAATTGTGGAAACTTCGGATACGTCACGTATTATACGTATTGAGCGATAGTAAATACTAAGAAACTGTATGACATGGGATGACCACGTAAAACCAGTATAAAGGAAGATGAATAGGAAATTAAGCAGAAACGTGCAGGAAAAATGCAATGCATTTGCATAGGACGTAGCATATAAGACGCTATTGTGACGCATTCTATTCTTACAGTGTTTGATGTACTTATCGACATGCGAAAAGAGTCGAATGAATACAGAGGTGCTCTGATACAGCAGTAACATATCGGTATATATGTGCGAATGTGAAACGGAACAGGAATTCCTTTGAAGAAGCAGAAATAGACCCTGGGTATGAAACTTGTATACGAAGTAAACTGCGAACATTATGTGCAACAAATGTAGGGTAGGTGGGAGTAAAAGAACGCATGCTTAGTGTTACAAAATACGGGCTGTGATAAAAGATGAATTTTTTTTTTTTTTTTTTTTTTTTTTTTTTTTTTTTTTTTTTTTTTTTAAAGGAGCAACTGCTGACACTACAGCCTAATCTATTGAGACAGGCAGCATAGAGTCAGCATCTGTACAGTCTACGGTGGGGTTTTGTTCACCGTGTTCATCGCGCGTCATGGATTTCGATCAATGCATGAACGTTCAGTTCCCTTTTCGGTTGAAAAAAGAAGTTTCAATTAAATGTTCCAGAGTTAAAAGCGGAAATGAGTCGGTAGAATACGACCAACGTCCGAGTCGTCCATAAAACTGAAAAACAGAAGAACACGTGCAAAAAGTAGCAATTATTGTTCGTTCAAACAGGCAAATAGCTGTACAAAGAATTTTAACCTATAATTTCCAAATGAGAGAAGTGAGTAGAAAATTTGTTTGCAGGCTTCTGAGTGATTAGCAGAAGGAAAATAGTGTATCAGTTTGCCCGGAGTTGATGGATTGCCTTGAGTCAGATGCCGACTTCACGTCCAAAATTGTAACTGGACATGAAACGTGCGTCTATGTGTATGACCCTGAGACGAAAATTCAGTATTCCCAATGGAAAACCAGTAAATCTCCTCGCCCAAAAACGCAAGTCAGTCGAAATCGAATTTCGAAATAATGCTTACTTTTTCGATATTGAAGGCACAGTGGGATCAGAGTCTCTTCCAAGGGAAACAACTATAAATGCTGAATTTTGCAAGGGCGTACTGCACACGTTTGCGGAACGATATATAAATAAAGAGACCTGTGACTTCCTTCTCCAGCACACAGTGGCGTGCCTTTTTTTTCGGTTCGCGAGTTTCAGTCCGTAAGAACTACTCCTGCCTGTCCATATCCGCCTTACTCAACTGATTTAGCACCATACGACTACTGGCTCTTTCCAAAAATCAAAACCATGGTCAAAGGAAAGTGTTTTGACACTATTTCTGGCAGTGGGAGGGCCACAACAAAACAGCTTAACGCCGTCCAAAAAAACCTTCCAAAAATGATTCTAGTCATGGATCCAACGTTTTGCTAAGTGCATTGCTTCCCAGTGACAGTAATTCCCCAAATAAATTAAATCAAATTCCATGTAAGCTTTAACTATTTTCTTTTACAATTTTTCCGTATTTTATATCAAAACCTCTTTATAAAAAAATGCTTATGGCATTATTATATCTGCAACGCAATAAAGACCTAGATTGACACTGTGAAAGTTTCTTTGTGATCCAGCTATTTTTGGAGAAGTAATAAAAATTTTGCTAAAAGTCAATTTTTGGTATTGTTACCACATGCTATGGAATAAGAGTACCTAAGCCTGGCGAAGGAGTACGCACAGAGTACTTTTACCTCCAACTGAAGAAAATAGAAAGAATTACAAATAAATGAACGTAAAACTAAATTAGTAACTGTTTAATTTTCGGCTTATTCAAAATGTAAATGTCGTAATGACCTGAGAGCAAGCCCGAGAAAACGTCTATCGAGGGAAATGCATTACTGACTATTGCCTGTTCGTCCCACAACGAAAACGTTTTCGGGATTCGATCGAGGTGCTCCCTACGTTTGCCTGTTTTAAGAAGTTTTCTTAGTCAGTCTCTGAAAACCAGGTAGCATTGGATGCTTGTTGTCCTGAGCTCCCGTTTTCAGTAAGGCGAATAGTTAGTTGTTAGAGCGGCTCTGTTAATTGGCTGTCGAGCTGCTTGGTTGTTAGGTACAGTGTTTATACGTTTCCTTACAGTGTGCATGTGTAATCCTTGAATGCACCACGACTTGACCATCAGTTAGTGCGTGGCACCACAGTCCAAACAGGATGAGTTAAGGATAGGATTTACGAATGCAGAAAAAGCTGACAAACTCATGATGTAGAAGGATGGTGAGTGTAGGAAGACAGCAGTTCGTTCTTGTACGGTGTAGGCGGCGATGTATCCTAATAGACGTCACTCATCTTCAATTATTTAGTCTACCTCATCAACAGTTACGTGGAAAAGGTAGTGCAAGACCTACACAACGCAGCACAAGGAAACAAGTGACGACAGAAGAGGGGTACATTAATTTATTTGCTGCTGTTGCAGTTGATCCGCACATTAGCTCCCGTCTAATAATACGAGGAAGTGCCACGAGTCAGACAACTATCCCACGCATTCTCCATCGACATGGGTTCCATCTCTATCACATCTCTCTCCATCAAGGGCTCCATCAAAACGATTATGAGACTCGTGTTAACTTCTCTACTTGGGGATTAAAACAGGATACTACATATTTATCACGTATCTTCTTCAATGATGAAACCACATTTACCAATCTGGCCCGTTGGCTTCGTCAGGTGGAAAGTCAGCGTCTATGGAGTGTAAACGAATGATGTGGGATAGCGATTCATCCGCTCAGAGACACGTTTTTCATAGACGAAAAACTGAGAGCGCACAGTATCGCAGCCTCTTGACGGACCATTGTCCACGGATACTATAGGAGGTTCCCCTGCAGATTCGGAGGAACTTATGGTACCAACATGATGGTTGTCCTGCCCATAGTGCTTGACGTACTACAGCATGTCTTCACGAAATGCTTCCAAATCGTTGGATTGGGTGCATAGGACCTGTACCTTGGCAGGCCGGTCTCGCGGATTTGACGCCTGTAAACTTTTTTTGTGTGGAGGAAGCTGAAAGACGCTCTGTACAAGAACATACCAACTACATCCGACGATATACGACTACATTTTACTGTCTCCTGCTCGGACACATCCGCTAAAATGCTAGAACTTGTGGAGCAGCTGTTACATACCAGACTGGAAGCGTGTATTTCAGCTACCGGTGGTCATTTTGAACACAACCTGTGATGGTCAGTTGTTTCGTTACTTGTCAGAGCCTGCATAACTAGTGTACGCACTTGTGTTGTTCTTTAGTGTGTGCTACCATAGGTATTGCACAATTGCCGGCGCAGAAACCTTTCTAAATACGATAGATCTCGTAAATAACTTACACTAGAGTCTTGCAACGAACATCACTGACATTCTAATTTACACTACTTTTATTTTGTTAATGTCAAAATTGTTCCGCTTAAAAAGTGTGAGTTTACACAAAAAATACATTTTTAAAGTATTATTACAATCCATTGATTCGGTAACAACACGGCCCCCTGACTACCAGTCCACCACACATCACTAGCACTTTCCATTTCCCCTATATTTTCGATCGAACTTTTAGGTGATTCACTCTTTATAAATCAAGTGCAAGTGATTCAGATTGTGAGATACGGAGACGGGTTTATAAAGCTTGATGTGTGCATCAACATATAGTGAATAACGACTATGACAATATGAGAGAAATTACGCTGATCTCTAAAAATAATTTTGTTGACAAACATCTGGCAGTAGAGAGTTTACTCAGGAGCAGAAAGTAATTTACACTTTCTTCCTGGAATAACACAACTTCTCACATTCCTTTACACTTCCTACTGCGGTGAAAAATGTATGTAATTTTGAAATAATCTATGGAACTACATAACGCAGACGTGTAATATCAGTTATATGTGGTACGTTCTTCGACTGCAAGTATGTTACAGGAAAACTGTTCCTTCATTATAAAATGTGTGACAGCAGTCTTTATTTTGAACATATATTTTTCATTCTTGACGTTCTCTGAGGCGTTAGTGTTCAGTTTAACGTTTCGTCACTTTCTTGTCTTAATACATATCGTCTTTCTCAATCTCTTTTCAAATTTATGTGAAAGCATTGTCCCCTAGTTTAAGGGAATATTTCTTCCAAATAAGAGGGCCATGAAGCTCCTCATACTGCATTCTTTACATACAACACGAAATTCTTATTTGTGAAGCAAAACTAGAGAGCCAGAACACTAGTAACCAAAGAGAAAACAAAATGCAGGAAAAAGCAGAACGAAAGTAGGTTACAGCAATGCATCCAGTGGGATCCTCGATTACAGATAGGCTCCAGAAAGCTATGGGGAAACATGTATATAAAACTCAGTGTGACACAGTAGTGTTTTAGGCGAGTCTGAAAAGCAAACTCGGATACTAATTAATTCAGGGAGAAATGTAATTCTGTTATGTACGTGCAAAATATTTGGAAATCTTTCCGAATGCCTTCACATACAATGAACACAACCACTCATAAGCTAGTTCGACCCTTAACTGAGTAATCTCAAGATGAAAATATTCTGCTGGTGGACCGCAATTTTCACCTCCTCCGCGTCAGCACTGGATGATTTATGCTATTGTGTACTAACTACCACTCTTAACTTCCGCAAGGCATCGATCTGGGAGACGGCGTCTACTGTTTTTCTCTTTAGTGGCTACTTACGCTGTTTGTAGCTAAAAATATCAATAGAGTATTATAGGATATGTTACGCAACAGAACTGTGCGTAATATCATAAAACTTTCCGAATAGAGTTCACATTTATGGTCTTTGGAGGCTAGACTGTGCATATTGTAGAAGGGAATTTGGTGAAAGAGAATGAAAGGATGAACAGCTATAGTTTGTATGCCTGAGAGGCACATTCACCATGTTGGAAACGCGACCTCAGAAGTAAAGAGGTCTCAACCGTAGCTAACTACTGATTCTAGCTGATGCTAGAACAAATTACGAATGTCGATAAAAATCAGCCTTGCTCAGATAGTTAACTTGAAGATAGCAATATACAACGCTAGTCCTTGAAAGAACTACGGTCGTCTGGTTTTTTGGCCGAATGGAACGTATGGAACAGACATTTACGCCACACTGTGACAGCTTCCGAATTCCTAGACGTACAGGATAGGAGTTGCACTTAAGGGGCGCTCAGGGGTATTACACACCGAATGGGACTAAAGTGTGGGTTGTTGTACGTGGAATGCTACTCAGTGGCATTTTAGATTAAGCGTCTGAAGCAGCAGTAAAGACAAAAGAATGAGTAGAACATTACACATAATGTTTATAAGGACGACTGCAGGAACACTATTCAAGCGTACATGATGTAAATAATTTCTTTTCTAACAGCGAACATTAAACGTATACAAAGCAAAATATTGAGAATTGTCACACAATAATTAGCTTTGCAAAAGAGTGGGACGCAAATACCAGAAACTGTCACTGACCGACTCTCCAGTCACCAGCTCGTATTAACTTCGAAAAGCCGCTTTCTTAGGTGGTATCGACGTAGCGTTCCTCATATACCGCTTCTGTATGGACAGTGAACGTGAGAGAGTAAAAATTTACACACATCGTGAACACACTCTCTAATCATGGCTAACGCGTACGTATTCTTCGGAAGATAAAGCACATTATCATTAGAGTTTCGTATTGAGGGTCATAAATAACTAATTTACAGATGATGCGAAAGATTATTAGAAACATGCTGCTGATAGAACAGGTAAGTAACCCAAATCCCAGCTATAATTAAGAACGTTACATGATCTGTAATGATAGACGTAGATATACGAAGCCCGATGGGTGTCTAAACGGTGTGATACGAATATAATGGCGCACAGCAAGATAGGCTCAGTGAAGCTGGGCAAAACTCAAGCACTCAGCTACTTGGCATGGCTGCCATAGAATCACCCCACAGTTTCCTTTTACTCCCTCATCTTTTGCAAAGGCTGGTGGCTCAGTACAACTATCTTCAACTCATCCTTGCGGGACTTTTTTCCCCTTTAGCAGCTGAGCTCCTTCGCTAAAATGTTTTATAGGAACTGACAAAGGTAACTAGGAAATGAAAATTCTTTTGAATCATAATTGCGTAAATAATCTCTGCTCAAGAGAAGAAAACCAATTGCAAACCTCTAAAAAACATAAAACTTTTTTATCGTAAGCAATGAGTCAGCGTCTCGCAGTTAGTTTGTCGTTCTAGATCAGTACCTCTTACATTTGATTTCGTGGTGAATCAGAATGGGTATTACTCAAAATACTACTAAGAAGCGTAACTGTGATGAACTCTATTGTGTGTACAGTAACACCTATCATCGACCAAGTATTTCTATTCGGTGTACAGGCAGAACCTAATATGGGTACGAAACTTAGATTTTTTGCGAGATAATAGTGACCGTCGTTACGAGTTTCCACTGTCTTCAGAAACAAATTACAGTACAAATGGGAAAGAAATATCAACTTTTAAATCTAGACAAAGCTTTCGACAATGTCAAATGGACCAAGATTTCCGAAATTCTTAGAAACGTAGGTGCATGCTTTAGGGACAGATGGGAGCAATAAGAATGGAAGACAAACAAAGAAAAGCTCGGATATAAAGGAAGGAAGACAAAGATGCAGCTTTTCTCCCCTACAGTTCAATCTTTACTTCGGAGAAGCAATAGCGGACGTAACAGATAGGTTCAAAAGCACGAATAAAATTCAGTATGAAACAATTGTAAGTAGGCTGTTTAGGTTTTTTATTGGTAACGCCGCCGCCACGTAGCGCTCTGTATGAAAATCACTGGATGTGCCGTCTGCAACCTGTGGCTGGTTGGCATTGTTTTAATACTCGCCATTGTCTCATTGGGCAGTTGGCTGTTAGCGGCGCGTAGCGTTGCGCAGTTGGAGGTGAGCCGCCAGCAGTTGTGGACGTGGGGAGAGAGATGGCGGAGTTTTGTAATTTGTAAGACTGGATGTCATGAACTGCTATATATATTATGACTATTAAGGTAAATACATTGTTTGTTCTCTATTAAAATCTTTCATTTGCTAACTATGCCTATCAGTAGTTAGTGCCTTCCGTAGTTTGAATCTTTTATTTAGTTGGCAGTAGTGGCGCTCGCTGTATTGCAGTAGTTCGAGTAACGAAGATTATTGGTGAGGTAAGTGATTTGTGAAAGGTATAGGTTAATGTTAGTCAGGGCCATTCTTTTGTAGGGATTATTGAAAGTCAGATTGCGTTGCGCTAAAAATATTGTGTGTCAGTTTAAGCACAGTCATGTATAATTTTTCAAAGGGGACGTTTCACAATGTCAGTGATACGAGTAGCTAATGACATTGCTATGATCACCGAAAGTGAAGAAAAATTACGGGACGTGTTGAGTGGAATAACAGAGCAAACCGAAGAAAGACGAGGAGTAGCAGATTAGCTGTCAAGTTAATATGGAAATTGAGGACCAAGAAGTGGATGAGGTGCCAGAATTCTCTTAGTTTCCGAGTAAAATAGCACATGAAGGACGAAGCAAGGAGGGACATAAAATGCAGACTGCTACAGGCAAAGAGAAGCACTCCTGGGCAGGATAAGTCTGCCAGTATCTAACACTACCCTTAATTTGAGGAAGACTTTTTTTACGTTTTACATCTGGAACACAGATTTGTACGGAGGTGAATCAAGAATTGTTCGGGAACACGGGAAGAAAAGAATTGAGTCTTTTGAGACATGATGCTAAGGAAAGATGCTGAAAATTATGTGAAGTAGGAAGATCAGCGATGAGGACACTTTGCACAGAGTCTGCGAAAACAGAAATGTGTAGGAAACATGGACAAAAGAACGCACAGAGTAACACAGCGTGTGTTGAGAAATGAGAGAAGAACTTCCATGGTACCACAGAGGTCGGTAGAGGATAAAACCTATGAGGAAAGTTCAACTTAGGAATATAAACAATAAATAACTGTGGTAGTTGTGTGTAAGTGGTATTCTGAGATGGATAGACTGGCGCAGAAGAGGAATTTGTGTTGGATCGTATCGAATCAATCCGAAGACTGGCGATCTAACAAAAAAGTCGCTTAAGAATGGAATAAATAAAAGATGCAGGGAACACAAGGTACAACTACGGCAGGGAATATGTGAAGAAATTGAAAACAGACGGTCATCGGAAGGCCTGTTACAGACTATAGCAAAGTCAAAATAATCCTCAGTGAACTTGAAAACAATGGCGTCAACCTTAAGTGGGTGATGAGAATTTCACTGATAAAGACCGGGGAGAGAGTAAATGTGTGTCAAGAGCACACTGAAGGCATCCACGAGGGTGGGGGAGGGGGGGGGGTGGAGGGGGACCGTGTAACGTTTTAGAAGAAGTTGATGAGGAGATCTGTAGAAGAGATTTATAGTCAAAGTTCAACAGAGCTTTGGAAGACAAGAGATAAGATAAGGTTGAAGTGACAGATACACTCCTTACGGAATATTTGAAATCAATGGCAGAAATGCCAACCATACAGCTACTCAAACTGGTGTGTAGATTATATGAGACTAAATCCTAAATATAGCAGGGCATTAAGTGCGAGAACTATGGCTGAAGTCAGCTTAAAAGCTCGTGACTCCGAGTAACTAACAACAGCAATAATAGCAGGAAGATAAGAAGTTGAAGATCTCTCTGATGAGACGATCAATTTGTCTTTTCGAAAGATAACAGCATTAGTGAGGCAGACCTGACGTAAGACATAAGAAAAATGAAGACGTGTTCATAGTATCTGTCGACCAAGCAAACACATTCGACAATGTAACATCATGGAAGATGTTTGACATTTCGAGGAAAATAGTAGCAATCTATAAAAAAAGGCCGGGAAATGTACAGTATACACAAGAATCAAAGTGGGACAATAGCAATGGAAGATTAATAACGAAGAGTCCGGATATAAAGTGTATAAAACGGGGATACAGTCCTGCAGTGACTGTAAAGAAAGGGTTCAAAATTCAGGGTAAAATATCAGTAATATTCACTGCTATTGCTATTCTCCGTGAAAATGAGGAAGGATTAGCAAGCATGTTGTTTGGGATGAACAGCACAATGAGTACAGAATATGAATTGGAAGTAAACCGCCAAGAGACGAAAAAAATGAGGTATCGCAGCAGTGAGATTCGGGATAATCTTAACACTAAAATTGGAGAACATGAAATAGACTATATGAAGAAATTCTGCAACCTTCAAAGTAAAATAATATAAAAACTAGACTAGCACAGGTAAAAAAGCTTTGTCTATAAATGACATAAAATCTGCAGGTAAAGATGACATTCCTGGCCAGTACACATCTATTAGTAGCAAATTAAGTATTATTATGCGGAGGACATGTCTGACGGTGCACGTTTGAAGCACAGCACTCTATAGTAATAAAGCATGGACTGTGGGGAAAACCAGGAAAGCAAAGTATCGTGGCATTTGAGGTGTCATAATGCGAATGGTTGTTGAAAATTATGTGGACTAATAAGAAAATACATGAATAGGTTTTTGGCAGAATAGGCGAAGAAAGGAACACATAGCTAAGTGACCGACAAAAGTAACGGACAAAACGCTATGACGTGATACAATATCTGGGAATAACTTATATGTTACAGTAGGAAGCTGTAAAGGGTAGTAAAGTAATCGAAGATGTAATGTCAAGCGATACGCAGGTAGATGTGTACTGAATGGAAAGGTTTCGCATCAAATGCATTTGTGCGAACTATGGTAATATTTCACGTTAAACTCAGATGTTCCTTTAAAAGTACATACGTATTTTTCTCGTAAATATCTCGTTTACGGATCCTTGTTTTCTGGAAAGTTTTTGCTTCTGTTACTGTGTACTCTCGTCTATGGCCGTTTTCGGTATAAATTGTTAGCACAGAAAGTTGACGTGCAGTTTTAGAATTCTTCAACGGTTAGAGTATTCATGGAGCTGTGATGTTTGTGTACTAGAAAGCTCTCAGTTTACCTGCCTACAAGGACGTAGCCGGATTTTGTCATAGGTTGGGGGAGTCCTTTTTTGTACCTAACTTGATTTTTTGAGGCCATTGTAGAAATAGTATTTTTTCTGTAAAACTTAGCAAGAAACTCTTTTGTTAAAAATGTAACAGATTCTCAAAACATAGTTACCAGAGAAACACGGAAATGCACAATTAAATATTAATTTATTTGACAAAATGATTTTTCCATTTGAGTTACAGATGGATGATAGGATTTTTAGCAATTTTTGTAAAGAAATGCCAATTTTGGTATTTGGGTGATATTTTTGATGATCAACGCGATTCTCAAATGACACAGGCAAATCCAAATGTATTTTAATTAATTCATTCATTGTTATTTTTAATTATGTTTACCGCTCTGCCGCCTTCTCTAAGACTGAAATATTGCAACCCCAATGCTCTTCAAGCCTCCAAGTAACAACTTAAGTGCTAACATGTAAGTGCTGTACACAGGTAATGGGGCCATTGTAGTAGTGTGTACATAGTCTTAGCTTACCATCACGCTGGTGGACGAATCAGAATTGGTTTTCTCTTCATTCTTTTCACAAACTTATCCATAATTAGGTACTCCCACAACAGCGCACAAAAGAGTGAGCAGTAGCTGTCACATTGAGTTCAATTGGAAATAACAGATGAACTGTTTAAGAAAACAACTGAGCTCAATTAATGCCAAGAGTGCACAGTAATTTGTCTTGCCCAAAGTGGGGTGGGCGATAACTGATGTAGCTCTCGAATATCGAGAGTTTAAATCTATCGGCGACACAGTCTACTGTCGATAATGCGTATAACGCGTTACTCATATGAAACTAATACATGTGTATCGTAGCTACGGCCAATATTGCTTATGTTCATCAGTGAAAATGGACTCGATAAGCAACTTGAGCTATCAGTAAACGGAATCTAGCTGTGTGTACGTGTCGTATGAGTGTCAGTTTCACACTTTTTTTTTCCTCAACAGATCTTCACATGAAAAACTTGAAACTAAATTTGAATAAGCTATGTTTTTGAATATGAAAAACTACAGGAACAAATGAATCTGTAACAATGAATACATAAGCTATCTGACTGCGTTTTTGAACAAGAATTTACAAGTCATGCTGAATATGACTTGTGCAACGGAATGTACTTGATTAAAGTACTGACATTTTGTGGTGTGTCTGTGTCTCTGTTCTGGAACTAAGTTTTTCACTTAACTCTTTAGATGACTGCCATTTTCCATGTGGTTTACAGCAATGGGCAGTAGCATGCAGCAGCAGCGGCTAAAGCTTATTGTTACTAAGAACGAGTTGAATAAAAACGAGTTTGTTTGGCTTTTGTTAACTGCTAAATAACTTGTGAGAAGGGCTTTCATAAATTAAGTGCATTTAAAACTTCAAAAATAATAGACAGTGACAATGACATAGTTATCAATCATGGCGGAGTGCCAGATTAACAAATTATTTCAATGTCAGAGTTAGATTAACATTTAATAACCATAGCATTAATTTGTTAATTAGATTTGGAGACCTATTATTATTATTTGGAGGATAAGGAGGCTTCTTTGAACGACAAGTAAAACATGGGATTATTGCAAACTCGGACTAACAATCACGAGCAATTGCTTTTGCGCTGTGCTTGCGAATTTTATCTTGAATTCCATTTTCTAGCGTAGTTAAACCATCTACATCTCTCCTGGCTATATAAATGAAAACAGGCACTGAGTGTGGTAAGATCTGCCATGTCCCACGTGAGGGCAACGTGCCACGTTTTCTGTCTCCGAGCTCTCGACCGACACTTACTGCTTCCACTCTCGCAGACAGACCTCGTCTCAAAACAATGCTTAGAATCGCTCTCCCATGTTCCGCCCTCAGATTGTTACTATGGATATCTGAGTGCTTACACAATGCAGAGAATAGCGTTAAGTTGGCTATATTGTTTTCAATGTAATGGAGAGTTCTGGCACACTCCTTACATCCGTTTACGCCGTATGATTGAGAACCAAATTATCTTTCAGTTCCCTACGCGGCACCTAGGCCGAGTGATGGGGCGGGGGGGGGGGGGGGGGGGGCGGGGCTACGTCCTTGCTGCTTAAAATGATTACGTGCAGTTGACAATGACAATGTAGTCCAAAGGGGTATACCTCTAAATTATTTTGTGAGAATATATTGTAATGTACTTTATGGTGAAAGATGACGCGCTCACTGTTACTCTCATTGCTTGTACAGTGTTTATTAAGTAATATCCCTAAATATTTTACATTTTCCACATCTACAATTACTTCTACATCCACCTCAAGATTATTTGATTTTTCCGTTTCAAGATCCCAGTACTCACACTTCTTCAGGTTCATCTTCAGGCCAGCCTTAATGTATTCCTCTTTGAGGTTTCGTATCAATTAGTTCAGACCAACTTCATATTCTGCTACCACTATCTGATCATCTGAAAAATACAAGTTACATATCTTGCTGTTGGCTACTGCCACAACCTTGCATTTTCTTTGCTCTTGCCCATAATACATCTTGAATAGGTTTGGTGACAGACCACATCCCTGCTGTAGACACTTATTCATCTCGAATTCTTCTATTCATCTACTCTCTGTCCTTAATCTCTGCGTGATTTTCATTTAATTTCAGAACAGCCTTTACCATTCTTTGATCCAGCTCTACCTCTTTCACCTTTTTCCATAGGTTGTTGGCAGCTACATTATCACATGTTTTCTCTAGGTCGGTCGGAGCAATATGTGTCTCTAGTCCAACCTTTGTACGTTTTTCACACATGAGTTTCGTTATGAAGATGTTAACCATTACCGACCTTCCCGTTCGGAATCCTTCTCGCTCTTCTACCAGATCTTTCAGTGCCATCGAGTACAGTCTTCCAACGATAGGGTTCACTGTCAGTCCCTTACATTTTTGTCAGTCATTACGTGACCCCCTCCTATCCACACTTTTATGTAACATGTTTTCCATACCGATGGAACTTCTTCTCAGTTTAATATTCTTTCAAATACCCTCCTTAGCATCTCCAACAATTTCGGTGGAACTAACCTTACCAGCTCTGGATATACTGATCCATATTCTGGTGCCTTCTTCATCTTACAGCTGCTCACAGCCAGTTGACGAACTTTGGGTACAAATGTTATAACACATCGTGTTGCATCCTCACCTCGCATCTATGTGAAAATTTTCCTGAAATAAATCTTTAAAATACGTCGTTCATTGATCATGACTAATATTGTGATGAAACTTGTCACTATCTGACGTTCTCATTGACTTCATTGCTCTTCATACCGCAGCACTACGAGTTCCTCCAATCATTCTTTCTACATATTTACATCATTCTGTCCACACCTTGTTTTTCATTTTTAACACTTCTCTTTTCACTTCTCTATTTAGCGTGCTACATGTGTCTCCACTTTGACTGTCAGACCATTGATGAATGCCAAATAAGACTCTGTTCTTCCTTTTGATCATCTCTACTGGTTTCATCTTCATGTTCTGCCATTCCTACTTTCGCTGCTTCTTCTAAAGCCTTCTTTATGCGGTCATGATCCTCATCCCTGTTCTATGTGCACTCTCCCATTTGTTTGCCAGTCACTGTTGGTATGGGTGTGTATATGTATGTTTGTATTGAATGGGGGACCTAGAAACGACGGAGAGGTTTTATCCAGTCGTAGCCCTCAGTGGTTCACAACCCCACAACAGGTCACAGCAGTCTACCCACACCATGGCCGCCCTACACCGAACTCAGGGTTATTGTGCGGTTCGGTCCCCAGTGGACCCTCCCTTCCCCTCCCCGGGAACGTCGCATACCAGACGAGTGTACAAAAAATGTTTTCTTGGTGGAGTAGTTATAATGTACGCATACATGGAGACAGTGTTTGCACAGCAATCGCCGACCTAGTGTATCTGAGGCAGAATGCGGGGAACCAGCCCGCATTCGCGGGTGCAGATGGAAAACCGCCTAAAAACCATCCACAGGCTGGCCGGCACAACGGACCTCGACACTAGTCCGCCGAGCGGATCCATGCCGGGGGCCAGCCAGCCTTCCCTGTTGGGAAGCAGCGCGTTAGACCGCTCGACTGACCAGGCGGGCCGTTGGTTGGCTCTAAGCACAATGGGACTTAACATCTGAGGTCATCAGTCCCCTAGAACTTAGAACTACTTCAACCTAACTAACCTAAGGACACCACACACATCCATGCCCGAAGCAGGGTTCGAACCTGTGCCGTAGCGGTCCCGCGGTTCCAGACTGAAGCTCCTAGAACAGCTCGGCCACACCGGCCGGCGGGCCGTTGGTATGGGTACATAGTGCTACCTTCCCTTAAAATGACAGAATAACCACTCTGACATGGCCCAGTTGCTGCCTATTCTCCCTATGCTTCCGTGCTCCATGAGCTTCGTCGACTACGGCACGTTAAACCAAAATGACCCTTGTTCTTCATGGTTGTACAGATTGTGCAAACGTTGCATGTCGTGTATGATATTATGTGCGACATACTATTGGAAGTGCTGCAAGTATATACACGAGAGATAGCAGTCCATAATTTTCTAAGGACTTGTACTTTTAGAAAAAACATTGCTCCACTACGCTGTACTTCAAATTTCTATAGTGCGCACTACAGCCATTCTCAAGTGAATTACTAACAAAACGTGTGGTTACATTGACCATGGTTCATTAAAAAATCACGTTTCTAGTGTATTTGCGCACATAATTTTTTTACGAGGCGTATATAATTTACCTGTTGTTGTAGACGCACTTTAGAATGTGCCACTCCCAAAGCAGGTAGTGCACAGTAAAGTAATTTGAAGTACAGCATGATGGAACAACGTTCTGCTTCAAATTTATTGAGTCTCTGGACCTAACCAAAGGAAAATGTGTTGCAAGTGCAGGTCTTTCTCATAGAGTATATTGATGCTACACTGATGTAAACCAAAGGCTACCGACTGGTGTGGCCGAGCGGTTCTAGGCGCTACAGTCTGGAACCGCGCGACCGTTACGGTCGCAGGTTCGAATGCTGCCTCGGGCATGGATGTATGTGATGTCTTTAGGTTAGTTATGTTTGAGTAGTTCTAGGTGACTGATGACCTCAGAAGTTAAGTCCCATAGTGCTCATTTTTTCGAAACCAAAGGCTCTTTCGTTTTTTTAAGAATTTGGAGATTACTGTCAAAGCACCTGCGTTGCCTGGGTGAGTATTTATTCAGGTCTTCTAATAGCCCATCTCTTCGTTTAAATTCTCTCTGCCATCTATTCCTCCCACTCCCTGCCTCACTGCCTATGTGTTCCTCCCCCTGTCTGCCCATCTCCTCCTTTTTCCTTTATCTGTCCACCTACTTCTTGCTCTTCTCCCTGTCTATCTCCTCCATCCCCTCTCTAAGTCCACCAACTTACTGTCCATCTCCTCATGCCCCTCTCTGTCCATCTGCTTGTCCCACTCTCTCTCTGTTCATCTACTCCTACATACTCGTCCCATCTGCTTCTTCCCTCTCTGTCCATGTCCTCTTCCCTCTCGCTTTTTTCGTCTCCTCCTCCCGCTCTCCCTGTACATTCCTTCCTCCCTCCTTTCTCTGTCCGTCTTCTCCTCATCCCCCCCCCCCCTGTCGCAATGCCTATCTGTTCCTCTCCCCTGTCTCTGTCCATATCCTCTTTCCTCTCCCATACCATCGCCTCCTCTCCTCATTGTTTGTCCAATTCCCACTCTATTCCTTCTATGTCCTCTTCCCCTCCACACATTTCTGTCCATTTCCTTCTCTCCACTATCTGTCTCAATCTCCTCCTCCCATCAACTGTCTACCTCCTCCTCCTCCCTTTTACCTTCATTCCATATGTCTACCAAATCTGATTGAAATCTATAAGTGGTATGTGTATCAAGGTTGGTTGAAATGTGTCCAGTGATGTGTAACATATGCACATATATACATTCATACATTTTTATAACACTTATGGGTTTGCATTTAGTTTGACATTTCACGCATTTCAATCTTGTTAAATAATCCCAAGAACGAAACCTCAACCTCAGTTCACAGAAAGAGAATAGATTGAATAGATTCTTCTAGTGAGCTAGCAATCGATTGATGACCCATGTTTACTCATCTCGCGCCCATCCCCAGGTACCTCACATGTTCTTTCTCTTGACAACATTTTTAAAATGGGAGTATTTGGGAAGTGCTCAGTTTATGGAGGTTCTAGTACAAAACCAATGTTCACTTAATACGTTGTCTAATTCACACTGCTTTATTACATAAAAGTGAGCAGTTGTTTGTTATTCTGGAATAGGTAAGCTAGAAAACAACAACAACTGGTCATCTGAAAACTGGCACCAGAAGTTTCTTCAACAGCGGCACTCGCTGTAAACATTAACACCTCACCCACGTGGTATATTATTCGCGAATAATAATGCACTACTTATAGAACTCTTGCTGCTATTCCAGTTTTCCACTGAGTTTGCAACAGGAGCCAAATGTTTTTACGTATGATAACTTTGCCCTCATACATAGAATTTTCATGTCTAACATCATCTAAAGATCTATTTGTCCTTCTTGCCGGCCGCGGTGGTCTCGCGGTTCTAGGCGCGCAGTCCGGAACCGTGCGACTGCTACGGTCCCAGGTTCGAATCCTACCTCGGACATGGATGTGTGTGATGTCCTTAGGTTAGTTAGGTTTAAGTAGTTCTAAGTTCTAGGGGACTGATGACTACAGCAGTTGAGTCCCATAGCGCTCAGAGCCATCTGAACCATTTTCCTTTTCCTTGATCAGTCAGGGCACAGAAAACTTACTGCTGTGAAACATCGCTATAGTCCTGTTGGGGCTCTAAATCTTCGAATAGCTACTACTGAAGATATTTGCTAATAGAAAAGTTTCGATGTGATACTTACGACCCTGCTCGTACAAGAGGTACAATAAGTTGCCTAAGCCATGATGTGACCATGCAAATAAAGATGTGTGCTTTCACTTATAAAGTCGTGAATGATGTGTGCTCTCACTTATAAAGTCGTGAATGATGTGTGCTCTCACTTATAAAGTCGTGAATGATATCTCAAGAATTTGTCTCCCTCACAGATTACTATGTCATACATACTACACCCATTGGTCTGAGCATATATATATATATATATATATATATATATATATATATATAACGTGTGAGGAAGACAAATTCTTGGGATATTATTCTTATACTGACAACCATTTTTTTCAGCTCGTACGAAATAGATACGTGTTTCAAAGTCTCACTGACCTTCAAAGTAGTCACCAGCATTATGTATAGCCCGTTGCCAGCGATGTGGAAGTCGTTGGATACTCTTAGCTGCTCCAGTTGTGTTGACAGTTCGAGCTGCGCAGTCTATTGCCCGGCGAATATGTAGCAGTTCTGAAGCGAATGCCGTGAAGTGTTTCCATCTGTTTAGAAATCGAGTTCAACTCAGGAGGACTTAAATCAGGGGAGTGCAGTAGGTGGTATAGCACTCAGCAGCTCCATCAGTCAAACACATCAGTAACAGATTGCACTGACATTACGAAGTCAGATTCAACACATCCCTCTCAGAGGAATTCCGTCAGCGTTTCCAATACCGCCATTGTTGTGAGATGAAAACAACGAGCTCCAAACGTCTCAAAACTTTGGAAGTATTGTACCTAAACTGTATGACCTATTTCACTGACACAATAAAACAAGTCCATGGCGAAAAATAACCTCGCTATACAGGTTCACGCTTCAATCACACGCTTGGACAACAATATGGAGATGCCCTCCTGCTTTCCCGCTCCGTCAAACCGTAGCCCAGTAATTATGTTTCATTAGTCGACGCGCGCGGGGCTTCGGTACGCACCATCAAGTTCGACGGCGCATCGAAAATGCGTACATGCGGTAGTAATTATTGCACGTTAACCTCAAAGGATCAGTTGGCTTGCGTAATTTACATGGCTTCACTGTCCTGTAATCTCCAATTAAATTTAATTGCCAGCCCAAAGACCGCTTGGAAGACGATCATAATCGATGGTCCGAATTCAATTAATTTCGCACAAAAGGAAGCCAGGCGGTAGAATCTGGGATTTCGAACAATAGGTCATCAGTCGCATTTATGAAATTACATCGTCACACAGCTAAATTGATTTTGCCGTAGCAGCAGTCCCCAGAAAAAGCATTCTTCAACTGCAGCTTTAAAATACTATGTTGAATAAGAATTATCTTATACATAAATATTGCCGTTAAAAGGATACATAGAAAATGTACAGAGATGTTTATGATGCATATGTCCACTGTGATTTCAGCAGTAGTAGGAGTAAATCACAGCATCTGATGCGTTACATGATAGAACCTTTTTTCTATAATTTATTTAATTTGTATAAATTTTATTTTAACATTTAAACTTATTTGTCCTGTGGATTTGTAGATGACTGTGACGATTGAAGCTTGCAGTTTCGTAATGAAGTTGTTATATTAAGACTAACAGTAAATTATTTTCGAAAACAGCAGTCATATGCGTCTCCAGAGCAACTGAAATATCAGTTGATGTACATTTCTTTTATCCATAACATAATTTCATGTTTCGTCCACACTGTTTGGTGGAAGACCTATTCATATCAAACGTGGATTTCATTCATAAACATGGTCTATTTTTCACCCACATCATGAGTATTGATCATTGATCCAGTTCACGTCGAGGAGTAATACTCCATATTCCTGAATTCAAGTTTTCAAACTGATCAGAATCAATAGATAGTATGAAGAATTGCATGTGATAGTCGGAAAGTTATCTGGCTGATGGGCTTCTAACGTGATTTTGTCAATTTGTATTGCCTGTAGATCGGTTATTACCAATGTATTCGAGGAATTACCCATAGTAACTGGAAGGATAACAGTAGCAACTATGCTGATTTATTGTAATACATTCTTAGCGGAAATTTATTTCCGAAGGTACAAATTAAATCCAATAGCAACCTCGATCACTGTGTAATACGACTGTAGACCTATAGAGTGATTTTTAAGTTGGTCAAAATTAACTGCACGTGTTTCATTACACGGCAGGCACTCGTATATCACGTTTGTAAATATCGTAAATGTTACCAAATATTGCTGTGGACAAAATTTATTTATACCAATAGACAGTTTTCAAATGTTTGAATTTTCATGATCAGTATAGCAACTCATTCTTCCCTATGTTCGTTCTACAGAATTTAAATTGCTAAGCTTGATTATTTACTACTTCACACATCTTTACGAGTTATCATGTAGTGTTCGGAGAGTTTCACTGTATTTGGTGGCTCTAATTCATTAGTGCTACATCTCATAGCACTTCCGAATCTGGATTAACAAAAAATAGAAACAATCTAGTTGTTTTAATGCTTCACGATTTTCTACAATCTCCTCCAACTTTAGAAGGCACACAGCCACATGAAACTGTTATAAATGTTCTGTAAGGGCATGTTGTTCAATTCATGCGTCACAGTTGGTTGTATCATCAAAGCACTGAATCCTATTCATCGGCAGACAATTTTGCAAGGAAATTGGCCATGTCGTCGTGTTACCGTATAAGAATACATATAAAATTTCATGTACATTGTCAAAAAGCACCCAGAACCCAGATTTCAAGGCCGGAAGTCAATGTAACTCCATACCATCGGCTGGTAACTACATTATGTGATCGAAAGTATCCGGACGTCCCCAAAAACATACGTTTTTCATATTAGGGCACTGTGCTGCCACCTACTGTCAGCTACTCCATATCAGCCACCTCAGTAGTCATTAGATATCGTGAGAGAGCAGAATGGGGCCCTCCACGGAACTCAACGGACTTAGAACGTGGTCAGGTAATTGAGTGTCATTTGTGTCATGCGTATGTTTCCAAGATTTCCACACTCCTAAATATCTCTAATTCCACTGTTTACGGCGTGATAGTGATGTGGAAACGTGCAGGGACACGAAGTGCACGAAAGCGTAGAGGTCGACTTCATATGTTTACTGACAGAGACAGATGACAATTGGAGAGGGCTGTAATGAGTAATAGGCAGACATCTATCTAGACCATCACACAGGATTTCCAAACTGCACCATAATCCACTGATAATACTATGACAGTTAGGCGAGATGAGAAAACTTGTATTACATGGTCGACAGGCTGCTCATAAGCCACACATCACCCTAATAAATGACACTGTGTGGCCGGCCGGAGTTTAGGGGATGACCTCGACTCCTCTCATGGACGTAAAGGACAAACTCCAAGATTTCACTAACAAAATTTCTCAACTATATGACAAATACGCTCCAATAAAGACCAGAAAAGTGAAAAGGAAACCTGCACCTTGGCTGACTGATGAACTAAAACAGCTCATGAATCTCATAGACGCAACACATCGAGCATACAAGATACACCCTACACCTGAAAATCACACTGTATAAAAGCAGAAGCGAAATAAAGTCAGTCAAGCGGTGAGAAACGCTAAGCTCAGGCATGCCCGTACATTAGGTGATAATAGATGTAGACCAGCTATCCTGTGGAAAAATCTCCGTAGTCTCGGTTTAGCAAAATAAAAGTTGCAGAAAATCCCATGGTCCCAGCTGAAGAACTAAACCGAATCTTCACACTACCTGCAACCGCAATTGAACCGAAAAAAAAACAGAGAATCACTGATTACTTCATGGGGATGAACGACTGTACCAAAGATAAGTCACTTGCAATACTGTCAAGAAAGCCATAACGCGCATTTGATCAGCATCTACTGGACATGATGGCATCACTATACAGATGGTAAAACTTATTACTGATCACCTACTGCCCTCTATAACAAACTTTTTCAAAAATGCATTAACCACAAGTGTTTTCCCTGAGGCCTGGAAACTAGGACAAATTAAGCCACTGCCTAAAAAGGACATCGCCACAGCACCCTCTGACTACCGCCTCATGTGTCTTCTTCCTGCACTATCAAAGGCCTTAGAATATATAGTCCACGACCAGCTCACCAACTACCTAAATACTAACAACCTACTAGACGAATACATCGAAGCACAACATCTGTACTGATAAAGGTGACAGATGACCTGAAACGTGCCATGGACAGACAAGAAGCGACTATCATTTGCTTCTTAGATTTCAGTAAAGCATTTGATACTGTCGTCTTCGACATCTTACTAGCCAAACTTAGCGGTATAAATTTCTCACCAAGTGCAGTCCAATGCTATCGTTCATACATGACGTCTCGTCAGCAACGCGTCCTGTTCAAAATGGTTCAAATGGGTGTGAGCACTATGGGACTTAACAGCTATGGTCATCAGTCCCCTAGAACATAGAACTATTTAAACCTAATTAACCTAAGGACAACACACAACACCCAGCCATCACGAAGCAGGGAAAATCCCTGACCCCGCCGGGAATCGAATCCGGGAACCCGGGCGCGGGAAGCGAGAACGCAACCGCGCGACCACGAGATGCGGGCTCAACGCGTCCTGTCTGGGAATATAAAATGAAAATGGCGGCAGGTAGTGTCAGGCGTTCCCCGAGGCTCAGTACTAGGTCCCATACTCTTCTCTCTGTATTGCAATGATGTGTCATCGTTTCTGACCTATTGCGAATATCATATGTATGCTGATGACCTTCACTTGTATCTAAGTGCGAAACCAAGCAATCGTAAGAAAGCTATTGAAAATTTCAATACTGATCTCGATGCACTATCAAAATGGGTACAGAACATAGGACTAAAACTAAATCCATCCAAAGCTCAAGCGGTACTTGTTCGTCGCTCTAAGCTCATTAGCCCAAAACATCGGGAATCCGTATCATCTCTTATCCTAAATGGAAGAAATACACTCCTGGAAATGGAAAAAAGAACACATTGACACCGGTGTGTCAGACCCACCATACTAGCTCCGGACACTGCGAGAGGGCTGTACAAGCACTGATCACACGCACGGCACAGCGGACTCACCAGGAACCGCGGTGTTGGCCGTCGAATGGCGCTAGCTGCGCAGCATTTGTGCACCGCCGCCGTCAGTGTCAGCCAGTTTGCCGTGGCATACGGAGCTTCATCGCAGTCTTCAACACTGGTAGCATGCCGCGACAGCGTGGATGTGAACCGTATGTGCAGATGACGGACTTTGAGCGAGGGCGTATAGTGGGCATGCGGGAGGCCTGGTGGACGTACCACCGAATTGCTCGACACGTGGGGCGTGAGGTGTCCACAGTACATCGATGTTGTCGCCAGTGGTCGGCGGAAGGTGCACGTGCCCGTCGACCTGGGACCGGACCGCAGCGACGCACGGATGCACGCCAAGACCGTAGGATCCTACGCAGTGCCGTAGGGGACCGCACCGCCACTTCCCAGCAAATTAGGGACACTGTTGCTCCTGGGGTATCGGCGAGGACCATTTGCAACCGACTCCATGAAGCTGGGCTACGGTCCCGCACACCGTTAGGCCGTCTTCCGCTCACGCCCCAACATCGTGCAGCCCGCCTCCAGTGGTGTCGCGACAGGCGTGAATGGAGGGACGAATGGAGACGTGTCGTCTTCAGCGATGAGAGTCGCTTCTGCCTTGGTGCCAATGATGGTCGTATGCGCGTTTGGCGACGTGCAGGTGAGCGCCACAATCAGGACTCCACACGACCGAGGCACACAGGGCCAACACCCGGCATCATGGTGTGGGGAGCGATATCCTACACTGGCCGTACACCTCTGGTGATCGTCGAGGGGACACTGAATAGTGCACGGTACATCCAAACCGTCATCGAACCCATCATTCTACCATTCCTAGACCGGCAAGGGAACTTGCTGTTCCAACAGGACAATGCACGTCCGCATTTATCCCGTGCCACCCAACGTGCTCTAGAAGGTGTAAGTCAACTACCCTGGCCAGCAAGATCTCCGGATCTGTCCCCCATTGAGCATGTTTGGGACTGGATGAAGCGTCGTCTCACGCGGTCTGCACATCCAGCACGAACACTGGTCCAACTGAGGCGCCAGGTGGAAATGGCATGGCAAGCCGTTCCACAGGACTACATCCAGCATCTCTACGATCGTCTCCATGGGAGAATAGCAGCCTGCATTGCTGCGAAAGGTGGATATACACTGTACTAGTGCCGACATTGTGCATGCTCTGTTGCCTGTGTCTATGCGCCTGTGGTTCTGCCAGTGTGATCATGTGATGTATCTGACCCCAGGAATGTGTCAATAAAGTTTACCCTTCCTGGGACAATGAATTCACGGTGTTCTTATTTCAATTTCCAGGAGTGTATTAAATTCTCTCCCTCAGCAAGAGTTTGGGAGTAATAATAGATAAAAACTAAATTGGACAGAGCACGTAACTGCAGTGTGCAAAAAAGCATCAGCATCCCTTCATGTGCTTCAAGAATATAAAAAACTCTTCCCTTTCAATATGAAAAAGAAATAAGTACAAACGCTTATACAGCCAATCATCGACTATAGCGATAGTGTCATACAAGGCCCCTCTCAGGAAAATTCGCGACGTCTGGAACTAGTCATGAATGCCTGCGTCCGATATATGTTACGTTCGACTTTTTGATCACATTTTCCCAGCATACGCAAAATTGTCCTGTCTGCGTGCAGATTTCCGTACACTCCGTCTCATCTGTTGCCTTATAAATGTACACTGTCCCTCATATCTCTCCTCATCCTTAACCCTTATGTCGGAACAACTTGACAGAAACACACGTTCCCATCATAATAAAATCCTCTCTATTCCACTGCATCGCTCAGTCACCTTCTCCAAGTCCTTTACAGTAGCGGGAACCCGACTCTGGAATAACCTCTCTCGTTATACTAGAGAACTTAAAAACATGTCCGGCGTCAAAAAAACAGTTAATGATGTATCTAGTTAAGACACAGTAGTGCCTTCCTCGGTACATGAATGCACTTCACCTCATTACTTCCCTCTTTCCTCCTCCTTAAATCTCCCTTCCCCAAAACTCGCTATACTAGTAAACATCTACGTTACACACCAAGATATTAATGCACATCTGCACAAATCTTCATTACTATTGCCAACTTTTCTCATGTCTATCATTATTATTAGATTTTTTTTACTGTTACTATTATTGCTTTTATCATAATTTGTATGTATAGAACCTGTTGTAAAAATACTGCCAGCACTTACTTTATTAGGTCTTAGTCATTATTCTTTACTCATATTGTCACTAGAGTAATCTAATTTTCTTATTTTAACTATTGTCATTATGTAACTCTGATGTGTGAAATGCTGCATGTGTGAAACACTGGTCCGATGTAAGAGAGGTCCTGATGGCCCTAATCTGATCAGGTTAAATAAATAAATATGTCGATCACATTTTCCAGCAGGATAACTGGCTGTGTTTTAAGGTCAGAACTGTGCTACAGTAGTTTGAGGGGAATTATAGTGTACTCATATTGATGTCTTGGCCTGCAGATGTGCCTGATCAGCACCCATTGGAAAACATATCAGGCGGAAACTGCGTGCCCGAAAACCACCATCCCGTAATTTTCGTGACCTGAGGGTGGATATCTGTTGCCACATACTTCTGGAATACTGTCAAGAACTTGTAAAATCCATGCAAAGCAGAGTCTCTGTCGTACTGTATTTGAAAAATTGAACATCACGCTATTAAACATATGGTCATGAATTTAGAAATACTACCATCAGACATCATGTCCATAAATTCCCATATTCTTTTGCGAAAAACCGAGTCAGCTTTCATCCATAATGAGTAAGATGTTGAGCTCAGAAAGTGGACACTGTGTTAGTATTATACGCTGGAGAACTTTGCGAACATTATTTCCCAGAAAGTAAAATGGAGAAACGTTATTACGGAGTAAAAGTGTTGTTTGAAAAGACAGAAATGTTTTATTATTGTTTCTTACTTCTGTTATATGTTTTATCAAATGTCTGCCTTGTGCCCTGTAACTAATCCTTCATAGTATAGAACGTATTGTCGAACTGGTAATTTTTCTTGTTTTAACGGGCGATTTAAGTAACGTTGGTTTAGTAATCTCTGCTTTATCTCCTAGTTTACTGGACAACTATATTTGTTGGTGGAAAATACTGATATGACTTTTACATGTATCCCTTCTTACTGAATAAGTTTATTCGTATCACGCTTCACGGTCACAGGCAAGATGTTCGTATAACCGTCACATATTTTAAAATTGTTTGATTCATTCTTTGTAAGTTCTTGTGTTTTTATTTGAATTTATTGATACCCACGACGATGTTTCTCTCTTGTTTAACCGTTTGTGGTATTGATTATGGTCGCCTTATTTTATATTTTGGCGTTGAAATGTTTTCTAAAATATGTAATCACGGTGCTGTTTACCAGTGTGCTATAGGGATAGTGTGTGTGTGTGGCTCTATTACTTGTCGAATGAAGTTATAACTCTACAGACTACGGTCGTCTAGCGATGATTCCGTCGTTTCTTGAACCAATCATACCTCAGAGAGTAAAAAATATAGCGATCTATTATTCTGCCAACACGAATCACAGACCTCATTTGTTCGTATTGAATTTACTGAGCTTTACAGACGACATTGTGACGACAATACATACTTAACGTGTTAGTACAATGCCACAACTCGTACATCGACATCTACACAACACATGCCCATTCAAAGTGCGTGGTGGAAGACGCACGATGAAATTTAAATATTTGTCTAGTTCCTCATCCATTCGCGGGTGGTGGACGAAACGATAGACTGCCCATACACCTTTGTACTCGTGTGAACTTCTTTGTCTTGTTCCTCGTGACCCTTAAGCTAAAAATTAATTGTAGGGAGTAATACATTTAGTGTATTGTGTTGCCATGTGCGCTCTCGAAATTTTAAGGGTAAACTTCTATGGGATGTGCAAGTGATATCCACAACACAGAAAGATTAATTTCGCTAAACGAAGAGCAAAGTAACAAAAGGTGTATTAGTTCCTCAAGGATAAGCTTTGGTGAAATACTGTCTATTGTGTCCTTGTTATTCCGAGTAGTACATTTTTTAGTGTTCTCTCCAATATGCATATACTTGTGCGCTAAATGCTCACCATCTTTCAATGTATTATGCTTGTTTCATGTTTCTCAGAACCGTCTTTCATTTGGGGTTCATCTATCACCATGTTTCTTTTCCTTAATATCTTTTACCTTTCACCACATTTTTCGTTTTCATCTTTTCGTACATCTTACTACCATCATCCCGTTCTCGTTATTTCATCTTTAGTAATTCCTTTACATCAGGTATAAACCTGTCTCAGAATTGTGTCTCATTTAGTATTTGTGAAGTAATTATTTCCTGGCCATAACGTCCATTATACAAACAATTATCTTTCTGCTAAATTATTCTTGCTTTCAGACACTGTCTTTCACTTTCGTTTTCAAATTTTGTGCTTCCTTCGTTCATTCAGTGTCTGGAATACTTTTCACATATTTTACAACCACTTATCTTTTGCTTTTCTTCCCTTTTTTTCGCTGGTTTAGTCTGTATGCAATTTTCGTACTTAGTCTAACGGAAGTGGGACGGAAATCTGAAAAATTACACACTCTACTATCAGTTCACTATTTATCCGACTTTGTGGAGAAGTTCACCAAATTACTAGAACGGATGTCTATCTTCAACATGAGTGTAAAGTGTGACACATGAGGACAAGAATACACTGTTCTATTTGTTGTTGAGTGCAGGGAGACAGCCTGTAAATGCGATCTTTCTTTAGGGCTGCCACAAACACGTGCCGTGTCACTTAATGGTTATAGATAGCTGAAGGCCGGTATGAAAATGTATGACCTAACATCTCATCGCAGGTGTACTCTACGCTAGATAAACGAGGGGCTCCAGGCTTTACAAGCATCCGTACATTATGCAAAGATGTTATAGTGTGAACAAGCAGGAATATTGTGCAAACATACCACCGTGCGACCGTCACACAGGCTTCCGCATAAAGGATTTAGAAATACGCTTCTTTGGCGTAGAGAATAAAACTGAAGGGTCTCAAAACCAATAAGTCGCTTTGTGTAGATGAACCCAGTTCATCTCTACAGAGAGTGCCCTGTGGCCGTCCACCGCAAAGTACCAAGCGGCTGGAAAAAAAACGCCGGTGACTATTGTATATAAGAAAGTTAAAAAAGAGAAAGAAAAATAAACCGGACCCGCACAATTACAGACCGTTATCCCAGGCATGGGTGTCCCGGAGAACTCTTGAACACATTCGAGTTCGAATATAACAAATTTCCTTGGGACAGAAAAGTTTCCGTCTACATTCACCAATGACTTAGAAAGCATTGCACATGCGAGTTTGCCCTTTTCTCGCATGACATTCTGCAAACCATTGATGGAGGACACTTTTCATATTCCTAGATTTCCGGAGAGCGTTTATCACCGTGCCCCACTACATACTGTCGCCGAACGTCCGAACACAGGGATTAAGTACCCAGAAATGCCAGTGGCTCCAAGACTTTTTGTCCGCCACGATGAGTGTTCATCGGAGGCAAGGCTATCGTGAGCAGTGCCCCAGGGAAGTGTGGCTGCACCGCTCTTATTCTCTGTACACAGAGATGATCCGACATACACAGTCCGCAGAAATTAACGGTGGTTTGCTGATGAAAATGAATGAAATGATCTGTCATTATTGGCCGGGTGGCTCTGTTCGGGTTCGGTCGCCAAGTGCAAGTCTTATTTCAATCGACGCCACATTGGGCGACTTGCGGCCGATGGTGAGGTTGAAATTATGGTTAGAACAACACTATACCCAGTCCACTAGCGGAGGAAAACTCCAACCCGACCGGGAATCGAACCTGGCCCCGCTATACGGAAGGCACGCGCGTTGCCACCCAGCTAAGCAGGCGGACTGGTTTGTTGATGACGCTGTGGAAAGTTAATGCGGATGAGTAGGAGGAAGAATACCACAACCGTCGTAAACAGCATCAGTAGAGTGCCGTTTGGCACACTCAAATTGATGAAATGTCTAGTCGTAACGTTCCAAAGCGATATGACCTTGAAAGACCACTTGAAGTTTGTTGTAGAGAATGCGAATGGTCGACTTGGCTTTTATTAGGAGAATTTTTCGAAAGTGAAGCACGTCTATAGAGGAAAAGGCGTACAGAAAAGCTAGTGAAACCCATTCTTGAATACTGTTAGAATCTTTGGAATTCCCCCCAGGTCGTCGTTCGATCAGGTCACTAGTCTTATGCAGGTGCTTCGTGAACTCAAATGGGTATCCCTGGAGGGAGAATGACGCTTCCTTTTTTGCAAGGAACAGTTATCTAAATTTATAAAACCCGCATTTGAGGACAACTGCAGAATGTTTCTATTCGCACCAACGTACATGAAGGGAAGACGCGAGAAAGTAGGGTTCATACACATGCTTTTAGATAGTCGTTCTTCTCTAGCTCGACTTACGAGTGGAACAGGAAAGGAAATGAATAGTTAGGCCCAGGGTAATGCCGTAAGTACCTTGGTAATGAAGCACAACATGTTTTAATGTCTTGCCACATACTGGTAATAATTGAGCCCTGTTTTCATATGTTGTAGATCCTCACACTAGCGTAGCAGTAGTTGGACAGGTATTGGTTTCGAAAATCCCTGTTTCGTGTGAACTTTATCTAGGTCATCTACGGACACGTTGATTGCAATTTGACAGCCAGAAAAAGAAGCGAGTGTCATCCCTAAGGATTACTGAAAGACACAACGTCTCAGCTGACTCTCGCTCTACACTATCCAAATCTCTGTTGTCTGCTCACTGTGTTAGTGACAAACGACGCATTGTAATGGACGGCCTCAACCCAGGTTCCGGTAGTAAGTTCCATACAGTTCCTAGTGTCATTCTGCCCATAAACGCTTCTTGGGTTACAGTACCGTCATCCCCCTTTTCGGCTTATCCAGTAGAATAATTCAACGATCAACTTCCAATCTAATCTTTCTGAAAGGGCGAGTTCGTGTTCTTCTAGCTACACGGTTGTCCTAAGTCCAACTCGTCACCATTTCCTTTGCAGTCATTCCACTGTTAAATGTAAACTTTCACAGCCACAAAAGCCACACTTCATAAAATGTTCCTGGCGATTATGACACGGTCGTATGGATTTCACATTTAAACTCAACGTTCCATCCCCATCTGTGGAGGATATTTTCTAGGGTATCGTTTTTAGTGTCCGATACACATCCTGGCTCAATACAGACTGCAGCAAAATTCTGTTTGTGCGTATTTCCGCTCAGGTGCTTCACGTCTCATGTTTTGAATACTCGAGTGTAATTGACCGTTGTCTACTGTGATCGTCTGCTGTTGCTCTCACTACATGGTACACATCTTCTTCAGCACTGGAATCCAAATTTCATTCAATTTCACTTCGTCCTATCTTCTTCTAAGGGTGTTTTACAATCTGTACGCACCCCCGCCTTTCATTATATTCGCTTGTAGCTGCTAATACCTGAGTCCTATTAACATGGATGTCATGATCTCCTGGTTCCAAAGCGCATTCCGAAACAACCAGTCTGTCAGCCTCCCCCCTTCTGCAACTACCCTTGTGCGCTTCTGGTCGTTTTTTGACCATTCCTTTTGTAGACCGTTAGTTTTGTAGCACACACGTACAACTACAGGGAATCCCTTAAACTCAAGCTTTTCCCAGCGGTTGACAAGCGTCATTGTCCAGTATTAAATGATCATTTATCTTCCGTCTGGGTTTGTAGATTACCGTGACTTTATGTTTTTTTCAATTTTTTTTCTATGCGCAGAGAAATGTCCTTGAAGAAATGCCTCTCACAGGCCCTTGTGCATTGCTATGATTTCTGTGCAGTGGTCCTAACGCTCCTTTTAGCTCAGTAGACGAGGAACCATTCCTAAGCCACTGGTGAGGCCGTCCGATGTAGCCGAGCGGTTCAGGGTGCTACAGTCTGGAAATGTGTGACCGCTGAGGTCGCAGGTTCGAATCCTGACTCAGGCGTGGTTGTGGGTGATGTCCTTAGGTTAGTCAGGTTATAGTAGTTTTAAGTTCTAGGAGACTGATGACCTAAGAAGTTAAGTCCCGTAGTGCTCAGAGCCATTTGAACAATTTTTTTGCACTGCTGAGGTATTTTATTTCAGCATCAAGTGGCTCTGTTTAGAAAATGTTCCTTCATCTATCAGACAAAGTTTTTATGATGCATCGCATTTGTTGTGGGTGGGGGTTCGAGTCCTGGTGTAGGTAACGATCTGTGAGCTCGAGTTTCGGGTAAACTGTGTGGCCTAACCTACCATATTCTAGAAAACTACAACACAAAGAAAAGAAAATATTCCACCTGCCTCCTCATCCATGTTAAACTGAACCTTCGGATTAACCCCGCTGACATGTTTCTTGATGTCCGCTACAGCCAACTGTCTTTAGGATTTATCGGTATGATGCTCGCATGTGAAAGGTTTCCTTAATGTTAATCTAATCGTCATAATGCTTACAGTATCCTTAACCTATAGGAACTGCTTTTTCCTGCACTGAAAATATTGAGAATAAGCTGACAACGGTATGAAATTGCGATGAACATTTCCAATAGACATGCATGTGTTATGTCAAAGTGATTATGCTGAACATATTCCACTTACCTTACTTTTACTCGTAGGCTATGTTCCATATACCTGAACATCTAATCACTTAAGTATTTTTAGAACATTAGAATCAGCTTAAAAGTTCACGAGTATTAGGAAATGTTGCGAACTACCAATATAACACATCATCACGTATTTGTCCAGCATGTTCTCATTACTTTATGTGTGTCTTTCTTCCTGCAGTATTTTGCGCTTATAACAATACTGAAATGTGAGGACTTAAACGCTAATTAACTTAGCAATTTTTGTTTTCCTTGAGCAATAATTTCATTTGCTTTGACACCATAGTAAGCTCAAGAAATTAAATCTGCACGTAAATATGGTTCTTCATTCTGTAGGCAATTTCCAAATCTCTTTCGACTATACGCAATGATTTTGGTAAATGTTATCTTAAAACTATGAAGAATGTGTTCTTTTATGGGCCTTAAAAAGTGTATTTTTCATACACCTCGAATTTTCTTCGCATAATCAATTTTATCTTTCATGTCATTTATTTCTCTTTACCCTTACGTATTTCTGAACTCTGTCATCGTCTATATGTTCTCCAACGACCGCATTTCGATCTTGTAATATCATAACACGATATTTCGAATTTCATTTTCATGATTACTACGACAACGCTATAGCTATTCCTACTGCGTTAAGAAAATCAATATCTGCTATTCTATGCTGCAGCTGTGAGTGATACTGACTGGGTGGCCTGAAACAAGTCATTTTAATTGAAAGGAGGACTTGTGTTTGGAAAACGTTCCAAAAGTCCAAAAATTATGAAAAACTTGAGCAATTCTACGAACTCCGATACATGTCTCTCGCGAAGAATTCTTTTTCAATAAGGTCAGATGAGCAAGCCCCATAGACTTACTCAAGACGTAAGTTTACCACGAGTTCCTCTATATTTCCAAGAAATTATACTGAAACTCCTCCTCGAACTGTGATACTGCTATCGACATGAAATGGAATTGTTTATTTTATCTAACTAGTGCTTTAGGTAAGTTGCGACTTGTGGTTAAAGGTTTGAAGCGATTTACAGCTGTAAAGAGCTGGCCTATGCTGGACCACCATTCGAGAGCGAGAGAAGGAGCAGGTTATTGTGTAACGTCCCGTCCACAACGAGGTCACTGAAGGCAGGGCACAAGCTCGTTTTTGGGAGGGAAGGGGAAGGAAATTGGCCATGCCCTTTTAAAGGAACTATACCGGCATTTGCCAGAAGTGAAATTACGGAAAACCTATTTCAAGGTGGTCAGACGCGGATTTGAAGCGCCGTCCTCCCGAACGCGAATCTAGTGGGGTGAGCACTTTTATCTTCTGCAGATATATCTTACGGTTGATAACTGTGGATTATTTCCAGATCACGTACAAATGAACTATTTTTCTGTGTGAAGTATCAGAGTTGATATTAGCTACGTTATCAATAACTTACAATGTGCAGAGCACTCATCGGAATCACCAAACATGAAATTTGATTGTTTGGGAGATTATTATCATTAACAGCATTCTTGTATTCATATTTTCATAGTTTTTTGTAATAAACCTTCCATATTAGAAAATAGTACTATTGTGTGAAATTCTTGAAGTACTTTTATGGTGAGATTCTATTACAGATCCAGAAAATGCGACGTAGCTGTAATAATAAACAAGAATGGAAGAGTTCACGTTTAGTTTCATTAGCTTATTTTATAGCGAAAGGCGTTTGCAGCAGCTGACACCGAGTTTCTATTTGCAGATTGTCGATGGTAACGCAAAAACGGACGTGAGCAACCGGAAAGACCCGGGCATGTTCTGCGGCGAGACTGAACAACCGCAGACGTTCATCTCGGAGACGAGCTTCGTCAAGGTGGTGTTCCACGTGGACAACTTCACGGACCAGACCTACTTCAGCTTCGACTCCCGAGCAGAGCAGCAGCTGGAGGTGTACCTGCGGTACGGCCACCATCCTGAGCTCTATCCCAACAGGAGGGGGGAGGTGGTTTCAGGGTGAGTGCTCCAACGTGTCTCATTAATGCAGTATGGCATCACGAGCTATTGTCATTGTTATTTTTCAGTCAGTGCAACACCCAAGTAATGCGTTCTTCACCTCGCATTTGCCATCTGCAGCTGAGTCAATGTAGATTATAATTCGAGCGTATGCCAATATTCTCAGAGCAGATTATTCCTGGCCTAATGTGAGATATTGGCCTCACAGTGTAGACTGCATTGTTGTTACGCTAAGACTGAGCACTATGGTTTGTAGTAGGTTGGGCTCATGAGAGGTAGCTGGGTGTGTGAAATAGAGAAAACAGCCGCACGATGATGAAAACGTTTCCAAGTAGAACATCGAACTCTGTACCCTTAACAGCGCTTTACTTTGTTGTTTGGAATTTTAAAGTTTATTCGAATATTCCATCGTGCCTTAATGAAAAAAGTTAAATTTACCTCTATCCTTGCTACAAAGTAAGTCGTCAGTATAAGTCCTAAGCAACTTCCTTGTGCTAAAGTACTTAATGATCTCCTAACTAATATGATAAAAGATAACAAATTGACCAGGGCGAATGTGGAATATGTGTCAAACAATTTAGTGAAATTACAATTAATACAGTCAAAAAGAGAGATATAAAGCAACTACTGCCGAAAATGTGGTACACAGACTTCTAGGTTCTGTGTATACTATGTAGACCTGTCAATATAATCGCTAAGGCCTTTGAATTTTCGCTAGAGATCGTATCCCTAATTTATCGTAACTTAATTTTTTATTCTGCGTCTTGCTTTATGTACTCATTTGCTTGTATTAGTAATATGTGAACGTGCGGAAGTGCACTTGACGTTTTAGGCGGCAAGAAAAGTACGTCTACGATCCTAAGACACAATTATTCCTATACTTTGGCAACGACTAACATTCCGTGAAGCATCAGCAACGACGTTTTCCCACAATCACAAATCGAGAATAATTCCTATTACAGGGAATATCGAATGAGGTTACCGATCATCACAAATGAAGAGGTTAAAAATACTTTCCACACTTTATTCTACATTTTCAAACGCATTACATGTTTAATTGGCATGAGGAACAAATATCAAAAACAGAAGTTCATTGTTGCGAGCAGAGTTCTGCATACATTGTGCATCTTTCCAGCCTCTGCTGTTGCCCTTTTGTTAAAAATTATTTTGATATGACGTACATGTCACTGGTAACGAAAGTAACTCCTAAAAGAAGTACATCCTAATTCCATTATCGGTGTATGAATCATCTATAGCCGTGTTAGGGTGATCGATGTCACGGAAATAGATTCTAGACCACCCGCTTTGTTTTTCCTGAATAATTACGTGGCTGGGCCGTTACATAGAGGATTTCATGGTGCGAAATTGATTGTAAATTTCTCATTAGAATGATTTTTTTCGTACGTTGGCTACTTACAGGACTCTAAAAGCACAAGATGAGTATGAAAAAGCCGCTTTATGGAGAGAACTTGTTCTTTCACAGAAATTGTCCATTGAAATAAACTATATGCCCCCAACAGTTTGGACCCACGGACTGAAAGAACGAATCAATGAAGCAGTTTACAATGTGCGGTACCGTTTAACAAGAGTACATAAAAAAAATATTTCAAGGCAAAACTACGGGGTCATTCACCACGATTAACGTCGTAGGCTGTCATGGGTCAACAATTTTTCCCTCCCGTCTAGGGCCACTGAGACAGGTTGTAAAATGTAGATTTCATGTTGAATTGCCTATTACTAAATGACTGCTGTTATTTCATTACACGTCCTGTTACGACGAATAATATACTTTGAGATATTTTATTTCAACACTGGTTTAACTTGAAACACTTGCTAAAAACATAAGACTGCAGAGAAGGATTAAAAGTAGATTACAACATAGAGTAATATCTTATCTTTGCCTTGTCACAATGGGAAAAATACAAACGAGGTTTACCCAATGGAAGCCTTTCAGCAAGTAATTTATTGTAGAAAGCACAGTATATATATGTACAGGGTGGTCCATTGATCGTGACCGGGCCAAATATCTCACGAAATAAACCTCAAACGAAAAAAAAAATAACAATACAAAGAACGAAACTTGTCTAGCTTGAAGGGGGAAACCAGATGGCGCTATGGTTGGCCCGCTAGACGGCGCTGCCATAGGTCAAACGGATATCAACTTCATTTTCTTTAAATAGGAAACCCCATTTTTGTTACATATTCGTGTAGTACGTACAGAAATATGAATATTTTATTTGGACCACTTTATTCCCTTTGTGATAGATGGTGCTGTAATAGTCACAAACATATGGCTCACAATTTTAGATGAACAGTTGGTAACACGTAGGTTTTTTTTAAAATTAAAGTACAGAAAGTACGTGCGTCATGCGTCAGGCTCTTATACCTGAAGATGGACGTATGGACTCCATGCTCAGCGCTCGCTGGTAACACACATATATAGGGCGGTCCATAGACACTACTGTTGCACCCATGTGTTGCACCCATGTACTCATCAACGTACCAACATATAGGGAGGGTGGGAGGCAGAGAGCGAGAGAGAGAGAGAGAGAGAGAGAGAGAGAGAGAGAGAGGAGAGAGAGAGAGAGAGAGAGAGGGGAGGGAGAAGAAAGAATTAGTTAGCAAAGAATTGAATCGCAGATATTTACATTATTTAAATATCTTTACAAAATGCTCCATGAAATCTAACAAAAAGATAAATGATTTGTTGCACCCCATTACATGATTGTAAGAAGTCACAATATTAACTGATCCTCTGAAACATGAGCAAACTTAATGGTAACCTTTAAATGAATGCATGACACTGGTTTCACCTAAAAGGTGTGCATAAGTATTAATTAATACGTTCAGATAGCTTCGGCAGAGATATCTGCAGCAAAATATAGTGCCCGTTGTTATAAATCGAGATGAACCAACCTTAACACAGGGTGCCTTCCGGCAGGGGAGTGAAAGAAAACTGGTGGACACGGAATAGGGAAATTACGTGCGGGGAAGGCAACAGTGCTAATAACGAAACAGAGTAAACAGAAATATGCCGCTCCCCGTAAATAAACTCTCTATGTCCCTCCCCCCCCCCCCCCACTCACTCTCTCCCTCTCATTATTTATCTCATCCCTTTGTGTGTGTGTTCATACGTTGATTGTGGATTTTTCAGTTATTTGTTGTAGTATCACTGTTCGGATCTGTCGTTTCTTGTGAAAATGTAGTACTTGTAATTCTCAGCATATAACCAATATATTTTTTTTGCAAATTTGAATAATCGAATACTAAAGTATGAGGAGGCCAAAGACTTGGCTACATTGCGGCAGCGCAGGCGACATATGCTCTTTACCATTTCGTCAGGCTTAAATCTGCTTCCTTGTGTGTCACAATACGATACTCCCTCGTGGAATTCCTCGGCAGCGTATTAGCCTTCTCAGCACAATCTTGCCTCACAGAGACGACATTAACGCACTATTCTCTCCATGCATGTCGGAGAAGTCAACGCCGCTTACGAGATTTAATGGGGGGATTTTCAGCACACGAAGTATACTCCTAACGACGCCCATGAGATACGTTATGACGGAATTAAGAGTATTTAATGTTACCTTAGCGCTTGCTGCAGCCACTAAATAACTCTCAGGAAGGAGCATGGTTCTGGAATATCTCCAGCTCGCAGTCAGGACGGAAGCTTTGCTCCTGCCAAGTGGGGCAGTAGGGAAGAAAACAACTTCAGTAATATTCTTGGCACGCTGTTAAAACTTAGTGACGGGAAATAAAAGAAAAAAGAGAATGACATGATTTTGGCAAACACTCGTTTATAAGTTAAGAGTTGATTTCTCATCACTGATATCGAAGGGAGCAGCAAAATGTAGTTGCTATACCTCAAATATGCTAACCATTTTGAATATCGAAACACAAATAAATCATCTTTCGCTTCAGTGATCTGCGTTTGAAAACGTTAATATCTTTCTCAGGCGCGTCATACCAACATAGCTTGTGAAAATGATCCTTGATCATTATGCGATTAACGTTATTAGTCTCCATGATGCGGAATGATGTTAATGACAGACGTGCGGTATCCTCAGGCTAAATACCTGTCAATCTTAGTGAAACCATTCGTAGCATGGAACATTACTTTAATTGAACAAATTTCTCGATACCACATGAATTTTTTTTCGTCATCAGTCTACTGACTGGTTTCATGCGGCCCGCCACGAATTCCTTTCCTGTGCGCTAACCTCTTCATCTAAGTAAGCACTTGCAACTTACGTCCTCAATTATTTGCTTGACGTATTCCAATCTCTGTCTTTCTCTACAGTTTTTGCCCTCTAGTACCATGGAAGTCATTCCCTTATGACTTAGAAGGTGCCCTATCATCCTGTCCCTTCTCCTTATCACTGTTTTCCACATATTCCTTTCCTCTCCGATTCTGCGTAGAACCTCCTCATTCCTTACCTTATCAGTCCACCTAATTTTCAACATTTGTCTGTAGCACCACACCTCAAATTCTTCGATTCTCTTCTGTTCCGGTTTTCCCACAGTCCATATTTCACTACCATACAATGCTGTACTCCAGACGTACATCCTCAGAAATTTCTTCCTCAAATTAAGGCCGGTATTTGATATTAGTAGACTTCTCTTGGCCAGAAATGCCTTTTTTGCCACAGCGAGTCTGCTTTTGATGTCCTCCTTGCTCCGTCCGTCATTGGTTATTTTATTGGCTAGGTAGCAGAATTCCTTAACTTCATTCACTTCTTCACCATCAATCCTGATGTTACGTTTCTCGCTGTTCTCATTTCTACTACTTCTCATTACCTTCGTCTTACTCCGATTTACTCTCAAACCATACTGTGTACTCATTAGACTGTTCATTCCGTTCAGCAGATCATTTAATTCTTCTTCACTTTCACTCAGGATAGCAGTGTCATCAGCGAATCGTATCATTGATATCCTTTCACCTTGTATTTTAATTCCACTCCTGAACCTTTGATTTATTTCCATCATTGCTTCCTCGATGTACAGATTGAAGAGTAGGGGCGAAAGGCTACAGCCTTGTCTTACACCCTTCTTAATACGATCACTTCGTTCTTGATCGTCCACTCTTATTATTCCCTCGTGGTTGTTGTACATATTCTATATGACCCGTCTCTCCCTATAGCTTACCCTAACTTTTTTCAGAATCTCGAACAGCTTGCACCTTTTTATATTGTCGAACGCTTTTTCCAGGTCGACAAATTCTAAGAACGTGTCTTGATTTTTCTTTAGCCTTGCTTCCATTATCAGCCGTAATGTCAGAATTGCCTCTCTCGTGCCTTTACTTTTCCTAAAGCCAAACGGATCGTCACCTAGCGCATTATAAATTTTCTTTTCCATTCTTATGTATATTATTCTTGAAAGCAGCTACGATGCATGGGCTGTTAAGCTGATTGTGCGATAATTCTCGCACTTGTCAGCACTTGCCGTCTTCGGAATTGTGTGGATGATGCTTTTCCGAAAGTCAGGTGGTATGTCGCCAGACTCATATATTCTACACACCAACGTGAATAGTCGTTTTGTTGCCACTTCCCCTAATGATTTTAGAAATTCTGATGGAGTGTTATCTATCCCTTCTGACTTATTTGACCGTAAGTCCTCCAAAGCTCTTTTAAATTCCGATTCCAATACTGGATCCCCAATCTCTTCTAAATCGATTCCTGTTTCTTCTTCTAGCACATCAGACTAATCTTCACCCTCAAAGAGGCTTTCAACGTATTCTTTCCACCTATCTGCTCTCTTCTCTGCATTTAACAGTGGAATTTCCGGTACACTCTTAATGTTACCACCGTTGCTTTTAATGTCACCAAAGGTTGCATTGACATTCCCGTATGCTGAGTCTGTCCTCCCGACAATCATGTCCTTTTTCGATGTCTTCATATTTTTCCTGCAGCCATTTCGTCTTAGCTTCCCTGCACTCCCTATTTATTTCATTCCTCAGCGACTTGTATTTCTGTATTCTTGATTTTCCCGGAACATGTTTGTATTTCCTCCTTTCATCAATCAACTGAAGTATTTCCTCTGTTACCCATGATTTCTTCGCAGCTACCTTCTTTGTACCTATGTTTTCCTTCCCAACTTCTGTGATGGCCCTTTTTAGAGACGTCCATTCCTCTTCAACTGTGCTGCCTGCTGCGCTATTCCTTATTGGTGTATCTATAGCGTTAGAGAACTTCAAACTTATCTCGTCATTCCTTAGAACTTCCGTATCCCACTTCTTTGCGTATTTATTCTTCCTGAATAATGTCTTGAACTTCAGCCTACTCTTCATCACTACGATATTGTGATCTGAGTCTATATCTGCTCCTGGGTACGCCTTACAATCCAGTATCTGATTTCGGAATTTCTGTCTGACCAAGTATTCCTCCTCCTCTTGTGATTCTTGAACAGGGTATTAGCTATTACTAGCTGAAACTTGTTACAGAACTCAATTAGTCTTTCTCCTTTTCATTCCTTCTCCCAAACCCATATTCTCCTTTAACCTTTTCTTCTACTCCTTCCCCTACAACTGCATTCCAGTCGCCCATGACTATTAGATTTTCGTCCCCCTTTACATACTGCATTACCCTTTCAAAATCCTCATACACTTTCTCTATCTGTTCATCTTCAGCTTGCGACGTCGGCATATATACCTGAACTATCGTTGTCGGTGTTGGTCTGCTGTCGATTCTGATTAGAATAACCCGGTCACTGAACTGTTCACAGTAACAGACCCTCTGCCCTACCTTCCTGTTCATAACGAATCCTACACCTGTTATACCATTTTCTGCTGCTGTTGATATTACCCGATACTCATCTGACCAGAAATCCTGGTCTTCCTTCCACTTCACTTCACTGGCCCCTACTATATCTAGATTGAGCCTTTGCATTTCCCTTTTCAGATTTTCCAGCTTCCCTACCACGTTCAAGCTTCTGACATTCCACGCCCCGACTCGTAGAACAATATCCTTTCGTTGATTATTCAATCTTTTTCTCATGGTAACCTCCCAGAGATCCGAATGGGGGACAATTCCGGAATCTTTTGCCAATGGAGAGATCATCATGACACTTCTTCAAGTACATGCCACATGTCCTGTGGATACACGTTATGTGTCTTTAATGCAGTGGTTTCCATTGCCTTCTACATCCTCATGTCGTTAATCATTGCTGATTCTTCCGCCTTTAGGGCAATGTCCCACCCCTAGGACAAGAGTGTGCCCTGAACCTCTATCCGCTCCTCCGCCCTCTTTGAAAAGGCCGTTGGCAGAATGAGGCTGACTTCTTATGCCGGAAGTCTTCGGCCGCCAATTCCTTTAAATACCAAGCGCAGGTGTTTCATTATCTCTCGCTCAGTATGGGCAAACAATTATTCCAACAGAAAAAATGAACAGGGCCCTTTTGTAAGAAATTTAATACAGTTAAATTCTTTATTGGGGTACGACAGAGGACGTGGTGTGGATTTATCCAAGAAAAATGAGCAAAACCGACCTTCAGATACGTTTATCTCGAACAACTCGTAAACCGTGGCTTTGAAGACATCCAAGTACAAAATTTAACTACCTTTCATTTACTACAGAAAGGTCCTGTTAATTTATTTCAGTAGAAAAAATCCTGTCGGAGGAATATTCGCAACTGAGCAGAGGTAGAAAATACCGCATATTTGTAAGTTTCTTTTACTTAGGACACGGGCTCTTATACCTGAAAATGGGCTATGGACCTCACGCTCAACGTTCGCTGTAAGCACACCGCGTCTTGTACTCGTCACCACGTGAAGATGTGCGTATAAGAGTGCGAAACCGTTCGTGTCCTAAATAAAAAAGACTTACAACTGCAGCCGCATTTTCAACCTCTGGTTATTTCTGTACGTCTAATAGTTTGTATGTCGCGAGTAAGAGAAAATGAAAATCTCACTCGTGGTTTCTGAAGGCGTTGGAAATTGCATAAAAACAATATGTACAGCAGTTGTATGACCCTGTGAAGTATTTCCGCAGTGATATACGTTTATTTCAGAAAATAAACCTCCTACAAGTGTCCGTCAGACAGTGTAGTCCAGACTTTCAATTGGATATTGAAGCTACCAATCATTCACATGACGTGAAGCTCTTCGCGTCTTGCACTTGTTAGCAAACTTGTAATGGTACTTAATCAATGTTGCCATGCCTACATAACTGTCATGTACCTTGTCAAGTGTGCTATAGGCATTATTTGGAGGAATACAGTGTTTCCGGAAATTCCCGTCATAGACTTCTAAGACTTCTAGACTGGAGTGTGTACACAATACTTTAAACAGGAATACATGAGCGGAAACGTACTGTTTCAATTAAGATGTGTAACACGTCCATTTTTGCTGAGGGTAACAAGTCTCAGAGTTGCTTCTGCTGGTATGCAGTAGCGTAGACAGGATGACGTGTACTGAGCCACTTAATGGCCGTCAGGAAATATGGTTTCAACGTGATGTTGCACCACCTCACTTTGGACGTGCGTTTCGGAGACATATCAACAGACGATATCGTAGAAGATGGATAGGCTGAGGTGGTCCAGCGCTGAGGCCACCGAGATCGCCGGATGTAACTTTTAACAAACAAAAATAATATAAAGTAATAAAATAATAATAATTATTATTGTTGTTTAATTGGATAAGTAATTGAGAGATTAAAATTAACGCCGTGAATTTATCGAGCTTCGCACGTCCGAAGATGTACGGAATGTAGCCAGGGCTCATTATATACTTTTTGTAGGCAAAGTCTGACATCTGACCACAGCTTCAGTCATGACAATGCAGTGACTAAAAGTAAAATTATAGTTAAATTTTTGCAGGGAATTCACAAATGAGAGCGACTTATTAATTCTGCACCTCTTTTCTGCAAATAAGTATTAAATGGCTAACTGTGGGGCCACACAAAATATTACGTCCTTCTAGGACAACGAATGACATACGAGTGTGTGATGATGCCTACTGGCTATGAGAAGAGAGCGGTTTTTATTCCTTTATTTTGCTTTCTCTTGTCTTAAAAAGTCGATACATATAATCTAAGTTAAGTAAATTAAATTTCGTCTGTGCTCGAGTGCAAATGGTTCCTTAAAAACCCCTATTATACACTCCTGGAAATGGAAAAAAGAACACATTGACACCGGTGTGTCAGACCCACCATACTTGCTCCGGACACTGCGAGAGGGCTGTACAAGCAATGATCACACGCACGGCACAGCGGACACACCAGGAACCGCGGTGTTGGCCGTCGAATGGCGCTAGCTGCGCAGCATTTGTGCACCGCCGCCGTCAGTGTCAGCCAGTTTGCCGTGGCATACGGAGCTCCATCGCAGTCTTTAACACTGGTAGCATGCCGCGACAGCGTGGACGTGAACCGTATGTGCAGTTGACGGACTTTGAGCGAGGGCGTATAGTGGGCATGCGGGAGGCCGGGTGGACGTACCGCCGAATTGCTCAACACGTGGGGCGTGAGGTCTCGACAGTACATCGATGTTGTCGCCAGTGGTCGGCGGAACGTGCACGTACCCGTCGACCTGGGACCGGACCGCAGCGACGCACGGATGCACGCCAAGACTGTAGGATCCTACGCAGTGCCGTATGGGACCGCACCGCCACTTCCCAGCAAATTAGGGACACTGTTGCTCCTGGGGTATTGGCGAGGACCATTCGCAACCGTCTCCATGAAGCTGGGCTACGGTCCCGCACACCGTTAGGCCGTCTTCCGCTCACGCCCCAACATCGTGCAGCCCGCCTCCAGTGGTGTCGCGACAGGCGTGAATGGAGGGACGAATGGAGACGTGTCGTCTTCAGCGATGAGAGTCGCTTCTGCCTTGGTGCCAATGATGGTCCAATGCGTGTTTGGCGCCGTGCAGGTGAGCGCCACAATCAGGACTGCATACGACCGAGGCACACAGGGCCAACACCCGGCATCATGGTGTGGGGAGCGATCTCCTACACTGGCCGTACACCTCTGGTGATCGTCGAGGGGACACTGAATAGTGCACGGTACATCCAAACCGTCATCGAACCCATCGTTCTACCATTCCTAGATCGGCAAGGGAACTTGCTGTTCCAACAGGACAATGCACGTCCGCATGTATCCCGTGCACCCAACGTGCTCTAGAAGGTGTAAGTCAACTACCCTGGCCAGCAAGATCTCCGGATCTGTCTTTCATTGAGCATGTTTGGGACTGGATGAAGCGTCGTCTCACGCGGTCTGCACGTCCAGCACGAACGCTGGTCCAACTGAGGCGCCAGGTGGAAATGGCATGGCAAGCCGTTCCACAGGACTACATCCAGCATCTCTACGATCGTCTCCATGGGAGAATAGCAGCCTGCATTGCTGCGAAAGGTGGATATACACTGTACTAGTGCCGACATTGTGCATGCTCTGTTGCCTGTGTCTATGTGCCTGTGGCTCTGTCAGTGTGGTCATGTGATGTATCTGACCCCAGGAATGTGTCAATAAAGTTTCCCCTTCCTAGGACAATGAATTCACGGTGTTCTTATTTCAATTTCCAGGAGTGTATACATCCTGTGGGATCGTGTGCGAAGTTTATTTTACGAGACTCCTGTAAGGACAAAGGAACATCCGTTGGCACGACTCCTGGTCGCTGCACTAGAAACTGAAGAGGCATCTGGTGAAGTGGAGAGCGTGTATAAGGGCTTAGGTACAATGTCTGTAACACCGTTTGTGGTTGCCACATCTAACCGCTATTGTAACTCATCTTTGTGTTTACTTTCGAATTGTTACGTAATATTGCTACTGCACCACGCCTACTTTAGTTCCTCAAGCAGAAGTGGGTGAGTTAAACACCTGAAGTGAAACCCTCATAGAACGGAAGCGGTAATATTCCGGACACCGGTTTCTATTCAAAATATTGTGTACTCACCCCCTCTACAAGTCACCTCCTCTACAAGTCCCAGAAGTTTATAACGAGAATTTCCGAACACCTTATAGAGCCTTGGTACCTGATAAACTTTATATGCATTGTTGTTTAATTAAAATAATGCAACTGTCTGTAGGGTCTTTGTTTTTACTTTATGTCCAACATTCGACCACTTTCGTTGATATTCTGAATTATGTTCGTCTGTTTTTTGTTGGTCCAACACTTTTTCATTCCTTCAGATCGTGTTCGTCTTTCCGCATCCGAAATCACACTTCACCTTCTCTGTTTTTTACTTTTTATTAGTAGTGTGATATTTTTGTCCTGAGGTATCTTGAGCGCGTCTGTCCTGCCATTCATATCCTCCATCGTAATATGCCGTTCGATCACGTCCTCCTTGATCTCTACGATCCATCTAATGCTGCTCTTACCATTCCCATTACTTTCCTGCTAATTCTGTTTTCTGTCGTCCTCATCAAATCTCCTAGGAAAGAGATCCGACTCATTTCCATTGTACTCGACACTGGTTTTATCTTTCTATAAATTATTTCCCCCCATGAACCATGGACCTTGCCGTTGGTGGGGAGGCTTGCGTGCCTCATCGATACAGATGGCCATACCGTAGGTGCAACCACAACGGCGGGATATCTGTTGAGAGGCCAGACAAACGTGTGGTTCCTGAAGAGGGGCAGCAGCCTTTTCAGTAGTTGCAGGGGCAACAGTCTGGATGATTGACTGATCTGGCATTGTAACAATAACCAAAACGGCCTTGCTGTGCTGGAACTGCGAACTGCTGAAAGCAAGGGGAGCCACCACTGTGGGGAGCCGGACTCGGGTATCACGGGGATGTCAACCTCGTCCCGTCTGTCCCCAGATCGGTCTGCCGCTGTGGTTGCCCCGGTTGCTGCCCGCAGTGGGGCTGAGCCCTCGCCTGTGGTTGATTGGAAGGTCGTTACAAGGCGTGGCAGGCAGCGAAAGGCGTCCCCGGATGCTGATCAGAAAGCCTCCCCGGTGCGTCTGACAAACCGTTTTCAGGCACTGTCTCTGGCTGAGCCAGATGCAGCTGCCTGCCCTGTTTCAGAGGATCGTTCTCAGCCTTCAAGGTCCGGGCAATCGCAGAGGGTGGGCTTACTGGTAGTTGGGAGCTCCAATGTAGGCGCGTAATGGGGCCCCTTAGGGATACGGCGGCTAAGGAGGGGAAGAAATCCAGTGTGCACTCCGTGTGCATTCCGGGAGGAGTCATTCCTGATGTGGAAAGGGTCCTTCCCGATGCCATGAAGAGCACAGGGTGCAGCCAGCTGCAGGCGGTGGCACATGTCGGCACTAATGACGTGTGTCGCTTTGGATCTGAGGAAATTCTCTCTGGATTCCAGCGGCTATCTGATTTGGTGAAGGCGGCCGGTCTTGCTTACGAGATGAAGGCAGAGCTCACCATCTGTAGCATCGTTGACAGAACCGACTGCGGACCTTTGGTGCAGAGCCGGGTGGAGGGTCTGAATCAGAGGCTCAGACGGTTTTGTGACTGTATTGGCTGCAGATTCCTTGACTTGCGCCATAAGGTGGTGGGGTTTCGGGTTCCGCTGAATAGGTCAGGAGTTCACAACACTCAGCTGGCGGCTACACGGGTAGCGGAGGCTATGTGGCGTGGACTGGGCGGTTTTTTAGGTTAGAAGGCCTCGGGAAAGTGCGGGATGGGCTGCAATGTCAAAGGGTGCTTGGCAATTACAGGACGTGCTTGGATCAAGGAACAGTCGGAATTATAGTTGTAAATTGTTGTAGTTGCGCTGGAAAAGTCCCTGAGCTTCAAGCGCTAATAGAAAGCACAGAAGCTGATATCGTTATAGGTACAGAAATCTGGCTAAAGCCTGAAATAAGTTCTGCAGAATTTTTACGAAGTCTCAGAAGGTGTTCAGGAAAGATAGATTAGGCAGAATTGGTGGTGGAGTGTTTGTGTCTGTCAGTAGTGGTTTATCTTGTAGTGAAGTCGAAGTAGATACTCCGTGCGAATTGGTGTGGGTGGAGGTTATACTTAACAGCCGAATTAAGTTAATAATTGGCTCCTTCTACCGACCCCCAGACTCCGATGATACAGTTGCGGAACAGTTCAGAGAAAGTTTGAGTCTCGTAACAAATAAATACCCCACTCATACGGTTATAGTTGGTGGGGACTTCAACCTACCCTCGGTATGTTGGCAAAAATACTTGTTCAAAACCGGTGGTAGGCAGAAAAAGTCTTCCGAGATTGTCCTAAATGCATTCTCCGAAAATTATTTCGAGCAGTTAGTCCACGAACCCACGCGAATTGTAAATGGTTGCGAAAACACACTTGACCTCTTGGCCACAAACAGTCCAGAGCTGATAGAGAGCATCATGACTGATACAGGGATTAGTGATCACAAGGTCATTGTAGCTAGGCTCAATACAATTTCTTCCAAATCCATCAGAAAAAAACGCAAAATAATTTTATTTAAAAAAACGGATAAAGTGCCACTAGAAGCCTTCCTAAAAGACAATTTCCATTCTTTCCGAACTGACTATGCGAATGTAGACGAGATGTGGCTCAAATTCAAAGATATAGTAGCAACAGCAATTGAGATAATCATACCTCATAAATTGGTAAGAGATGGAACGGATCCCCCGTGGTACACAAAAAAGGTCCGAACGCTGTTGCAGAGGCAAAGGAAAAAGCATGCGAAGTTCAGAAGAACGCGAAATCCCGAAGATGGGCTAAAATTTACAGACGCGTGAAAATTGGCACGTACTTCGATGCGAGATGCCTTTAATAGGTTCCACAACGAAACATTGTATCGAAATTTGGTAGAAAATCCGAAGAAATTCTGGTCATATGTAAAGTACACAAGCGGCAAGACGCAGTCAATACCTTCGCTGCGCAGTGCCGATGGAACTGTTATCGACGACTGTGCCGCTAAAGCGGAGTTATTGAACGCAGTTTTCCGAAATTCCTTCACCAGCGAAGACGAATGGAATATTCCAGAATTTGAAACACGAACATCTGCCAGCATGAGTTTCTTAGAAGTAGATACCTTAGGGGTTGCGAAGCAACTCAAATCGCTTGATACGGGCAAGTCTTCAGGTCCAGATTGTATACCGATTAGGTTCCTTTCAGATTACGCTGATACTATAGCTCCCTACTTAGCACTCATATACAACCGCTCGCTCACCGATAGATCTGTACCTACAGATTGGAAAATTGCGCAGGTCGCACCAGTGTTCAAGAAGGGTAGTAGGAGTAATCCATTTAACTACAGACCTATATCATTGACGTCGGTTTGCAGTAGGGTTTTGGAGGATATACTGTATTCAAACATTATGAATCACCTCGAAGGGAACGATCTATTGACACGTAATCAGCATGGCTTCAGAAAACATCGCTCTTGTGCAACGCAGTTAGCTCTTTATTCGCACGAAGTAATGGCCGCTATCGACAGGGGATCTCAAGTTGATTCCGTATTTCTAGATTTCCGGAAAGCTTTTGACACCGTTCCTCACAAGCGACTTCTAATCAAGCTGCGGAGCTATGGGGTATCGTCTCAGTTGTGCGACTGGATTCGTGATTTCCTGTCGGGAAGGTCGCAGTTCGTAGTAATAGACGGCAAATCATCGAGTAAAACTGAAGTGATATCAGGTGTTCCCCAGGGAAGCGTCCTGGGACCTCTACTGTTCCTGATCTATATAAATGACCTGGGTGACAATATGAGCAGTTCTCTTAGACTGTTCGCAGATGATGCTGTAATTTACCGTCTAGTAAGGTCATCCGAAGACCAGTATCAGCTGCAAAGCGATTTAGAAAAGATTGCTGTATGGTGTGTCAGGTGGCAGTTGACGCTAAATAACGAAAAGTGTGAGATGATCCACATGAGTTCCAAAAGAAATCCGTTGGAATTCGATTACTCGATAAATAGTACAATTCTCAAGGCTGTCAATTCAACTAAGTACCTGGGTGTTAAAATTACGAACAACTTGAGTTGGAAGGACCACATAGATAATATTGTCGTGAAGGCGAGCCAAAGGCTGCGTTTCATTGGCAGGACACTTAGAAGATGCAACAAGTCCACTAAAGAGACAGCTTACACTACACTCGTTCGTCCTCTGTTAGAATATTGCTGCGTGGTGTGGGATCCTTACCAGGTGGGATTGACGGAGGACATCGAAAGGGTGCAAAAAAGGGCAGCTCGTTTTGTATTATCGCGTTATAGGGGAGAGAGTGTGGCAGATATGATACACGAGTTGGGATGGAAGTCATTACAGCATAGACGTTTTTCGTCGCGGCGAGACCTTTTTACGAAATTTCAGTCACCAACTTTCTCTTCCGAATGCGAAAATATTTTGTTGAGCCCAACCTACATAGGTAGGAATGATCATCAAAATAAAATAAGAGAAATCAGAGCTCGAACAGAAAGGTTTAGGTGTTCGTTTTTCCCGCTCGCTGTTGGGGAGTGGAATAGTAGAGAGATAGTATGATTGTGGTTCGATGAACCCTCTGCCAAGCACTTGGATGTGAGTTGCGGAGTAGTCACATAGATGTAGATGTAGACTACGGCCGTAATTTTCCCAAGGGCATGCAGCTTTACTGTATAATTAAATGATGATGGCGTCCTTTTGGGTAAAATATTCCGGAGGTAAAATAGTCCACCATTCGGATCTCCGGGCGGGGACTACTCAAGAGGATGTCGTTATCAGGAGAACGAAAACTGGTATTCTACGAATCGGAGCGTGGAATGTCAGATCCCTTAATCGGGCAGGTAGGCTAGAAAATTTAAAAAGGGAAATGGATAGATTAAAGTTAGATATAGTGAGAAATAGTGAAGTTCGGTGGCAGGAGGAACAAGACTTTTGGTCAGGTGACTACAGGGTTATAAACACAAAAGCAAATAGGGGTATTGCAGCAGTAGGTTTAATAATGAATAGGAAAATAGGAATGCAGGTAAGCTACTACAAACAGCCTAGTGAACGCATTATTGTGGCCGAGATAGATACGAAACCCACGCCTGCTACAGTGGTTTAAGTTTATATGCCAACTAGCTTTGCAGATGACGAAGAAATTGAAGAAATGTATGATCAAATAAAAGAAATTATTCAGATAGTGAAGGGTGACGAAAATTTAATAGTCATGGGTGACTGGAATTCGGTAGTAGGAAAAGGCAGAGAAGGAAACGTAGTAGGTGAATATGGACTGGGTCAAAGAAATGAAAGAGGAAGCCGTCTGGTAAAATTTTGCACAGAGCACAACTTAATCATAGCTAACACTTTGTTCAAGAATCATAAAAGAAGGCTATATACATGGAAGAAGACTGGAGATACTGACAGGTTTCAGATAGATTATATAATGGTAAGACAGAGATTTAGGAACCAGGTTTTAAATTGTAAGACATTTCCAGGGGCAGATGTGGACTCTGAGCACAATCTATTGATTACGACCTGTAGATTAGAACTAAAGATACTGCAAAAATGTGGGAATTTAAGGAGATGGGACATGGATAAACTAAAAGAACCAGAGGTTGTACAGAGTCTCAAGGAGAGCATAAGGGAGCAATTGACAGGAATGGGAGAAAGAAATACGGTGGAAGAAGAATGGATAGCTTTGAAGTATGAAGTAGTGAAGGCAGCAGAGTATCATGTAGGTAAAAAGTTGTGGGCTATTAGAAATAGTTGGGTAACAGAAGAAATATTGAATTTAATTGATGAAAGGAGAAAATATACACTCCTGGAAATTGAAATAAGAACACCGTTAATTCATTGTCCCAGGAAGGGGAAACTTTATTGACACATTCCTGGGGTCAGATACATTACATGGTCACACAGACAGAACCACAGACACATAGACACAGGCAAACAGAGCATGCACAATGTCGGCACTAGTACAGTGTATATCCACCTTTCGCAGCAATGCAGGCTGCTATTCTCCCATGGAGACGATCGTAGAGATGCTGGATGTAGTCGTGTGGAACGGCTTGCCGTGCCATTTCCACCTGGCGCCTCAGTTGGACCAGCGTTCGTGCTGGACGTGCAGGCCGCGTGAGACGACGTTTCATCCAGTCCCAAACATGCTCAATGGGGGAAAGATCCGGAGATCTTGCTGGCCAGGGTAGTTGACTTACACCTTCTAGAGCACGTTGGGTGGCACGCGATACCTGCGGACGTGCATTGTCCTGTTGGAACAGCAAGTTCCCTTGCCGGTCTAGGAATGGTAGAACGATGGGTTCGATGACGGTTTGGATGTACTGTGCACTATTCAGTGTCCTCTCGACGATCACCAGAGGTGTACGGCCAGTGTAGGAGATCTCTCCCCACACCATGATGGCGGGTGTTGGCCCTGTGTGCCTCGGTCGTATGCAGTCCTGATTGTGGCGCTCACCTGCACGGCGCCAAACACGCATACGACCATCATTGGCACCAAGGCAGAAGCGACTCTCATCGCTGAAGACGACACGTCTCCATTCGTCCCTCCATTCACGCCTGTCGGGACACCACTGGAGGGGGGCTGCACGATGTTGGGGCGTGAGCGGAAGACGGCCTAACGGTGTGCGGGACCGTAGCCCAGCTTCATGGAGACGGTTGCAAATGGTCCTCGCCGATACCCCAGGAACAACAGTGTCCCTAATTTGCTGGGAAGTGGCGTTGCGGTCCCCTACGGCACTGCGTAGGATCCTACGGTCTTGGCGTGCATCCGTGCGTCGCTGCGGTCAGGTCCCAGGTCGACGGGCACGTGCACCATCCGCCGACCACTGGCGACAATATCGATGTACTGTGGAGACCTCACGCCCCACGTGTGGAGCAATTCGGCGGTAAGTCCACCTGGCCTCCCGCATGCCCACTATACGCCCTCGCTCAAAGTCCGTCAACTGCACATACGGTTCACGTCCACGCTGTCGCGGCGTGCTACCAGTGTTAAAGACTGCGATGGAGCTGCGTATGCCACGGCAAACTGGCTGACACTGACGGCGGCGGTGCACAAATGCTGCGCAGCTAGCGCCATTCGACGACCAATACCGCGGTTCCTGGTGTGTCCGCTGTGCCGTGCGTGTGATCATTGCTTGTACAGCCCTCTCGCAGTGTCCGGAGCAAGTATGGTGGGTCTGACACACCGGTGTCAATGTGTTCTCTTTTCCATTTCCAAGAGTGTAAAAATGTAGTAAATGAAGCAGGCAAAAATGAATACAAACGTCTCAAAAATAAGATCGACAGGAAGTGCAAAATGGCTAAGCAGGGATGGCTAGAGGACCAATGTAAGGATGTAGAAGCTTATCTCAATTGGGGTATGATAGATACTGCCAACAGGAAAATTAAAGAGACCTATGGAGGTAAGAGAACCACTTGTATGAACATCAAGAGCTCAGATGGAAACCCAGTTCTAAGCAAAGAAGGTGGGAGGAGTATATAGAGGGTCTACACAAGGGCGATGTACTTGAGGACAATATTATGGAAATGGAAGAAGAAGTAGAGGAAGATGAAATTGGAGATACGACACTGCGTGGAGAGTTTGACAGAGCACTGAAAGACCTGAGTGGAAACAAGGCCCCCGGAGTAGACAACATTTTAAGTTCTAAGCAAAGAAGGGAAAGCAGAAAGGTGGGAGGAGTATATAGAGGGTCTACACAAGGGCGATGTACTTGAGGACAATATTATGGAAATGGAAGAGGAAGTAGAGGAAGATGAAATTGGAGATACGACACGGCGTGAAGAGTTTGACAGAGCACTGAAAGACCTGAGTGGAAACAAGGCCCCCGGAGTAGACAACATTCCATTGGAACTACTGACCGCCTTGGGAGAGCCAGTCCTGACAAACCTCTACCATCTGGTAAGCTAGATGTATGACACAGGCGAAATACCCTCATACTTCAAGAAGAATATAATAATTCCGATCCCAAAGAAAGCCTGTGTTGACATATGTGAAAATTCCCTAACTATCAGTTTAATAAGTCACAGCTGCAAAATACTAACGCGAATTCTTTATAGACGAATGGAAAAACTAGTAGAAGCCGACCTCGGGGAAGATCAGTTTGGATTCCGTAGAAATGTTGGAACACGTGAGGCAATACTGTCCCTACGACGTACCTTAGAAGCTAGAATAAGGAAGGACAAACCTACGTTTCTAGCATTTGTAGACTTAGAGAAAGCTTGACAATCTTGACTCGAATACTCTCGCTCAAATTTTGAAGGTAGCAGGGATAAATACAGGGAGCGAAAGGCTATTTACAATTTGTGCAGAAACCAGATGGCAGTTATAAGAGTTGAGGGACATGAAAGGGAAGCAGTGGTCGGGAAGGGAGTGAGACAGGGTTGTAGTCTCTCCACGAAGTTATTCAATCTGTATATTGAGTAAGCTGTGAAGGAAACAAAAGAAAATTTCGGAGTAGGTATTAAAATCCATGGAGAAGAAATAAAAATGATCAGGTTCGCCGATGACATCGTAATTCTGTCAGAGACAGCCAAGGACTTGAAGGGCAGCTGAACGGAATGGATAGTGTCTTGAACGGAGGATATAAGATGAACATAAACAAAAGCAAAACGAGGATAATGGAATGTAGTCGAATTAAGTCGGGTGATGCTGAGGGAATTATATTAGGGAATGAGACACTTAAAGTAGTAAAGGAGTTTTGCTATTTGGGGAGCACAATAACTGATGATGGTCGAAGTAGAAAATGTAGACTGGCAATGGCAAGGAAAGCATTTCTGAAGAGGATAAATTTGTTAACATCGAGTATAGATTTAAGTGTCAGGAAGTCGTTTCTGAAAGTATTTGCTTGGAGTGTATCCATGTATGGAAGTGAAACATGGACGATAAATATTTTGGACAAGAAGAGAATAGAAGCTTTCGAAATGTGGTGCTACAGAAGAATGCTGAAGATTAGATGGGTAGATCACATAACTAATGAGGAAGTATTGAATACGTTTGGGGAGAAGAGAAATTTGTGGCACAACTTGACAAGAAGAAGGGATCGGTTGGTAGGACATGTTCTGAGGCATCAAGGGATCACCAATTTAGTACTGGAGGACAGCGTGGAGGATAAAAATCGTAGAAAGAGACCAAGAGATGACTACACTACGCATATTCAGAAGGATGTAGGTTGCAGTAGGTATTGGGAGATTAAGAAGCTTGCACAAGATAGAGTAGTATGGAGAGCTGCATCAAACCAGTCTCACGACTGAAGACCACAACAACAACAAATTATTTCATTTGAAGCTATTCTCCCAACTCCGTATTTTTTATATTTTTTTTTATTTATGCATGTTCTGACTATGCTTCCTTCTATTTTGAGTGAGCTGTCTATTGCTACAGTGTTGCATATGTTATTTCCGTCTGTGTAACTGTTTTGTAGTGTTTCATTTTCGTGGCTACTGAAGGCACTTTTTGTTGTACGTGTTCTTGGTAACATGATGTGTTTTAATCAGTTTGTTTATTCTACTGTGCTATGATGTTTTCTTATCAGGTTGTGCGTTATTATTTGTCCCAAGTATTTAATCTCTTCACCAACATGTATGTCATGTTCGCCAGTTCTAATTTTGTTTGCCAGTGGTGTTTCCCTCAGCATTATTTCTGTTTTCTTTTCTTTTCAAAACATACTTTAAGGCCAATAATCTCGGCTATTTCCTGTAATGGTTGTGTTTGTTGTTTGGTTTCTTGAATGTTGTTGGTGAGAAGAGCGAGGTCTTCAGCAAATACGAATGAGTTCTACGTTATGATATCATTTTGTGTTCCTACCTTAATGTTCTTTGGATTGTCCTTGTGCCATTCCCTTACTGTGTTTTCGAGAGGACAGGTGTAAAAATTGCTGACAGGCTGTCTCTCTGTCTTAAACCAGTTTTTACAAAGAATGATTCAGAAAGTTCCCCTCTGAACTTAATTTTCGAATTTATATTTGTTAAGATAAGTCCTATCACTTTAATTAATTCCGGGGGAAGTCAGAAATGTCTAAAAAAATTTAACAGTAGGAGTCTATGGAATGAATCACATGATTTATTAAAATCTATAATTGTAATCGAAAGAGGCTTGTTTTGTATGTAGTAATAAGCCAAGATTAATTTCAGAGTAACTATTTGTTTGGCACAGTTTCACCAAGGTCTGTAGCCTCTTTGTTATTTCCCTATTTCCTTATCCAGTTCTTATTTTATCCTATTATCTAAAACATTGGAAAAAGTCTTGTAGGTAAGTCCTCTACAGTTGACTGGATCACTTTTATACCCCTCTAATGAAATGAGTTAATTATGTCTGTGGTCCATTCGTCATGGAATTTTTCTGTTTCCCAAATTTTTTCTATAATAATCTCTAAGGATGTTGCTTTACTTCCGACTTCCAAATTTCCGCAAACATTTGATTTTCGCGAAACTATTTCTAATTTCTCATTTTCTTAAGTGCAATTTTTATTTCTTGTGCTGTGGTTGGGTATATATTTTCTCGTTTGGTTTTTACTGGGGTGCTTGTATCCATTGTTAAAAGCTTTACAGGTTCATCACAGTTCAAGACCTTTTTGAATGCTTCTACCGTTATTTCTGCGTTTTCCTTGTTATTATGGGCTATTCCCCTCTCTTTATTTCTCAGCAATAGTATGGGAGGGTTATGGGAGGGTTATGATTATGTAATTGCTTAGCAAAGATTTTGTAATAGTTTTCTTCAATGGAGCTTAGTAGAGCCTTTTGATATTTCTGCTTTCTTTTCAGATATTTTGAGATTTTTTTTCCTGATGTTCCAGAGGTTAGTGGAATTCTCTTCTGTTTTGTGTGTTTCAAATTTTGTCGACGCTTGAAGTCTTTGACAAACAGAATAAAGTTTTAGTATCAGATTTTACCAGCACATAAGGAATAAATCACAGAGTGAACATAATCGAAAACGTTCCGAAAGTTGTACATAGGACACCAAAACGTCAAAACCATGAGCAGTTTGGAAGAACTATAAATTTATAAACACACAAATAGATTCCCAAATGACGTCGTAAATGAACAAATGAACCTCATACTTAAAATTATCTGGAAAACTTAATTAACATAACATAAATGGATCTATCACATGCCTATTCTTCCTAATAACTTTTCCTGCAGTGTTGTACCTATTCACTCACCTACTATACTTCCTGCATTTAATACGATCTCCGTTTGTTGTCGTCCATGTTCAACACTTTACACGAATCTGCAAGTTTGTCACTTGAGAAACGAATTGTACACGGCAAAATCGTATAATAAGGAATTCCTGTATCGCAGGTCCTACTGCGAGCGAGTGTTCCGCGACTGTCGCCTGCAGACGTGCTACGTGCAGTCGCCCGCCTACCCGGGCGTCTACCCGAGGGGGCTGCACTGCCGCTACCAGCTCAACACTAGGCAGCCTTTCATCAAGCTCTACATCGAGAACGAGGAGTTCAACATAGACGGACAACGATGCGAAAACATCATGATGTGTCCTATGAGACCCATCTCTTCCGGACAAGAAAATTGTCCCTACGATTACATCAAAATCTACGATGGCAAAGACGAATCCTCGCCTGTCATAGGTAAGTAAGTGTTTCTATTATCATTGTGCTATATTTGCTACGTATTCCGTTCTGTAACAGTATATGTTCATATCTACAGTCGCAGTTTACTTATTTTGTCTCTTGACTATCGGGTCGATACATAATACTATCCTCAGACCATCCTCTTGGTAGCAGCCGTCACGCTTGCTTCCCAAGTAGGTGTGTCAGATATTGTCTGTGGTTCTGATCCTTACTCACTGGCGGCAGACCATGCTAATCCTACATATCCCATTTACCTTAGATAGGGATAGGACCTGAAGTCTCTAGGAAAATGTACTTACATATGGTCCAATTTAATTCTCTAAATTTTGGAATAAATAATTGTGGAACACTTTTACCGTAGAGTAAGGTATGAAATAAACATGTTTGTCAGGTGAGAGGGCAAAGGCACAACCAAATAAACTGTGAGGTTTTTCGCGTTTGCGGCTGTTTGCGAATTTATTATTTGGATTATAATTAATTTCATATTAATTTTGTTGCGAATAATCACTGCACTCTCGGCTATTGGAGCTTTAAAATGAGTAACAACAGCTAAAGAGTAGCAGCATGTAATTTAGAGAAATTTTCAAGATTCTTGCGCTATTTAATCCTCTCAGAGCTAAACCGGTAATCACATACTGTTCAGGACAAGACTTATTGTAATTTCCGCAGCATAGGTCTAGTTAAAATTAGCTGTTATCACAACATTTTTACATTCAGCTCAAGAAGACATCATGTAAAGGAATTCGTCTTTCACGACTGGAAAACAATTCGCTTATGCGTCGAAAGTACAGTCTTTTAGGACTGTGGTCTGTGAAGAAATAGCCCAATAATTTCATCAAACAAGGCTTTATTACACAATTTCCAGTGACTAAATGTTGTCCATATCACTTAAACCTTTTTAGAATACAGTGATGGCCACACCTGACAAATAACGCACATCCCCTTCTGTCCAACCACCAGCGTTCACGTTGGTTGAGACTTCAGAGGAAATAAAAATTGTAAATCGTTCCAAAACAATCGTGGAATCAGTTTCCTAAATCTTAATGAATTATTATTTTTTTATGTTCATGTGTCATATGCTCGCATTAGATACTAATAATTCTTAATGGCAGACACCTATTTAAAATATTTTCATTTGCCACTTCTCCCTCGCATCGTTTCTTCTCAATGAGTAGACACTGTTTACTGTGCGACATGAGACTACAGAAAGCGCCTCTTTATCTCATGTCAATGCTTAGTTCATAAATACAGCCATTACGTCCGCCCCCGTTCCACTGGAGACACCAGAGAACAAATGCATATACAGTCAACATATTCTCAAGGGTCCAAAACCGCGAGAGCAACGCCAGGGTGAGACAAAGTTTCATGAGTCACGGCCGTAGGCCAGGCTCCAGATTATATGCACTGCGGGTCCATCAACTAGTCCCACACAGTCACTAGGAACCAGTCGCATGAAGTTTCCTTATGGCCAGGTCGTACTTAACTTAAAACGTTGGCATATATGCCACCTATCTAATTGAGCAATACTGCGATGCTAGAGCTAGCACAACGATGCGAAGTTGTCGAAATTCTATGCAGGTGTCGTAACAGTTGTGCCACGTGCTGTTAAAAATGAATTTGGATTTTCTCGAAATTGTGGAGAAACCGAAGCTCCAAAAAGAAAATCACCAGTAAATGCGCAGTGGTAATTTATGATGTTGGCGTTGACTCAAATGATCAACTGATTATGCTAAGTTGTAAGCGATTTGTAAATTCTTCATGTCTACATGAATAATTATTAACGCTGAGGGACAAACGTCTTGCACTGTTCGACCAACAAGTAAATTAAACTCACGGATTTAATTCAGCACACAATAACTTAGATCAAAGAGAAAAAAGAAGAAAAAACGCCAAGGCAAGCATATGATTCAACAAATCATCACAGCATATGTGCCTCATGCCTCCCTACGCAATGTTAAAGGTTTCAAATCACTCAAGTTCAACACCAGTGCAATTAGAGATAGCTTCCCGCAAAATGAATGATCTACATGGTGGTTATCGAGAATTCGTTGGCGACCACTACACTCACACAACATAGTACCAGGTAGTGTCACTCCTCGCAGCACATCCGAACACAGCGTGGCCACTTACAGCATACGAGATGATTCAGCTATCCCTACCGGTAGGTTTCATGTACCCCATTACAACTTCAAATCCCAATTGCGAGATTTTAACATTTTCTCACTTCCTGCCTCCAAACTACAGAAAAAGTGCACAGCACTTTCGTAGGAAACGTAATGTAAAATTTTGTACTGGTAGGCTGGGGGTTTAAGTTATTCAAGAAAAACGCGTTTGAAGGTCCTTTTTGTAAGTTTTTTTGAATAATTCGAAAACTGTGGCCTCTAGGGGAAACGTATGAAGTACAAAATTTAACAATATTTTATTCTCTACGGGAGGGACTTGTTCACATTCCTGTGGGACTAATAGCGAAAATGAGAATATGAGATTCTTGCATCTGGTATTCGAAGGTATTGTGGGTTGCATAAAACCCACTGGGAGGAGCAGTAGAATTACCCTGCGTAGGTTGTACAACATTTTAGCACATACACATCTCACTACCTACAAACCTCCAGGCCACTCATCAGTATTTTTGTTCACCCGTCTTCTGACTGGTTTGATGCGGCCCGCCTAGGTATCCTTTCCTGTGTTAAAATCTTCATCTCCTTCATCTCAGAGAAGCACTTGCAACCTACTTCCTAGATTATTTTCTGGATGCATTCCAGTATTTCAATCTTTGTCAGCTCCTGCCGTCTTCGGAATTGTGTGGATTATGCTTTTCCGAAAGATGATAAATCGCCAGATTTATACATCATACACACCAACGTGAATAGTCGTTTTGTTGCCACTTGCCCCAGTGAATTTAGAAACTCTGATGGAATGTTATCTATCCCTTGTGCATTATTTGATCTGAAGTCCTCCAAAGCTCTTTTAAATTGTGATTGTAATACTGGATCCCCTATCTCTTCTAAATCGACTCCTGTTTCTTCTTCTATCACGTCAGACAAATCTTCCTCCTCATAGAGGCTTTCTATGTAACTATTTTTTAACCTATCCGCTCTCTCCTCTGCATTTAAGAATGGAGTTCCCGTTGCACTCATAATGTTATCACCCTTGCTTTTAATGTCACCGAAGGTTGTTTTGACTTTCCTGTATGCTGAAACTGTCCTTCCGGCAATCATTCCTGTTCCGATGACAACAAATTTTTCCTGCAGCCATTTCGACTATACTTCCTATTTATTTTAATTCTCAGCGACTTGTATTTCTCTACGCTTGAGTTTCCCGAAACATTTTCGTACTTTCTCCTTTCATCGATTAATTGAAATATTTCTTCTGCTACCCATGGTTTCTTCGCAGTTACCTTCTTTGTAGGTAGCCTTTCCTTCCCAGATGCTCTGATGGCCCTTTTTAGAGATGTCCATTCCTGGCTACTGAGCTATTTCTTATTGCTGTACTTACAGCGTTAGAGAACTTCAACCGTATTTCGTTATTCCTTAGTACTTTCGTATCCCACTTATGTGTGTATTGATTCTTCCTGACTAATGTCTTAAACTTCAGCCTACTCCTCATCAATCCTGTACTGTGATCCGAGTCTTTGTCTGGTCCTGGGTTCGCGTTACAGTCCCGTATCTGATTTTGGAACCTCTGTTTGACCATGATATAATCTAACTGAAATCTACCCGTATCACCCGGCCTTTTCCAAATATACCTATTCCTCTTGTGATTCTTGAACAGGGTATTCGCTATTACTAGCTGAAACTTGTGACAGAACGCAATTAGTCTTTCTTCTCTCTCACCTGGTTTTTTCCAAGAATAGCTTCCTCCCCTTGTGAACAGGGTATTAGCTATTACTAGCTGAAATTCTTTACAGAACGCAATTAGTATTTCGATTCTCTCATTTCTTGTCCCAAGCCCATATTGTCCTGTAACCTTTTGTTCTACGAAACTTCCTGGCAGATTAAAACTGTGTGCCCGACCGAGACTCGAACTCGGGACCTTTGCCTTTCGCGGGCAAGTGCTCTACCAACTGAGCTACCGAAGCACGACTCACGTTCGGTACTCACAGCTTTACTTCTGCCAGTATCCGTCTCCTACCTTCCAAACTTTACAGAAGCTCTTCTGCGAACCTTGCAGAACTAGCACTCCTGAAAGAAAGGATATTGCGGAGACATGGCTTAGCCACAGCCTGGGGGATGTTTCCAGAATGAGATTTTCACTCTGCAGCGGAGTGTGCGCTGATATGAAACTTCCTGGCAGATTAAAACTGTGTGCCCGACCGAGACTCGAACTCGGGACCTTTGCCTTTCGCGGGCAAGTGCTCTACCAACTGAGCTACCGAAGCACGACTCACGTTCGGTACTCACAGCTTTACTTCTGCCAGTATCCGTCTCCTACCTTCCAAACTTTTGTTCTACTCCTTCCCCTACAGCTGCATTCCAGCCTCCCCTGTCTATTAGATTTTTATCTCTCTTTACTCTTTCAGTATCCTCATACACTTTCTCTGTTTCTTCATCTTAAGCTTACGGCGTCGGAATGTATACCTCAACTATAGTTGTCGGAGTGGGTTTGCTGTCGATTCTGATAAGAACAACCCTATCACTGAACTGTTCACAGTAATACAGCCTCTGCCCTACCTTCCTATTCATAACGAATCCTACTCCGTAGTACCATTTTCTGCTGCTGTTGATATTACCCTATACTCATCTGACCAGAAATCCTCGTCTTCTTTCCGCTTCACTTCATTGACCACAACTATATCAAGATTGACCCTTTGCATTTCCCATTTGAGATTTTCTAGTTTCCCTACCATGTTCAAGCTTCTGACATTCCAGGCCCCGACTCGTAGAACGTCATGCTTCCGTTGAGTATTCAATTTTTTTCTCATGGTAACCTCCCTCTTGGCAATCCCCTCCAAGAGATCCGAATGGGAGACCATCCCGGAATCTTTTGCCTATGCAGAGATCATCATGACACTTTTCAATTACAGCTCAGATGTCCTGTGGATACACGTTACGTGGCTTTAATGTAGTGTTTTCCATGGCCTTCTGTACCCTCATATCATTGATCATTGCTGAGTCTTCCGCCTTTAGGGGTCTTCCGCCTTGGACAAGCGAGTGACCTGAAACTCTGTCCACTTGTCCGCCCTCTTTGAAAAGGCTGTTTGCAGAATGAGGGTGACGTTTTATGTCTAGAGGCTTCGGCCGACAATGCTGATTATTAATCAAAACGTAATCAGTGGCCGTATTCGAGCCCAGGGCCGAAGACGCAGTAGAGGACTGAAATAACGTACCTATGGTCGTTATAGGTCAGTCAAATACTGCACACCGCAAGGTTGCATTACATAATCTAAATTTCGCGTCAAGCAAATTTCTTTTCTTGTTCTCAGTGACGAAATGGCTTCGAATAATCTGACAAAACTCTTTGCAGTGCTATGTTTTTGTATTGGTTTGATCTGGATCGTTTGGTTTTTAAGAAACCTGTTAATACTAGAGCTATTCATTTAGCAAGCCCGTTCGGTCTTGAAACGGAGAAGTCCAATGAGGATTAGCACAAATGTGTTTGGTATTGTCTCTAATATGCCCTTCTATCACGTCATGCTGCACTATGGAGAAGTCCAATGAGGATTAGCACAAATGTATTTGGTATTGTCTCTAAAATGACCTTCTATTACGTCATGCTCCCCTTTGTAATTATCAGCGCACAGTGGGCACTAAAAACGCTTAGAAATAGTGTCTGCCGGCAACTATCAGTACCCGCTGAGAGATTGCGCCTGATTTCATTCAACCCACACGACTTAACTGTCATGCATTTCGTTCTTCATAGCAGTGCTCGCGCATACGCTTCAGTGGCTCTGAACATGCTCGTGTAGCGTTTTCGGTGGCGAGTGTTTGATCACCCACCAAATAGCCCGGACTCGCCTTCCTGTGAGTTAATGCTCTTGCGAACCGGTAGCTATGGAACTGATGTTTTGGCAAATAAAACCAACTGCAGACCAGTCCAGAGAATTGGCGTAAAGCAGAAGCAGATATATTATATGAAGAAGGTGTTGGAAAGTTGGTACGAGGCTTCGACAAATGTCTAACTCGGAGCCGCGGCTATGTGGAATAGTAGTAGCCTTTCTGTTGGAAATATAATATTTTTTATTTTCTCTATGGTTTCCATTTCACGATCTAACCTTTAACGAATAACCCTCGTATTTGTAAAAGGGTAAACCGCTTTTATGAGTAGAGTATGACGCGCTGCATTGCTCTCAGGCGTGTTTTGCGGCATGGGCAAGTTCCCGTACTCCATCATCGGCACGTCGGAGGACCTGCTGGTGGAGTTCTCGAGCTCGGCGGCGGGGCCGCTGCTCAACACGGGCTTCCACTTCAACGTGGGCAGCTGGCCGGGCCACGTGGAGACGGCGGGCGTGCGCAACGGCACGTGCGACTGGCTGCTCAGCTCCGAGGCGCTCGCCTCCTCCGGGGACTCTGAGGGCATCTTCCTGAGCGTGGCACACTGGTACCCGCCGCACACCTCCTGCACCTACCTCATGCGCGGGCGACCCGGCGAGGTCGTCCGCCTCTACTTTCCCAGGTAGGTTGTCCGTTCCTTTTTCTGAACGGCTCCACGCACGAGAAATGGATGGTGGCAGTCCGCTGCCTGGTCGCCAGATCTGCCAGTAGATCGCAAATTAATGTGACCTAACACTGATCGCTCGGAATTGTCGATCATTATGATAAATTGTGTACGACGAATCGCTCATGTGTGGCAATATGGCTGCCTGACTGCTGCTAATTATGAAATTGGTTATGTACGTTTATATTTTAACTTGTTTGACAAACTTTTGTCTCATTTTTTATGCCCACTTAGACTAAACACTTCCTGCTAAAATTTATAATTATTCAGGGAGCCACGAACCACTCTCAAAAATGAGTCTAAGGTCGGAGTTACCGCTAACTTTAAGAAGGAAGACAAATGTAAAAACACTGAAGCGTCTTTTGTTGAAGCTGAAATTCGAGGCAATCCACAGTAATATTTTCCAGTGACAGTCATTATCCCTGCTGCAGCATTTTTTATTTTATTATAATATTCGTCTCATGTATATAAATTCGATTTCAAGACAATGTTCTCTCATCGTCAGGTACCTGTTATGGTTGGTTCATTAATACAATGGCTAAATACTTTGACAGGCGCATTATGTTTTGTCTTAAGAGCAGTATTGAAGTTTCATTTGTAACCGGAATGAGGGAACATTTTAATTTAAATGACTACCTTATACCTATGCAACAGCCACACTCCAGTCCCTTGTCTTTTTACATAATCTAGTTCTCCCTCATACAGTTTTCAACAAGAACTGTGGAGAGGAAGCAAGGAATGCTGCTACTGAAAAAAAATTCTAATATAAAGACATCGAGACTGCGAAGAGCATTGTGTAGTAGTTTGTAGTTACATTTAGTTGCAGTTATACTGCAAGACTAAGAATTGGATGAATTAACTGAAGATTTTATTACGTATCTGCGAAATGGACACTGGAAGGATGTAAACAACACGCTTCGCCACAGTATAAAACGTAATGTATTTTCTAGCACAGTCTACGGTTTAGAAGTAAGGAGTTTTACAGAAACTTCAATAAAGTATTATACCAGTTCCTTTTTTTCCCTCTTTTATTCTGCAAATATAATTTAACGTACGAAGGCTGTCATCGCACTAAGCACATAGGTTCAATCTAGGGGTAGCGTTCTTGACTAGTTATCAGAAGTTCATGCGTCCCAAATTTCAACCCAGCCACTGTTTGGATTTAGAATAGAAAAAAAAAATGTAATGATCATGTGGCATTGTTGGCTGGGAAGTTCGGCCGCCAGGTGCAAGTCTTATTACAGGCGACGCTACATTGGGCTACCTGTTCTTGGGTGATGATGGGAAGATGCTGAGGACAACACTACAGCCAGTCCTCGGTCGGAGAAAACCTCCAACACGGTTGGAAATCGAACCCCAGTCGCTGCATGGTAGGCAAGCACTTTAGCACTTAGTTAAGCAGGCGAACACTTAGAGCAGAAATCATCAGCAATGACAACCGACGACTCCCGGCAAATGAAGTCATCCTTTCTATGACAACGGCTTTAAGAAAGGGCGGAGGAGTGGGTGGAGGTTCAGGGCACTCCCTTGCCTTTGGGCTGTGGAACTGCCCCTTAATGCCGCAGAATCACCAATGATGAACCGCATAGGTATTCAGAAGGTAAACGAAACCACGGCAATAACACACAAAATATGTATCTACAGGACATGTGGCCTGTAATAGAAAAGGGTCACGATGGTCTGTCCATTGGCAAAAGATTTCGGATTGGGGAAAAAACTGCCAAGGGGAAGGAGTCAGTGAGAAAAAAAATGGAATAAGTAACGAAGAGCTAACGTTCTGCGAGTCGAAGCATGGAATGTCGCACGTTTGGACGTAGTAGGGACCAAGAAATTTAGGAAAGGTAAATTCAAAGGCTCACTGTATATACATTGGACATCAGTGAAGTGAAATGGAGAGACGGATTTATGATCAGGCTAATGTTGAGTAATATCAACAACAGCAGAAAATGGTACAAGGTGAGTAGGATTCGTTATTAATAGAAAATAGGAGAGAGAGAGTGAGCCACTGTGAATAGTTCAATGGTAGTGTTATTCTCTTCAGATTTGACAGCAAAGCAACACCGACCACTGTTACGGCGTTAAGTCAAGCACTCGCAAGCCAGTCGGAAACGAGAGAGCAGAGAGGGCTGTGAAGAAGACGTCAGCCAATTGCACGCTGCGGACCCCTCTCCAGGACGACAACAAGACGGCGGCGACCTCTATGCGAAGTAGACATAAGCGATCGCTCCGACTGATAGTGGCCCACTTCCACAATAGCATCCAAATTAGCCACTTCAAGACCAGCGACTTTAGGAATTCTGTATACTGAAGAACATTGTTTATTTTACAGGTCGCCGTTTGCTTATGACACATCTGTATTTTCATTCAAGTTAGGTATTGTCATTTATTTTCTGTAATAAAACTCATTAATACGACTTCCCTTGAATTGTTGTCCAGCGATCTGGGAAAGCAGGTTTCCGAGACTCCCTATATTCGACGACTAGGCAAGGCCCAAAATTGACGATTAGGTAAGATCCTACAACCAAGGGAGCTCAAGTATACACGACAACTTCGCAAGCAGAATGTGAAGAGACTGATAAATTATTTAAAGATGTTTAGCAGGATGAGAGGTGATCGCATGGCGTTGTTGGCCGGGAGGCCGCATGCGGGGGAGTTCGGCCGCCGTATTGCAAGTCCTCTTTAGTTGACCCCACATGGGCGACTTACGATCCATGATTATGATAATGATGATGGACACACAATACTCAGTCCCCTGCCGGGAACCGAACCCGGGTCCCCTGCGTGATAGAGCGTAGCCTTACCGCTACGCTGTGGAGGCGAACATTTAACAGGAAATTTGGTATGAAAAGGGAGATGAAAGTATAGTAATTATGGGGGATTGAAACAAAGCAGCACGAGAAATAATAGAACGGATTTCTAGAGAACATGAGCTAGGCAACAGAAATGAGAGAGGAGAAAGACAAGCAGAGTTCCGCAATGAATTTCTGATGGCAACAGCGATTACCCTGTTCTAATATCAAAAGTGCAGGAGGTATAGTTAGAAAAGACGCCGAGACGCCGTAAGATTCCAACTGGATTACATCATGATCAGGCAGAGATTCCTAAATCAGACATTGGATTGTAAAGGCGTACCCAGGTGCAGATATAGACTCAGATACAAGTTTAGTAATGATGAAGAAGAGAATGTAGTTTAACAGATTAACACGAAAGAATCCGAGGGGGAGGAATTTGGATGCTGAAGTACTAAAGTATGATGAGGCTCGTTTGAGGTTCGCTAAGGATGTGGATACTGCAATAAGAAACATCACGGTACTAAGTTCTGTTGAAGAAGAATGGGAAGCTCTAGAAAAGGCCACCGCAGATTTTGGACTATCAGAAATATCAATGGAGGAAGTTCATGAAAGTTCAGTGTAAGATTGTAATACTGCAATATCAGTCACTTATGAATGAAATAAATAGGAACTGCGAAGCAGACAAGGCTGTATGGTACCGGGAAAAATATGAAGAAATCAGAAAAGATATGAATGTCGGAAGGACGAATTCAGTATAAAAGGCAGGGATGAAACTTTTCGCGCCCATTGTTCAATCCATACATCACAGAAGTAATCTCGGAGATAAAAGAAAGTTTCAAGAACAGGAATAAAATTGTAGGTGAAGGGTCATCAATGGCAGAATTCACTGATGTCATCTCTTTCCATATAAGAATCGTATTAGAATTTGCCAATTTTGCTAAACTGTGGCTGCATTGCACATTCATGACAATGAAATTTTGTGGGTGGGCCGGGACTCGAACCCTGAACTTTCCCTTAACTAGAGAGGTCACCTTGGCGGCTTTTTTTTTTAATTTTACTTCTTCCTTTTGATAGTGTTATCGGCATTGTGTTAGGGTTGATGTCACATGACACATGTTCACGTTGATCGTAGAAGGCTTCAACAAAATGGCTCTGAGCACTATGGGACTTAACTGCTGGAGGCATCAGTCCCCTAGAACTTAGAACTACTTAAACCTAACTAACCTAAGGACATCACAAACATCCATACCCGAGGCAGCATTCGAACCTGCGGCCGTAGAGATCGCGCGGTTCCAGTCTGTAGCGCCTAGAACTGCTCGGCAACCCAGGCCAGCGTTGAAGGCTTCAGTCAGTTATTTTATTACAGTGGGTAGGCAGCCCTCTGATCAAATACGCTGAGCTACCTACCGCAACAGCGGCCTCAGCCACTTGAGCACGCTCTCCGGATCGACCCAAACTCCCACACCCACAGCTTCGTCTACATCCTATACTCACAAAGGTATTGTCAGACCGGTATAGGAAGAAATGTCTGAATGAAGTCGAAGCCCAGTTATTAGGAGTGAAATATTATATTACAGTGCCTGTGTTGTTCTAATTTACTTTGCAATGTCCTTCAGACATGTATGCACGTCTGCAGCACACTGCAAAGCACAATAGAACAACACCGAAACTGTAGAACAGTATAGCAATCGTCGCTATAATCACAGAAAGTGAGGAGGAATTAAAGGATTTGTTGAATGGAATTAACATGCTGATGACGAAGTTAAGGAAATCTGCTACCTTAGAAGAAAATTAACTTACAACGAACGAAACAAGTACGCATAAAAAACGGACTAGCATAGGAGAAGTGGACATTTCTGGCCGATACAAGACTACGTGTATGAAGCATATGCCTTCTCAGAATTTTCGTTTGGAACACAGACCTGTCTGGTCTGTTAGTGCTTCATGGACAGTGGGAAAAATTGAACAGAAATGATCGAAGCGTTTGATATGTGGTACTACAGAAGAACGTAGAAAATTAGTTGGACTGATAAGGTAAGGAATGAGGATGTCCTCCACAGAACCGAAGAACAGAGGAACATATTGCTTTGGGAAACACTGACAAGAAGAAAGGACGGCATGATAGGACATTTGTTGGGGCGTCAGAGAATAACCTCCATTTTGCTAGAGGTATGCTATGTGATCAAAAGTATCCGGACACCCCCAAAAACAAACGTTTTCATATTAGGTCCATTGTGCTGCCACATACTGCCAGGTACTCAATAACTGCGGCCTCAGTAGTCATTAGACAACGTGAGAAAGCAGAATGGTGCGCTGCGCGGAACACACGGACTTCGTAGTCAGGTGATTGGGTGTTACTTGTGTCATACTTTTGTACGCGAGATTTCCACAGTCTTAAATATCACTCGGTCCACTGTTTCAGATGTGGTAGTGAAGTCGAAACGTGAAGGGACTGGTACAGCACAAAATCATACAGGCCGACGTAGGCCGTTGACTAACAGAGACCGCCGGCAGTTGAAGAGGGTCGTAACGTGTAATAGGCAGACATCTATCCAGACCATCATACAGAAATTCCAAACTGCATCAGGATCCATTGCATGTACTACGACAGTTCGGCGGGAGGTCATAAAACGTGGATTTCATGGTCGAGTGGCTGCTCATATGCCACACATCAGGCCGGTAAATGCCAAACGACGCATCGTTTGGTGTAAGGAGCGTAAACATAGGACGATTGAACTGTGAAAAAACGTTGTGTTGAGTGACGGTCCACGGTACACAATGTGGCAAACCGACGGGAGTTGCGGGTATGGAGAATGCCCGCGGAACATCATCTGCCAGCGGGTGTAGTGCCAACGGTAGCATTCGGAGGCGGTGGTGTTATGATGAGGTCGTGTTGTTCATGGAGGAGTCTTGCATCCCTTTCTGTTCTGCGTGGCTCTATCACAGCACATACCTACCTTTATGTTTTAAGCACATACTTGCTTCCCACTGTTAAAGAACAATTCGGGGATGGCGATTACATCTTTCAACGTAGTCGAGAATATTTTCATAATGCACAGGCTGTGGCGGAGTGGTTTCACGACAATAACATCCCTGTAATGGACTGGCCTCCACAGAGTCCTGACCTAATTGCTATAAAACAACTAATGGGATGTTAGCGAACGCCGAATTCGTCTCATGCTTCACCGACTGACATCGATAGCTCTTCTCAGTGCAGCACTCCGTGAAGAATGGGCTGCAATTCCCCAAGTCACCTTCCAGCACGTGATTGAATGTATGCTGCGAGAGTTGAAGCTGTCATCGAGACTAAGGGTGGGCCAACACTATATTGAATTCCAGCATTACCGATGGAGGGCGCCACGAACTTTTCACGAAATTTTCAGCCTGGTGTCCGGATACTTTTGATCACATAGTGTAACAGTAAAGTCCGAAAACTCAGACAGAAACGGGAATACATCCAGCAAGTAACTGAACACGTATTGTGCGAGTGTTACTGTGAAATGAAGAGGCTGGTACATGAGAGAAATTAATGACAACTTTCATCGAACCAGTCACATGACTTATGAATAAAAAATAATAATCACAGTCGCCTTCGAAATATTAGTTGGGACTTTTTGTCAATTGCTCGTGTGTGGCGCGTTGAAGAGTGGAACTGAAATGACTGTAACATTATATGTAACCAAGCGTTTCTGCGTATTGTGAATATTTATTTTTAATCATGTAAGGATTTGATTTCGCACAGTTGAACATGCCAAGAAGTCGCACATAACTATGGAGGTACAAGCCGTGCATACACAAACTACAGAAGCGGAGAAGTTATGTTAACTGGACGTCCGTGGACAATCATATTTATCGTCTTGCTAAGTAGCCTGCCATTTTAAAATAATGCAGTTTCCTTCCTAAAACATTTAGCATATCTGAAAAACGTTTCAGTAATCTAGTCGTCATCATCAGATCGTAAATTACATGGTATAAAATGTTACAATAACGACATTTGCGCTTATGGTAAGAACTTTTGTCTTCAATCAAAAGGCATCTCCTCTTTACCCCAATACCCTGTGAAAACTTTCACTAATGAATTCGGTTTTGTGGCTCAAGGTTTATTTTATTTTGTTTTATTTTATTCGCTCTGGATATTAACCCAGTCACGAGTAAATGGCTCGATTTACTGTTGCAGTACTGCAGTTGGTCTGACGACTTTATAAGGACGTTAGATTCTGAAGACGATGTTAAGATCCAGAAATGAGTCGTCACAGACATTTTGTGTGTGGCCAGAAAAGATTCTTGTTGTTTACATTCTATTCAGTTCTTCTGAAACGATTATGCTGTTGCAATGTCGACAAATAGCAGCGACTTTTTATTTCAAATGACAGATTCGAGGGTGCTCTTCAGTTCACACGCCTGCTATCCCCTAGTCAATTTTAAAATGTACATACCGAGAGAAATAATAATCACTACTTCATTTATGATTTGCCCCAAGCCACTCTGATTTCACGAATAGTAGAACGCAAATGCTGTCTGAGAACTGTGTTTCCGTTCATATCTTTATTTCAGATACAGAACTGCGAACATTACAAATCGATAAACCAGGAGCTATCGGTTCTCTATAATTTCCGGCAGAATGAAGTACTCGCCTGAGGTGGTAGTAACTTATTCATTCACAGAAGCGTCTGTTCCAAACGATAAGAGAATATGAATGCCTCTGTAATGATGGCAGAACTGGAAGATCGAGGACTAGAACTTGACAAAACGACACTAATCAGCAGATTCAAATCATCAAACTGTTATTAGACGATACAAAGCTACGTAGAATGATAGCAGAGGTTTGGTGAATGACATTGGCACATAACTCGTTATTATCTGATCATTAGTCTGTCCATGATCGCGTTAATGACATTTTAACGTAATTTACAGCGTGATGTAGCACCAAGTGACTGCTGAAGACAGAAGTATGGTACATGACATTGATATAGAACTCGGTATTATCCGAACATTAACCTGCCCACGATCGCGTTAACCTTAGCAGTACCAAAGTAACATTTGTTACACGTACAACCAATGATGGGGGGAAGGGTGGAGATTTCCAAAGGCCCAGAAATAAAGGGGCAATTTAATCTGTAACAATTGAAGTTTATTTACTTACGATACCACTGAAAACATTTAGAACTGCTTAAACAATATTTTTGTATACGGCATGACAAAAAATTAAATTATAATAGGGGCAAAGTCAACGAATCATTAAATTCACTTATCATATTTACTTTTCAGTGACGTTCATAATTGTGTACTCTAATAACAATCAGTTATTTAATTTCAGTCCACTACATGAAGCAAACAGAATTTACGGTATCATTCAGTAACAAATTTTTCACTGAACACTGTCTTTCTTGCTGTATTTTCTACAGACGTGTTTGCTGAGCTGAGGGCAGGTAAGAGTAGAATTACCCAACTGGTTGTACTTGATCGTTCTAGATAAAGCTTCTTGGGAGCATAGACAGCATCGTCCACGTTGTCCTGGCTCTGCTGTTGATGTTCCATACTGAAGCTAAGTTTTCATTGTGTGATGCCTTCCATTGCCATTATTACTGGATTCTGAAGCTCATACAAATTTCGGGCCAGATTATCTACATGAAGCCTTACTAGTTCAACACCTAATTTAGTGATAAAAACTCCTCTCCAGTACAGGAAGACTGAATAGCATTTATGGATACTTTACCAGTGAGTGTGTAGCGGAGGGATACAGGTCTTGTTCGTCTCTTCTTGCTGTAATGTCTTGTCATCTGATTTATGGTGTTCTGGCTTCCACTTGTAGAATTATAAAATAGATTTATGTTAGTCTTTTTTGTGAAGTCACTAATAACCGCTTCTGAGTGATAAGTCGAAAGGATCATCAGGATCTATTTGGTTTGTCACGGACTACAGTTGATACAAGAGTAACTAGTGGCCTCTGTGTCTGTGGGTCAGCATATGCAAAGACAGATGAGCGTGCACTGGTGCCAGACATTCAGGTATGTGTCGTCTGTTAGACCGCAGGGTGCTAATAGGTGTGAGATGAAAATATTTCCATGGATTCTCAGCAAGCTCTCAGCATAGTACTGGTCTGTGGTAGCACTGCGGCCTGATTTCTCAATGGGTGTTATTAGTCTCTTCACAATACCAGTTGATCCATTTAGATGCTGTGCATTTCCAGACTTCCCTGTATAGACATCCTCGCTGATCACGCATCAAGTCTCAGAATCACACAGCGTTCTAATCAGAATACTGTATTTTCCAGATTTTTCTTTTATAAGTGTCTTGAATGGGCACCGACCATTAAAAAAGATAACATCTTATCCGCTATGGTGAGCAGACCAGGAATGAAATACAATGGAAATTAAGAATTCAGGAGTTCAATAACTTCCCTCATTGGAGCAAACTTGTATGTCTGGTGAAGAATTTCTCGTACACTCTTTTCATTAAACTTCAATATTATTGTCGGTTTGAAAAAATCGGGTCCGAATCGTTGATCCTTAGTACACTTGTCGGCCCTGAAGCATAGATTTTAAACCATGGACAGGTATCTTATTGTCATGTTTTGAACCCACAATTAGTAAGAGCCCTGATTAGTAAGAACCTTACAAAACAAAATAGCTTATCGTCATCGGTGTGTTGAGTACCTAGTCCAGAAGCAGCTTGATTTGAATGTAGTTTTATGATATTCATAACATGAAGTATAAAAGAAGTTGTGTAGCCTTTCTGGACACTCAATTTTTCCTTTTTGTCTTTGCTCCGTTATTTCCCAAGCTGTATTTTGTACAGAACGCCGATATTCTTGAGATGACTCCGCCACATACTCGCATCTACTTTGGCAATGAGTTTATTACAGTCTGGTGGGTTTGGCTGAACCTCATCGTCATTCTCAGACGGTGAATCAGTTCAAATTCTTCCACATAATTATCCAATTCACTTTCATCTAAATCTAAAATCTTTCAAGATATTTCAAACACTCTATCAATAGAACTATCGCATAAACGTTGTCTATTGATGTTACTTGTTCAATAGCACGAGGAGCAATTATAATAAAAACGGTCGACTTCATAACAATATGTCCAAAAACAACAATGCAAAAGTTTGTTTCGTTTTAAATACTTAAAACCGTGTTCTCAACCACCTGAGATCTTTTCTAGGTATTACCTACAGGAGGAGGGAGGGAGGGCGGGGGAGGGGGGGGGGGTAGGGGAGGGGGAGATTCCAGGGCTCGCTGAGATTAAAATCAAATAAATGGATTTTGATTGTTGTTGCTGTCTTCAGTCCTGAGACTGGTTTGATGCAGCTCTAAATGCTACTCCATCCTGTGCAAGCTGCTTCATCTCGCAGTACTTACTGCAACCTACATCATTCTGAATCTGCTTAGTGTATTCATCTCTTGGTCTCCCTCTACTATTTTTACCCACCACGCTGCCCTCCAATACTAAATTTGTAGTCCCTTGATGCCTCAGAACATGTCCTACCACCCGGTCCCTCCTTCTTGTCAAGTTGTGCCACAAACTCCTCTTCTCCCCAATTCTGTTCAATACCAACTCATTAGTTATGTGATCTACCCACCTAATCTTCAGCAAACTTGTGTAACACCACATTTCGAAAGCTTCTATTCTCTTCTTGTCTAAACTATTTATCGTCCATGTTTCACTTCCATACATGGCTACACTCCATACAAATACTTTCAGAAACGACTTTCTGACACTTAAAACTATACTCGATGTTAAAAAATTTCTCTTCTTCAGAGACGCTTTCCATGCCATTGCCAGGCTACATTTTATATCCTCTCTACTTTGACCATCATCAGTTATTTTGCTCCCCAAATAGCAAACCTCCTTTACCAATTTAAGTGTCTCACTTCCTAATCTAATTCCCTCAGCATTACCCGACTTAATTCGACTACATTCGATTATCCTTGTTTAGCTTTTGTTGATGTTCATCTTCTACCCTCGTTTCCAGACACTATCCATTCCGTTCAACTGCTCTTCCATGTCCTACGCTGTCTCTAGCAGAATTACAATGTCATCGGCGAACCTCAACGTTTTTATTTCTTCTCCACTGATTTTAATACCTACTCCGAATTTTTCTTTTGTTTTCTTTACTGCTTGCTCAATATACAGATTGCATAACATCGGGGACAGGCTACAAACCTTTCTCACTCTCTTCCGAACCGCTGCTTCCCTTTCATGCGCCTCAATGCTTATAACTGCCATCTGGTTTCTGTAGAAATTGTAAATAGCCTTTCGCACCCTGTATTTTACCCCTGCCATCTTTAGAAATTGAAAGAGAGTATTCCAGTCAACATTGTCAAAAGCTTTCTATATGTCTACCAATGCTAGAAACGTAGGTTTGCCTTTCCTTAATCTAGCTTCTAAGATAAGTCGTAGGGTCAGTACTGCCTCACGTGTTCAACATTTCTACGGAATCCAAACTGATCTTCCTCGAAGCCAGCTTCTACCAGTTTTTCCATTTGTCTGCAGAGAATACGAGTTAGTATTTTGCATGCATGACTTAGTAAACTGATTGTTCGGTAACTTTCACATGTGTCAGCACCTGCTTTCTTTGGGTTCGGAATTATTATATTCTTCTCGAAGTCTGAGGGTATTTCGCCTGTCTCATACATTTTGCTCACCAGATGGTAGAGTTTTGTCAGGACTGGCTCTTCCAAGGCCGTCAGTACTTCTAATGGAATGTTGTCTACTCCCGGGCCCTTGCTTCAACTCAGGACAAACTCTTCACGCGGTATCGTATCTCCCAGTTCATCTCCATCTACATCCTCTTCCATTTCCATAATTTTGTCCTCAAGTACTTCGTCCTTGTATAGACCCTCTATGTGCTCCTTCCACTTTTCTGCTTTCCCTTGTTTGCTTAGAACTGGGTTTCCATTTGAGGTCTTGATTTTCATACAAGTGGTTCTCTTTTCTCGAAATGTCTCTTTAATTTTCCTGTAGGCAGTATCTATCTTACCGCTAGTGAGATAACCGTCTACATCCTTACATTTGTCTTCTATCCATCCCTGCTTAGCCATTTTGCACCTCCTATCGATCTCATTTTTGAGATATTTCCATTCCCTTTTGCCTGCTTCATCTACTGCATTTTTATATTTTCTCCTTTTATCAATTAAATTCAATATATCTTCTGTTACCCAAGGCTTTCTACTAGCCCTCGTCATTTTACTTACTTGATCGTCTGCTGCCTTCACTACTTCATCCCTCAGAGCTACCCATTCTTCTTCTACTGTATTTCCTTCCCCCATTACTGTCCATTGTTCTCTTATGCTCTGCCTGAAACTCTGCACAACCTCTGGTTTAGTCAGTTTATCCAGATCCCATCTCCTGAAATTCCCACCTTTTTGCAGTTTCTTCAGTTTTAACCTACACTCCATAACCAAAGTCCACATCTGCCCCTGGAAATGTCTTACAATTTAAAACCTGGTTCCTAAATCTCTGTCTTACCAATATATAATCTACCTGATACCTTCTAGTATCTGCAAGATTCTTCCATGTATACAACCATCTTTTATGATTCTTGAACCAAGTGTTAGCTACGATTACGTTATGCTCTGTGCAAAATTCTACCAGACGGTTTCCCCTATCATTTCTCTCCTCCAGTCCATATTCACCCACTATGTTTCCTTCTCTCCCTTTTCCTACTCTCGAACTCCAGTCACCCATGACTATTTAATTTACGTCTTCCTTCACTACCTGAATAATTTCTTTTATTTCGTCATATATTTCATCAATTTTTTCATCATCAGCAGAGCCATTTGGCATATAAATTGGAACTATGGTAGTAGGTATGGGCTTCGTGTCTATCTTGGCCACAATAATGCTTTCACTATGCTGTTTGTAGGAGTTTATCCGCATTGCTACTTTTTTATTCTTTATTAAACCTACTTCTGCATTATCCCTATATGATTTTGTATTTATAACGCTGTATTCACCTGACCAAAAGTCTTGTTCCTCCTGCCACCGAACTTCACTGATTCCCACTATATCTAACTTTAACCTATCCATTTCCTTTTTTAAATTTTCTAACCTGCCTGCCCGATTAAGGGATCTGACATTCCACACTCCGATCCGTAGAGTGCTAGTTTTCTTTCTCCTGATAATGACGTCTTCCTGAGTTGTCCCCACCCGGATATCCGAATGGGGGACTATTTTACCTCCGGAATATTTTACCCAAGTGGACGCCATCATCATTTAACCATACATAAAGCGGCATGCCCTCGGGAAAAATTACGCCTGTAGTTTCCCCTTGCTTTCAGCCGTTCGCAGTACCAGCACAGCAAGGCTGTTTTGGTTATTGTTACAAGGCCAGATCAGTCAATCATCCAGACTGTTGCCCCTGCAACTACTGAAAAGGCTGCTGCACCTCTTCAGGAACCACACGTATGTCTTCCCTCTCAACGGATACCCCTCCGTTGTGGTTGCTCCTATGATACGGCCATCTATATCGCTGAAGCACGTAAGCCTGGGGTTCATTTTTCATGGGGGTGGGGAATTTTAATTATCAAATTCTGTAATCACTCAATTTTTAATGCACTAATGAACAGTTTGCTTTGATTTACATTCATATATCAAGGGACATGGGTACAGCTTATTAATATTGAGTCACGGGACGACCCCCTCACTTCATAATGCTATAGTTAATAATATTATAATGTAATTTGCAGTAAATGGGTTGTGCGTGATACTATAGCTTATTTTGGGTTATAAATGGTAGAGATTGAGAAGGTGCTTGTGTTTACTTTTAGACAAGTATTTAGCGATACTTGGTTCCCTCCATGTTACACAATGACACGAAATCGTTCTAAGCAATCGGCAGGCGAATTTTGTTTGCCCTAAGAGCGAGTGTCTGCCATTACCTCGTGTTAACACCATTGTCTAATCTAAATGTGCTATTCGACGGGAGAGACCTGGCATTTCGATGGCACGAAACAAGGGGCAGCCGTCCCAGTGAATCCGCTCAGGCCACATCGATGAACTACCACAGAGTTCTCATCCACCCACATTTTTCCCAGATCATGGTCATCGAACAGATGACAATAAGATCATGGTCTCACCTTAAATGAATAACTGTTGTTGTCTTATGGGTGTCTGCCATAGTTCGAAACGATTTCACTCAAGGACGATTTCTGAAACCTTGTGAAATTCTGTTTCCAGTACGTACATTTCGGTGTTCGTAAAGTACAAAAGCAAAGTCTAATACCCTCTACCTACATTATTTTATATTTAATCAGTTGTATCTTTGTACAGCAATGAATGTGGTACAGGACCCAGCCAGTGTTGTTGTGGACAAATGATGTTTGTACTGTCACACATGTTGATTGCAGACATGATTTTACGTACATTGATAGTGAAATAGTAACCTGCCTATTAGAGTAAAATCTCACTTTCATTGAACATTGCAAATTGCAGGTACACAAAGTAAATTAAATTTTATGATTTCATACAAAACAACCTTTAAGAGAAGGAAGTGCCAAATTTGATAAACAACTTCAAAGAAAAATACTTAAAAATGTGGAAGCAGTAAAAGGAAATAAGCTTCGAAGCAGATTGAAACAGCTTACCGGACCGGGTCTCTAATCTGGGACTTTTAACTTTAGCAGACAATTGATCGATTGCACTTTTTTTCTGATTAACGGTCCACCCTCACTGTTGAATTTCCGCCTTTATATCTTGCATTTCCATCCACACTGTGAGAGCAACTCGAGAGTCGTGCCGGGAGAGCATTTTCCGGGAAGGCAAAGGTCCTACGTTCGAGTCTCGATATGGCACACCTTTTTAATCTGTGATATGTTTCAAATTAGCGCACACTAGCGCTACAGAGAGAAAATTTACTGTTTAGAGTAGAAGAAATGGTTTAACTCCAATAAACTTAAGACGGACGTAAGTTAGTCGCTACGAAAAACTTAAGGGGTCAGATATTATCTTGGTGATGACTAAAATACGAAATTATTGAAAGCCGTCTCTACCTTTTTCCATATGATGCATTCTTTCTTTCACGTTGGTATTATTCTATTTAGCTAAAAAGCACGTTTCAGATCGAATGTAACGGTAATAGAAATGCGTTTGTCATTGCAGAGAGCTGTTTTACATTACGGACACTTACGAACTTCTTCGATGATTTCTCAGTTTCCGCATCAACACAATCGAAGCACCTATCCGCGTGTTTGACGGGGACTGCGGCGAGTCGCTGACTCTGTACGACGCGTCGTGGGCGGATGACACGCGCATCATCAAGACCTTCTGCGACACCTTCTCCAGGGCCATGGAGAAGCACGACTTCGTCTCCACCGGCAGCTCGCTCTTCGTGCGTTTCGAGAGTAAGACGGGCAGCTACTCTGGGTAAGTATTGAATCGGCAATACCATATTGCTTGGAAATCTTTGTTAATAGATACCCAAAAGGGTGTGAAATACCTGACTTGGACAGTGAGTTAAAATCTACATGTTAAGTTACAAAATTAACTTAAAATGATTACTGGAATGCCATTTGTGAGGTTGTCTAGTAGATTGTTTAGGCACCAGAATACGGGATGTTATATAATGGGAACCAATTTCCTCTAGTATGGCGAATACATAATTTCGTATTATTTATATTCATATATTTAAACCAGTTGGGAACAGTTGCTCAGCACCACCAAAGAGTTTTTCCAGAATATTTACGTTTCCTAACATTCTACATGAGAGCTTTCGTACTCGAGAAAACACCATTAAGAAACAGGATTCGCATAATCACGTACTAAGGATTTGAGTTACAGACAACTGAGATTGTGGTGAATAGTTGCATGTTCTTGTTTTAGTTTGCTGTTGAATTAGAAGACAATGCCATTACGTCTGACTCTAGTGTTGATGAGCCTCCTCCACCGAAAGCCCCGGAAATATACTGGGCCGCACAGGAGGACGTGCGTTACGAAAACGTTGCCACTGTCGTTAGTGGGGTAGGCCAGTCAGGTAATCCAGGATACTGCTGTTGTGGAGTACCTGAATTTTATCGAAACAGTTTCGGTAATTTGGGAAAATAAAAATGAATGTTGTGAGGATATAGAACATTTCAGAATTTTTTTTAATTTTTTATTTTTATTATTATTATTATTATTATTTGTAGCTGTTCCTTGTTTAGAAGCAGGTAACGGAAACCTGCTTTTCTGATAACTAAAAAGAAGATTGTATACATGGAAGAAGCCTGGAGATACTTACAGGTTTCAGATAGATTACATAATGGTAAGACAGAGATTTAGGAACCAGGTTTTAAATTATAAGACATTTTCAGGGGCAGATGTGGACTCTGATCACAATCTATTGGTTATGCACTGTAGATTAAAACTGAAGAAACTGCAAATAGGTGGGAATTTAAGGAGATGAGACCGGGGTAAACTGACTAAACCAGAGGTTGTACAGAGTTTCAGGCAGAGCATAACGGAACAATTGACAGGAATGGGGGAAAGAAATACAGTAGAAGAAGAATGGGTAGCTTTGAGAGATGAAGTAGTGAAGGCGGCAGAGGACCTAGTAGGTAAAAGGACGATGGCTAGTAGAAATCCTTGGGTAACAGAAAAATAGTGAATTTAATTGATGAAAGGAGAAAATATGAAAATGCAGTAAATGAAGCAGGCAAGAAGGAACACAAACGTCTCAAAAACAAGATCGACAGGAAGTGTAAAATGTCTGAGCAGGGATGGCTAGAGGACCAATGTAAGTATGGAGAGGGTTATCTCACTAGGGGTAAGATAGATACTGCCTACAGGAAAATTAAAGAGACATTTGGAGAAAAGAGAACCACTTGTATGAAAATCAAGAGCTCAAATGGAAACCCAGACCTAAGCAAACAAGGGAAAGCAGAAAGGTGAAGGGACTATATAGAGGGCCTATACAAGGGCAATGTACTTCAGGACAATTTTATCGAAATGGAAGAGGATGTAGATGAAGATGAAATGGGAGATATGATATTGCGTGAAGAGTTTGACAGAGCACTGAAAGAACTGAGTCGAAACAAGGCCTCGGGAGTAGACAACATTCCATTAGCACAACTGACGGCCTTGGGAGAGCCAACCCTGACAAAACTCTACCATATGGTGAGCAAAATGTATGAGACAGGCGAAATACCCTCAGACTTCAAGAAGAATATAATAATCCCGAACCCAAAGGAAGCAGGTGCTGACAGATGCGAAAATTTCCGAACAATCAGTTTACTAAGTCACAGATGCAAAATACTAACGCGTATTCTCTACAGACGAATGGAAAAACTGGTAGAAGCTGGCCTCGAGGAAGATCAGTTTGGATTCCGTAGAAATGTTAGAACACGTGAGGCAGTACTGACCCTACGACTTATCTTAGAAGCAAGATTAAGGAAAGGCAAACCTACGTTTCTAACATTGGTAGACTTAGAGAAAGCTTTTGACAATGTTGACTGGAATACTCTTTTTCAAATTCTGAAGGTGGCAGGGGTAAAGTACAGGGACCGAAAGGCTATTTACAGTTTGTACAGAAATCAGGTGGCAGTTATAAAAGTCGAGGGGCATGAAAGGGAAGCAGTGGTTGGGAAGTGTGTGAGACAGGGTTGTAGCCTCTCCCCGATGTATTTAATCTGTATATTGAGCAAGCAATGAAGGAAACAAAAAAAATTCGGAGTAGGTATTAAAATCTGTGGAGAACAAATAAAAACTTTGAGGTTCGCCGATGACATTGTAACTCTGCTAGAGACAGCAAAGGACTTGGTAGAGCAGTTGAACGGCATGGACAGTGCCATGAAAGGAGGGTATAAGATGAACACCAACAAAAGCAAAACGAGGATAATGGAATGAAGTCAAATTAAGTCGGGTGATGCTGAAAGAATTAGATTAGGAAATGAGTCACTTAAAGTAGTAAAGAGTTTTGCTATTTGGGGAGCAAAATAACTGATAATGGTCGAAATAGAGAGGATATAAAATGTAGACTGACAATGGCATGGAAAGCGTTTCTGTACGCATCCAGTGTAGATTTAAGTGTCAGGAAGTCGCTCCTGAAAGTATTTCTATGGAGCGTAGCCATGTATGGAAGTGAAACATGGACGTTAACTAGCTTGGACAAGAAGGGAAGAGAAGCTTTCGAAATGTGGTGTTACAGAAGAATGCTGAAGATTAGAAGGGTAGCTCATACAATTAATGAGGGGGTATTGAATAGGATTGGTGAGAAGAGAAGTTTGTGGCACAACTTAACTAGAAGAAGGGATCGGTTGGTAGGACATGTTCTGAGGCATCAAGGGATCACCAATTTAGTATTGGAGGGCAGCGTGGAGGGTAAAAATCGTAGAGGGAGACCAAGAGATGAATACACTAAGCAGATTCAGAAGGATGTAGGTTGCAGTAATTACTGGGAGATGAAGAAGGTAGCACAGGATAGAGTAGCAGGTCGGCCGCGGTGTTCTCGTGGTTCTAGGCGCGCAGTCCAGAACCGTGCGACTGCTACGGTCGCAGGTTCGAATCCTGCCTCGGGCATGGGTGTGTGTGATGTCCTTTGGTTAGTTAGATTTAAGTAGTTCTACGTTCTAGGGGACTAATGACCGCAGCAGTTGAGTCCCATAATGCTCAGAGCCATTTGAACCATAGAGTAGCATGGAGAGCTGCATCAAACGAGTCTCAGGACTGAAGACCACAACAACAACATACATACCCAAATCATTTCCACATTTCTTTCTGTTAACAAAACATGTAAGTATTTTAACATTAATGTCACATTTGTGCGATTGTTATCATAGCGGTCTTAGATCAAAATAGTACTTATACCTAGAGTAACTCTCAGCCAACTTGTCTTCAGTCTTCCATGCCATTTTTGTTGTCATTCTATGACAAACCCGCAGGACACGACAGGTAGTTTAAGTTGTGCAAAGGGGCCAAATAAGTGGCTGTCAGTTACACTGGAACACACAACCTTTATTTGATCAAACATTACAAGGGCCAAGAAAAATAAAAAAGAACACAGCTTTAGTTTGTAACTTAATTAGCGGCTGAATGCGCCGTACAATCTCATGGCTTACGAGAGGACCACTTAAGTTTAAAAACGGCTGAAAGCTAGTAACTTAAAGCTCAACCAAAATCAGAAATTAAAAAAGAAAAGCCTTATCTTAAAGGAGTTCCTTAATTAGGAAGAAGGCCCAAAGAATCTGACTTACAGTAAATTCAAAATCGGCTGTAGGCCCAACACTTAAGACTGAATAACATTAATTTTTAAAAATGCCAGAGGCTTTACGTAAAACAGTTCATAAATTAGGTTGAAGGCCCAAACCATCTGACGCCTTAATGGCAAAAACAACTTTAATCTAAAAATTAGCTAGAAACAACAAGAAGAAACAAGAAAAGGCCGTACACCCGAGGGCACTCAGAAGTTCCAAGAGTCGGCCTGGAATTCAAACACTAACGCTCACTTAGGTGAGATAGGCAGTCGGCCCAACCATTGTTGATCTGACGACAACCCAAACATTGAGCTGTCAATCTACACACCGTGCTGGACCGCAACAACACGATGAGGAAAATACACTGCCTGAATTTACGTTAACTGCCAGGGCGGGTAACCGGAACGTTAACGGCCACAAGGAAGAAGATTACGCTGGTGAACTTAAACTCAAATAATCAATTACAGTTAAACCCTACCACTCACGGCGAAGTAAAGCAGGAAGTTACTGACGACAGCAAGAGGAACAAGAAAACAAGGCGGCAGTTCGTAATAGAAGATGAGAAACAATAAATGGGTTAAACGCGAGCCGTGCACGGCTCACAAAGCAAGAAATTATGAATGAACGACTAGCACTCCTCTGGGTGGACACTACATCTATTTATCAAGTCGCGAAATCTAACTTAGCAGTTGCAGTAACATCCAACTAAATTTTATATGTTCTGTAGACAACATATCAGCAACAATAACGGTGAGAGTTTTCATTGTGTTTTTCATATCCCTGCAACAAGTACTGAGTAATAGGGATTAGTTCTTGGTGACCAAGAGTAGAGACCGAGCATTGAGGTACAGATATGATACCGGATTCGCTCGAGAATATATATTCAGATTTGTCTTCAAGTGTTGTCTGATAAGGGCTATTTGGCGAAACATATAACTATAGTTAGAAAAGTTACGGATGTTATCTTGCCGGAAATTTAAGTACAAACATGATCGTGGACTCACAGTTGGGTTATTACGTTACTTGTTACGAAAATATTCTATTGGAAATTTGGTTGAATGGATCGGTAGAGGCAGAGGGAATGCAGCGATATGTCAGCGTATTGGTGTTCGCTTTCCTGTGATGTGCCTAACTCGGTTAAGGCCAATGCCTGAACAATTCCTTCCTTATACTTCATCAAACCGGATTGTGCTCTGTCTCTAATAACCTCATCGTCCATAGGATATTAAACCTTTATCCTAAACCTAAATATTCCTTCCACGACAGGAGTATCCGATGTTACTTAAAAACCGTCTTGATTGCAAATATTTTTATTCATATGACCGGTTTCGGTTCATTCTGAACCATCTTCAGATCTGATATTTCGGTTACAAGAGTAACCCGTCCAAATCCAGCAGTTTTCACATGCTACGGTTTTTAAGTAACATTATAATTTCACTGATTGCTGTTGTCCCATAAGACATTATGTCTGTTTTTGCAAAGGCGTATCCGAGATTACGTAACCGTAGCAGTAATAGCCCAGAATTTTTTCGACTTGTTAGACGTGGTGCTGACAATGCAAATGCTCTGATTAACAAAGTTTTTTTCAGCTTTAAGGATGAAATCTGTCCAGTGCTAACCATTTTCGCACCCGTAGTGACAGTTCAAGTCATCTGAAGCCGTCCAACATGCCTTACGTTAATATTATCGCTCCACTACCAACGTGTACCACTCATTCTACGACGTACGCAGTAAATCGAAAGAATGATGTATAGTACCTTGGTCACCTACTAGAATTTCACTACCGTCCAATTACGGACCACACAGTTCCAATAGCACTGTCTAACATTCTGTGTGGTGTCTGTTCTATATAGTGTCTCCCTACCACTTTCGCGCAACGACGCCCTGAGCGTGTTTTTTAGGGAATTGACTAGTTTGAACCTGGGACCTGTTGCTGGTAAGGAGACGCCAGACCACACATGACATGTAGAATTCAGAAGAGTTCAGTGAGACTTGCAGCGATATAACCAAATACTTAATGATTTCAGCGTCAGCTCCATTGCACTCCCTGTAAAAGAGTCTTAATACTAACTAAATTTAGTGGAAGGGGTTCAAGGCTTTCCTATTTTTAGTTAGCTGCTAAAATAACGTCGAAAAAGCAGTTAAGTTTACCATTGGAAATTTTATTCTACTCACAAAACATTGTTAATAAATTGCACTATTGATAAAAGGAAGTGTTTTAATACAGGATGGTAAAAACCAACTGCGTTGAACAATAATGTGAACGAATATTCCCTGAATGAGTTTCCAAGTTCTACAATGGATCGCAGGATGACCAATGCCACATCACTTCTATAATCTAGGTTTAAATTAAGTTTCACAAAAGAGAAAACTATCAAAATGGTCTACAGTGACCCTCAATTATCTTTAATTAGTTATCTACCTTGTCGTAAATTACAGTGGCTTCTCAATATCTATATGACAGAAAAATCATCGCGATTCAGATTTTTACTTCAAGTGGCAAATGTGAAAACCATGAGCTTTAATTGACGATCGACAATAGTATTACGCAAAAAGGGGGTGTAACAGATGAGATTTCTGCAGTTCTGAGTGAAGCTTTATGCGCTGTTATGCGGCATCACGTGCCTTCATTACCTTGTCGGTGTTCATCAGCACAGCTCCGCTCACCTCGCCGTCTCGGAAGTAAATAACTTCTCCTAACTTCTCCTTACTACCATTTACCGAAGTTGGTTAAAAAAAAAAACTATCTGGCTGTGTTTTCATCTGACCAATCAGGGTCTCAATGTTAACCTTAAGCTCCGCTTACAAAAATTCTGTCTATCCAATGAGAAACGTTATACTTTTCGTGGTGGGACAATGTTTTTCAAGTTTTCTACGTAACAGAGATGCGAAAAGGTCTCACGCTAAAACTTGCAGCAGGCGTTGTCCTTGTGGTTAGTTGGCTACGTGGGTGTGCACTCCGTCCCTTATCGTAGGGCCTTCTAGCTAACCAAGATTCTGCTCTCGGCTTCTGTTCTCGTTTCTTCCCTCGGAACTGCGTCTGTCTCACGGTGGGAAGGTATGACATGCATTTAGGCATTCTTGTGTTAGTCTGTGGTATTCTATTTGCTATCTCGTTACTCGTATTACTTTGGTTAATTTAATGTCACGATTTATTCGGAGCTATGTGACATAATACTGGATTTGCTTATCATGTCAGGGTTTTCGTGGAAGGTGTTGGATTTGCCTGACACCTTACAACTCTTCCATCTACAGTTGTTTGCAAGTTGCATGTTAGTGTCTCTTAAAATGATAATAATAATAATAATTCAAATAATATCACATCACAGACAATACAGATTAAGCGTGAAATATACCAAGGAGACTCATTAAGTCCTTTCTGGTTCTGCCTTGCTCTGAACCCACTATCCAACATGCTGAGTTATACAAATTATGGATACAATATTACTGGAACATACCCTCACAAATTCACACATTTGCTATACATGGATGGTCTGAAACTACTGGCAGCAACAAATCAACAACTCAACCAATTACTAAAGATAACAGAAGTATTCAGCAATGATATAAATATGGCTTTTGGAACAGACAAATGTAAGAAAAATAGCATAGTCAAGGGAAAACACACTAAAAAAGAAGATTACGTATTGGGTAACCGCAGCGACTGCATAGAATCGATGGAAAAAACAGATGCCTATAAATATCTAGGATACAGACAAAAAATTGGAATAGATAATACAAATATTAAAGTAGAACTAAAAGAAAAATATAGACAAAGACTAACAAAACTACTGAAAACAGAATTGACAGCAAGAAATAAGACAAAATCTATAAATACTTATGCTATACCAATATTGACCTACTCATTTGGAGTAGAGAAATGGAGTAACACAGACCTAGAAGCACTCAATACACTTACACGGTCACAATGTCACAAATATAGAATACATCACGTGCATTCAGCAACAGAAAGATTCACATTAAGCAGAAAGGAAGAAGGAAGGGGATTTGTCGACATAAAAAAACCTGCATTATGGACAGGTAGACAATTTAATAAAATTCTTTATAGAGTGAGCAGAAATACACAAAGCAATCACTCATATAAAAACATCGGCTACGCCAATGCAATTTCATAACCACTTCTACAACCCTTTAGATCACATAACATCAACAGATGCGAAGAAAGTAAATTGGAAAAAAAACACTACATGGCAAGCACCTGTATCATCTAACACAGTTACACATCGATCAAGAAGAATCCAAGACATGGCTAAGAAAAGGCAATATATACAGAGAGAAGGATTCATAATTGCAATACAGGATCAAACAAAAAACACCAGATATTACAGCAAGCATATTATTAAAGATCTCAATACCACAACAGATAAATGCAGACTTGGCAAACAAGATCTAGAAACAGTAGATCACATCACAAGCGGATATACAATACTAGCAAATACAGAATACCCCAGAAGACATGACAATGTAGCAAAAATAATACATCAGCAGCTTGCCATACAACATAAACTTATAAAACAACACGTTCCCACATACAAGTATGCACTAAAAATGTAATGGAGAATGATGAATACAAATTATGCTGGAACAGAACCATTATAACAGATAAAACAACACCACATAACAAACCTGACATCACACTCACCAATAAAAAGAAAAAATTAACACAACTAATCGAAATATCCATACCAAATACAACAAATATACAAAAGAAAACAGTAAAAAAAATTTAAAAATGCATACAACTGGCTGAGGAAGTTAAGGACATGTGGCATCAGGATAAAGTTCACATTATACCAATTATACTATCAATTACAAGAGTCATACCACACAGTATCCTACACTACATCACAGCAATACAGCTACATCCAAAATTATATATACAACTACAGAAATCTGTAATTATTGATACATGTGGCATTACCCGAATGTTCGTAAATGCACTATAACATATACCGTACAGTTAAAAGCTAGTCACCCTTAATCAAGGTCTGCGTCACTTTCCATTTTTAACCAGACTAACGTCTGAGACTGGAAAAAGATGGTAATAATAATAGTAACAATAAACCCTGCAAAGCGAATCAGTTTTGGAAGTGGTTGTGCTATTTTCTAAATAGAAGGGAAGATATTCTAGCAAACAGGAATGATAAGCAAGCCACTTATAAATTCAATTAAAAGCTTGGGAATGGGAATCACTATGCAAATTGTGGGTAAGAGTTATGATGTGTGGAGCTAACAGCACATACAATTCAGCTCTCTGATCCTGTCTCGTTCATAAGCAGTACCTGTCAAATAAGTAAGCTGTTCTGGCACTTTTGCACTCAAGCGAAAAGAAAAGGGGGATCAGCGTTTTCCTCAGGGTAGTGCTGTGTCAATTGGTTGGCAAGTAAAACATTTAAGTTTGCAGCAGAAAATTTTGTTTAGTTATCTCATCCCTAATACTATCCTCGCATACATAGCTGAGGTCTTCCATCACCGGTGCGGTGACACTCATCTAGGAGGTAAGCCGTTTGTATCCAAGTGGCGGATGAAATTTCTACTGCCACTATTTTTCCGGCAAGGCATCAGTGAAATATATGATTTTACTTCAACAATAAATAAATTTTATATTTGAATGATGACTTTCAGTGAAATTTTAACGTACCTCTGCTACAACACATAATCCAGTTGTCAGTATTTCCTTCTGAAGGAGACGTTTGAATAAACGTTGAACCCATGGTAAATGGGTTTTAATAAAGCTTCCATTTAACTACGGATTGGCTGTTTACTTTATCCAAAATGAAATCCTGTTTTATCGAAATTATGCTGCCACGTTATGTATATGTTTGTGACCCTGTAATAAATTTTGTAACGTCATTGACTTAGAATTTAAGGAAAGAAGTAAACACAGTAGAATGCACAATAACCATGCAACAGAAAATTGCCAGGTGTATCTGATATGGTTGAACACCAAACAGTGAGATAATCAATCGCGGAATGTCATCAAAATAACAAAGAGTGGATGTCGTTACAATGTAGCCAAACACAGCAGAATAGCTGATTCCCGTGAATGTAATCACAGCATTTCAGTTCGAAAACTGTTTGTTTCTGTCAAAATCACAGCAAAGAAATTCAACAATGATGTAGCTCAAGTACAAAATTAGCATGTACTATTGCATAAGTTGCAGACATCGCTATCTTTCTCTGTTTTAGTTAAATCCTGTTTACACAAATACCCCTACTGCAAACTTCTACCACAGCAATATGCATCCCGGACATGGCGTCAGACATTAACTTTCAAATCTGGGAAATTTGGGATAATTATTAATAACAACGTGGGAGAGCAGTATCCCTTCACCACGGATAATCCATGAGTGAACAAAGGGGGATATTGGTAACAAGTATGATAAATATCGTTTCACACAATCCGAGCATCAAATTTACAGATTAAAATTAAATAAATGACTTGGGAGAGCAGATATGAATGTCAGTATTGCTGTCTTAATTTTAGTTCTACCAAACTAGAACATAAATCACATGGAGATCACAATACATGTGAATATGAACCGAATTTCTAGTAATGACGGAAACAGGAGCATTCTGAACGAGTCTGCCAGTAATGCATTCATTAGTCTAGGACAGAATGAGGGAGATAAGTGCATAATGCATCGCAATAACTGCAACTTACGAAAAACATTCCCTTTGCATCACATAATAACTTTCACCTAAATGCCAAATCATGTTTCCCATTCGACACCAGTTCAACTTGCGAAATGACAGCAAAACAAATCTGCGAATACGATAATCCCACGATTGAAATGTCTCAGGCGCAAGTAACTACTGAAAATAACTACAAAATGTGATTCAAATGTTTCCGTTGGAAGATTGTAAGTTCTCAATAGGTATACCAATCGGACGAAATCACCGATGGAATTGTTGAAATCATCCCAACAATGCAGTAGGTTGAGGACACTCGTTTCGTAAGACACCGCGTTTTGCTGGTTGATGATGTCTGTAATTACCTGCCACACATCCTCGTCCAACAGGAATCGTCTACCATACAAGGCACTTGTAAAGGGACCTAAGGTATGATAATAGCATGGGGAGAGATCAGGACCTTAGGGCGGGTGCTCGAATCTATCTTATTTTAGTTGGCGTAACTTTTGCGTTGCGATGTTTGTGTAATGGGTACGTGTGTTATCAGGAAGCAGCAGCTCACTTCGTCACAGTTTTCTCGAATCGCTTTAATTGAATGATACAATTTCTTCAGCGTTGCGCAGTACCATTTCCTAGTGATGGAAACACCAGGCTCCTCGAAGTCAGTAATCAGTTGCTCCCAGTCATGAAAGAATGGAGTGAGCATCACCTTTCCAGCAGATGGAGGGCTCTTGAACCTCCTAGGACGAGGGGATTTTGGATGATAGCGCTGCACCGTCTACGCTTGCGACTCCTCTTCTCAGTGGTGGATCAGCTTCCGTCGCCTCCAAGAAAGTGCTCTAGAAACGTGTTGCCTCCAGGATTGAAACGTATGAGGTGCTTCAGGCAAACGGACATCCGGTTGGCTTTTTGTTCAGTATTCAAAGTCCCGGGAACACTGACCGAAAAATAGTAGCCCAAGTGTTGCCGGATAACGTATTTCACGCTAACGAAGTTGAGATCGAGAGCCTTTGCTATCACACGAATGGTTATGTGGTGGTACGCCCTAATCGCGTCATCACCCACCATGTTGCCCTTAATGGATGACGCGGGCCTCCGTGTTCGACCGGTGTCAGGAGCGATCAGCACAGAACTTGATGCTCCATTCCGCAACAGTGGTTTTCGACAGGCATTAATTTTGCTCCATTCATGTATTTCATTTTGTGATGGAAGTCGAAAGGTGTTAGTCCGTCGGCAGCCAAGCAATGAACAACAGGTTATTGGTCTTGTTTGGACGCATTTGGTAATAACATCGGCATAGTTCACGTTTCAGTATTTACCGCACACACGTCCCTAAACACAAACGACACTCCAGTCCCTCGTCTACAAGTCGTTGCTTTCATACCCGCATCTGGGCAGTGCTGGGTTACACATATGCTGCAACAGTGCCCTCAAACGGAAATTTTCTGGTCTCCACTTACAAAAGTGTCCCGCGAAACGTTTCCAAAACTGCAGCCGCCACCTCCGAACTACACCAAGAACCGCGGCTCCATGTCGAGAAAAAGTCACGCTATTTTGACTGTTTGGTAGCGTGCGGACTTCGCTAAAGGTGAAGAAACGCTGTCTCAGAAGTCATGCAAAGTGGAAACTCAGAATCTTAAATTATTGCTACTGATTACAGAATGTGTTTGCATAGAGCCTTTTTCACGATTAAAGTATGAAAAACTGTCGCGTAATTGAAATTGCAGTTTTAAGACACGTCTTTCGTGTAAAAATGCTCTTTTCATACACGTAATAGTCCTTTGACATACCTGAATTAGCTACTCACACGTGAACACACACACACACACACACACACACACACACACACACACACACACACACTTACACACACATACACACACACTTACACACACATACACACACACAAACACAAAGTATGACGAAGCTGAGCAATTAAATCGAAAATTTTTAGTAAAATAATATGGGAAATCATTCCTTCAGTGTATGAAGGAAAATAAAATACCATTGAAGAAATCAGAAAACACTTTGAGACACACCAAGAAGACGAGACGTACCATATTCCAACGAATCAGGCCAAATATAAATTTGCCGGACACATACCCACTTTGGCAAGAGACTGCCTTTACGAGTTGCAGACCGCTCTCTCCCCCTGTTGGTCCTGATTACGGAGTTCCACCATCACATTTATTGCCAAATTCAGCTCGATGATGCCTCGGAAACTTCTGTGCCCAAAACTGGAATACGCATTATTTTTTGATAATACGGGAAATATTGTTAGAGGTAGCTCGGAGAGGGTCTTAAGTAGGATTGTTGAATTGGTAATTGAATATGAAGGGAAAAAGTGCATTCTGGTCTGTAAGACACAAGTTATTTGCCCAGTTAGGTACGTGTCCTTTGTCTGCCTAGCTTAGTGTCGATCGAAACCCTTTAACGGATGGGTCGTCAGGTCGTCAGCGTTCCCCACCATTAAAGTGATGCAGTAGCCTCGACCGATACGCAGTGCGGTAGCAAGTAGTCCATGGTGACGACTGCAGAGTGCCGCGTGGTGCTGAGAGTGCGCTGTGACTGCCACAGGTCCTCGCTGTACTACTGGGCCCACTACGACTTCTTCAACGCGAGCCTCAGCGGCGACCCGGTGGCGGGCACCGCCTGCGACGAGGTGTTCCCCGCGTGGCGCCGCGCCTCAGGGTACCTGCGCTCGCCACTCAACACGCTGGTCTACAAGCGCCACGCCGACCCGCACCACAGCGTGCGCTGCCAGTACCGCTTCGTCACCGACCGGAGGCTGTTCGCCAGGGTCATCCTCACCATAGAGTCCATGGCGTTCAAGGTAACAGCTTGAAATTAAGAACTTGCGAAGTACGAATGGTTCTTTTCCGCATCGCCCCTTCTGGGGCAATCAGTTCTAGTGTCGCATGCCGCTATGGCCGAACGTTTCTAGGCACTTAAGTCCGTAACCATACTGCTGCTCTGGTCGCAGGTTGGAATCCTGCCTCGGGCATGGATGTTAGGCTTAAGTACTTCTAAGTTCTAGGGGACTAATGACCTCATATGTTAAGTCCCATAGTGCTTAGAGCCATTTCAAAGTTCTAGTGTCGGATTCCATCCGTCAGCTTTGATCACTGACGTCATGTGTGATATCAGACTTTACCTTGCGATCGATGTGGTGGCCTGTTGTTAACTTTATCTGTGGTTGTGCTGGTAAACATACGTAAACTATGCCGTGCCTAAATACACTCCTGGAAATTGAAATAAGAACACCGTGAATTCATTGTCCCAGGAAGGGGAAACTTTATTGACACATCCCTGGGGTCAGATACATCACATGATCACACTGACAGAAACACAGGCACATAGACACAGGCAACAGAGCATGCACAATGTCGGCACTAGTACAGTGTATATCCACCTTTCGCAGCAATGCAGGCTGCTATTCTCCCATGGAGACGATCGTAGAGATGCTGGATGTAGTCCTGTGGAACGGCTTGCCATGCCATTTCCACCTGGCGCCTCAGTTGGACCAGCGTTCGTGCTGGACGTGCAGACCGCGTGAGACGACGCTTCATCCAGTCCCAAACATGCTCAATGAAAGACAGATCCGGAGATCTTGCTGGCCAGGGTAGTTGACTTACACCTTCTAGAGCACGATGGGTGCACGTGATACATGCGGACGTGCATTGTCCTGTTGGAACAGCAAGTACCCTTGCCGCTCTAGGAATGGTAGAACGATGGGTTCGATGACGGTTTGGATGTACCGTGTACTATTCAGTGTCCCCTCGACGATCACCAGAGGTGTACGGCCAGTGTAGGAGATCGCTCCCCACACCATGGAGCCGGGTGTTGGCCCTGTGTGCCTCGGTAGTATGCAGTCCTGATTGTGGCGCTCACCTGCACGGGGCCAAACACGCATACGACCATCATTGGCACCAAGGCAGAAGGGACTCTCATCGCTGAAGACGACACGTCTCCATTCGTCCCTCCATTCACGCCTGTCGCGACACCACTGGAAGCGGGCTGCACGATGTTGGGGCGTGAGCGGAAGACGGCCTAACGGTGTGCGGGACCGTAGCCCAGCTTCATAGAGACGGTTGCGAATGGTCCTCGCCGATACCCCAGGAGCAACAGTGTCCCTAATTCGCTGGGAAGTGGCGGTGCGGTCCCCTACGGCACTGCGTAGGATCCTACGGTCTTGGCGTGCATCCGTGCGTCGCTGCGGTCCGGTCCCAGGTCAACGGGCACGTGCACCTTCCGCCGACCACTGGCGACAACATCGATGTACTGTGGAGACCTCACGCCCCACGTGTTGAGCAATTCGGCGGTACGTCCACCCGGCCTCCCGCATGCCCACTATACGCCCTCGCTCAAAGTCCGTCAACTGCACATACGGTTCACGTCCACGCTGTCGCGGCATCCTACCAGTGTTAAAGACTGCGATGGAGCTCCGTATGCCACGGCAAACTGGCTGACACTGACGGCGGCGGTGCACAAATGCTGCGCAGCTAGCGCCATTCGACGGCCAACACCGTGGTTCCTGGTGTGTCCGCTGTGCCGTGCGTGTGATCATTGCTTGTACAGCCCTCTCGCAGTGTCCGGAGCAAGTATGGTGGGTCTGACACACCGGTGTCAATGTGTACTCTTTTCCATTTCCAGGAGTGTATGTCGCGAATCTCTTGGGTGCGGTTACGCAGGAACCTAAGACCACAGCTGAAATTGCTGGGAATGAATCAAGAAGCAGTTGCATTTCTAATCTTTGATCTTACTAGTATTTCGCTGTCTTGTTGAAAATGTGACACGATTTCTGAGGGTGAAGTTAGGCTGGAATCTAAGAACATTGCGCCGGCCGCGGTGGTCTAGCGGTTCTAGGCGTTCAGTCCGGAACCGCGCGACTGCTACGGTCTCAGGTTCGAATCCTGCCTCGGGCATGGATGTGTGTGATGTTCTTAGGTTAGTTAGGTTTACGTAGTTCTAAGTTCTAGGGGACTGATGACCACAGATGTTAAGTCCCATAGTGCTCACAGCCATTTGAACAATTTTTTGAAACGTAAATGCACTGATAAGGTGCGAAAATAACAGGTCCTCCGCAGATTCGGCGAAGAAGGGACTTGTGAAACACATTGCCAGAAAGAAGGGGCTGGATGACAGGAGATATATTAAGGTATCAGGTAATAATATTTATTGCACTACAGGGAGCTTCAGAGTATAAAAACTGTTGGAGAGACAGAGATTGGAATACATGGGATACTGCACACTGGCAGAGCTATGAGGCAATGGGAACAAGAAACTGTGTGGTTCATCCTACTATCACATTCTATATGTACTGATGATAATTCTCCACCACTGATTATTTAAACTATAATAATGCCTTTTTTGTTGTGGTCATTAGTCCGAAGATTGGTGTTATACAGCTCCCAACGCAAGTGTATACAATGTAAGAATGTTCACCACTGTATAACAGCTGTAACTGCAACTGTGTTAAAGCTTTCGTCTCCCACTAAACTTTTTACCACCCACACTTCCCTACGTCACTGAACTACGAATTTTTGCTGTCTTAGGATATGTACTATCAATTATTTCTTCATGCGCTCAATCTGCGTCTGAAAATTACAATTCTCACCAGTTATATACACTACCTCCTTTTTAATTACCCAGCCTATTCATATGATCTTCAGCATTCACTTACAATATATTCGAGAAACCACTTTTCTTGTTTGACCTGTTTATTGTCCACTGTTGATTCTGTACAAGGCTACACTACATATACCTTCTGAAATGACTTCCTAACATTTGAATTTGTATTCAATTTTAACAAATTCGACATATTTCAAAAATACATTTTACGTTTTTGCCAGTTCTTTTTTCTACCTGTTTCGATCATAGTCCTTATTTTTCTGACAGAGTAACAGAGTTCATTTATTGTTTTTAGAGTCTCATTTCTCAATCATATTCCCTCAGCATCAGCTGATTTAATTAAAATGCTTTCGACTATCTATTTTGTTCAACTGTTTTCCATAGTCCTTTGCCGCCTGTGACAAAATTTCGGTGTCACTGTCATACCACAAAATTCTTATTTCTAGTCCCTGCACTTTAATTCTCGTTCCACATTTTTTTTTCTTTTTTCCGTCACAGGTTCCCACAATATTCTTGGATGAAGGCTGAAGGAACGGGAAGTATGTGTGAATCAAAGACCCAAGGAAAGTTGTGGTTTCACTGACGCCATTTATGTCACCCCAGAGGCCCAGCGGCAATGTGTCTGAAATGTTTTGCACGTTTACCCATTTGAAAACCGCGTAATGGCAATGCTGTGCATCTTGGTTCTGACTTCAATCGGTCAGGTGTAACAAGAATGGGTGAAATCTGGATAAGATGGGGGTGTGATGATCTTCGTATCGTGTGACAGGATCACGGTGGCTTTGGGGGAAATGGTGATGAAATTTGGTGCCAATGTGACATCTGGCCTTTTTCTCGCATGTGTCGATACCTTGCTGTTCGAAGCATCGCGGAAGTCTAGGACGACGCCACAGGGAGACACAGTTTTGCACTATTACAGACGATTACGGTAATGTCGTGCCTGTGTTTCAAGAGAACGCTGTAATGTTTCTCTGGACACGCACCAATTTCCAAAGCAACAGGCACTGAGGTGAGAACAGCCATTATGAAATAAATGAATACGAACAAGCAACATCTGTGTAATGGAATGACGACAATGAAAATCCGTGCCAAGCAGGGACTCGAACCTTGATTCCCCACTTTGCAAGAGCGGTCGCCTTAATCACTTCGGCTACTCGTGAACAACCCACAGTCAGACGCAAACTTCCATATATCGCTGCTCCTGCGGCACAATCTGTTACTGAGCACACATTATGTCATATCACTACAGGGGAAGATATTTTAACTGAAAGTTGCTGTTCTGCGTGTAAATACAGTATTACAGCGCGTCTGTTGTTAAGGAGAACGATGCAGTTTCCTTTCGGACAGTCGTGCCTGTCCGAAGGTACAGGCACTGTGGCGACTAAGGCTATCATAAAATACATCAAATGTACTCAGAGTTGCGAATAATAACAACTGTCAGCTATATAAGGGAATGACGTCAATGAAATTTTATGCTGGAGTGGGACTCGAACCTTGATTTCCCGCTATATCAGTGGTTCCTAACCTGTCATAGTGCACTACTAAGAGTAATCAAACATTAGCTACAACCGCCACCCTCACTGCCATCTGTTGTCCACCTCTTCTCTACATCGTCACCAACTTGGAACATTTTTGTTTTCAAAATGATTAAAAAAGGAATGATATTTAGTGTGTGTGCGTGCGTGTGTGTGTGTGTGTGTGTGTGTGTGTGTGTGTGTGTGTGTGTGTGTGTGTGTTTTAGAATAACTGACGAAGAAATTCGTAGTGCATCACAAGTGCTACGCAGAACCTTGTCAGAAAACCTATCCACATTGAAGATCCACAGTTGTCTAAAAACATGCTTCCCCTGCATTAGTCTTCTCCACTGCGGCCCTTGCTTGACCTTCACGCTGCTACCCAATTATATTCAAAACAAGTTCAGCTGTGTGCTCTTCATTGCTGCACTCCTTACTTCTGAACTGGCAGAAATTGGACAACTTCAGGTTCGTAATGCTTTGTGTCCAACCACTCTAATGACAACAACAGAAACAATAATAAATCTGTGTATGGCACTATAGTAACCCTAAGTTGTTACAGCTGTGTCACGCTGAGAGTAAATTCCTTTACCTGTTTCGAAAGGAGTAATGGAGCAGTTTCTGGACTACAAAAGGTACTATTTACAATCTGGAGAAGAATCTTCCTTGATATTTCTAGCATTTTTTACGTATAAGTCTCAATTTTATAAACAGAGATGTATGGGACAATGCACAAAATATGTCTTTAGTAGGTGGACTATGTGAGGAACCTGTAACCTCCATATCATTAAAGCTACTAATTTCGAAAAAGTAATTAATGATAACTTACATAATTGATATTAGGTCCTTATAAAATTGTGATAATATTAATTATCTTCGGAAAATAATTTAGTTTGTTGCCTGAAACAGAATCGAATCATTTAGTTTCTACCCTCAAAAATTTAATTTTACCCTTCAGGGCGTCGTTACTCCTCGATTGGGACCAACTGCCCTATGTGCTGGCGATTGCCTTAACCGCTTCGGCTATCCGTGCACGACCCATGACAAGACCCAAACTTCAATGTGTTGTCGTTTCGTTGTTCCTGCGTAACAACCAATCCTCGTGTGAGTTACACGTGGCGCTTACGAGTGCTCGTGCCCGCAGGACAACACGTACGTGACGAGCAAGTGCAGCGACTGCCTGCGCGACCGCGCGGACAAGCTGGTGGTGCTGGAGCCGGAGGGCGGCGCGGCGGCGCTCAACTGGTCGGCGTCGGCGTGCCTGTGCCACGGGGGCGCGCAGCTGCCGCCGCTGTCGGTGGTGTCGCGCGGCGAGCGCCTCACGCTGGAGCTGCGCGTCGACGCGGCGCACGCCGCCTCCAGCTACTTCAAGCACGCGCCGCCTCTGTTCGAGGCCCGCTACCGCTTCGTGCACGCGCCCCTCTGCGGGCCGCCGCTGCTGCCGCCCGCCACCGACGGCGAGCTGCGCTTCCCCGACTACGACGCGCTGCTGGGCAACGTCGAGCCGCCCAGGACGGTGCACTGTATCTGGGAACTGCAGGTGCGAGAGCTCCTTCCCGGTTCTCCATACTGGCTCCACAGTAGCGGTGTATACATGAATTCGAGTTATATAGAGCTAATGCTGTTAATCTCTGCTTTACAGTCTTCCCAATTCCTTTCCGAGAGATCCCTTCAATCCATAGTATACATCCAAAAGTGTACGTTTGTTGTTACTGGAGGAAGAGCCCAAACACGGACAGCATTTTGTCTTTGATTTTATAACGACATGTGTGTGTGGTGGTCTTCAGTCCTGAGACTTGTTTGATGCAGCTCTCCATGCTACTCGATCCTGCGCAAGCTTCTTCATCTCCCAGTACCTACTGCAACCTACATACTTCTGAATTTGCTTTGTGTATTCATCTCTTGGTCTCCCTCTATGATTTTTACTCTCCACACTACCCTCCAATACTAAATTGGTGATCCCTTGATGCCTCAGAACATGTCCTACCAACCGATCCCTTCTTCTGGTCAAGTTGTGCCACAAACTTCTCTTCTCCCCAATCCTATTCAATACTTCCTCATTAGTTATGTGATCTACCCATCTAATCTTCAGCATTCTTCTGTAACACCACATTTCGAAAGCTTCTATTCTCTTCTTGTCCTAATTATTTATCGTCCATGTTTCACTTCCATACATGGCTACACTCCATACAAATACTTTCAGAAATGACTTCCTGACACTTAAATCTATACTCGATGTTAACAAATTTCTCTTCATCAGAAACGCTTTCCTTACCATTGCCAGTCTACATTTTATATCCTCTCTACTTCGACCATCATCAGTTATTTTGCTCCCGAAATAGGAAAACTCCTATAAAGACATATAAAATTGCAAAATGTTAGTCCTTAAAACATGTAATAATTACAGGTTAATACTACCCACCATTCAAATTTTGGTTTAAGAAAATATAATTAAGAGTTATTATATTAGCGAATTTGAATAACAGCTGTAAAAATCGGATACCTTCTAAAAATAATCAGAATAGCACCAGAAAAATTCGGATAGCGGTATCAAACCAGAGAAAACATAAATAGCTCGTATACTACATAGAACTGTAGTCCGCCCCGATAGCTGAGTGGTGCCGGCACGGTAACTCAGCGTTATCGGTCAGAGGGTTAGCTGCCCTCTGTAATAAAAAAAAAAAAAAAAAAAAAAAAAAAGAAACCTGAGTTAATGAATGAACGACGAACTGAATCGGATATCTTGCGACGTCCACCACGAGTACATACAACTAACGAAAACGACCAAAATGAGATAAAAAAAAAAGTTGGTGATCGTGGCAGATTGCCATCCTACTGGCCCGGGTTAGATTCCCGGCTGGGTCAGGAATTTTCTCCGCTGAGGGGCTGTTTGCTGTGTTGTTTCCATCTTCATTTCATTCCCATCCGGTGCGCAGGTTGCTCAATGTGCCGCCGAATGTAATAAGAGCTACACCAAGGGGGCCAGACCTGGCCCGTAGTGGGCCTCCCGGCCAATGACGCCAGACGCTGATTTCCATTTTTCCATACAACTGTAGGCTCTCTCCGTGTTTTCTCTGCTGGATCTGAGCCCTGCTGTGGATTTAGACAGTTTGATTTTGTGGCGTTTAATGAAACGACTGACCCATTTACTTCGAGCAACTTCGTCTTCGAAAAGGTCTTCAAAGTTATTTCTCTCTGCTAACTGTAATGCCATTCTTCACAATTCATTGCGGGTTAGCACAAAGAAAGAAGCTTTCATAGCAAGACAATAACGATCCACTTAGTATTGAAGATCTGTACCCAAAATTGTCTACTTCATCTTCTTATTTTTGCTGCTTCCCCAGGTGTACAATTCATATTCGACAGTTTAACAAATGTTATTTCTGGAACATTAGACCGTTTACTGGCTTCATTCCAGCCAATCTGCCCTCTTTTACCAATCTTTCCCAGTACGTTATTGGTTGTTGTGATGTTTAAGGGGGACTAAACAGCTAAGGTCATCAGTCCCACGTTATTGGAGTCAGATATGTAATGGCAAGAGAATAAAAGACTTTAACCCCCCTCGCTGATACGAGCATACTTGTATACTCGAAAGATAGAGGGCGCAGACTGCTACGAGCGTACATGAACGCCCGACTGATAGAACGGCCAGACCAGGGGCATTCCTTTACACCCGGCAGGCAGCAGGACTTGACACCTGTGCATGGCATCGGGTAAACGTTCACAAAATAATGGCGACTTCCTCTTGTCAGCATTTCAACATTCCTACCATCGCCTTCGTTAACTGTTTTTTGCAATGTCGGAAAGCACTACAGCTTTCACCTGCTTCAGATTCCCCTCTGCTTAGGACTTGATCGAATAGATACAATTTCATTTTCTATCGAATGCAAGACAAATGACACAGACACATACAGTCTGAAGGAAATATTTCATCCTAAGGAACTGACGTATCAGATGTGGTATAGGAGGGGAGTAGTGTACCAAAATACTTGCAGTTTCGCATCATCACTCTCGGCCGCGCAAAACCGATAACGGACGTACTTCCAAGCAACTGCAATTTGATTTACTAATCTAGAAAGAATACATGGTGCGAACACATGTAACGTGAAAAAGAATGAATATCCTACACCACTAACGCATCAGATGTGTAACAAAATACCTACAGTCTCCGAGGAACTCTCGCGGCCGCGCGGTACAGGAAACGTCATGCACGGCCCAACAACGTATGATTTGGCTTTCTCACTACAAAATTCACATGACAGAAACACCTTAATAATGTGGAAACGCATGAATTATCATGCGCATTTCACATGACAGATGCTGCAGAAGGCGAGCAATGCAGCAAAATACGTGCATTTTCTCAGGAACACTCACTGCCGATGTGAAACAGATGGTCCGAGCTTTGGAACCCCTTGCTAGTAACTACTCATTTTCAAACTTTATATGTTGAACTGTATAATTCTGATATTAATAAGATTTTGATATGGCATTTACATTATTAGTGTAAATCTCAAGTTGCAGAATTTTCCAATCACGAATAGTGAAGTTCTTATAATTTTCCTAAATTTAACCTTTCCTCTGACCAGGATAAACGTATAACAGTAAGCTAGGATCAGTTTTGAATCTCCCTTACGTGTACATTACGAATTGTAACGACTGTGACTGCCCAGTGTGACAGTGATTTTACAACGAATATTGTTGGAGACTGGTTTTATGCACCCTGATACGTGCGAGTAGCCGGGAGTGGCCGCAGCTTGTAGCGGTCGTCCGGCTGTCAGACGCCCGCCCATTGAGGGCACAATACCTTCACCAACTCTAGTTGGTTGTGCAGACTGTACGCTGGGTCCTAGCAGCCGCGAATAGGTTAAACATGAAAATGTAAGGAGTCCTGTTGAGTAACAAAAGGGGGTCGACTTTGCGCAGTTACATCCTACTTTATGTTAACCAAATAAATTTTTAGCCAAACGTCTAAATGAAACAGTTTAATCGTGAACATTAACGTTAAACCTTACTAAACAAGAACACATATAGATTCAGATACTCAAATGCCAATATTTACGAGAAAAACGAAAAATGTAGCTCAGTGTAAAAATATTTTTCGTTGTCAAAACATATAGTGGCGAACTGATGAGTAACAAGTGAAACGGGTAACTTGTGTACCACACGGTAGTACATGCCTGAGCTACTACTTACACTTGGTCTCACTGCGGTTCGGGACAGTGGATAGTCAAGAGACCATGGAATCCTCTTTCGAGGGAAAGTCCATATTAGGATACTTTCCTCTATCATTCACGTATCAGTACAAACATAATATCACCGCCGATTTCATTGCAAAAGAGAAGCGATTCAGTAACGGAGGAAGTAAATTGAAAGATGCAGGACTGTGATACATTGTCGGCGTGACTTTTCAGTGTCCTCTACACCGTGCTGCGGCTCGTTGACAGCTGGTCGTCTTCATCTTCCATGTCCCATGGTTCTGAGGCTGCGCTCTCTGACGTTTAACTACTTCCTTTTTCTCCAGGGTGACGGCCAGTCCAGCCTCTCTTCAGGCAGACTGCTACCCTGCAGCCGAGCCGTATTATTGTGTCTTTTTATCTTCTAGCATTACCTGATGATTACCTAGATGATCACATACTGGTCTTCTTGCGAAAACCGCCAGGAATTTCTCTAAGTATTTATCTGCATATCTGTGTTGTCAACAAGGGTGCAACACAATAATATGTGTTCAAATGTGTGTGAAACTGCTAAGGTCATCAGTCCCTAAGCTTACACACTACTTAACCTAAATTATCCTTAGGAAAAACACACACACCCATTCCCAAGGGAGGACTCGGACCTAGACCGCTCGGCTAGTCCCACGCGGCCAACCCAATAATATACTCACTTGTTGGCCGTCGAATGGCGCTAGCTGCGCAGCATTTGTGCACCGCCGCCGTCAGTGTCAGCCAGTTTGCCGTGGCATACGGAGCTCCATCGCAGTCTTTAACAGTAGTAGCATGCCGCGACAGCGTGGACGTGAACCGTATGTGCAGTTGACGGACTTTGAGCGAGGGCGTATAGTGGGCATGCGGGAGGCCGGGTGGACGTACCGCCGAATTGCTCAACACGTGGGGCGTGATGTCTCCACAGTACATCGAAGTTGTCGCCAGTGGTCGGCGGAAGGTGCACGTGCCCGTCGACCTGGGACCGGACCGCGGCGACGCACGGATGCACGACAAGACCGTAGGATCCTACGCAGTGCCGTAGGGGAACGCACTGTCACTTCCCAGCAAATTAGGGACATTGTTGCTCCTGGGGTATCGGCGAGGACCATTCGCAACCGTCTCCATTAAGCTGGGCTACGGTCCCGCACACCGTTAGGCCGTCTTCCTCTCACGCCCCAACATCGTGCAGCCCGCCTCCAGTGGTGTCGCGACAGACGTGAATGGAGGGACAAATGGAGACGTTTCGTCTTCAGCGATGAGCGTCGCTTCTGCCTTGGTGCCAATGATGGTCGTATGCGTGTTTGGCGCTGTGCAGGTGAGCGCCACAGTCAGGACTGCATACGACCGAGGCACACAGGGCCAACACACGGCATCATGGTGTGGGGAGCGATCTCCTACACTGGCCGTACACCTCTGGTGATCGTCGAGGGGACACTGAATAGTGCACGGTACATCCAAACCTTCATCGAACCTACTGTTCTACCATTCCTAGACCGGCAAGGGAACTTTCTGTTCCAACAGGACAATGCACGTCCGCATGTATCGCGTGCCACCCAACGTGCTGTAGAAGGTGTAAGTCAACTACCCTGGCCAGCAATATCTCCGGATATGTCCCCCATTGAGCATGTTTGGGACTGGATGAAGCGTCGTCTCACGCGGTCTGCACGTCCAGCACGAACGCTGGTCCAACTGAGGCGCCAGGTGGAAATGGCATGGCAAGCCGTTCCACAGGACTACATCCAGCATCTCTACGATCGTCTCCATGGGAGAATATCAGCCTGCATTGCTGCGAAAGGTGCATATACACTGTACTAGTGCCGACATTGTGCATGCTCTGTTGCCCTTGTCTATGTGCCTGTGGTTCTGTCAGTGTGATCATGTGATGTATCTGACCCCAGGAATGTGTCAATAAAGTTTCCCCTTCCTGGGACAATGAATTCACGGTGTTCTTATTTCAATTTCCAGGAGAGTACTCATTTAAACTGTATCTACCAGTCTTCTGTTGTTTTCCGGCTCATCGTGTCCAAATAAGTGGAGCGCCTCTGTCGTGAACGTCTAGATGTGAAGTGCTTCTTTTTTAAAAAAAATTGTGTGCATATATGTGAGTATGTGTGTTTGTGTACCATACGTTCCCTCTACGCTTGGATACGGGCCACCAGTAATTCATCTCTTGTGCTAAGCACTCCATCTAACGTAAGAGTACCTACTGCATCCTATAACCTCAGTTATTTGTTGTCTGTATTCCAATCTCTGTCTCTTCTTACAGTTGTTTATCCTCTTCAGCACCCTCTGGTGCCGTGGAAATCATTGCCTAGTACTTTTAAACTACCTGCTATCCTCTCCCTTCATCTTGTCAGTGTTTTCCACGTGTTTATTTCTTCCCATATGTTCATTTCCTCGCTGAATCTGTGGCGATCCATCTCATTCCTTATCTTATAAGTCTACCTAATTTTCAGCCTTCTTCTTCATCACTGCATCTCAAACGCTACGATTCTCATCTGTTCCAGTTTTGCCATTGTCCGTGATTCACTGCCACACAATGTCGAGCTCCATTCGTACAATCTCAGACATATGTTTCTGAAGTTAAAGCCTATGTTTGAAACCAGTAGACTTCTCCTCGCCAGGAATTCTGTCGTTGGGTTTTCTGCTCTTCTATGCTTAGTCTGCCGTGAGATTAGTTTGCTTCCAAGGTAGCAGAATGCTTTCACTTTGTCTACCTCGTGAACACCAAATTTGATGTCACGTTTATCGATATTCTCATTTCTTCTAGATCTCAATATCTTTGTCTTTCTTCGGTTTATTTTCAATCCATTTTCTGTAATCAATTAGACTGTTCTGCCATCCAACAGATCCTGTATATCTTATCACTTTCAATTTGGATAGCAATTTCATCGTCGAATCTTATCATTGATGTCCTTGCATCATAAATTCTAATAGCACACTTCAACTTTTCCCTTATTTCCATCATTGCTTCTTCGATATAAAGATTGAACGCTAGGTCGAAACTCTGCATCTCTATCTTACATTCTGTTTAATCTGAACACTTCGGCCTTGGTCTTCTAGTCTTATTGCTTTCTTTTGGTTCTTGTACATGATGTACATTTGTGTCTTTCTCTTTATCTTACTCCCACTTTTATCAGAATGTAGAACAGCTTGGTCGAGTTCGCACTGTCGAAAGTCTTTTTCTAAGTCAACAATTCCGATAAGCATAACTTAAAGTCCCATCAGTCTTACTCCCTTTTTCAACTGCAGCGTCACAGTTGCCTCTCTGGTGCTCTCTTCTTTACTAATGCTAAACTGATAGTCATCTAATTTTCTTAAGTTTCTTTTTTATTTATATTAGTTTTATAATTCGCTTGGAGCTATTAAGCAGACTGTGCGATAGCTTTCGCGCTTATCCGTCCTTGCTATCTTCGGAATAGTGTGGACTATTCTTTTCCGCAAATCTAATGCACTTCTCCAGTCACACACATTCTATACACAAAACTGGGTAACAGGGATAGGCGCTGTACTTTACTAGTATATATTCAATATCTGGTTTCAAATTGGTTAAGTTTAATTTTAAATCTTCCCATTGAGTGATAAATAAATGTAAATGTCGTGTGACTAGGGCCTACCGTCGGGTAGACCGTTCGCCGGGTGCAAGTCTTCCGATTTGACGCCACTTTGACGACTTGTACGTCGAATTCAGTGATTTCCAATCTATTACTTGTTTTAATAAGAAGATTGGCAACCACTCTGAAACCCCTATCCACAAGGTGTGAAGATGATAAAACTATCAAAAGCCTTCTAGCGATGGTCCGTGATAAGGGATAAGTAACAGACAGAATTGCTGATATCCCTTTATAAAAAGTACCTTATGCATTTCCTTAGACCCTATTCCGATTAGTTCATTTTGTACTAACACACTGTGTGGATTGATAATCCACTGTGGTATTTCCGTAATCAACACATTCTCAAACCTGTGTTACGGTCTTTTAAAATTAGGATGTTGGTAGAAAAATTATCATCCTGGGAATTTGCCTTTAAGGAACGGTAGAATGGAAAATTTGGGCTACCCAACATTTTGTTCCACTTGTTTCATTCTGACAACAAAGAGTGAAATGACAGACTTTTATTTTTATCAATTTAGCGAGATATTGTAATGTGCCTCCAAAACATTATTTCCTCGTGAAGTCGAAGCGAACATAAGATCCCACCATGGGTCTCTTTTGAAGTTTTTTTGTAAGTATTTGGAAGTATTTCAAATCTTCACCTATTTTATCAATGTGACATATTCTATGATAGTCGCTCATAGCATGACTCCTCATCACTTGGTTGCATAAAAGGCACACAGCCAATCGTCTTTTCGACGGTTCGTAGCCCGTCACGTGCAACGCCAGGCAAGGGGCAATGCCTTACGGGTTGAAGGTACAAAATTAATTTACAATGTCGCCGGAAAGTGCAAGCATTTAATGTAACAGCAACAATTTTTTTTCTCGCTGAAATGGATCCCATACAGGATGAAGTCGACCCTGAGGGTCGATATAGGCTCCTTTGGAAATCACTGCTATAGTCCAAACTTACAGTTAAAATCTTCTAGGCTCTTTTCATTCGCAGGCACATTTACATATTGGTATTAAATGAAGAACGACATTTATAACTAAAATTCGTAGCATATAATACCACCATGTGGTTTTCTTTGGGTTAATTTTTCAACCACGCTTACCATGGTCTTGAGGCAGGCTCTGCAGCATGTACATAGAATCGTCACTGTCTTCAGTATTTGTTACCAAGTCATCAGTGAATAAGAGACAGATGGGCCTATAGACCATCAGAAATTTACATTCATTCAACTGCACATTTACCTATAAATGACTTTAATGTTCCTTTGAGATATATTATGAATTACAGAAAAACCTATCGTTCACGGAGCTAATTTATATTTTCTCTGCTAAGATTAAAACTAAACTGGTACACGATTCAAAAAGTATGTTACATGGCCTCTTTGTCCTCTGGAACTATAAATCGATTAATCCTTGACTTCGATGACCGGGAATGTAGTATGGATCACAAGAGAAAGGGTTTGTTTAATTCCATCTTCCGATTGACACCATGTGGTCGATTTGAGGCCATATGGTCGATTTGAGGCCATGTGGTCGATTTGAGGCCATGTGGTCGATTTGAGGCCGTGGTCGATTTGAGGCCATGTGGATGAAAACGAGACTGACTACATAACGAGCGTGAGGCGGACATGGTGATGCAAGCAGATGTGTGTGCAAATGTGCCTTCTGTGGTTACAGGAAGGAGCAACACGACGTTCACGGCTGGGTCATTTGTTGATGGTACTCGACGTTAGATCAGCGTATCTTTTATTTGTGTGTCTCTTTCATTGAGCAGGCCGGGAGAAAGGAACGCCGAGGTAGAGTGCGAGTTTTCACTGCAGAAGAGCTGTTTAGGTACAATTCGTTAAGGAAAATCTGCTGCATATGGCGAACGCAGTGTGTCACGAGCTTGTGTATCAGCTTGGAAATAAGCGATTTCGATATGGTCGGATGTGACTGAGACACAGCAGTCGACCAGGACAGACTCACTATGACATTACCATCTTCACTCACTGAGGGATGAAGGGTATCAGACTGATGCCATATTCCTTGTCTTCCGGAAAGCGTTTGACTCGGTGCCCCACTGCAGACTGCTAACTAAGGTACCACCATATGGGATTGGTACCCAAGTATGTGAGTGGCTCGAAGACTTCTTAAGTAATAGAACCCAGTACGTTGTCCTCGATGGTGAGTGTTTATCGGAGGTGAGGGTATCATCTGTAGTGCCCCGGGGAAGTGTGGTAGGTCCGTTGTTGTTTACTATCTACATAAATGATCTTTTGGATAGGGTGGATAGCAATGTGCGGCTGTTTGCTGATGATGTTGTGGTGTACGCGAAGGTGTCGTCGTTGAGTGACTGTGGGAGGATACAAGATGACTTGGACAGGATTTGTGATTGGTGTAAATAATGGCAGCTAACTCTAATTATAGATAAACGTAAATTAAAGCAGATGAATAGGAAAAAGAATCCTGTAATGTTTGAATAATCCATTAGTAGTGTAGCGCTTGACACAGTTACGTCGATTAAAGATTTGGGCGTAGCATTGCAGAGCGATATGACGTGGGACAAGCATGTAATGGCAGTTGTGGGGAAAGCGGATAGTCGTCTTCGGTTCATTGGTAGAATTTTGGGAAGATGTGGTTCATATGTAAAGGAGACCGCTTATAAAACACTAATACGCCCTATTCTTGAGTACTGCTCGAATGTTTGGGATCCCTATCAAGTCGGATTGAGGGAGGACATAAAAACAATTCGGAGACGGGCTACTAGATTTGTTACTGGTAGGTTTGATCATCACGCGAGTGTTATGGAAATGCTTCCTAAGTCGTACATGCCAGCACCGTGAAAGTCGTGATGACCTCTTTTTGTTTGAGTACAAGGGCCAGCTGCTCAATGACTTTCCGGGACACTGTGCCACAATTAACACAAAGCGGTATATGGACACTTTGAAGCTCGCCGTCAAGCCAAACGCCCAGGGATGTTAATGGACGGATCCACGTCTACATGGCTATTCTGCAAATTACATTGAAGTGCCCGGCAGAGAATTTTACCACGATTAATCATATTGTTGCTGGACAATGTCAGCCCACACGAAGCCGAGGTTGTTTTGACTACACTGCAGAAGTTTCGCTGGGAACCCTTACACATCCTTGATACTCCCCTGATCTCAGCACACGCGATTTACAAATCTTCGGAGCCATGAAGAGACATTCGCGGTCAACGGTCTGCTTTGGACACAGAGACGGACGCCTTGTAACATTTGTGTTTATGTAGGAACCACAAATATTTTTCCATGAAGGCTTTGATCGCCTTGGCCCACAGTGGGATAAATGTGTTAACTATTATGCTGATTACTTTTAAAATAATAAAGAGTTTACTTTCTTTTTTGCATGCGTCTCTTTTTCATTTGACTGTACGATTTATGTGCCTAGCTAAAGTAGATGAAACTCTCTTTCTCTGTGGGGAGTAAAAATGTTGCTTGTATGTGTACGGGGCAATCAAATACGAGGGTTGTCCAGAAAGTAAGTTCCCATCGGTCACTAAATGGAAACAGAAACATTTTATTTGCAAGAGTAAGCTACACTTAGCAGATACTTCTCTACATAGTCGCCGCTCCGAGTTAGACATTTGTCGGAGCGTTATACCAAATTTCCAATACCATCGTCATAGAAGGCAGCCGCCTGTGATTTCCAATAATTCTCTACGCTGGCCTATAGCCGGTAGCCTGTGCCCAAGTGTTGTCTTCGTATCCAGCGTTTCATGAGAAAAGAGATGAAACTCAGGACGAGCCAATTAGGGCTTTGATGTGGGTGCTCTAACACCTCCCATCGAAAACGCTGCAGGAGCGTCTTCACTACTCCTGCTGAGAATGTCTATGAAGAAGGAAGTGTATGGCAGTTGTGTTAGATGGGCTGCATTCATTAAGGCGGAGCCTCTCAGCGGACCATCCTACCAGGAGGGAGACATTGTTGTTCTAGGCACTTTTACTCGATCACAGTGCGCTTACAACTGAAAAGAGCGTCTTGATGTGATAGAAAGTCATACTAGGGACGCTACCCAACACATCTGTGCAAAGTTCCATCGGGTTTTCACTGTGGTGTCCAATTCGCAAACGATTGGAACTTACTTTCTGGACAACCCTCGTAGTTTACGTTCGAGGGCTGCACTGCACAGTCCACAATCGGTATGCCAATAAGGCATAATCGCCGTGAGCATTGAGACAATCATCCCACCTATGCACCAAGTTGAAGATTCTCCTTCGGTAAAACAGTGATTAGGTTTGTACAGCGAGTCTCTCACTTCAGTATCCCAGTCGAGACTGACCTCTCATATCGACTGGCGTTTTTGTCGAATCGCGCCAGTATGGAGCTTGGTGTACCTTTTCAAAAAGGTGATTTTCGATCTACATGCTGCTCCATATATATTCCTCATTCTCTGAGGGATATCTAGCGATGTTCGTCTATCGGTAACCACACGGTGGTCCTGTTTGGATGGATGTTCTGCCCTTCGTCAAAGGGTAACCGCATGGTGGTCCTATTTGGATGGATGTTCTACCCTCCGTCAAAGTCAAATTGCCGGAATGATTCTCTCGTGTTCGCTGTAAATGATTTGGGGATGTGAGTACGGCAATTTGAAATTTCGATTTTATGAGTGTTGGTTTCGGTTCATATGACCCCAGCATCTCACACGACCGTTAGAGCCTCCGTCTTAGAAATGGTGCGGAGGAGTGTGTATTTCTTTCATCATTAGGCTGTTAAAAATAGCCAGTAGCCTCTTTCGGTACCTAAAAATACCTCTTACTAGAAACAGGTATCTGATGCCAAGTAATTAGTTCCAAGTTGAATATTCTGAATCCTTCTCATGAGATTTAATTATGCGGCTACTCCAAGTGAATCACTGTTAGAGTATACCGGTGGGTACTTTCTGTGCTGTATATATGGAAGTACTAGTTACGCTTGTGAGTATAATATGGACAGACTAAGTATTGGTCTTCATGCAAGTTAAGATTAGTTTTCTTACCCTCACCTGATAATGAATGCAGCTGGGTATCATGCTGTGATCTCTGCTCCAGCTACCTCTGCTTCCAGTCTTCGGTAGCCAGTATGGCGACTGTTCGTTTTAAACAAAATTAACAGTTAAATTATGGAAGGCTGCTAAATAAGCGACGAATATGAAATAATCAGTGCAGTTCCTGACTGGATGTCCAGTCAGGCTTAGCATTAAGCTCACACAAATTGCATTTTTATACTTTTAGTAGAATAAAAATTTGTTCTTTATTGATTATGAATCACAAAGAATTAAATACCTGCCAGGCTAGCCGAGAGCGCTAATGCGCTGCTTCCCGGAATAGGGTAGGCGCGCCGGCACTGGATCGAATCCGCCCGGCGGATGAACGATGAGGGCCGGGGTGCCGACCAGCCTGGATGTGGTTTTACACATCCCACTAAGTGAATACTGGGTTAGTCCCCACGTCTCGCATCATTTACACGACGTGCAGACATTTGAAACACATTCACAGTAATTCATGATTTACATCGATTCAGGCCACTGGGGTACACTAATTCCGTTCCAGGGGGTATGGGATGGCGGCAAGAAGGGCATCCGTCCACCCCTAAAAAATTAACCATTCCTAAGGGCAAATGCAGTAGCAAAGAACAATAGTCACAAGGAATTCGATGTGGAGTACCTTCACAATTTAACTCCTTGATTACTTTCTTCTTTTTAAAATCCTTAAAATATTATTCTTTGTTTTTGAGGGGTAGCGCTTCAGACACACAAAGTTCTTTAGCAATTCATTTTAAACTCTAAAATTTTAGACTAACTTTACACACCCCCAACACAAAGATTATTAATTTTTATCGTCTTTTGTAGTGCCTTTTTCTATCTCTTTCGCAAAAAAATTTGCCAATATTCTCTGGAAACGCCTTGAATCAAACACCTTTCTTATCGATTTCCCTGTTCTTTTGTTTTATATTGATATAAATTTCCCTGAGTACAGTTCTTACATTATGTAACATATACGCGTAGCAAATATTTACACGTTAAAAAGATTCATGGCAACAAACACAATATTAATGAAGAGAAAATAAGTAAATAAACACAAACAGGCCGAAAGAAAAAAATCTATTTCAGTCATATTAGAAACTTCAGCTCAGTTAGACGAATTAATCTAAACGTTTCCATTTCAGATACATTTGTACTAACTTCGACAATACTTGGTGATGAAGTCAGTGGCGGCTCATAACAGTACATCCTCAGTTATCTCGCAGAAGGCATTTGCTTACTGTAATCTTTTTGCCTCTATTACAGTTTACTTTCGCCCATGTCACTTTCTCTACCAGTTGAAACCACGGGGGGAAAAATAAGTAAGTATTCTTTTTAGACACTCACTCCATGCTCCACTCATGTTGCTAATTGTCTGAGTATTAGTGCACAAATACTTTGGGGATTAGGAAGAGAAATGTCGACTGCTTTAAAACTGATCTCAACGGGGAAACCGATATGGTAATTAGTGAACCACACTTAAAGCTGATTTTTTCTTTTTCCATTTTCGGTTAGCCAAACTGCAGTCATTTAAATAAACATTTATTTTATTCTCCAATACGGTCTTAACTTTTTATCATGTGCTCAGATTCATTGTGCTTCTTACTGCTTTCGGGGCAAAGTGCTTGTTGGTGAACTGTAGTTATAGTCAATCTCGAAGACCAACGGCAAATTTTACTTCAATTTCTTTCTTCTTACAAGATATTGGACGACAATACACTGACGGAAAAAATCGCTATACAAAAAGATTATTAATGTACAGTAATTAAACTTTGGGAACACATTTGTCCAGGTGAATTATTTATGTAATTAACATTTCAAAATCACCGGTTAATGTAAAAGTGAAAAAAGCCATTGCAAATGTGAAATTCTGGTGCACTGGTACATTAATAACCAATATAATGGCCAGAGTGTTGAATGAAAGCATGCAACTATGTTGTACATGTGCCAGATGTCACTTTGTGAGGTGGGCATTCACGCCTGTTGAACTTGGTTGGTCAATAAAAGGACGGTTAATACTTTTTCTGGCTGACGCTGCAGCTGTCATGCAGTGACAACCAACATTTGCTCGATTGGTGCCAGATATGGTGATCGAGTAGGCCAAGACAACATCTCGACACTCTGTAGAGCATGTTGAATTATAACAGCGGCATGTGTGCGAGTGCTAGTTTGCCTAGCCATCAGAAGAGTTGGTTTTAGACCCTCAACTGACCTCCTCGTAACCCACACACACGAGGCAGAAACTGCTTTTGTCAGAAATCATAACAGACCTCCACCATGACCTCCAATGAGCTCTCGCTTGACATAACTCAAGTCGCAAGGGGCGGTTGTTTCGGGTCACTGGAATGCGCGCTACAGGAACTCTCCTTGAACTAACCGATTTGTAAGAGTTCGTTTTGTCATCGGCGTACCAACTACTACTCCAATTTCTGCTGCAAATGTAGTGTAATGCGACAGAGTTACATGACGAACACGACTGTCTTCCCTCTTTGTATTCCTATTTGCCCGTTCGGGATCCAGTCTTTTTGCAACCGTATATGCTCTTGACCACAGCTGCCAGCAGTCATGTACAGTGGCTACGTTGCGACCAAGGTTTGCTGCAGAATCGCAAGTGAAACACCCTGATTCTCGTAGCCCTATTCAGCGACCTCGTTCAAACTCAGTAAGGTGTTGACAATGGCGTATTTGTCGCCTTAAACGAAGTTTTGACTAACACCAATTCAACACGTCCAATCGCAAAGATAACGAACGATCATGACCATTACAGCACGTTCCAAGAAACCTTGATTTGTATCCTCACAGTGGCGCTACTAGCGCGACTGGTGTGAAACTGAATAGACATCTCTAAGATGCAGAAACACACTTACCAACATTCGGTTATGTTCCACAACTTATTCTTGGTGTTGCTTTCTTTCGTTAGTGTGGTCTATGTGTGACCGACAAATACGCTGATCTACCTACAACTAAAGATCATTCTAATCAGTGTAGGTCACATGGAACGTTGGAAAATATAGTAAAAAGGCTCAGCTCGCAGTTACGCATGCGAAATAGGCATTCCAGCTGCAAACTCTCATGTTTTGATAATATCCAGTCATATTCACAGTTGAAAATAATATATAGTTTTAAACGTATGGCTCTCCTCGAGTTCAAACTGGGAGGGGGGAGGGGGGGCGGCTTCAATACGTCATCATTGACGCGCTACTACGCTCAGAATACAGTACCTGATTAAAAGAATCCGAACACCACTAAGTAATGCGAAGCTGATCACTAGATGTCACAAGAGACAAAGCCATCAATAGAGAAGTAGGCGGCAGGAAGGGGGAGGTATTGTGGTATCAGTAAAGATTCAAGTCATTATATTTTCTAACGTTCTTCTAATTTATTACATAACTGTCATATAATAATGAAAGCATACACGATTACTCCCCTATACTTGTGCCGCTACAAATGACCGAAGGCTTCAGGAGTAGAATTTTGGTGTATGAATATTGCTAGTCATGTTCTCCATTACTATTGGAGGATTATCCTATTTCCATGTCTGTAGCAGACAACAGTAGCCTTTTCGTTTTTTTGCACACTGACATTTGTTTTTGCCTTATTTATTTATATTCAATTTCGTTCTCGACGAAACTTGGGTGATAGTACTTTAGAATGGGGCTGTGACCGAAATACTATTCGCTAATAAAGCAAGCAAGATTCCGCGTTCTGATTCTGATAGGACAGTCTGTACCGGCCGACCGCCGTGTCATCCTCTGCCAATGACGTCACTGGTAGCGATATCGAGGGCCAGAAGGTGAGAACATACCGCTCCCGGACGTTGTCAGCTTTCTTAACGCTGGAACCACTACTTGTCACTCAAGTAGCTGTTCATTTAGCATCACGAGGCTGAATGCACCCATTCCAGTCCTCCTACCATAGGTACATGCCTGGTAGTACCGGGAATCGAAACCGGTACTCCACAAAGCGGTCAGACAAGCATGGTGAATAAAATAAAATGAAAATCGATAAAATAAAATCAGAAATAGCTGGAGATCTTTTATTTCTAAAACGAGCTCCTCTTAGAGGACTTGAAGGTCCAAGAGATGTTGTCGGGACGCCTTGTTACTGTCTGTCCTGGCGGTGTCTCGCTGATGCGATGTACGGGGACATGTGGTCAGCCACCGATCGCCTGGCTGTTTGCTGACTTTTCTGACCGAGGAGCAGCTACTTCTTATTCATGTAGGTCATCAGCTACCATCATGAGGCTGAGTCCACTCCATAGCGGTCCTACTACCATGGAAAGATCGTTGGCAATCGAACTCGTGTCCTCAATAAGGCACCCATTCATGCTGACCAGTATGCTGCGGTGGCTGACTTTATTTCCAAAAGCAATGAATCATAGCGTTAGGGTTTTTTGAAAACTTTCTCCTGAGATGTAGCCTCTTTTTACAAGTCCGCTCCTCAGTTGGCAAAAACAGAACTCCTAGACGATCGTTTTGTTGTGCTTCTGTCTGTGTGCTCGAGTCTTGAAAATAATTTTCCTCGGGAATCGATAGAGGTATCAAATGGAAATGTATGTTAAAATAATTGTTGGAGACCTCAATGCACAGATTGGAAAAGAAGATCACTACCGCCCAGAGCCACCATAGATACACGAATCATAATGGACACAAATGTGTGTGTGTGTGAATTCCTAACGGACCAAAGTGCTGAGGTCATTGGCCCCTAGACTTACACACTACTGAAATTAACTTATGCTAAGAACAACACACACGACCATGCCAGAGGGAGGACTCGAATCTCCGGCGGGAGGGGTTAATAGACACAAAACTGTTCAGTTTACACTAGCACATTACATGGCTATAGGTAGCACTATGTCCCCACACAAAAGGATCAATAAAGCAATGAGTTGCAGCCCTGATCAGCGTACCTTCAACCGAAAGGATCACGTATTGACGGTAGGTTTTTCTCAAATTTACTAGACGTATGTACCTACATAGGAGTTAATGGGGGTGCAGACAACCACCCTTTATTTGCAAAATTAAGGGATCGAATATCTAATGCAGCAAAAGTGAAAGGAACATCTAAATGAAAGTGTATGGTACCAAAGCTAAAAAGAAAGAGCTTCGTAAAACGTACTCTGAGAAGGTTACTGAAAATATTGCACTACATGCGCCTAGTGTAACTGATACTCTGGCTCAAGAATGGAATGGTTAGAGAACCGCAGTCGTTAAGGCAGCAGAAGAAGTGTTTGAGAAAGAAGGTAAACAGCCAAGGAATTCCTGGTTTCATGAAGGTTGTATAAGAAAAAGTTATGAGAAAATCCTGGCTTATTGGAAAATGCTTGAGAAGTCGTATACATGTTTAAAGGTAAGAAACTGTCAAGATAAAGGGAGAGAAGCGAAGAAACTGCATTGGAAGAAAAAAAGGGAACGGTAAACAAACCAGGCTGAAAAATTGGAGACAATGGAAACCAAAGATGTCAGAAAATTCTGTCACAAAACTAATAGTGATAGAAGAACAGTGCAGCAGCGTATTCACATGTGTAAAAGTAAAACTGAGGAATTTTAAACTCTTGACCAACTGAAATTGGAACGTTGGGTAGAGTATTTTAGTGAACTGTTGGATGTTCCTGACTCCTCTATTGAAGATATTTAATCTACCTCACCACCCCTCTCTTAGGGAAAAGCAGAGAAAGCAATTAGCTGACTGCAGAACAATAAACCACCAGAAACTGATAATAAAATATTAGCATAACAGATTGAAGAGTGGAGTTAAATCGAAGGGTATACAAGGTTTTGTGCCTCATCTGGAAAAGTAATGTGTTGCCAGAAGTATGGAATGCAGAGATAGTGTGTTTGTTATTTATATTTATCTAAGGTGACTACACTCCTGTACACTTCTAAGTATTGCTTATAAAATATTGTCGAATATCTTATTTAGAAGACACTCATCCATAACAGGAAACATTATTGGATATTAGCAATTACTTACTCTGCAGCAACAGGTAGAACAAGTGAACGAATTTACTGTTGTTGTGCACCATATTTTCCTTGATTTAAAATCTGCATATGGTACAACAAACTGGGCTAAACTTTATGAGGCAATGCCGGAATTTCCGATGCCTGCGAAGTCACTGAGTTTGACGGAGGTCACCCTAAGGCACCCCAGTGTACTGTACGAGCGCAGTCCAGGCCATCACCCCCAGTTTCCCATACGAACTAGTCTAAGACAAGGGGTTGGTCTTTCCTGCCTTCTCTTACATTAGGCACTCGAAAAAGTGGCGTGTGAATCAATTATCCAGACAAGATGTAATACCTACTGCAAATCAGTAGAAGTGATTGAGTATGGAGATGATTTGAACATAATGAGTACATCATTTAGAGATCTACAAAGCGAATTCTCCGCTCTAAAACTGAGACCAGAGACGATGCACTTGTAAATAAGTGAAGGAAAGGCCAAGTATGTGTATAACGGTACAAATCATGCTTACAATGCACAATAACCCTTCATGAAATGGTTTTTGGGGACGTGGAATGTTTCACTTATCTGGTCGCAAAGACAGAAGAAAATGACAGCAATTCGACTGAAATTATGAACTCGACGTGGTCAAGTTCATAAAGATGTATAGATTGAGATGACATGTAGTACGGATAGATGAGACAGATCCTGCAAGGAAAGCCAACTGCAGTGAACGTGGAGGAAGATGAGTAAGAGGACGACCGAGGTTGAAATGGAGTGACGAGGTTCGGAAGACGCTGCGCGAGTTGGTTGCCTTAACTGGGGGGTCTACAGCGAAATCCAGAGAGGAATTGCAGAAAATTATCGATGACGTCAGTCGCATCCTGGGATGTAGTGCCAACAGAATAAGATGGAAGAAGAAGTTCGTCAGTAGGTAGAAACGAAACACTTAGAGGATCACTTCGTTGTCCATCTGTCTGTCTCTCTGCCTGACTGAGTCTTCTGGGACTTGTAGTGGGGAGTGTACTTTGTGCTGGAATCAATGTCCCGAAACGTACCGTTTCCGTGCTACAACCGTTTGGAAACATGTTGATAATGCGACCACTTTTGCAAGTAATTGATCAGGCATAACCTAGTACATTACTTGTTTAAAAGTTGCTCTCATTAATAGCCAAACAAATAGTGCGTGTACTCATTGAGAGATTCTTTTCAACGCGATGCAGGAACCTCCTGCAATGCGGGTGTGCGTCTTCTCCTTGGAGCACTGAGTGACAACTTTTTAACGGTGAAGGTACTCTTTGCCGAAGCCGTTGAGTAGTTCTAGCGAAAAGATAATGCGATAGCGTCGAGAACGATCTTATTAAAGGCTCTTCCATTCCCGTGGGCTTCGCCATGCAAAAAGATCATGTTGGTGCATTTTGGAAAAGCGTACGTAACCATGTTGCACAATATGTTAATGAGGTTCGAACCAGATCTGAGAGGTAGTATTGACGTCAAATGACATCAGCCGATCCGACGTAACGATCCTCCACCATTACTACCCACTTAAGTAACTAACTAGCCAACATGTTTTCAAACGGCTGTTTGCGGAACATGGGTTCCTGTTCAGAGTATTAATTACTCACTGCCCTCTACACATCCTAGAAGATTTTTAACGGGTCTTTGCAAACACATTGTATACATCATTAAGTTTTTAAGGAACTCTGAGTTGGCGAATTCCCCTCGCTGCTGGCCAATTTCTGTCCTTTGGATTTTATGATACGCCGTGGATACCGGGTGCTTGCGTAAGAGCTTGCAAAAATTTATCAGGACATGGAGGACGCTCCGCTGAACAATCTGAGATAGGTAACCTGGGATCGGTGAGGCCAGCGTGAGGAGATAATAGTGTGCGAGTGGTCCTTTTGTTACCAGGTCACTTGGTTCTTCTTTCCAGTGAACCAGTCCCCCACATTCGACGATCGAGAGAAATAAACACTCGTCGTGATGGATGATGCTTGTTAAGAAAACATTCCCTGTACAGCCTTTCAGCAGCGAGAGCATTACAACATACTTCACCATACGCAAGTGCCTGTCAGTGACTTCTGTGAAACTGTACCGGTACTGTTCCATCGTACTGTACTGTACATCTCTGAACAGCACTGAATAATCAATAGGTCTGTCGTTGACTGACAGCACGTTCTCTCATAGGACAACCCATTCTGTCCGCAGCTCGTGGTCGTGAGGTAACGTTTTCGCTTTCCACGCCCGGGTTCCCGGGTTCGAGGGTTCGATTCCCGGCGGGGGTCAGGGTTTTCCCCTGCCTCGTGATGAGTGGGTGTTGTGTGATGTCCTTAAGTTAGTTTGGTTTAAGTAGTTTTAAGTTCAAGTGTGCTGATGACCATAGATGTTAAGTCCCATAGTGCTCAGAGCCATTTGAACCATTTTTTGGGACAACGCAAATACGATACAGTAGAGACATCCAATGGAAAAGTAAAAGTAAATAAAACCTGCATTATGACTTCCGAGTTATCAGGCTCATCGTCCTCGTTTCCTTGCAGGAAATAAACAGCACAGTGCGGGTAAACATTTACGCATGTTAGTTGTAAATAAGCTGAAAGACAGCGATGCTAGACAAAGTGGTGGGTAAGTTTACTTCCGTATCTCCCTAAGCTTTCTCCGATGACAAGTTCTCTACTTCAAATTGTTCAGTGGAGCATTCTTTATGTTGTGTTACATTTTTGCACGATGTTACGGAAACACACTGTATGTTGTATGTTAACCGGGGACCTAGAAACGACAGAGAGGCTCCGTCCCCGCCGCAGCCTCCGTGGTTCACAACCCGTCGACGACTACCGCAGGCCATTTGATCCCTCCGCCGCCCAACACCGAACCCAGGGTTATTGTGCAGTTCGGCCCCCGGTGGACTCCCTAGGGAACGTCTCACACCAGTCGAGTGTAACCCCTATTTTTGCGTGGTAGATAATGGTCCTGTATGCGTACGCGGAGAACTTGTTAGTGCAGCAATCGCCGACAAAGTGTAACTGAGGTGGATTAACGGGAACCAGGCCGCATTCGCCGTGCCAGATGGAAAACCGCCTGAAAACCATCCACAGACCGGCCGGTTCACCGGACCTCGACACAAATCCGCCGGGCGGATTCGTGCCGGGGACCAGGCGCCCCTTCCCGCCCGGAAAACACACTGTATAGTAATTGTTTGTTCCTCGCGGTGTTCAACAGGTCCACAGGGATCGCGACCTGTGGCTGAACGTGGACCGAATGAAGCTGGAGAACGGGGCGTGCGACGAGAACCGGCTGGAGGCGTTCGTGTCGGGCCGCGCGGCGCCCTTCCTGTCCATCTGCAGGGAGAACGTGGCGGCGGCGTCGCGCGAGCTGCCCATCCTGACGGCCGCCGACCTGGCGGCGTCGCTGCCGCAGCGCGCGCCGCCGGACGCCGTGCCGTCGGTGCGGCTGGTGTTCCGCGCCAGCGTCTGGCCCGCCATGCCCACCTTCAAGATCGCGTGGACCGAGCTGTACCGCCTGCCGCGCAACCCGGACGGCACGCTCGCCACCTCGCGACTCACCGAGGCGGCCGCCGGCTCCGAGCCGTGCGAGTTCGTCTGCCCGGGCCAGTCCGGCCTGTGCATCCCCATGCGGCTCGTCTGCAACGGCGTCGTCAACTGCCCGTCGCAGGCCGGCAACGCCAGCGGCATCGGCGCCGGCGCGGCGGCCGGGTCGGCGGCGTCGCCTCCAGAGGCGGGTGTCGCGCCGGCGGCGGCCGACGACGAGAGCGGCGAGATGTGCGCGCGCCAGGAGGCGGCGCCAGTCAACTGGCTGGCCGTGGGGCTGGGGGCGGCGGGAGGCGGCGTTATGGCGGCCGCGTGCCTCGCCGTGCTGTGCCGCGCCTGCTGCCGCAAGCGGCACGCCGACGACGACGGCGATGGCGACGGCGACGACGCGCACGTGCCCTACTGACAGTGAGACCAGCTGCTGGGGCGGCGCGCGCGCCTCGCGCTGCACGGCGACCTCGAATACTTCGTGTAGGCCGGCCGCCACCGCCCCGCGGCGTGGAAACACTGTGAATCGGACATTATGCGTCGACACGCCTCTACGGCGCTGTGCACACGAGAAAAGCCACCAGTCCGATGTACTTCCCACACGAATATATCACTGTTATCGTACTACAAACATGTCGACAACAGTAATCTAGTAACAGTCACCAGACGCTACTTATTGGTTTCAGTCTCGAGTGTATCATCTCCCAATACCGTCGCAACTGACTTTACGTCGACTTTACACTTGAAGTGCCCTCAGTCACAGTACACTGTTCTAACTTGTTACGTATCTCTACTGTTCTAAGGCTGTTCTAGGTTAAAGTCACTCGTTGATGGAAATGGAGAGCATTTCAGAACGCGATATTTCCTCCGACAAAGAGGTCATTGCTGACCTGAAAGTAGCGATTGAAAGTTGTGATTTGTTTTGTGAGAGACAGCTGCCAACCAATGCATCAATCACCGTTCCTTTGTAGGCCTCCCGGAATTACTCTATGCTTTATCTGTTCGTGGTACTCATTCTGCACAACATAAATATGTTGGAGAAACGTGGAATTCACTGTAGGATTAATGCCTTCTCTAGACAAACATGTATGCATCACACTTTTCAGTCATATGGATACGACTCCAATACTAAAAGCAAATCACCTTTATCCCACCTTCCAATTTTTTTTTTTTTGCGACGCTTTAATATAACACGTCTTGCTCGTAAATGGCAGGATTGTTTATTCTGATTCTAATATTTGCTTCGATATGAGCTCTCAGGATTAGAAATTTTGGCAACCAATGGACTGTCAAAAATGGTGTGATCCTCAATCGTCCCTGCCAGTTGACCGTTCTTTCCATGAGTTTGGTTCCTACTTCTTGATAAGCAGCACACGAGTTACTGGTTTCACATACATTTGCGTAGCTGGAATATCGGAGTGTCTCCCCTAGTCAAAAATCTATTATAGCTACAGTGAGGTTCATGTTCTTGAACATTAGTTTTAAGGGAAAGTACGCAATATAAAGAATCAGGCAACGCTCAAAGGATTCTCTGTCATCTGCATTTGTCGTATTCCATTCAGTTTCAGCAAGTTTTTCAGAGACGATTGGGAATAGATTACATATTCAAAATCATATCGTATGTCGGTTTACTCTGAAAGCATTGTCTATAGATGCAGTACAAAATTTTCAGACTATCCATTTCAGACTGTTACTATACACTCTTGACGCTATCAATTGGTGATACTGAACTGCATCATCCCTAGACTGCAGAACGAACCCTTCTGCTGTGTAATGAAGTACTGATTCAGAACTGACGTTCAAGTTTGTAAAAATAAACAACTGCTGCAATTAAACGTTGTTTCATGGGCCGGTCGGGGTGGCCGAGCGGTTCTAGGCGCTACAGTGTGGAACCGCGCGACCGCTACGGTCGCAAGTTCGAATCCTGCCTCGGGCATGGATATGTGTGATGTCCTTAGATTAGTTAGGTTTAAGTAGTTCTAAGTCGTAGGGGACTGATGACCTCAGAAGTTAAGTCCCATAGTGCTCAGAGCCACTTGAACCATTTTTGTTTCATGAACGTCGACATATCTAACGCGTCATGAAATAACTAAGCCGTCACAACCGTTTTGATGAATTATAGCAGCCAAAGAAAAAGTAGTTGTAGTTTTGTTTTTGCCTAATGAGGTATGCTAGAAACTGTTGTGTTTTCGAGATTAGTGGGACGTAATGATGTACCAGGCATGGTATCTACTTACAGTGAAAACTTTTCCAGAAAGAGTCGGATAATGCAGAACTAATTCAAGCCATGACAGAAAACAAAACAAGGTCTCACCTCTATTACTACGTAAATTCTCATCACGCATACTGAGGTAGACAAAGATCTTTTGCTTTGCACGAAGCAAACATAGCTGTTCGCCTAGAAGTGTGAAAGAAAGTATTGAAAAGTTTCATATTACAGCACACTTATTTTGCAGAGCTATCCGTTACATATATAAAACATCTGTTGGATGGAAAACAAAGTTATTCTATATCTCGTTGAATTAATCATATAGAGTATTTTTCGCTCGTTAAGGTGAACTCGGAGTGTATAGGAAATGCGAGTTCTTAGACGGAAACTGAAATTACCGTAGTCCTCTACGTTAAGGAGACAGACAATGTTATGGTAAGAAATACGTAAAGATGTCACAGATTAGCTAGTAGCTTTTCTTGATATCATAATAGTGTCGAACAAGATAGTAAGAAGTCTGGTTGAGGACTCAATTATCTCTCATTATCTTACTGAAGTGCATACAATTATTTCATTCCTTATAACCAACACGCATTTAGGTGAGTAACTGTGAAGGTCTTATGCTGGACTTATTTGTCTTCTCAAAATACCCTTTAAAATCACTATTTGCAAGTGGGCTACAATAAACAATTGATTTCCAAATGTCTCCAGAAGTAAAACTGAACGATAGTTACGTCGCCCTATGTAAATCTAGACTGGCAATTGCTGTGACGTTATATACTTCATGCTTATGTTTTTCAACCGTGTGCTCTGCAGCGTCTTCAGTGCAGTGGATAATGAGTGATTCCTGACATGACATTTTATTTTGAGACAGTTGTAAAAATATCTCAGTGCTGTTTAATCTTTTTTCAGCTGTGACGGAAGAAATACCGTGAAATCTGGAAATCCGTTGTTCACGTCTTTTCATCAAGTTTACTTAATCAGCTCTATGTTTACTGTCTTGAATTTTCTCTAACGGCTCACGTACCCCTTGTTTCTTCACCTGTAACTCAAATCTACGACTGTTAATTGGTGAGATGTAATGGAACTCGTGCATGAGCAGCACCACAGAACTTTAGAGGCGAAGTAACATAATTTACGACAGATATTTAAATATTTAATGGACATGCCAAATGTTCCTCGAGGATTCAGCTGCGGAACTCAGACTGTAGCTTGGGCTTCGTTCAAATTTAGAAGTGTGTAATAGTGTGTAGACGCTAAACGATACAACGTGTGCCTCGAATTACTAAAAAGGAAACGTTATGTTTCACAGGATAGCAATAAATTTCAGAAACGAGTTTGTAGCTTCAGATTTGCGCGTGATTCGAGAACACTGGCACATGCAATCCTACAGAAGTGATCAGCATATACGTTCGTGTTACAACATTCATTAATGATTGCAACTTTACTCATCCCGTGTCTCATAGGCGCAAGTAAAATATTTTGACACGTTAAATTCACAGAATTTTTCTACATGAAATATTTTATCGTGTACGATCAAATGAAGCTTTCTAATTGCTTGAAGTGTGTATAGGTATAGTTTAGCAACATCAGTAAGTGTATAAACAACTGGATAGCTTCACGAAACGCTGCCGAAAGAATTATTTACAAAGACTCACTCCAAGACAGTTGGGGTCTTATTACAATGTTCTTGTCATAATCTTCATCAACGTGGAGTGTGCATAAGGTTTGCTGAAAGAATGCTTCATTAAAGTATATGCGGTGTGTATGCGGTTAATGTAACGACGATATCGAGAAGATTAAATTTGTTGAGCTACTGTGATATCAAGTTGTTATAGAAGAATTCAAAATACTGTAAAAGATTGTCTAGCACCATGCATTTGATATTCACAGTTATTGTGTATTTTTAATAAAGAAATTTCCTTTTGTATTTAAAAATAAATTACAAAACTTGTTTCCTCTTGATCATATTAGATAGGTCAGAGCTAAACGTGAAGCAGAGCTGACAGCAACTACGTCGATGATGAAGAATGATGTCGTTAATGGAAGGCGTTAAGTACCCTGCGTCTGTAGAGGTCAGGTATAAAACGAATTAGACTTGGACGCTTAGACGTTATAACATGTCACTGGTAAAACAACATATATTTTCTTGTAGAGAGAAATGGTTTATGGAGAAAATGTGATACCATATGTCTAAGGGTAATTCAGAAACACAAATATGTTTTATTTCAATATACCTTTACGAATTATGGATTTGAAAAATATGGCAACTACAGTAACAGACCATCAAAAACTCCTTAGCTACCAAAAGAACTGGTTTTAAATTTACGAATCAATTAATGGTCATGTAAACATCACTTGTCGCAAGCTCATTCCTGTAAGCAATAATATTTATGAACTACTTTATAGAGAACGGCACACATAACTGAATAAATGGGGCACTTCTGATTGAAACGTGATTCTTTGGCTCTAACAGGTAACACTGGATGCTCTCTAGAGATAAACTCAGTCTGTATACAGTTTCAGAAAACCATGTTTAGACAATGCCACGAAAGTCTATATCTAAATTACACTGGAAACCAAGGTTTAATGTAGGCAATACCCACAGTAATAAGTGAAAGGTGGTAGCCACAATCGTAAAAGTACATTGTGCTGCAGAACCAAAACACACACAAACTCTATCACAACAGTATCTTCGTCATTAGGAGAATTGTATATGTTCATTAATTTAAACAAAAGGAAACATACATCAATAACTGAAGAGGATAAACATAATCCCAAATTTGTAATGTAAGAACAGCAAATATCAGTAGTGGCTCTGAGATCTACGTGCTGCTTACTGACCGAAGCATCTGCTTAACAGTGCCTGGTGTAGTTGTAACATTTCCACATGCTTCAGGTTCAGGATAAATAAGATACATTTGACCCAGAAGATACATCAGTCACCTTAAAAGAGACAGTCCACCTTGTACGAAACGCAACTGGTTCAACTGACGAAATTTGGATAGGCCAATTTAAAGTGCACGAAAAATTTTCCGGACCAATTTCATTTACCTCCCCCAGTACACTGAAACAAAGCGTTCGTTTGATTCTAGATGAGTTTTTAGAAGCTGTACTCTTTAAATATTCTAGAAACTTGGGTCAGATATTCAAGTAAATAATGAACTTATCCCAGTTGGCCCCGGCCGGGGTGACCGAGCGGTTCTAGGCGCTGCAGTCTGGAACCGCGCTACCGCTATGGTCGCAGGTTCGAATCCTGCCTCGGGCATGGATTTGTGTGATGTCCTTAGGTTAGTTAGGTTTAAGTAGTTCTAAGTTCTAGGGGACTGATGACCTCAGCTGTTATGTCCCATAGCGCTTAGAGCCATTTTAGAACCCAGTTTGTCGAACGTTTGAATAAGTTACAGGAAAGCAGCCGGGTAACGTCCTCCACAATTGGCAATAATTCGGCAAATGACGGCGGTGACATTTTCAAGGCGCTAATGAATATGACCTTCGAAATAACGGGGTGTTCGGTAGTTGTTGAGAAAGTTGACCAGCGGCATTCCCATAAGTTTTCTAAAAAAGTTAACCATTGTTTTCGATGTTCTACGTGGGAAATTTTACGTGTAACTGTTTATTAATCTCTATGAGATAGCTGAAGATTTTGTTAAAAGGCATCAAATTTGGTAACTGGATTCCCTGTAGGGTAATTAATCCTTAACGCAAATGTCTGGTTGTCACTATGCCCCAGTTGGCAGCCAGCCGTCACGGCGCCGCCGTGGAGTGTATTTCCCCTCTGTTGCGAGGTGTTTGTGTAGAAATCTTGAGCATGTAGCACATGTCTGATACGTGGCGTAAAACAGTGTATCTAGTGAAAATCTTGAAACTGAAATGACGAAATTTAACCATTCTATTTGCGAAAGAGTACATATATATGATTTGTATGTGCATACAGAATTAGCACGCGCAGTACGGAGATTATTTCAAGAGGAATGTCATGATGCTCCGGCTCCTAATTAAAGTACGCTATATCGAGTGATAAATAAACTCCTTGAAACGGGAAGTGTTCTTAACTGGATCACGGACCACTACGTACAGCACTCACACAGGAACTCTGATTAACATGCGGCATGCTCTGGCAAGGTTTTTCTAAAAATCTGCTCGACCTCAGCAAAAGGAAACATCCTGTAGCTCTGTGCGAATAGCTTCAAAATTACCGAGATTATATCCGTATGAATAGCTACAGTGCAAGGACTTTAACCTGGGGTCCCTACAAAATTTAGCATTTTGTCACTAGATTTTTAATAAAGTGCATAAAGGTGAAATTGATCCTCCAGCTAACTGGATACGTTAATTCACCAAATAACTGTTACTGGAGTTCTGAAAAACATAACGTAATACACGAGGCAACCCCGCATGATCAAGAAATAGTGGTTTGCAGTGAGAGTATAATAAGCCATATTTTTCTTAAGGAAACAGTTAACAGTGAGATGTATGTGGGAAACATTTTGCAGCCTTGTTTCGGCCAATTATTTGAAAGGGGTTGTGCTTTCACGATCTTTCAGCAGGACTTTGTTACAGCACATGCGGCCAGCTTCTCATTACAGGAAATGCGTGTCGTGTTCCAAGATAGAGTTATCACTATCAACATGTGGCCACTGCATGCAGTTATTATATCTTGGAGCCATTGAAAGAGAAAGTGTACAAACCAAAAACACACGCTCTTTAGATGAACTTAGAACCGGCATTTGTCAAGAAATTTCTGCTTTTTCACAGAGTGGACAGCAGAGAGAAATAAGCAAACTCCTAAGTAGTTGTGGGTAATTCTTCAACGACGAAGGAAGGCATTTCCAAGACCTCCCTGCTTAATTTAAGTGAGTAATTCATTTTCCGTTTAAGTGTTTCTGTTATTTATATTATCAACAATTAATGTGACGAATATATTATACCAGGATTTCAAGAAATGTTGCGACAAACATGTAAGGATTGTAGGGATTGTCTTGAGGAAGAATTCGAGGATAGAAACTAGTGTGCAGAAACGTTATCCAGCGATACTATAGGGCATTGAAGCTAGAGGCGCCCGCTCCTACCTCTAGACCACCCCTTCAAACGTGAGTGTACGCTGACAGACCATAAGCGGAACATCTCGATATATTGTAGTCAATAAAATTCTGCTAGGTTTGATGCCGTATTGTCAACTATAAAATTCCAACGTTTCGGTGACTGTTGCCAGGCGTCTTCCTCGGGGTGTATCGCTACCTGCGCCTTGCAAAAGTCGCCGAAACGTCGGAATTTTACAGTTAACGATGTGGCGTCAAACCTAGAAGAATTTTATTGGCTGTGACAACGGCCGCGGAAGCATACGTCTACATCTCGAAATGCTGTTTCTTATGCATTGTCACGATCGCCAGTGGAGAAGATGGACCTATACAGGCCTTGTCGCCCAAGAATCCGATGCTCTGTTGCCATGGTGAATCACGTTTCCGAACACAGGTTTCCATCTGCAGTTTATTTTTATAAAATGTTGATGGAGACGTATGTCCGAAAGTGTCATCAACCGAGGCAACAGGATGGCGCATTAATAGGAAGCAAGGCCTTTGTAGACACCAGCTAGCAGTACCTTCATAGGCGATCTTGCCAATCAGGCACGATCACTGAATAACAAACAATATTGTGAGAAGTTCCGCCTACGGTCCGTCTGCGTGCGAAGTCCCGTTTGCTGCCAAAGACGTGGCCTAGTGGCAGGCAACGGCACCTTTAACTTCGACGCTCTGTAGCGTCGTTGAATGACTTTTCAGGACACGGGTACATATCCTCGATTTATTTCTCAAGACACTTTCTACAAACTCTCGAAGTTCGTCGCAATTTTGGTGGGACACTCTGTATTTACTGCAGACACTCAAGACATAGCAGCAGGCCTCTCCGGCAGCCCGCGTGCGGTGAAAGTGGTTACGTTACGACTGGTCACCTTGCAGTTATGGTGGACAAAACAAGAATGTAATGCATGAGGCAAATAAATGTTGACATCCACCTATAGCGTCATTGTGGCAGTAGCAGCTGGGGAATTCAGTAAAAAGGATTCTCTATAGCAAAATCAGGTTGGCGCGATGAAATTACGTTCGGACGAAGTGATCTGTTCCTCACAGATTATTTTGACAATATGAGACAATATGAATCGTCTATACAATGAAAATTGGGAAATTTATGAGGCCAACATGCAAGGTTAAAAGAAATTTTAAATATTTCTCAATCAAGTAACTCTTCAATTGGCCTCACAAGGGCTGAGTGCACCCCGGTTGCCAACAGAACTTGGCAGATCAGGACAAGGACACAACCAAGTGCCAACCAACCACGACAGCGTTTAATTGCAGTGATCTGTCGGGAAATGGTGTTCCCACTGCAGAAAGACAGTTGGATAGTAATAGAGATCCTCGGAACTAATTCCACGTTGTAAGTGACTGCATGTGCTCAGTTGGGGAGCACACAGAGCACACAGAGCAAAGATACTACAATTTCAGAGTGTCCATAGGTCGAAAATGTGTCAGAGACATATACGTAGTATTCTATTTCATTACGGGAACATATTAGAACGTGAAAATTGTAACAAACGATAATCTAATACATGCTTGTAACGATAGAGACAGATTATGTATACGTCTCTGATACACAAGTTTTCTTCGGAATGTAAGAAACGATCAGTTGCGAAATGAAAAGCAGAGTGAAAATCCAATAAAGCTTGGCATAGATGTGTTCAGTTGTCTCTCTAGCATGCCTGTCGATCGCGCCACTTCAATTCTGGGCACACAGTGAGCACGCAAATGTTCATAGGACAATAGTGTCTCCCGCCAATTAAGGATGCCTGCTACGATATTCCGCCTGATTTCATGCAACTCCACATAATGCTACTATAGCATTTCCTTCTTCACGAAAGATGTTGGCTGCACAAAACAGGGACAATAGGACGCTCCTGCAGGGTTTTCGATGAGAAATATTCGATCACCGTACAGTCGGGACTAGAGGCTCCCTTCGATTTTCATCTCTGCTCAAATGAACCATTGGCTATGAGGACAACATTTTGGCAAAGACAACGAGCTGCAGTCTAGTGTAGTAAATCGTTGGGAACCATAGGAGGCCGCCTTCTATATCGAGGGTACTCGAAAGTTGATACAACGCTACGACAGATACCTAAGTCGTAGCGGTGAAAATGCGGAGACGTAGCTGGAAGTCGTAGCTAACTGCTGAAAATACAACAGTTTTGATTTTCACTGTGGCTTCCATTTCGTGACAGATCGTTCCTTACTTTTCGAATAGCCGTCTTATTTATATGTCTATGGGCACACATATCTAAATTGCTGTATCTTTGCTGTATCCATTCCTCACGTGGACAGAAGTGAAGTTCTGTGTTGATAGATTGTGGACGTGGAACAGCGGCTGGTTAAATATATCAACGAAATGTACCAAACAGCCGAGCAAATTGAGAAGTAATTTTATTTTCCCTACCAGTTTCGGCAATTCAATTTGCCGTCTTCAGGCCCCATGAAGGTAAAATAAGTACTCAATTTGCACGGCTGTTGGGCGAATTTTTTTGTTAAAGAAGTAGAAGATGATGTAATAAAGTGAGTACCTACTAATAACAGCCGAGGTGGAATCCTTCAATGCATCTAGTAACAAACATACGGCTGTGGAGTCACTCATAAAGAAAATTAAGATGCTGAGTATTTCACAGTTACTATTACAGGATAGTGGAGACTGTAGCCGGTAATTACTAAATATAGCTTGAGGGTATGTTGTTCTGTCGTTGCATATACAAAAACGCGTTTTTATTTCACGAGACGCATTTCACTTTATTGAAGTAAATCATCATCAGTGGTTTCTAATGAAGTTCTCAACATTTAGATTTACATTTAGATCGAAAAACAGTTCGTTCAGAGAAAGTTTATCTGTACTTAACGATGATTTTCGGTTGGTTTCTTACATCGCGAAATACCGTCTGCTAGTACATTGTCGTTTTTCTGCGGTAGGCACTGATAATTTTGGTCTAATTCTTAGTTGTTCTCCAGCACTACGCGTTTCTTATGTTTTTCAACACAATACACTTTTTCGCACACCACTATGGCCACACAGCTGAACTAAAAGTTTTGATAAGGAGCCAATTTATGAAAATTTCGATCAGATGCCAATTTTGGGTATAACGTAGGTTGAAGATAGGATTACTTCCAAATCTACCACATTACATTACGCACACAAACGTATTTAGGCACCTCAGTAGTCTCAAAACCACCCGATGATGTGTGACGGAAGATAATTCTAATACCACTCACTGTTCCTCCATTCCCAGATACATTCGCGTAAGACGCGTGGGAAAACTGTTTGTCGGCAAGCCTCTGTATTATCTCTAATTTCTCGAATTTTCTCTTTGTGGGACTATTCCCGGCTAGTACTCGCTCTACGTTTCATTAGGAAACCTCTTCGTCATGCACACGCTTGTTTTGTCCCTTCTGAAATTGGAGTTTTTTCAGCATCTCCGTAACGCTCTCGAGCCAGCTAAACGATCCCTTGACGAAACGCGCCACTCATCGTTGCATCCTCTCTATCCCTTCTGACAATCCTCTCTGGTAAAGGCCCGGAATGAATGAACAATACTCCAGAATCGGTCGGAAAAGCATCTCGTAAGCCACTTCTTTGGTGGATAAATTACATTTCCTATAAATCTTAGACTGGCATCTTCTTTTCCAACTATTTGTTTTCCGAATGAGATTTTTCACTCTGCAGCGGAGTCCCGAGTTCGAGTCTCGGTCCGGCACACAGTTTTAATCTGCCAGGAAGTTTTATCTGTTTTCAGTGGGTCATTCAACTTAAGGTCGTTCCGTATTGAAACTCCAAGATATTTTAAGATGGTTGTTGTTTCCAGAAATTTTTCATCAACTGTGTAATTGTACAGTAGCGGAAGTATTTTCCTATGCATAATCAATGTACTATATTTACTCGTATTTACGTTCAGGCCACCTTTCAGCAATCCTCTTCAAGTCAGTCTGTAGTGCTACCTTGTGGTGTTGTTACCTTCTTATAAACAGCAACATCATCTGCGAACAGCCTTAAAGAGCTTCCGACGCACTCTACTGCATCATTAATACACATTATAAACAGTAATGGTCCCACCACTCTTTCTTATGGTTCTGCCATAATTACCTTTATTTCTGTCGATTCTGATCCGTTAAGAGTGACGTGTAGAGCTCTACCCATAATAGTCTTGATTCCAAACGCAAATCTGGTAAGCTCTTTTTTTTTCAGTAAATGGTGGTGCGGAACGTTGGAAAATGCTTTTCCGAAGTCGAGGAACATGGAATCATCCTGAGCGCCAATGTCTACAGCGCTGTCTGTGGGTATCAAGGAGGCACAGAGCGAACATGGTTTCTGACTGTTTGAGGTGCTCATGTGATTTTTGTAGAGGGGATCTTATTTCTCCGAAAACATCGTAAAACATAAGCATGAAACATGTCCCATAGTTCTATGACAGATTAAAGTCAACAATATTGGCATATAACTAGGTGTATGTGTCCTACAACTTCCCTTTAAACCTGGAATAACCTGCCCTTTCTGTCGAGTGAACTACGATTAATTAATGCTAGAAGGGCAAGTACTTTCGCATAATCTCTGTGGAATCTTATAAATATTCCATCTGGCCCAGATGCCTTTCCATTCCCTGTTCCGCTATCAGTAACCTCAAATCATTTACCGTTACCTCAATACGTGCAGTTTCGAAGCTCGTACAGTGATTGAAAGGAAGATGAAAGTGGGACTTAGGGAAAGCAGGAAAAGGTGTGAACGGGGCCTAATCAGTTACCTTTGTGGAACAGTAAACACATACACTTTATTTAAGGAAATAATTTATTTAAAATATCATTTTAAAAAAATGCTGCTCAGTACCAACCGAACTATCGTCACACCCCACCCCGAAAACACTTCATGTCCTTACAAAGATAGTATGGGTACTAGATATCGATAAACGCTGATGCTGCCACTCGCAGACAGACAACGCTATCAAATGTAGTGGCGCCAGTAAACAGAAGAAGAAAACGAGACGCCACTATCAGTATTAAACGATGCCCATCTAACAAAGGCACCAAAGTGAGCCGCACACGGCTCAGAAAGAGCGTATTATGATCTTACGCAGTGAAGCAATTTCCGAAGAGCAAATTCAATATATCGGCCTTCTTTCTGTCCTTTTCCGTCTCGGTAACATTAAAATTCATGAGTGACTGAACAGACCATTTCAAACCGCTTAGTGATTTTCAGTAAGACCGAAACCTCTTAGGATTTTTTGTCAGATTGGCTGACAAAATTTTACTTTTAGTGTCATTGCTCTCCTTACGCTAATTTTTGCTTCTACTTTCGTTTGTTGGCTAGGATGTGACTTGTCTCGAATCTTTGATTTAGTGCTCTTTGCTTATGCAGTGGCTTTCTAACATGGCCATAAAACCACTGTGGTTTTTTTCCATCCCCCATCCCTTAAGAACTTGTTCAGAAAATACTTGTCTAAGTGATTTTAAACGATGCTCTCCATTTTTTCATCTTCGTGCGCAGCATTGAATATTCGATGTTAACTACTCAGATACTCTACAACTTATATCCTGTCGGTCTAGATTAGCTAGAACATTTATCTAAATTTCTTAACATTCTTTGCAATACTCATAGTTTTAGATTCTGCCACAGCCTTATGACCACTGATACTCTCCTCTACGTTAACTAGCTAAAGATGTTTAGGCCTGTTTGTTGCTAGGAGGTCTATGATCTTGACCTAACGAATTGACTCTGTTTCATCTTGAAGTACTTTTCGGACAAGAAATCCACAACATTGTCTTACGACTCATTATCCCTGGCACCAATTTTAATAGCATAACCCTCACAACATATTCCCTAAATTCAGCAAATTCTGCCTGAGGCTGTCTACCGTTACGGCTCCTTGCGCTGGTAATCTATAAAAGCATCCGGTTACCATTTTTTATCCAAATTTTATGCTTAACGTCTTCCAGGTTAATTCACATTCGGAAGCCGTGATAAACCCGCCATACGGTATCGAATTCTTAACTTCAATAAATACGTCACCTCAGCTGGAGACCGACTCATATCCCCTTAATTTAAATGCACCAGTCTGAATCTAGGATAACGTTGCTATTAACTTCCAGTTTCAATCAAATTTCTGTTCCTGACACTATCCGGGCATTATAAACTTCAATAATTCTGTGCCCTTATTACGGATGCTCCTGTGGTTTGATGCCAAACTATTCTTTTACTAATCTTCGGGGACAAGAATTCTTTGAGGCTTATGTGGCGGAAGTATCTTTGATTTTGGCATGCACTTCTTCTGTGATTAAAAAAAGAAAAAGAAAAAAAATTTGCACGCCACATGTTCTCCGCTACCCTCTAACAGTACCCGACGTGTAGCGCACGCCTGTCCAATTACGGGGAAGCACACAGCTCACTACTCATAAGCGGAGGTCGACCAATTCGCACCTGAACGCGAGAGCTGCGATTGGTGCTCTGTATGTTGCTACAAAGAGTGAGCTTTGCTGATTTTACTATATCAGCCATCCGCCTGTAGGAGCTGAGGACGGCACCCGCATTCAGTCAAGATGCATAATTCGGCCGACACGTGCCAAGATTTACAGCACGTTACACCCAGTGCGCTCGATAGCCCCTGGCAGAGCCTTTGCCAAATTTCCGACAAGAATTCTCCCCCACCCTACCAGCAAACATACCGAATGCACACTCACCGGAATCTCTCCTGACCTGCCAGCTATTTCCCTGAGCGGCGCCGTTACCTGCCTAACGCTTGGAGTTCTTAATGATTGGTACACCAACTTTCTGCACTTGTCCGCACTGGGTGCGAAAATCGGTGTAGCATCTCATACCTGTTGTTTAAGAAGTCAGCCTGCGGCCGGTTCCCACTTGAGGCCTCCGCCGATAGACTTCTGATACGACCACGGTCTGCCGCACACACTCGAGTACAGACAAACCAGTTAGATGTGGCGTATCTGAAGTCCCAGCGACAATCGGCTCACCATGAGGCTACTGTGGCACCAAATGTTTCGCAGGTTACATCTCCAGCGCCGCCACCTTGCCACAGCTTTTAGCAGTAGCTAGAGGTCTATTAACCATGGCTAATGCAGCCGGCCGATGTGGCCGTGCGGTTCTAAGCGCTTCAGTTCGAATCCTGCCTCGGGCATGGATCTATGTGATGTCCTTAGGTTAGTTAGGTTTTAAGTAGTTCTAAGCTCTACGGAAGGGTACCCGTGGTCTAGGGGTTTCGGTCAGAGAGTTACGTGCCCTCTGTAATAAAAAGACTGAGCCCATCGATCACCAACGATCTTCAATGGATGTCTTACGACGTCCGCCCCGAGCAGATGCAACAAACAAAAGCGAACAAAATGAGATTTAAAAAAAAAAGATGGGGTATCGTCTTTGATTCATAATCAAAACGTCTTCGGTCCTGGGTTCGATTCCCGCCACTGCCTAAATTTTGATAAATAATCAGCATTGGTGGCCGAAGACTTCCTACATAAGAAGTCAGCCTCATTCTGTCAACGGCCTTGTCAAAGAGGCCGGAGGAGCGGATAGAGGTTCGGGGCACTCACTTGTCCAGGGGGTGGGAAATCAGAATCCACAGCAGACCAACACCGACAACGATAGTTCAGGTACACATGCCGATGTCGGAAGCTGAAGATGAACAGATAGAGAAAGTGTATGGGGATATTGAAATGGTAATGCAGTATGTAAAGGGGGACGAAAATGTAATAGTCATGGGCGACTGGAATGCAGTAGAAGAAAACGTTACAGGAGAATATGGGCTTGGAACAAGGAATGATAGAGGAGAAAGACTAATGAGTTCTGTAACAAATTTCAGCTAGTAATAACGAATACCCTGTTCAAGAATCACAAGAGGAAGAGGTATACTTGGAAAAGGCCGTGAGATACGGGAAGATTTCAATTAGAATACATCATGGTCAGACAGAGATTCCGAAATCAGATACTGGATTGTAAGGCGTACCCAAGAGCAGATATAGACTCAGATCACAATATAGTAGTGATGAAGAGTAGGTTGAAGTTCAAGACATTAGTCAGGAAAAATCAATACCCAAAGAAGTGGGATACGGAAGTTCTAAGGAATGACGAGATACGTTTGAAGTTCTCTAACTCTATAGATACAGCAATAAGGAAAAGCGCAGTAGGCAGTACAGTTGAAGAGGAAAGGACATCTCTAAAAAGGGCCATCACAGAAGTTGGGAAGGAAAACATAGGTACAAAGAAGGTAGCTGCGAAGAAACCATGGGTAACAGAAGAAATTCTTCAGTTGATTGACGAAAGGAGGAAGTACAAACATGTTCCGGGAAAATCAGGAATACAGAAATTCAAGTCGCTGAGGAATGAAATAAATAGGAAGTGCAGGGAAGCTAAGACGAAATGGCTGCAGGAAAACTGTGAAGACATCGAAAAAGATATGATTGTCGGAAGGACAGACTCAACATACAGGAAAGACAAAACAACCTTTGGTGACATTAAAAGCATCGGTGGTAACATTAAGAGTGCAACGGGAATTCCACTGTTAAATGCAGAGGAGAGGGCAAATAGGTGGAAAGAATACATTGAAAGCCTCTATGACGGTGAAGAGTTGTCTGATGTGATAGAAGAAGAAACAGGAGTCGATTTAGAAGAGATAGGCGATCCAGTATTAGAATCGGAATTTAAAAGAGCTTTGGAGGACTTATGGTCAAATAAGGCAGAAGGGATGGATAACATTCAATAAGAATTTCTAAAATCATTAAGGAAGGGGCAACAAAACGACTATTCACGTTGGTGTGTAGAATATATGAGTCTGCCGACATACCATCTGACTTTCGGAAAAGCATCATCCACACAATTCCGAAGCCGGCAATAGCTGACAAGTGCGAGAATTATCGCACAATCAGCTTAACAGCTCATGCATCGAAGCTGCTTACAAGATTAATATACAGAAGAATGGAAAAGAAAATTCAGAATGCGCTAGGTGACGATCAGTTTGGCTTTAGAAAAGTAAAGGCACGAGAGAGGCAATTCTGACGTCACGGCTAATAATGGAAGCAAGGCTGAAGAAAAATCAAGACCTGGAAAAAGCGTTCGACAATATAAAATGGTGCAAGCTGTTCGAGATACTGAAGAAATTAGGGGTAAGCTACAGGGAGACACGTGTCATATACAATATGTACAACAACCAAGAGGGAATAATTAGAGTGGACGATCAAGAACGAAGTGCTCGTATTAAGAAGGGTGTAAGACAAGGCTCTAGCTTTTCGCCCCTACTCTTCAATCTGTACATCGAGGAAGCAATGATGGAAATAAAAGAAATGTTCAGGAGTGGAATTAAAATTCAAGGTGAAGGGATATCAATGATACGATTCGCTGATGACATTGCTATCCTGAGTGAAAGTGAATAAGCATGAAATGATCTGCTGAACGGAATGAACAGTCTAATGAGTACACAGTATGGTTTGAGAGTAAATCGGAGAAAGACGAAGGTAATGAGAAGTAGTAGAAATGAGAACAGCGAGAAACTTAACATCAGGATTGATGGTCACCAAGCAGTGAAGTTAAGGAATTCTGCTACCTAGGCAGTAAAATAACCAACGACGGACAGAGCAAGGAGGACATCAAAAGCAGACTCGCTATGCCAAAAAAGGCATTTCTGGCCAAGAGAAGTCTACTAATATCAAATACCGGCCTTAATTTGAGGAAGAAATTTCTGAGGATGTACGTTTGGAATACAGCATTGTATGGTAGTGAAACATGGACTGTGGGAAAACGGGAACAGAAGAGAATCGAAGCATTTGAAATGTGGTGCAATAGACGAATGTTGAAAATTACGTGGACTGATAAGGTAAGGAATGAGGAGGTTCTACGCAGAATCGGAGAGGAAAGGAATATGTGGTAAACACTGATAAGGAGAAGGGACAGGATGATAGGACATCTGCTAAGACATGAGGGAATGACTTCCATGGTACTAGAGGGAACTGTAGAGGGCAAAAACTGTAGAGGAAAACAGAGATTGGAATACGTCAAGCAAATAATTGAGGACGTGGGTTGCAAGTGCTACTCTGAGATGAAGAGGTTAGCACAGGAAAGGAATTCGTGGCGGGCCGCATCAAACCAGTCAGTAGACTGATGACAAAAAAAAGTTCTACGCGACTGATGACCTCAGTAGTTAAGTCCCATAGTGCTCAGAGCGATTTGAACCATGGCTAATGCAGCTTTCAGCTGTTTAGAGACAGTGGTCAATTCCCTTGAGTCCATACACAACCCAATCCATATCGCTAATCTTTAAAAAACTCTCTGTGAAATATCAGAAAACACAAACAAAGCAATCTGGGCTAATTGCGAAACAACAAGCAGACACTCCCCTCCTCCCCACCCCCCAAACACACAGATACCCCCATTAAATCAGGCAACAGTAGCTATATTGGCGGTGTGAAGCTGCATAACAAACTCGGATGTTACAAAAGCAATATTAAGAAATAAATACGCAAGCCCAAAAAGCAAATAAACACTAGGTAACTATAGAAAAGGATAGATTACGTTAACTGCATGTCACAAGCTCGCTTAAAAATGAGGCACTGAACCAAATCAAACGCTGCGTAGTAACACAACCTACTCTCCCTGCCGCCACTGGTCTATCACCCCGCCAGCGTGGCTGACCCTATAAAACAGAGAAGAGGGCGCTGTCATCAGTACCTGTTGTAACTGTACCTTCACAACTGGCGGAGGACTCGCAACTAGTACGATTGACTGTGGAGATCCAAGAACAGAACACACTCTCGACTTTTAAGAGGATTTACTTAGTCACGTAGAACAGAATACAATGACGACTAATCGAGATCTTACCCGTGGCGGTAGCTTCTATAAAATATACGGATCAATGAGTGTTTTTATGGCTGTGTACGTACCCCCTGAAGGGGGAATTTCGAAAGCGATCGGGCATCTACAGCTTAACGAGAGATCCGAGCGACGTACTGTTTTTGGAGATTCCTCACGTCGTTGAGTGGTAAAAGACAGGTTAAAACGAAAACTGAGAAGTACGTGCTCTGAGTGACATTCGTCCCGAGACTTGTCCTTCTTGCAAGAGTCTAACTCCTAGTCCATCAGCCGGCCGCCCCCCCCCCCCCCCACCCATACACACAAATATATATATATATATATATATATATATATATATATATATATATATATATATATATATATATATATATATATTGACAACAGAGTCGGTGAGTGTCAAAATATGCGATATCCATGCCCGTATCTTTTGAATGCATTAACCTAGAAGATTAAATTGTTAACAGCACACAAGCACCGTATATTTCAGTATTTCACTTAAATATCAACTTTGTGCCTCTACATGTTGTTGAGAAAAGGGGCTCTTAACATTGGGACGGACAGACGGGCGGATAATTACCCTATAAAGGTTCCGCTTTTACTAATTTGTAATTTCAAGATACGCAAATTTTCAAGACGTGCAAGACACTCAGTTCATTTGCAAGTATCACAAGTTCCATGTCAGAAGGCCTTCTTCTGGTTCAACTTACAAGATGGTGGACCACCGACAGATTCTGTCTTAACTGTCCATATTGTAAAGAAATACTTCTAAAGCATATAGAATTTTTAGGCACAACAAACTCCATATCATGAAGAATTAACAATGCATTCGAAATACACTCCTGGAAATGGAAAAAAAAAACACATTGACACCGGTGTGTCAGACGCACCTTACTTGCTCCGGACACTGCGAGAGAGCTGTACAAGCAATGATCACACGCACGGCACAGCGGACACACCAGGAACTGCGGTGTTGGCCGTCGAATGGCGCTAGCTGCGCAGCATTTGTACACCGCCGCCGTCAGTGTCAGCCAGTTTGCCGTGGCATACGGAGCTCCATCGCAGTATTTAACACTGGTAGGATGCCGCGACAGCGTGGACGTGAACCGTATGTGCAGTTGACGGACTTTGAGCGAGGGCGTATAGTGGGCATGCGGGAGACCGGGTGGACGTACCGCCGAATTGCTCAACACGTGGGGCGTGAGGTCTCCACAGTACATCGATGTTGTCGCCAGTGGTCGGCGGAAGGTGCACGTGCCCGTCGACCTGGGACCGGACCGCAGCGACGCACGGATGCACGCCAAGACCGTAGGATCCTACGCAGTGCCGTAGGGGACCGCACCGCCACTTCCCAGCGAATTAGGGACACTGTTGCTCCTGGGGTATCGGCGAGGACCATTCGCAACCGTCTCCATGAAGCTGGGCTACGGTCCCGCACACCGTTAGGCCGTCTTCCGCTCACGCCCCAACATCGTGCAGCCCGCCTCCAGTGGTGTCGCGACAGGCGTGAATGGAGGGACGAATGGAGACGTGTCGCCTTCAGCGATGAGAGTCGCTTCTGCCTTGGTGCCAATGATGGTCGTATGCGTGTTTGGCGCCGTGCAGGTGAGCGCCACAATCAGGACTGCATACGACCGAGGCACACAGGGCCAACACCCGGCATCATGGTGTGGGGAGCGATCTCCTACACTGGCCGTACACCTCTGGTGATCGTCGAGGGGACACTGAATAGTGCACGGTACATCCAAACCGTCATCGAACCCATCGTTCTACCATTCCTAGACCGGAAAGGGAACTTGCTGTTCCAACAGGACAATGCACGTCCGCATGTATCCCGTGCCACCCAACGTGCTCTAGAAGGTGGAAGTCAACTACCCTGGCCAGCAAGATCTCCGGATCTGTCCCCCATTGAGCATGTTTGGGACTGGATGAAGCGTCGTCTCACGCGGTCTGCACGCCCAGCACGAACACTGGTCCAACTGAGGCGCCAGGTGGAAATGGCATGGCAAGCCGTTCCACAGGACTACATCCAGCATCTCTACGATCATCTCCATGGGAGAATAGCAGCCTGCATTGCTGCGAAAGGTGGATATACACTGTACTAGTGCCGACATTGTGCATGCTCTGTTGCCTGTGTCTATGTGCCTGTGTTCCTGTCAGTGTGATCATGTGATGTATCTGACCCCAGTAATGTGTCAATAAAGTTTCCCCTTCCTGGGACAATGAATTCACGGTGTTCTTGTTTCAATTTCCAGGAGTGTAGTTTTAGTATATTGTGCAGTACTTAAATGTGTAGAACGCGGAATATTTAAAAGCGCACCGCAATGCGCAACCTCCTGTCTAACAACAACAAAAACAGTAGAATTGTTGGAAGTGCTTATGGCGTTTTCTAAACCGCATTGATTCATGTGGTCCTAAAATCAGTCACTTGACTGAGATACTGACCAAACACGATGTATTCGTAGATATGGTATCCTCAGGTACAACACTCAAGCGTACACACGAGAAACATTCCCATTTCACTTTCATACCCAACACAACCATACATACGTGCTTAGATACAAATATAATTACGCCTTTTTTTTCTGAGTCGTCAGTTTTCTGAGTAGTTAACAACCGCCGGCCGCGAATTCCTCTCCTGTTCGAACCTCTTCATCTCAGAATAGCACTTGGAATCAACCTCGTCCATTATTTGTAGGAGGTAGGACCTGATCAAAACGTTTCAAAAGTGCTCTCATCTCTTGAAGAGAGAAAATAAAATTACATCCCGAGAAGATTGCGTTAAAATACATTTAGTTTATGTCTTCTCCTACGGTTTCCACCTTCTACACTTCCCTGTTGTACCATAGGTGTTATTTCCTAACTTCATATCGCATCTCCTGTTAACTTACCCTTACTTTTTGTCAGTATTTTAATTATGTCCTTTTCTTCGCACGTTCTGCGGAGAACTGCCTCATTCTTTATCTTATCACCAACCAAATTCTCAACAATCTACTGTACCACCCACTCTTAGATGTTCGGTTACTTTCTTTCTTTTTTTTTCTTTTTTTGCGTTCCTCTTGTGAGTCACCGGCGTACACTGAAAAGCCAAAGAACCTGCTGCATCTGCCTAATATCGTGTAAAGCCCCCACGAGCACACGGATATGTCGCAACACGACGTGGCATGGACTCGACTAATGTCTGAAGTGGTACTGGAGGGAATTAACGCCATGACTCATGCATGAGAGTATGCGGGGGTGGAGACCTCTTCTGCGCAACACTTTGCAAGGCATCCCAGACAGGCTCAATAATGTTAATGTCTGGGGAATTTAATGGCCAGCGGAAGTGTTTGAACACAGAAGACTGTTCCTGGAGCCGCTTTGTAGCAATTCTGGATATAAGGGATCTCGTATTGTCCTGCTGGAATTGACTCACTCCTTCAGAATGCACAATGCACATGAATGGATGCAGGTGATCTGACAGGATGCTTACGTACGTGTCACCACCCACAGTCATATCTAGACGTATCATGAGTCCCACATCACTCGAACTGCACACGCCCCACAGCTTGAACAGTCCCCTGGTGGGATGCAGGGTCTATGGATTCATGAGGTTATCTCCATACCTGCACACGTCCTACCGCTCGATACAATTTGAAACGAGACTCGTCCGACCAGGCAACATGTTTACACTCATCAACAGTCCAATGTCGGTGATGACGGGCCCAGGCGACGCTTTATGTAGAGCTGTCATCAAGGGTGCACGAGAGAGTCTTCGGCTTCGAAAGCCCATATCGATAACATTTAGTTGAATGATTCGCACGCTGACACTTGTCGATTGGCCAGCACTGAAATCTGCAGCAATCTGCGGAAGGATCGCACTTCTGTCACGATGATCTAACCTATTCAGTCATCGTTGGTCCCGTTCTTGCACGAACTTTTTCCGGTCGCAGCGATGTCGGAGATTTGATGTTATACCTCATTCATCATATTCACGGTACACTCGTGAAATGGTCGTAGAGGTAAATCTTCACTCCATCGCTAGATCGGAGATACTGTGTCCCAACGGTCTATAACGCCACGTTCAAATTTGAAAAGCTGCAATTGTAGCAGTAGTAGCCGATCTAAAAAACACTTGTGGTCTTATAGAGGCGATGCCCACTGCAGCGCCTTATTCTTCCTGTTTTCATGTCTACTTGATTTCGCATGCCTATACCGTTTCTTTGAATGTATAAATCTGTACATTGAGCATACATTCCAAGATAATTCTTCTTCAAATTACAGATAAATATATTTTTTTCTATCTGGTGCATCAGAAATTGTCAAAGCAATACATCGAAATAGTTCCAGCCCTCCAGCCTGACTTCGGTTTGATTTTCGAGAGGTTTCCGTCGGTTATAAGCAAATGTCAGAACTTGAAATCGCCTACCAAAGATTCCTAATTCAGATTCCGTCATTCCCAACCCCATCCATCTGGGATATTTATCTAAGTTCGATGAAGTCTTACTACTGCTCTTGCTATCCTCACGAGTTGAGGATGTATAAGTAAATGAACAATTCTTGCACTAATTTTGATTTCTTTTTAAACGAATGGGCAGCACGTCTGACCGTTATCTTCCGACTGCTGGAACACGTATCCCATCTGATTTATGCACAATTGCGAACCATTTTGATAATCTTGCTTGGCAGTCGGCGGAAACGAACCTAGGCTCTGTGTTTCGAGACCTCTGACATCCTTCTCTATGGCACGGAGCAGAGAGTCCTCGGAGACAAAGTTTCTAGGATTGCATAAAATCTATCCGAATGCGCCAATAAACTTTTTCTACTAAGTCTTGCAAAAGTAAGTCCTGAAATTTGTCTCATGCGTGTATTCCAGCAGCGGTCGCGAGTGAGATTGGTACGATGTCTGAGAAATTCTGAAGTAGATGTAGGAACTTTTACACCCTTTAGAAAGAATGGAAAGCAGTTCTAAAATAAAAACGTAAAAGCACTTGTGGAGTCTCTACCCCATATACTGAAAACTGAGATAAAATAAATTGAATTCAACACATTATTAATTCCTTGGAAGACTTGTTTGCTTGTGACACCATAGCTCTAATGCTGTACTGATTTGTTTTGCCTTTTGTTTTATTTAATGATACATCGTGGAGCTTCTGTAAATGTGTTTGATTAAATCGATAACACAAAATTGTATGCTCCTTTCTTTGTAAAAACTCTGATGTCTTTTAGAATGTAGGAAGTTAAATCTCTATAATATGTACAATATGAGCAAATTATATGTTTTGTCTTTGTCATGTAACATCTTTGGGTATCTTTAAAATTAAATAATTTTATTTAAATAATTTTGTGTAGAACTACCAATATGTTCAAATGTTCCGTTTTTTTTATATGTTCGTTTGCTGTTATGCAAACTGCTGACCTTCAGTTAGGGTTTTTAGTTATTTCGTATGTAAAAGTTGTCTTGGTTCCCCTCGGGAAAGGAACTGTGTAGTGCACGCAAAATGTGGTAGGCATGGATACAAACGTGGAACAGAGAGTCAGTCGGGGACGATCTACCAAACTATCAACTACTCATCTAAAAGTGGTGTATTGTGCTGGTTCCGAGAGAGGCTTTTCCTGACGCTTTCCAATGCCCCAGATGGTTGGATAAAGAGCTGGAACTACTCTGGAATTGGTATCTATCATCGCCACCAAGAAATTACAGGGTCCAGCATTTCCGCCTGCAAATCCACCCACCGTCATGCACTCGCCACCACGTTGCGCAATCACTGAAAAAAGGAACCAAGGAATTGTACATATGTAAAGTGAAGTATCAGCTCATTGGATGTTTTAGTGTGCGCAAATATAAGGTAACTTATACTCGAACTCTTATACCTACCTTGATTTTTTATCCCCAGTCACTCAACCACTTAGGGTTCTTCCCATGTCGAGAGTGATTACCGAGTGTCCTTATTGAAGGAACATTAAAGCTCAGTGTGTTAGCAGAACTGAGTAGTATAGTAAATAATGCTTACTGAAAATATTTTTCTATTAAAACTGCTTATTAAAATTTCGTTTCCAACTTCTAAAGTGAAAGTTCTCAAAACAGCGGCTTATAAAGTTTTTCTTAGTAAATGATTACAGTGCAGTCTGTTGAAAACCAACCAAAGGTGAGCTATTGTCTTATAACCGCATCAAGGTGTGTTCTACTGCAGAAAAGTTGAGGTCTAATACTGTTGTAGGTTACATGTTCATACTTGTTAAGGGCTTGTTTCTTTAGTGTATTGAAAGTGTGTTTAGTATGCTCTGCTAAAGTGGTCAAGATTAAGGGACCCCCTCCATTGAAGGTAGTTCAAATGCACAAAGTTACTTAATTTAAGCAAGTTTCAATTACTCTTGGTATTCAAGTCAATTTCTGTACAATATCTGGTCTCTCTGGTGCATTGGAAGTGCATATTAATGGTGTAACAGGATTCACAGTTCGTGTATTGTGCTCAAGCTAGATAACGATTCATAGAAAGACCACTACCTAGACAACAGTTACTTCTTTATTTAATAGGCAGTGATAAGTAATGTGTTAGCGAACTCCATTCAATTTTCATTCTAAGAAGAAAGGTGTTTAGTATTGAGAGACTTAATCTATGCACAATAACTAATTTTGTTGTGAACCATATCCATATTTCATGTCAGATAGGAATATGTTTGAAAAGCAATATTGAGCTTATGTCCAATTTACGATTCTGCAGTGATTATTAATAATAACATTATTGAGATCATTCAGTTTTACGAAGTCCTCAAGATAATAGTGTATTTCGTCATCTATTGTCTTTATGCGAATAGTCTTGTTCTTCTACAGCTGTTAACAATTTATTTAACGTCAACGTCTGCTAGTGACCGAGTTCATTGCACTCTCATATGATAAAGTATAGGTTGTGTTTGTCCGTTAAAGTTACTCATACCTATTTTCTTAAACAAGAATGTTAATCATTCTAATGCCTAATTAGGCCGGTGACCTTTCTCTTTATTATTATTTGAGCTCCGTGGATAAGTAAATTATTGTTTATTATTGTTTGAATATTTATATAGTTCTGACTTTCACTTCCGATGAGCCACCTAAGTTACGTACAATACGGTCAACATGACAAAATTCCTTTCAGAGGGTAACACTGAGCTGCTTCTTTATACTGCAAAGAAATTAACAAAAATAATTTCATTTATACTAACTGCCTCCAGCTTTCAGATTATAGTATAACAGACGTGGGAGATAGTGTTATACGTGGCTTTCCGTGACAGGACTATGTGTTCTGTCGGCGCGTAGCAAGTAATAAACCAAATTTGGTATTTGATTGCACAAGCTACGAAAATGCAGATACAGTGTCATTATGCTATCACAGTATCGTCGCATTCCGATCCCGGGTTGTGACAGGTATTGAGCGAGAGTGGTTCGCGTTCAAGGGAATTCGGTCATTTGATCAGAGACCTGATTGTCCGATATACATTCCCTGACGCGAATATAAAAGATTAGAAGATGACAAGGAGAGTAAGCACTCGAAAACACACTTACACAGTGACTATTGTTGCACATCACTTCCGCCTGCCAAATGAGATCCCTGTTCTACTAAGAACAACAGACTCGCACAGTCTGACTTCTGCTGAATTCTCTACTAACTGAACTGTCTCTTATAGACTCTTTGTCCACTAGTTTTATTTCGATGTTCCTCTTTGATATGATGTAATGTGAAAGGGCATGAAATCACTTCATTGGCTAACTTGTTTCGATATTCTTCAGAAATGTTGCATAGGCGGTATGGAGGAAATATAATGTGTGACCTTATTCGTCTGCGAAATATACGCGAAGCCCTCCACTGGCTTTTCATGACGTCACATAGTCTCGATCACAAGCCACTCCCTCTTTCTCCCTCAGAGGTTCGCCTTTCTGTTTCCTTATTATTAGCTTTTTACTGCTTTCTGTCTGTTTATCATTTACTGCCTCAGGACTTCGCCTCACATGTTCTACCATCAATTTTACTTCTTCGCCTACAAGCTTCGCATGATAAATACTGTGAAATAAGTTATTTTTGTAGGCCTCTCATTCCTGCGTTCCTTTAGCCCGACACGTGTGCCCTTCGTGGATTCTTTTGTCATACCAAAGATTCGTCTTTATTTTAGCCAGCTTTGAATATTGTTTACAGGACATGTCGTACAGCAGAGACTTCTCTCTAACCTAACTGAACATGTGAACTAGCAACGACTCCCACCCTGTTCAACCTTTCTGATCAAATACATTTTACTTTTCTCATCGAAGATTCAAACTATTCGCAAATTTACGAATCGTCTGACATGTAACAAATGTCCGTACGACTAATACTCAGAAATATAATGAAACTAATCGTCATTTAAATCATATGAATCTAATGTTCGCCAAGTATCAGACCACAACGCAGACCTCCCTACCCAGAGGATTGTTGTCTCGTGGGGCAGAGTAATTTTTCGAGTCTTGATAGAAATATTCCTAATAGCTTTCAATATGGTCAACAGATACAAAGGCTGCTGCAGCCATTATTTTGAATTCTAGGCCAAGGCTTCCTCATGCCAGCCTGACACCAATCTCTCCCTCCCCTCTCGATGAGATAAAGGCTCCTCTTTCTGCCGGCAAAATCTAAATGTTGGCGATTCTCTGTCAAGAAAAGCTGGCGGGACAGGCCCTCTCGTCCTCAGTAGCTTGCATTTGTTTGTTGGAGTTGGTCCATAGTGTTCACCAGCATAGAAGTTTCCACCATTTGTATACCTAAGTGTTTGCTTATTTTTCTCAGTAGCAGCCATGGAGCTTAGAACTCAGGTTAATACTGTTTCGCACTAAAGGTAATTCAGCCGCGATCATTTCAGCCGTGATCTTTCAGAAATGTAAGAGTTTGCATGTCGATGGGTAGGCACGACAAAGCTAACCGTGCTTGCACAATAGTGCTTGCTACTGCCCCTGCCTGTGCTTCAGTTTATTCTTTCTCGTGGCACGATTACGCCGCTGCAAAGATGCAAGCATCCCCTCAACGGAGCTCCAGCGGCGGCTGTATATACGTTCGAATATTCATACATTGTCCGCATTTTATGTGTTTGCCAGTTGAATAACATTTACATACACTACTGGCCACTACAATTGCTACACCACGAATATGATGTGCTACAGTCGCGAAATTAAACCGACAGGAAGAAGATGCTGTGACATGCAAAGGATTAGCTTTTCAGAGCTGTCACACAAGGTTGGCGTCGGTAGCGACACCTACAACGTGCTGACATGAGGGAGGTTTCTAACCGATTTCTTATACACAAACAGCAGTTGACCGGCGTTGCCTAGTGATACGTTGTTGTGATGCCTCGTGTAAGGAGGAGAAATGCGTACCATCACGTTTCCGACTTTGATAAAGGTCGGACTGTAGCCTATCGCGATTGCGGTTTATCGTATCGCGACATTGCTGCTCTCGTTGGTCTACATCCAATGACTGTTAGCACAATATGGAGAACGGAAGGTAATACTGAACGCCGTGCTGGATCCGAACGGCCTCGTATCACTAGCAGTCGAGATGACAGGCTTCTTATCCGCATGGCTGTAACAGATCGTGCAGCCACGTCTCGAACCCTGAGTCAACAGATGGGGACGTTTGCAAGACAACAACCATCTGGACGAACAGTTCGACGACGTTTGCAGCAGCATGGACTATAGGCTGCGGTCAGCCTTGACGCTGCATCACAGGCAGTAGCGCTTGCGATGGTGTACTCAACGACGAACCTGGGTGCATGAATGGCAAAACGTCATTTTTTTCGGATGTTTCCAGGTTCTGTTTACAGCCTCCGTGTTTGGCGACATCGCGGTGAACGCACATTGGAAGCGTCTATTCGTCATCGCCATACTGGCGTATCACATGGCATGATGGTATGGGTTGCCATTGGTTACACGTCTCGGTCACCTCATGTTGGCATTGACGGCACTTTGGAGAGTGGACGTTACATTTCAGATGTCTTACGACCCGTGGCTCAACCCTTCCTTCGATCCGTGGGAAACACTTCATTTCAGTAGGATAATGCACGACCGCAGGGTGCAAGTCCTGTACGGGCCTTCCTGGATACAGAAAATGCTCGACTGGTTCCCTGGCCAGCACATTCTCCAGATCTCTCACCAATTGAAAACGTCTGGTCATTGGTGGCCAAGCAACGGGCTCGTCGCAGTACGCCAGTCGCTACTCCTGATGAACTGTGGTATCGTGTCGAAACTGCATCGGCAGCTGTAACTGTACACGCCATCCAAGCTCTGTTTGAGTCAATACCCAGACGTATCAAGGCCGTTATTACGGCCAAAGGTGGTTGTTTTGGGTACTGATTTCTCAGGATATTTGCATCCAAATTGCGTGAAAGTGTAATCACATGTCAGTTCTAGTATAATACATTTGTCCAATGAATACCCGTTTATCATCTGCAATTTTTATGGCGAGTAGTGTACTTTCATAACGGCTAAGGCTTAACACCTTATGAGTAGACACTGTACAGGTGAGTGACAAATTTATAAATTTTCTGTATGTGCATGTATTTCCTTATTGAAGTCTACTGTTAGCAACTGACGCTGTAACTTTACCAACGAAGTTATATATTATTTTTAGTATTCGGTGTTATGCGTAGAACAAATTAGTATCTCAAGTCTCTGTTCATAAGCGGCAACTGTTCTTCGCTCCTGTATCCATTGAAGAACCATAGAGCGTGGAAGGAAGACTTAACAATTAGCGGATAAGGTCAAATGTAGCTGTTAACAGGGAATCAGAATTGGCAGCCATTTCAATTTCTGCCACCCACATCAAAAAAAAAAAAAAAAAAATGGTTCAAATGGCTCTGAGCATTATGGGACTACTTCCTTGGTCATCAGTCCCCTAGAACTTAGAACTACATAAACCTAACCCACCTAGGACATCACACACATCTATGCCCGAGGCAGGATTCGAATCTCCGACCGTAGCTGTCACGCGGTTCCGGACTGTAGCGCCTAGAACAGCTCGGCCACTCCGGCAGATCCATCCCTGTCCCGACGTTCGTTCATCTAAAAGAGAAGCTTCGGAAGCCGCAACGTCTACAATGTCTTTTAGCCACGAACGAGATACTAAGTCACACAGTGTGTGCGATTTTGCGACTCGATCGCCGCTGTGTCTTCAGCTCTGGCTCTGCTTAGAGACATACCGGCTCTCATGTGATGTTTATAACACGGGCAGTACCACACTGGCGACTTCGGAAATGCAATCCACGGAGCGTTCCATGATTCATGTGGCCGGGAGTCTGCAGCCGCTGCGACCGTTACGGGCTGGGCAATGAGTGATTTGTAGCCGGAGCCGGACTGCGGCTGCACGGAGGCCGGGCCGCAGCGCAGCGAGCAGCGCCAACGAGGCGCCGCGGCGCGGATAGCGCGATGAAATAGATGGCCGGCCGCGCCGGGGTATCGGCGAAACAATTTCCGCCGAAGTGGCCGGTCGCGAGGGGGACCATTTGCAGCGGCGACGCCGGCCGAATGCCGATGCTCCTCCGCAGGCCGCTCGTGGCCCACGGGCTAAGCAGCTGGCCGGGCGGAGGCCGCTGCGGCTGCAAGCGTGTCCGGCAGAGCGAAAACGGCCACCGCAGGGGGCTGCGGTGTATCTTATTTCGTTACAAGACTTTGTTCGACGCGTTTCTACGACCACGTAAAGGGAATGGAATCAAAATTACGCAGAAGGAAAAAAAAAATCACCTCCAAGAAATAATTAATGTAGAGTAACAGGATTTCGGGAATACATTTTCCGCGTAACCTATTTAAGTGATCGAGGTTGTAAGCGCGAGAGTAGCCATTGCAAATGCGAATGCTGCTACACTCTAACCGGTGAACGTTAAATACAAACTTGTAAAGTACATGCAGGCAAAAAAGCCGAAGTGGCACCTAAGGCTACGGCCTTTTTGCCTTACGCAGGAAGCATCTCCAACAGGATTGGCCGTATTTTGCGGAAATATGATGTGAAATGTGTTTTTCGACCACCTTCTAAGATTAAGGCCTTGTTGGCGTCCGTAAAAGATGATACTGGTTTTCGTAAGGCTGGGGTCTGTCGTATTCCTTGCAGTTGTGGCATGTCATATATTGGTCAGACAATCAGGACTGTGGAAGACCGCTGTATTGAACATAAGCGTCACACACGCTTACAACAGCCGAGCAAATCCGGTATTGCAGAACATTGCCTTGACACCGGTCATCCTATCGAATACAACAGCACGGAGATTCTGGCTTGCACGTCCAGCTATGGGGGTAGTGTTATTAAGTCAGCTCTTGAAATCAGACTATCAAGCAACCTTATTAACAGAGATGATGGATTTTGTTTAGAATCTGCTTGGAATCCGGCTCTGTCTCTCATCAAAAAACAAAGGGACAGAATTAGTGCTACCTCACCTGTTGATTAATAGTAACTATCGATATTTCTGATGTTGGTTACTTTTGTTTGTGTTGACACTTTTTCCGTGTGTTGTCTTCCTTGTTTCTCCTCTGTGAACCGAGGTATTAAATTTGCTTGCACATTTCTTCTTCCTTACATTTGTGCCTTGAGAATGGCAGGGTGTGCTCCTGTCGAAATATCGGCAGCGTTCGACGACGTCACCCGGCAGCAAACCCGTAAGTTATTTTAACATTCAATTCACCAGCAAAAGTTAGGATTTACGAGCATTGTGTTGGGCAGGTGTCGAACATCAGTTTGTGGTATGGAACTCCACGCATATGGCACTTGGTCAAAACAGAGACGACAAATGCTAGTTGAGCATGATGCTCGCGTTGTCACCCGATGACGTCCTTTACGTGCACGACGACCTCGTGATTGAGCAGGCGAAGGCAACATGCCGACGCTCTGCAGAGCTTGTTGTATTACATCAGCGGTGTGTGGGCGAGCGCTATCCTGTTGGAGAGCACCCACCGGACTGCTGTTCATGAATGGCAGCACAACAGGTCGCATCACCAGAATGGCAAAAAAAATGCAGTCGGGGTCCACGGGATAACCACGAGAGTGCACCTAGCGTCATACGAAATCACATTCCAGACGATGACTCCAACTGTAGGTCCAGTGTGGCTAGGCCGAAGACAAGTTGGGTGAAGGTGTTCACCTATCTTTCTTCTAAGCTGCACACAGCGATTACTGTAGGCGAGGATAAACCGGCTCTCATTAGAAAACACATCAGAGCTTCGCTCCACACTCCAGTGAGCTCTCTCTTGACACCACTGAAGTCACAATGGGTGGAAGTTTGAGGCTACGGGGGATTGGGATAGAAGCTGTCCTTGGAGTAGTTCTTGAAGTAACCGACTAGTAACAGATGTTTGTGTCTAACGTTAAAATAATTTGGGTTGTTAGGCAGCGCTGAGCGGTTCTAGGGGCTTCAGTCTGGAACTGCGCTGCTGCTACGGACGCAGGTTCGAATCCTGCCTCGGGCATGGATGTGTGTCATGTCCTTAGGTTAGTTAGCTTCTAAGTCTACGAGTCTGACGACTCAGATGTTAAGTCCCATAATGCTTATAGCCATTTGAACCACTTTTTATTTTATTTATTTATTTATTTTTTTCTTTTGTTAGACCGCGTCTTATTTCCTCTGAAGTAATGGCCTTTTCCACCCCTCTGCTGGGATCTTCCTCAGGATGTTCCTATTACTGGAAGAGTGTTCTAGTAGTAGTGGACACCGGAACTTCCTGAAGAAGATCCCAGCAGAGTTGTCGAAACGTTGATTATTTTAGAGGAAATATGAAGAGGCCTAACAGCCCAGAAGATTTGTAACTTTAATGACAACGGCGACGAAAGCATTCAGACATACAGTCCCTTATGTCCCCGTTTTTGTTGCTCGATTTACTGCAGCAGACTCAGTACAATGCATCACAGCCACACGATAAACACGACGGCTTTCCCTCTCGTTTGTCCCACGTGGCCGTCCGCATCCCGGTTTTCTCGCGACCGTACCTTCCCGTGACCACAACTGCCAGTAACCAGTAATCATGTACGGTTGCTACAACCTCGCCAAATCTTTCTGCATTATCACGGGAAGAATATCTAGATTCTCGTAGCCCTACTAAGAGACATTGTTCCAAACCGGTGAGCTGCTGATGGTAGCGTCTTCCTCGTTCTAACTGCAACCAGGAAGGTAAATAACGCTCACGACCGTTTCAGCGCCAATTTAAAGCAAACCTGATTTGTATTTTCAAAGTTCAGGTACTAGTGCCACTATTATGTTACTGGCGCGAATAGCAATTATCTTTCAACCATAGAAACATGCCTACCAACTTGCGGTTACCTCCCACAATTCGTTCCTGATGATGCGACTATTTCCCGTCAGTATACTGAACGTAGATGGAAATTAAAAGTATTAAACCATGAACATTTCGATGGAATGTGAAATACGTAAGCAAATGAGCATATGGGAAGGGTAAGGAGCCAGTCCCCTAAAAACCTAAAACTTCATCCACAAAAAAGAGATGTAATGATTCAAGCCAACTGTTACTATAAGCATATATGCGAAATTTAGCGAACAATAATGAATGCTACAAAATCAGCAACAAAGATTCGGTGTTTGAGACCTGAGACATATTCACTATTGGTTTGGAATCATACCATGGAGGAGAAATTCACAATGAAAATTAAATTCTGAGTTCAGGTACTGCTTGAAAAGACAAAGAGATTTCAGTCAACGTATGTTCCAAAACAATACATCAAGCATGAATGAACAATAGTAAATACATCCGTTAACAGCTAAACACGCCATTCATCAGAATGCAAATCACAGACAAGAGAGAAGGCAACGTACGTAGTTTGATTTCAAATTGCAATGACACGCTATTTCTATAAAAAAGGGTATGAATAAAGCTTAAACATCAACGTCCTCATTGCTTTAAGTAAAACAGCAAGTAATAACTGAAACTGGCATTGACTGTGAGCACCAAGTACATTCACCTAACCAGAACGAATAAAGCACTAGCTCATTGACGAACGTTGTGGCCTAACGGTTCTAGGCGTTTCAGTCCGGAACCGCGCTGCTGGTACGGTCGCAGATTCGAATCCTGCCTCGGGCATGGATGTGTGTGTGATGTCCTTAGGTTAGTTAGGTTTAAGTAGTTCTAAGTCTAGGGGACTGATGACCACAGATGTTAAGCCCCATAGTGTTTAGAGCCATTTGAACCATTTGAACTAGCTCATTGCACGAGGATGAACTTATTCCTATTAGTCCATTTGCTCATTTCGTCCCCCCCCCCTTCCAGCCCAACCCGACCATGCGCTCCTCTGTTCCTCGTCTCTCAGTCCATCGCCGCCCCCCCCCCCCCTTATCCGCTCTTCCTTTCCTTTGTCCATTTTCCTTCCCCTCTCTTTATCCATCTCCTCCTCCCTCTCACCCTGTCCTCCTCCTCCTTTCCTGTCCCTGTCCACCTCTTCCTCTCTCGATTCTTCCTCCACGTTATGATCCCCACACCAACAGGAAGTTGCTGGTTCGTACCTCCATAGTATTTCTTCCCTGACAGTAAGTAATACGTGTAGCATATTGCAGAAATCAATCAAGGGGTATAGGATGAGCTCTGTATGCGCATCGTTGCCCGCTTTCGCAAATGTAATATATATTTCTTGTATGGTAAACGTATTTCATACATATTTCACTTGTATCGCTAGCGAATTTCGCCTTGCAGTTACGTTTTCATGCAGCTCAATGTTTATGGTGCCGTATCTTCTGAACCATGGGCCGTGTAATGATATATTTTAATAGTTACAATAA